>NC_042632.1:44276628-44914961 GCF_901001135.1 Rhinatrema bivittatum | reverse complement strand
GAAAATATTTAACATTTTTCAGGAACTTTATAATACTTTAGACATAGTTCGTTTTCAGTCAATTCAAATTTGGTGATTTCCCCATCAAACTCAACAGCAGCTTCTCTGAATGGAAACTGCACACAGGAAAGCGCTTAAAAATGATTTCTGAAGTTGTAAAGATAAATCTGGTTATCTGAATATAACCAGATAAGTTACTATATATCCGGATAACTTTAGACCTGCTACGTGGGAGATTTTTGTATGTTTGTGAATTTTGATTAAAACTGATCTCATTGTAACTTATGGAAGGCGAAAGCAATTAACATTTGATATAGTATCAAATTAAAAGTTCTGATCTCTGGAAATAAAAGTACAAATTATGTTCCAGTTTATGCGTAAGCATCAGGGCCCTATGATGGTGGTAGGTGTATTTGATGTTTATAAATTTTTTTTTAAAGTTCCAAAATGTTGTTTTCTGACATTATATCATCATTATTTTATGCACAGCTGGAACGACTATGGTAAGACTCACCACATTATGTACTGCAGGGTTTCCTCTACCTGCATGGCGAGTCTGTTCAGGACTATGTTTCAGCCAAACAACTCCTGCAAAAAAGGTTTCATCTGGCCATACAGGAGGGGTCCCTGTTATGATCAGGTAAGGCCTGCCATGTGTCATCGTAGCTCTTCTCTCCGTCTGGGCCGGGACTGACCCAGCTCACTATGGAAAAAACTCAGCCGTGGGGGCAGGAACAGTTTTCAGAATTCTTCGGGACTCTGACGCATGTTTTAACTAGCGAGGGCTGCTAGAAGAGCTCACTCTTGCTCCCGGAAGGTGTGCACGGGGGTCTTTTTTTATTTTGCTTTGTTTCGTTGATGGGGCAGAGACGTACTTCAGAATGGCACCAGCCTTGGGTCAGCCAGCACCGTTTTGCAACATGGAACCGGTGGGGCAGGAGCAACTGGGGGATCACTCCTCTCCCTCTTAGGAGCCCCCTGTGCTACAGTACACGGGTAAACTGAAGAGGAACCTGAGGGCAAAGGAGCTAGGGAGTGGGAGAAAATCCAGGGGAATGAGTCTTTTCTTTTTTTTAATTTAGGAGACACATTTAGTCACCTGGGAGGGGTGAGGCAAGTTTAGAACTGGTTTGGAAACAAAATGAAAGCACATCCCTACTGCTTCCCACAGCACGGCACCCGCTGATGGTCAGACGGAGCGGAAGCAGAAGGCCTGAGAGCAGAGGACAGGCAGTTGCAGAGCTCCAGACTCATGCATACAGTTCCTGAGGCGTAGCCTCCGACTCCTGAATGCCGCAGTCTTTGCCCACGGCACTGGAGACATCGGCTTGAGACCAATTAGGCTCCCCGGAAATCCAGCTCTATCACCCATTACTTTTTATTGAGATTAAATCATTTATACAAACTATGTGAACATGTCATTTTTGCTTGTCTTTTTTACTGACTGTCAGTAATTTACTGACAGTTATCAACCCTGGCTGTAGTGCTATCTATCACGTGTGGTAAGACTATACGTCTTCTGCAAACTTTTAATCTGGTCTTGGTGAATATGATAAATGTTTTGAAGTTTGTATCTTTATTGTTTTTTTAAAATTTTCCAATGTTGTCCAAGGGGATCAAAACTCGGTGCCTGATTGGCTGAAGAGCCCATGTAACTCAGACTGCAGGACAAAAAAAAAAAAAAAAAAAAGAGTTCTGTTTTTTTAATCTGACCAATGAAAGTGAAAGGTTGCAAGAGTGGTGCTCCCTTCTGCCAATCAGAGGTGAGAGAGCTGTGCGTTTCCGGATTAAATGGGTGTGCTGAGGACTGTTCCTGGCAGTTGGAACCCGCAATTGAACTGGAACAGTGGAACGTGAGAAACTAAACGCGCGGAGCAATATACAGAAACGCTGCCAAGTAAATGTTGAAGAAATAGTGCTTTATAAAGTTAATGCGCTATTGGGGTGTGTTTAGTGGTTCTACACGAGTGTTTGAGCCCTGTTGGGGGGATTTAGTGACAAACTCCTGTGGGAAGCTTCCAGTAAGTCCTCCTTTAGATGTGAGCTACAATCTCAGTCCTTATGGGTTTCACTTGGGATTGTACAGATGTGAGTTTTGCCTGGATGTTCAGTTAATTATCTTAAGCTTTTTGAAGCCTTCCATGCAGATGTGAGGCACGAACTCAGGCCTTCTGGGTTAGTTTTGAAGGTTGGCAGCTTCAGTTGGGCTCTTACAGATGCTGTGGGTTTCATCATAGGGCAGGGGGCTGGACAATTCTGGTCCTGGAGGGCCTCAGACAGGTCCGGTTCTCGGGGTATCCACAAGGACCGTGCAGGAGTCACGCTTGCACACAACGCAGGCAGTGCATGTAAATCTATCTCATGCATATTGATTGACGATATCCTGGAAACCAGGTTCGTTTGAGCACTCAAGGACCAGAGCTGCTGACCCCTGCAGAGAGGCTTGTGGTATATCCATGTCAGTCGTTTCTTGCAGACTGTGGAGTGCAATTTTCAAAGCCATTGACTCGGGTAAAATATCTTTCTGAAAATCACCCTTCCTCACTCTGGCTGAGAGAGCACAGGCTTCCACAGTGAGCCTGTACATGGCGAGACTGCGAAAGGTTATTACTGAGGAGTATCCAGTCGCAGAGGTATGGTTAGGTTGTAGAATGCATTTTCAGAGCTATGCCCTGTTTTTTTTTTCTATTGAAATGAAATTCTTTGGACCTGCGCACAATTTTTAAAGGGAATGTACGCACATATTTACTCTTTGAAAATGACATTCAAGGTCCATGAGTAGTTGACTTTGTACATAGGCGGGGAGTTTGAAAATAGGTTATAGTTATATATTAAGAATTACTCCAAGAAATTTTCCAGGGGGTCATTCCTACTTGCCCATGCAGGTACATGGCCCATGGGTACCTTTGTACCCAGGTAGTTTCTTTTAGAAAATTAAGAACCAGGTATGCAGATACAAAAGTGATCTTGGACCTTGCACCTGCTGCATCTGTGGGTCAGCTCTGCCCAAGAAAACAGAGGTATATATATTTTTCCCTCCCCTCGGATGGCTCTTTTTCTCCACCTATATATATATATATATATATATATATATATATATATATATATATATATTCACCTAGTAAATCAGGGAGGCTGGGGATATTTTACCTGCTCGATGGAGAACTATTTTAACCCTGGAGACGGACCTAGGGTAACTGTGAAAATTGCCCTCATTGTATACTAAATAAACTAGCTATAAAAGGAAAATATAGAGAGAATTAGGTTAGTTAAGGTTTTTGAAGACTAGATAGGGACTAATAATTAGTTGTCTGGGTTTGCAGAAATACATCACAAATAAATAAATAAATAAAAATAAATCAGAATGGTGCATTTGGGGGTTGTTTAAGTGATAGTAAAATGTCATCAATTATGTGGGTGAAACCTTTTAGTGGACTAACTTAATATACTTAGTTTCTGAGAGTTGCTTCCCCTTTGTCAGATCAGCTCAAAAGCTGGAAAGCAAAGGAATTAATGTATGTGTGTGTATATATTATACATAGTCCTACTAAACATTCAGTCCCACTGTTTAACATTATTCTACAAATTATCATACACTGAAAATGCTACAAGTTGCAGCAGTAAGGTAAACACATGGGGCAAAAGGCTGAAGACTTAGAGTTAGTACAACATAGCATTTGAATCAGTTCTGACAATAGTAAAAGCAGGCTGATAATTCGGGAGTAAATAGTTTGTATGCTTATTGATTAATTGTTAGTACTATATGTTAAAGTTATAGATTTGAGGGTAAACTTCAAATTTTAAGTATACATTTATTCTTTACTGAAAGCTGGGGTGTGATAGATGAAAGCTCTGTAGGGCCCAGGTGGTTATATATCACAGTCGCAGCTGCTCCGGCTTCAAGTTACTCGTTTACAGTAATTCCTGTTTCCTTACTGTCCTAACTGGAAAGTGCAAAGAGGAAGGAAGAAATTAACTGAAAGTGCTTGAAACTGAAGCCAGCCATGGCTGTAATTGACTACAAGCCAGGAAACCTTAACCACCACAACCTAACCTTCTAAAAAAGCAGTTCACAACTGATGCTGTAAGTTATTACTGAGCAGCATCCAGCTACAGAACAATAACTTAAAGGATTTTCAATCTGCTATATTTGTCAGTAGTAGCACTTCAACATAATGGTGCCCTTTAAGCATTACTCTATTTTATGTTATGCCTTTTTTAAATTTCTGCAGTCAAAGTATCAGATAGAGATCCCTGAAGCGCCATCTGTACAGCTACAGGTGAGAATCCCTAAAGAAGTGGTACAATAGAGTGTGTGTACAGGTGAGGCATGGGGGAAGAGAGGATGATTATTGTGTACTATCATACTAAATAATATCTCATTGCATGGTGCACTCACTGCATAGAAAACTGAGGCAAAAAAGGTAGAAAGGAAATCTCTGGCAATCCAGAACAACTTGGGTTCATTAGCACCCACCCATAATGTCCAGGGTTTGCCACTGTTTTATGATGAATGTATTATGTTATTCTAACTTTTTGTTGCCATGTTTTCTTTCTCGTTTTATATTTCATTTGTTTGCTGCTTGTTCTGATGTCACGGTTTATGAATTGTTAAATGACTACAAATCATATTCAGCCTAATTTTACCCTCTTTCATTAGAAAATAAACGATATGCCATACTAGGTCAGACCAAGGGACTATCAAACCCAGTATCTTGTGTCCAACAGTGGCCAACCAAGTCACAAGTACCTGGCAAGTACCCAAACATTAAATGAATAGATCCCAAGCTACTAATCCTTATTGCTTAATAGTAGTTTATGGACTTCTGCTCTAGGAACTTATCCAAACTTTGTTTAAACCCAGCTACACTAACTACTGTAACCACATCCTCTGGCAATGAATTTCAGAGCTTAATTATGCATAGAGTAAAAAATAATTTTCTCTAATTTATTTTAAATGAGCTACTTGCTAACTTCATGGAGTGCCCCCTAGTCCTTGTATTATCTGAAAAAGTAAATAACCGATTCATATTTACCCATTCAAGTCCTTTCTTGGTTCTGTAGACCTCTAGCATATCCTTTAGTGCAATGGTCCCCAACACCAATTCTCATTAGTCATCAACAAACCTGGTTTTCAGGATATCCACAATGAATGTGGATCAGTTATGTTTGCACAGAATTAGTCCCTGAACAACATTAATTTGCATATTTTGGTTATACTGAAAACCAGACCTGTTGGTGGCACCTGAAGATCAGATTTGGGGGACCACTCAGAACTGGATTTGGGTACAAGCAACAGAGGCCTGTGCCAAGGGTGCCAAATTGTGAAGGTGCCCAAAAACTGGGACTCCCCTTCTTGTTCTATGACTTCTGGGGACAAAATTGCCTGTCCCTGGTCCTCTACCTATGGGTACCATAATCTTAAATCCAACCCTGGGACCTCTCACTACGTACCCATTACTCCTATTATACAGTGCTCTTTTGGTATACTCCTAATCTGTTCTGAGGATTATGAAAACTCTTCATACCCTATCTGCAGTTTTCTTAACTCCAAGAGGAATATATTAGTACTAATTTCAAAAAGAGTTTTCTAATTCTGTGTATCTGGCAAAAAAAAAAAATGTGGAAAATCAAGCCCATTAAAGTGGTCAACCTCTGCTTAATTCTCAACACCAGGAGTGAGACTCAATGGGAATTTGTGGTGTCAGAAAGTAAATGTATACCATATTCACTTTGGAGGTAATTTTCAAAGGAGTTATGCGCATAAAAGTAGCATGTATCGTAGCAATTTTCAAAAACCCATTTACGTGCGTAAAACCTTTTGAAAATGACCTCCTTTCAGTGCCCCTGCATCTACCTTCAGACTCTAAAATTTCGTTTGTAATATTTCTAGGATCCCTTAGTGTGATAACTCTGCCAGAAAGAAAACTGGACCATGGACTCCTCCGACAATCTCACCTCATCATCTAGAGAGAGGCTTATGGGGCAAAGGAGAATGAGTGGTAAGATTGCAATGCAAAGTTGACCTTAAAGTAAGCAAAGTACACGAGGGCCAATTAAGCTTTTTTTTTTTTTCCTCCCCATAAACAAAGAATGAGAAAAACAATCTTAGCAAATCAGGCCCAGAATGGGAGAAAAGCCTTAGCACATCTGGCCCTCTACACTTTTTATTCAAGAGAGTATTCCAATAAAATAAATGTGAACGCTGATGTGCTATGGCGCGGTGGGAAGGAGTTTCACATCTGTGTGACCAACTCTGGGCCTTAAGAAACAAGCCTGGTTTTCAGGATCTCCACAATGAACATACACGAGATAGATCATGTTTCCTCTCTTGCCGTGCTTAAATCCCAGCTAAAGGCCAACCTCTTCGAAAACGCTTTCACATTTTCAGCCTGTCTGCTTTTAGTCTTGTTAACAAACTTTCTTTTCTTTTTAGCCATTGTCTTGCTTTATGAAATACCCCAAGTCCTTTGTCCTGTATGTTTGTCTTATTAGATTGTAAGATCTATTGAGCAGGGACTGTCTTTTTTGTGTGTTTGTACAGCGCTGCGTATGTCGTGCAGCGCTGTAGAAATGTTAAGTAGTAGTAGATTTGCAAGCATTGCCTCCAGGGTGTGCAAATCTCTCTTGCACATTCATTGCAGATACCCTGAAAGCAAGCCTGTTTGTGGCTCTCAAGGTCCAGAGTTGGCCATCCCTGCCCTTGTAAATTAGGTACTGAATAGCGTCACAAATTATAATTGTGGTTGTGTGCATGAAAAACAAAACTATTTTTTGGCAACAAGACTGTAGTTCTCCTACAGTTTATAGCGAAGACATGGCTTCATCAGATGTCTTGATGGTCACTTTGGACTGGTTCTCTGACCACCATCTCACTGAAAGATTCATAAAATCCGTGTGTATGGGAACATCCCAGGCCAGAGTTGACCATTCAAAAAAAATTGCAAGCCCCCTTGTTCATTATAAATGCTGAAAAATAGTTGGTCACTTCTGTGGCTTCTCTTTGCACATCCTGTCTCCAGACGTCGCTAATCTTTGTCAAAGTTTTTCTCAAGAAACTGAGCTAAACAACATCTCACAGAAAATAAAAGAAGGTTATGCAAAACTAATGATCCTGAGAAGACTAAAACCTCTATTAACGATTAACAATTTTCGCACAGTTCTACAAGCAATGATATTCGCTAGCACAGATTATTGTAACTCCCTGCTTTTAGGACTACCTCAATCTACAATTCGGCCTCTGCAAATATTGCAAAATTCCGCTACCAGAGTTTTGACAGGCAAAAAAAAGAGTGACCATATTACAGGAACACTTGCTGAACTCCACTGGCTTCCAATTGAACAAAGAATACAATACAAAGCACTTTGTATAATCCATAAACTAATCCACGATGGTAAAGCAGACTGGCTTAACACGGCACTGCGCATGCATGTACCACAAAGAAACCTGAGATCTGCAAATAAAGCTCTACTAACTGTCCCCTCTGTCAAATCAGCACATCTCACGCAAGTAAGGGAAAGAGCACTGTCACTGGCTGGTCCTGTACTCTGGAATACCATGCCACTCGAAATAAGACTACAGACAAATCTGAAATTATTCAAAACTAATCTGAAAACCTGGCTTTTTAAACAAGCATTTTATAAAGATAAAGAAAAGGAGAAAAATAGTTGAGCGATAAGGATGCACCAAGCTAGAAGTTTTTAGTAACCTACATAAGCATATTAAGGTTAAAATCAAACTGCCTAATTTGTTCCTAACAATCAGGTTTAACTTACACACCTAGTTTATTATTTTAAATTGTTACCGTACTATGATGGCACACGAGTAATTTGTAATCTATACCACCCATATTTCTCTTTATCGTGCCCTTCTGTAAACCGTTGTGATGGTATTTAACTTAATGAAAAATTTTTAAATAAATAAAGCACCGAGCATTAAAGATATCCTATATTCTCAGTCAACCTCTATGATATCCTCTGGATATAATAAGAATTATTTTCCTTTCCACTGCATAAACTATTTGTTAGCCCAACAAAAATGGGATTATGCGAGGTCTGTTGCGTAAACATATAAAAGTACGTTTTCATTTTAATTTTTTTGTGATTAGAAATCAGTTTTTCTTACATTTATCACAGGTCAATTACTTTTATATTAATACATACTTTTCAGGTCTAATGGCGCCTAGGATGTCCTACAGCAGAGAACTACAAATCAAAACTACACTTCAAGAGCTGTTAATATACATCATATTTCTTACAGATACATGTATATGTAAGTCTGAAGATTTGGTTTGATGTCTGAGCGCTATGTACTATGCGTTTGGAATTTGTCATTGCGTAACTCAGGTAATAAGTTTGAACTCTTTCCAAAACATCTCACATACCTTCAGGCTTTTCTGCCTATGGTGTTAAGGACTCAAACAGAGTGACTTTCATTTCTACATAAGAGTAGGGCAGTGGATAAGTACCTCAAAGCAAATAGGTCTGCCCACCTTCATTCCTGCTGCAGTGCCACACATCTCAGTTGATCTTTGGCTTCTTTTAGACAAAAAAACAAAACAAAAAAACAAACTGTCTTGTAATGAAAGTTCTCTATTCCCTATTCTCACCCAACATGAAACAAACATGGACCAGTGTGACTATGCAGGACATGGGCTATAATCACAACATCCCTATAAGATATTTACAAATGGGCACAAAGAACTGCTGTAAATATAAGCAGGGAATGCAAAGTATGGAAAGTGCTTTCATAATCACACAAGGAGGCCGATGTATCAAACGGCAAACAGGTTAATGGAAGAATTAATATAGGCAAAAATAACACAGTTACAAATTTGAATGCATCCTATTTTCCATTTTTGCATGCATAATTTTGCTTTGATGAATGCAGAAATTTAGCAAAACTGTTCAGGAGTTGAAAAATCACACAAATCTGCTCGTCAGCGATTTTGCCACAGCAAAATTAAGCATGGAAAACGGCAACATTTTCCAATTTCCAACAAAGTTTAACTACCACTCCTGGGAGGTGTATTTAAGTTCTTTTGTGATAATGAAAATGCTGTGCCCCTCATTTCAATAAGACTTAAATGAGCTGACGCTGCAAGACAAACTCCTCACAGTGCCGGTCATTTCGGCAAAAAACGTGGCTGTTTGGTACATTGGCTTCTATGCGTACAAATAGTCTTCCAAAGAGTCCTACACACGGCAGCATGGTGGAAAGTGTACTAATGCACTTTTATACCCCAACATCGCACAACAGTAGATGATGTGGAAAGAGAAATCAACAAAGTTACTGAGGAATAGAGGTTTAATGCAGGAAGGCTGTGCGATTCCATTTAAATGCTCTCTTCAATCAACAATTATAGCTGTGTGCTTCTTTATTCAAAGCGCCATCTGATACTGAGAAACTATCAAGTATAATCTGCCCCCCCCCCCCCCGTTATGAAAATGAGGAGAAAAATTAACAGTGATTTGGTTGCTGTAAATGACAGAGCAACTGCTTTTGAAGAATTGTTAACAACATGAACCAGGAGACTGACATCAGACGTGGCCACCCTACCCTACAAATGTGCATGGCCTGACTTAGGCCTCTAGTGTTTATTTATTTAAGAGTTTTTATATACCGTCATTAAGTTATTCACCATCACAACGGTTTACAATAGGGCACCAGTCAAAAATATGGGTCGTACATTACATAGGTGGTGCCAATAGTATTCAGTAACAATAAGGCGTTTATTAGGGGGATTAAGTGTATCATAGCAATATGTCCTGAAGGTTGCCTACAGTTTAAAAAAATGTTGAGATAATTCAGTAAGGATTTAAAAAATTAGGTATTCGGTGCTTTATGCCACATAACTTTTACTTCATTGCCCGCATCAGTTTTCTTTCTTGAAGGCTTGTATGTAAAGCCAGGTTTTGAGTTGTGTTTTGAAAAGTTTATGATTGCTCTGGAGTCTATGGTCAAGGGGCATGGAGTTCCATAATATGGGACCGGCTAGAGCCAGAGCTCGGTCCCTTACTTGGGTAAGTCTTGCGGTTTTCATAGAAGGAAGGGGAAGGAGTGCTCTGTTTGCTGACCTTAGATTTCTGTGTGGGACATGTACTCTAAGTGCTGTGTTCAGCCATTCTGCTTTATCGTCGTGGATAAGTTTGTGTATTAGGCACAGTGCTTTGAACTGTATTTTTTGTTCTATGGGAAGCCAATGTAGGGTGGCGAGCGTATCTGTTATGTGATCTCTTTTGTTTTTTCCAGTGAGAATTCTTGCAGCAGCATTTTGTAAAATCTGTAGAGGTCTTACTGTCGTGTTAGGTAGGCCTAGTAGCAAGGCATTACAATAGTCTGTGCTGGCGAAAATCAGCGATTGAAGCACAGTACGGAAATGTGGTAATGATAGTAATGGTTTGAGTTTTCTTAGTATCATGAGTTTAGCATATCCTTCCTTAACCTTTATTGATATGTGTTGTTTGAGGCTTAGTTCATTGTCAATTATTACTCCGAGATTGCGAACTTTCTTTGCTAAGTCAATTTGTTGGTTGTTATTGAGAAATATTGGGGTTTGTGTAATGTTCATGCTTTTCCTTTCTAAGTGTATAAATTTGGTTTTATCAATGTTGATTATTAGCTCCATTTGGTTTAGAAGTTGTTTTATTATTTCAAGATACATCATGGCTAGGCCTATTGTTTTTTTCAATAGTTTCATCGATTGGTAAGATTAACTGGATGTCGTCAGGCGTAGATGTAGTGTATGATTCCAAGTCCAGCGAGGAGATGGCATACTGGCAGAAGATGTATGTTAAACAGCGTAGCAGATAGTGCTGACCCTTGTGGGACTCCAGTTTTCAAGGTAATCTTGTCGGATAGTGTGTTTTTAATTTGAACTTGAAATGTTCTGTTATTTAGATATGATTTAAACCATTTGATTGTTTTGTCTTGCAGACCTATTTCTTCAAGCCTTTTGATTAGTATTATGTGATTCACTGTGTCAAAAGCTGCAGATAAATCTAATATCAGAATATATTGTTTACCGTTGTCGAACCCTCTTAGTATATTATCCGTTAGTGCGAGTAGGAGTGTTTCAGTACTATAGTGCTTACGGAAACCGTGCTGGGATGGGTGCTGGGATGGGTAAAGGATATTGTTATTATCTAAGTGCTCAGATAACTGCGTTTGTACTGTTTTTTCGATTAATTTCGATTAATCTTATAAGCCATAAGCTTGCAGATGGTTTGCGAGTAACCCAGGGTCAGCTGGCTGATACATTGTCTGTCTAATATAATGTTATAATCAGGACTGGATTTAAGATTTTGTTGCCCATAGGCAGGACCGGAGGAGTCAGGGTGGGAGCGGGTTGGATGAAGTGCCACAGTGGTAGCCCTCAGGCTCTCTTGCTGTTTTTGCCTGTGCCAAAATTTGGGCCTGAATATAACTAAAATAAAACAAGCTGAAGGAGAATAGCTGCCTTAGCCTGCTTCTCATAGCCTCTGCTGCTATATTCTCTTTTTAGTGTCCTTTGGGATGGTAAACTCAAACATGTACTACCTAAACAAAGTGCTTGAAAACCTCTTCCTGGAAAGCAGTGGACCTGATAGCCCCAACTTCAAGTCTGTGAGAAGCATGGAAGACTTTTGGAAGGTAAAGGACTTGCATGGGTGTTAGGTTTATTTATTTGCCGTCATCGTCCTCTGTCCCAGGCTAGGCAACAAGGCCTGTTACAACTTTTCCCAGGTCTGCCTGGATCTCTTTTGCCTGACATTCCCATAAGAGGCTTCTTATGGGAATCTCCCATGTCCTATTCTTTCTACGTGTTCCCATTGTTCTTTATCATATTTGAATTTCTCTGTATTCGCTCTATTTGAAGCTAATGCTGGAGCACGCGCGTCGGAAAAGAGAGGTGAGATTGGCTAGAAAACTGGAGATTTGAAGCACCACAAATGAATGCTTTCAATTCTCGTTTGCCGCATGCTAAAGTTTATCTCCCATGGAGTTAAGTGATTCCAGTTTTATATGTGTGTTATACAAATCGGTGGCAACAATGTAGATACAATGGACCTGCTTCGTGGCGTTTTGACCTTTACTGTGATTGATTGGTTTAATATCTGTTGTCTTTTGGGATTTTTTTTTTTTTTTTTGGTGGAATCTCACTAAATTATGGGAGACTCCCTGTTTGTGACAATCATGTCTCACGTGATACTTTCACAGTTTATATGTTACAATAGATTCCATTCCAGAAAATGGTACTGAAATTATAAAGGATTTAAAACTATATAGAAGAGGAATGGCTAGGAAATGGATAGTGTGTTCCTGTGTTTATTTTTTTATTTTACCTTCAGGCAAATTACTTAACTGTAAGCGGTTTCACAAATGCGACAGTACAAGAGAAAACAGCAAAGAGAATGCGCAATTGCGTTTGCTAATTTTCACATGCACTACTGCTGTTTTTCTGCATGTAATTTTGCATTTGAAAAAGCCATTCAGAAAAATTATACACAATTGGTAATGCACTGAAGAACCATGCAATTTTACCATAACAAAATTATGCATAGAAAATTGTGCAAAATGGTGATTTTCCATAAAAATGTGTTTTTTGTAAAAAAGCCTGCAAATTCATGTGAACTTTACCACAGTGAAAATCCCAGTGAAACTATTTGCATGTTATGTAAATGGCTAGCATAGTGAGAAAACTTCTCTTGGTATCAGGCCATTCCTGCAAAGCCATTTGTAATATAATACGTTAGCTTCCAAGTTACTGACCTTGTGATTACAACTAAATTAATATTTCCACAGAAATATTTAATAGGCATTTCTATTGTCAAAATTAGAGTATAAGGTCTGATTTTTGGCCTATAGTGAAATCTAGCTCTCTCTCTCTCTATATATATATAAATTTAAAAGATATTTATAGTTTCAGGTCTGTGTCCCCATTGACTTTGATGCAAGGTTATTCTTTATAACTAAACCACTTTCTAAGGCTTTAAAAACAATGGTTGCAGAATGCTAAGGAAGCCCTTGGCAGGAGAATCTGACTTTACCATATGTAGTTTGCAGAAGGATCACTTCTGGAAAGCCTTTACTGGACCACCTGGTACAACAACAAGACGTTGGCTGAAAACCAAAGCTACATCTACTACGAAAACTTACTTTTAGGAGTACCCCAGCTTCGGCAACTAAAGGTCCGCAACAATACATGCATTGTGCACCCATACTTTCGGAATTTCACGAAGACTTGCTACGGTTCATATTCCTTTATGCATGAAGACAGAGCCCCATTTCGTTTCAAGAATGCTTCCGAGTAAGTATTGCATGACTACCCTAAAGCATTTCCTGCTTTATTTTGCATTTATTTTGTGAATTTTGTTTCTTGCCAATCCAAGTTTGCTTGCTCATGGTGGGTTACAATAAAATTAATTTGCACATAACACAAAGCATGCAGAAGAAGTTTCTGGCCAAAACAACACAGCAGCATAATATATTATAAACAGAGACATACCAATTTCTTCCCTTGCTTCTGAGCCTGGAAGCAGACCCATAGCTTGCTACATCGGTGCAGCATATGAAACGCTTGTGCAGAAAACAAGGATTGACTGAGCACAGCTCACCTTTTTCAGATCAATAGAGTCTGGGCTATGTCTGAAGAAGGCGGTATACAAATATAACATAACAAGAGAGTTTGGTTTCATGAGGAGGAACCGAGCAGACTGACTGGTGGCAGTTGTGTTCTAAGGCCTAACTAGGTTTTAAAACTCATTACCCTGCATGCTAGAATTATTCTTTTATGAAGATTCTCGTACTTGGGTAGAATACTCACTGTCTACCATAAGATGGATACACGACTTCATAATTTGAATTTTGGTAGCTCATGTTTTGTTAAATGACATTTTATTTGAATTGCTAAGATTCTATTCCTATTAGCAACATTGATTTGGTTTATTTCTGTTTTGTTTATTATGTACCCGACAGATGGTTATATTCTCATTCACCATTTGGTGAATGGTACTGGGGAAAAATTAATATTTACAGTGGTGGAGGATACAGTGTAATCTTAACTACTAAAAAGGAAGACAGCCTGTCATTAATCCAGTATCTGAAAAGGAACAGTTGGCTTACTAGAGGAACAAGAGTTGTATTTATTGACTTTTCTGTATATAATGCCAACTTAAACCTTTTTTGTGTCATCAGGTAAATAACGAATTTAACTTTTCCTAACTCAGATTTGTTTTGCAAGCTAAAGCCATGCCTTGCATGTCTTCTTCTTAGTCTATATAGGACAATGCATGCTCAGAAGAAATTTGCATATAAGAAAGGGCTAGGGGTTTTACCAATATGCTTTAAATTCACCCCCTCCCAACTCCCTTTACCTTCTCATTCAAGGGAAAAGGAATGTTCTTCCTCGAAGAGACAAGCTTTAATATCTGAAATATAAAGTATTTTTGTATTGCACTTCAATGAGGCAATGTGGTTGTAGTAACAGCCCACTTTGACATGTAGATATAATCGAGGCATTGGTTTTGTTCTCATTAATCTTCCCATAGCTGTAAATTCTGCTATTTGTTTGTCTCACTTCACAGCTTTGAAAACAATACAGCATACAATTTACTTGTATATTCAGGCAACATCATTTTGCTTTGACTTGATGAAGTGAATATGATTTTTTTCTTTTTAAAGCTAGTCTCAAAGGTACTAAAGATAGTCCAATGAAAAGGTATCATCTGCATCTTGTTTGTTGACCTTTACTCCTACGATGTTAAAGTTAAAAACAAAACTCCGTAGTGTTAATAGCAAACATTTTTACAGGTTGATTACTGAATTTCCTGCAACCGGAGGTGCTATTCCATCCTGGCGATTCTATTCAGTAAAACTACTCCGATATGTCACCTTCTACGACTACTTTCTCGGCTCTTGTGAAGTCATCTTTTTCCTCTTCACCTGCGCTTTTGTGATTCAAGAGATTATGAAATTAAACAAACAAAAGTGGGATTACTTCAAAAGTGTTTGGAACTTGCTAGATGTGTTGCTCGTGCAGGTGAGTAGGCCTAGATTAATGTCACTTGATGTTTCCGTAGCCAGAGATGCGCAGTTTAAAATGAGGCTTAAACGCCGAGGCTGGATTGCTTTCTGGGCAAGATTCTATGGGGAAGTTTCTGCAAAGGTAGAGACGTTACTTTTGTTGTGCTTGCTAATTTTCAATTTATATTGTATTGTCGGGAATCCTCACATTCTCTCCCTCTCCCTCCAAAAAATCTCAGTAAGACAGCGAAAAATCTGTATGGTCCCAATGCCTTCTCTGTAACATGAAATACTTCAATGTGAGATACTGTTTTCAATGAAATGTCTAAAATTATTGAGCTTCTGTAATTGTTTTGTTTCCATTTTAGCGTAACGTTTGCAAAGCAATTTTAGGTTAATTCATACTGTCTCCAACCTGTATCAATGTGTTTTGTTCCTGTTCACCGGATATGGCCAAATCATTCACATAAAGGGCATGATGTGTTAATATTGCCATATTATGGGTTGTCATGTTTCTTCATCATAGGGATTTGCTAGTGCTCCAATCAAGATTTCCCATCCCAATTCTTTTTATTTCTCAGGGCACCCTTGGCATCTTTCCCTTAGATTACAAGCTTTGCGAGTTTTCAGTGCATACTCTGGTATTATGTATGTTGTATTTCTTTAATAATTATCCTTCTTTTGTATCTTCTCTCTCTTGCATGGCGCTTTGAACACTGCTAGACCTAATTCTATGTCTGTGGTGAGTTTAAACCATTTTTATCTGATTAGGCTTTGTTTCTATTTTATTTAGATATCTTTTACTTCCATTGGCTTTAATTTATACCGTACCACCCAAGTGTCCTTGTTAATTGAAAAATTGCTAAGTACTCCAAACCAATACTCAGATTTCCAGTTTCTTGCTTACTGGCAAACTCAGTACAACAACATGATAGCAATTACCGTCTTCTTTGCATGGATAAAGGTAAGAGATTTAGCTGCATGTTATATTGTGTTGTACACCATTTTAGCATTAAGAGAAACTATTGTTGTTGCTTAGAGTCATCAGTTTATTCTAGTCCAAAGTGTGATTTGATCATCTTCTCAAAGTCCCACCAATTTTTACAAATAGTACGAAAGTAGTGCCTGCTATAAGTAGATTACCAAAGTTAAACATTTTTACATGGTAATAACTGAATTATTGCAAGAGAAAACCAGTATAGTGCAGTCATGTGCATGGTTGAACAAATGTGTGTGTGTATTAAAGATGCCTCATGCTCTTTTGAGAGTAATTAAACTGTCCAGTCAAGTGAGAATAGCTCTCTGATTTTTGCACTATTTATTTTAAAAATTTTATGACATGCTGTATTACTGAGGTACTCAAAGCAAGTTACAGCGGCGAGCAAGGATAGCAGATAGGGAGTACAGAGATCAAGACTAATATTTATTTATTTAGGTTTTTTATATACCGTCATTCGTGATACAATCACATCATGCTGGTTTACATCTGAACATGGGTGTACAATAACTTCAAACTATAACTTAAGTGCAGAGAAAAACAGTTACAAATAACAAGGCATATTGAACTGGGCGAAGAGAGAAATGAAAGGAAAGAATAACTTCAGAAAGGATGGTTATACATTCCTGGAGCTAGGAAGATTGAGCTAGATATGACGATAAAAGAGGGATTAGGTAGGGTCCGGGAATGCTTGCTTAAAGAGCCAGGTCTTAAGTCTTTTCCTGAAGGTTGGGAGGCAGGGCTCCTGTCTCAGATCATGGGGAATGGAGTTCCATAAGTGGGGACCGGCTGTTGAGAGGGCTCGATCCCTCGAAGAGATGTGTTTGGTGGTTTTGGTGGATGGGACCTGGAGTGCTCCTTTGTATGCGTCTCTTGTCGGTCTTGAGGAGTAATGTAATCGGAGCGGGATTTGTAGGTCAATCGGGGCATGTTGGTGGATGATTTTGTATATAATGTAAATGGACTTGTAGATGATTCTAAAATGTATTGGCAGCCATTTAGAATAGAATGGACATCCTAATGAAAGATTTTATGATGACTGACATAATTATGACAGGATAGTGTTGTGGGTCTTATAAGGAGGTAGGTGCCATCTCACAGTAAGACAAAGGATGGAAACAAGGCTATTGAAACTCTTCTTGGTCCAATCCATAGGTGCTGAGGGAAGTGGCAGGATAAAAGTCTGTTTGCTAATGAAACATTCCTTGGATCATGGGTCAGCAACCTTTAAGGGTCAAGGGTCCTAGAAAAGGCAGCACCATTCATTAAGATGTACCTGTGCCATGAGGGAATGCTCACAAAGAACAAGAACCAGGTACAAAGTACACAGGGATTTCCAAATGAAATTCCTCTGTGTGCTTGTGGATGCTCTCCTAACCTCATCTCTCTTCCCCGTAGGGAAAGGCACTCGAGCTGCGGACAGTGTGCATACCTTTCTGTACATACAGGGGGCAGGCAATTATCAGAAAATGTTTGCCATGAGTAAAACACCTGCTTATCCATAGAACACCTTCTAAAAAGTGCCCCCAATGTGTATTACTAAAGATCAGCTGTGTTTGACCAACTTCTTTGTACCTGTCAATATAACATAACAGATGTCATACCATGCTAGGAATTAATTTATCCAGAGTTAAACCAGGTGAATTGCATCATATTAAAACTGAAAATTTAAATTTAAAAACCCAGAGACAAAAATACAGCAATCAAATTTTTGCTGCACAGAAACAAAGACCATGACAGCAGATAACGGATCATTGGGTCCAGCGGTTGCTCCCATAGACCTCTGGTTAGATTCTGGTGCCTGTGTGTGGAGCTGGTACGGAGAAGAAGAGATGCCTTACAGAGAAAGACAGGCAAAGAGTAAGAATGTGATTATTTTCCCTTCTTTGTGTTCTTTTTCTAGATCTTTAAGTTTATAAGCTTTAACAGGACGATGAGTCAGCTGTCGTCAACTTTGTCCCGCTGTGCCAAAGACATCATCGGATTTGCCATCATGTTTTTTATTATATTCTTTTCTTACGCACAGTTAGGATTCCTTCTCTTTGGATCCCAAGTAGATGAATTTTCCTCATTTGCAAACTGCATGTATGCATATTTCATAATTATAAAACCTAAACTTCTGAAGAACATTTTTGCAAGCTATATGAAAGGTTTATTAGTAATAAGTTTGTGAAAAGGCTAAAACACAATCTGCACTTCTAATCTCAAGGAGTCGGAAGCACTGCTGGAGGGCAACTTTCAAGGCTTGATTTTCCCACCTGGCGAGCAGGAAAGTCCGTTACCTGGTTACAATTTATCCAAATAAGCAGGCAGCAGAGGGGTATTTTGGGGATGTGTCACTGAATATCAGAGCTAGCTGGTTTAAAGTTATCCGGCTAAATGTGGTTCAAAAAATCCTTGCCCTAAAGTTAGCCAAATAACAAAAATAAAATGAGAGGCAATTAGTGGCCAATCTCATTCTCCACCCCCAATATGAATTAAAAATGGTTCTGTGGTCAAGTGGAAGCCCCCTCCTCATTATACGCAAACCGTGTAGCGTGCTCAAACCAGACACCCCCACGCCCCCATTATAATTAAAAATTGTTCCCAGGTGAGTAGTGCTGATCCCCCCCCCCCTCAATCCATAGCTTTAAACTAAAAATTGCCAAAAATGCCCCATCCATGAACCTCTCATCCCCCCACCCCAGTCCCTCAAAATTACCTGAAAGAGGAAAAGAAACAGGAGGGGCTGTTACCTGCTCCTGCTCTGCTGAACACTAAATGCCAAGATGCCTGACAGCTGCTAGCACTCAGTATAAGTTCAAAATGTATTCCCTATGCTTGGGCAATGACCGCCGTCAGTGAAGGGACCAATCATTGCCCGATTGTAGTGAATGCATTAATACTAAGTGCTGGTAGCCGTCAGAACTAACAGCACTTAGTATTCAGCAGAGCAGGAACAAGCAACAGCCTCCCGTGCTCCTGTCCTGCTTTTGGGTCAGTTTTGGGGGTGAGAGGCTGTATTACAAGGTTTGCATACATTGAGGGTGGGGCGATTTGGCTATGCAATGTTATAGATTTATATTGTGAGGTGGGGTTTTGGGGGGGGTGGGAAATCGGCTGCTGCTTGGCTGCTAGTTTTGGGGGGTGGATTTTGTGAATATTCAGTAAGCCGGTGAGTGGAACTTTAGCTGAGTTTATTCGGCGGTATTTTTAACCG
Organism: Rhinatrema bivittatum; assembly: GCF_901001135.1. Taxonomy (NCBI): domain Eukaryota; kingdom Metazoa; phylum Chordata; class Amphibia; order Gymnophiona; family Rhinatrematidae; genus Rhinatrema; species Rhinatrema bivittatum. The sequence goes on along the minus strand of NC_042632.1, from coordinate 44,895,761 downwards.
GATAAGCACTATTGAATATTCAGCGGATAACTCTTCTGGTGTCCGGTTTACTGAACATTGACCTGTAAAGGGTTCCCCAAGAAAATCCTCAGGGATGAAAATTTCCCTCCTCGCATTTGTAAGATTACGTGCATGGTTTCAATGTGTGTGTATGTTTAGCCCTGGGAAGAAAAAAGAACACTCCTGGGGCAGGAAAGGAAAGTACATGCAGGGGCAATACTTTTCTCTGTCAGCCCACCCCGCAGAAACAGCAGATGCAACCCCTTCCTCCACTCCCTACCACACCCAGGTGTAGTCTCTCCTCCTCCCATCCCCTTCATCCCTTCACTTTCCCCCTCTCACGCCTCCTCTTTTCTTCCCACTCCTGCTGCCGAATCCTGGGCCCTGACTGGAGCCACAAATCATTGCATCTCCTGCTTCTGAGACCTTCCTTCCAGCTGAGAAATAAGTCCTATCCTGTATCTGGGCAAAGTGGGAACGAACTTGTTTAATTGGTAATTGTGTCAGCACGCGTGTATATTAAAATCATAAAAAAATGGCGTGCACAATTTCGCGTCCAGCCGATTTTATAAGTTGCATACGTACACGCGCATGTTATAAAATGGCTGCGTCCATGGGCGTGAGCCGGCATACGCGCATTCACGTACGCCCACGCAGCTGTCTTAAAGTTATCGTACTTGTAAATTAGTCCCAACATGAGAAAAACCTTTCAGTGCATCGGTGCCAAAATGTGACAAAACCCTTAGCACATCTGACCCATTTGATTAAATTATGTAAGAATAAACTCTAAACAAATTTAGACAATTTCTGCACTCAAGTGGTCTAAGATTTCTAAAGGCTTGCAGAAGTCAAGTCTTGGAAATGTATAGAATAAGAGTACTCCTTTTTATTTTTTTAGCCGTCCTTTACAACGGATGCTCAAGGCGGCTTGCGGCATTATCAGAATTCTTGTCTAACAAGTGTCTGCCCCACAAAGCAATTTGGAATGATCTTCATCTACCACTGGGAAAGAGGGGTGGAGGGAAGAGAAAAGGGGGTGACTTCTGCTTTCAGAGGAGGGAGTACCAGTTTGCTTGTGCAAAAGGTAGATCAGCACACCAGTGAAGCCCAGAACAGGACGATCAGTAGACTGAAGCAGAAGGATAAAGAAAAATAAGCAGCCATCTCTTGGGTCAATAAAAATGTAGGGGGAAGCTAAAGAAGAATAAACCCCATTTGTCTCTATAATTTTGCTTTCCATACCAGTGAGCAATCAGAACAAAGAGCTCTTTTTGCAAGCACATAGCAAGATATGTTCTCTTCAGAGCCACATTCACCCGATAGGGATCCTCTCCTTGGATTATGAGTATGTAGCTTTAAAGATGGTGCAAACCCACAGAATCGATTTTGCACTGGTAGAAAACTGTACAGAGATGTACTGTGCCAGCCGGCTGATGAAATTGCACCCAACTCAAATTGTAACGCATCCCTTTATCGTGTGTAATTTGCTCTTCCCCCTGAAAATAGTCACTGATGATTAAATAAAAGGATTTCTGACCTCCTTTGATATTCTGTTTCCATGGAGAAAGCATGTGATGACAACATACCATTAACCCAAGAAGCAGGTGATAATTCACCATTAATCCAAGGAGGTCAAAATGAGTCTTCCCTTCTGGTGGAACATTTTACAAAAATAAAGATCCATGACAGCAATGTCAGAGACGGCAACTTTCAAGCCAGCACGCGGGCACACGATTGAACACGTGTGTCAGCCCGCACCTTTTATAACATGCGTGTGCATGCTCACGTGTTATGAAATTGCCTGGCTGTGCACACCTGGGCACCAAATTTTAAGCGGGTGCGTAAATCAGGGGATTTTAAAAGATGGGTGCACAGACGCCATTCCCAGTTTTACCAGCTCATCCCCAATTCACCCAGTTCAGAGAGAGCAGTCCTCCAAAACCTCCTAGGTTAACAGCTTTCACTTCTCCCAGTTAGCCCAGATCCTTAAAACCCCATAGATTTGCCTAATTTTTTACATTTTTTATAACTTACATAGCAGAAGTGAAGTTACATGGCAGGGGGGGAGGAGTCTCGTTGCGCACAGGAACATGTTAAGTATTTATGAGCACATCTCAGGTTCATGCCCCCGAGATGTCCAGACCCCGCCCAAGCACAGGCCATTTTTGAAAACTTTCAAGGTGTGCGCGCTACAGCATTTACATGCATAACTGGGCGGCTTTTACAATTCCCCTCGGCGCGCGTACGCGAGCCCGACTTATTTGTGCATCTCCCGATTGATGTGCGCGCTGGGCTTTTAAAATTCACCTTTAATTGTACAGCTGTTGTAGTTCTCTATGTAACTCAATCAATCAAGTAGGCATTCCAGGCGTTATGGATTGCCTCTTTCAGCTGAATCGATCTCAACGCATTGGAAAATTGCATTGCAAAGTCCTTATTGGGTTTTATGGACCATGTATAGGTACTATCACATCTGAGAAAGAACAGCTCAACTCACTGGAATATTTATGAAACAGGATGGGATGGAGGATTTACAGGGTACAAATAGTGCTGGATGGTTTATGCGTAACCTTACTGGTTCCTATTTACCAGGGGGCATACATGCTTCATGTCATGTAAATCCATACTGCTTTCTTCCCATCTCCCACCCCCTACCACCACCAAGTCTTAGACTCATGTAGATTTGTCCCTTCATTGGGGTTTGAAAAGGAAGCCTAGCTTGGAAAATGAGACCCAGACAAATACGTATCGCTTGTGTTTATGAATATTACGAACACATGAAACAGGATTACCAAAAGCAGTAGAAGCATCTGGTTGACATAAGCGCAGAGCTGAAGTAAACAAAGTATGGCCAAGCTGTGTAAGTATTAGAATCTCCAATTCTGTGTCTGTGAGAAGAAATGCTCAGTGGATGAGACCAAGTGTCAGAATCCCTAGCATAGCGTTCTCGACTCTCCCAATGATTTATCATGTAAAAGATCGTATCTCCTGAGACTGTAGTAGATATTAGAAAAGTATGAAGATTGTTGATATATGACTTTGCAATTCCATTAATTCTTTTCTTCCCAAGCTTCACACAGTTTCGCATTATTCTTGGAGATTTTAACTTTGCAGACATTGAGCAAGCCAATCGCATTCTTGGACCTCTTTACTTTATAACATTTGTGTTCTTTGTCTTCTTTGTGCTGCTGGTAAGTGTTACAGATGTTTGCACTCTAGCGATATTTGCATTTTAGAAGTCAGAATTGTAATATACTTATCTATTGTACAGTTTCTATATAAGAGATGAAAAGTGATGCTAAATAATTATTTAACATGTCTGGGAAGATTTATTACAGCTAGACTACTGCTTCAGGAAGCAAAGTGCCATTGTACAGAGTTTGTAATGATAGTGGGATGTGAAAATTCTAGGTCTGTGTGATTGTGCTTATGGGTAAACGATATTAATTGAATCCTTGCCTAGTGGCGTAGTAAAATTAGCTTCTTTGTTAAAGCGCTGATGACCGCTAACAAATTAAATGGCGTGAGATCAAGAGAAAGAGGAAACCAGCGACAAGTCAAATGATTTATGCTGTGCTTTGTTTTTTTTAATTCAATGCAAAGATTCTGGTAGCAATCGTGCTCTTTTTCGTACGTCGCAAGATAAGTTGATACCTCGATTTTATGCTGACTTTCATGTGCATTTGCCAGACTAACACAGAAGCAAAAAGAAAAAAAAATGTTTGATGCTTTTGTTTTCCTGTAGAATATGTTCTTGGCCATTATTAATGACACATACTCCGAAGTGAAAGCAGACTATTCAGTCCGTACGAATGAATTTGAGATAAGTGATCTCATTAGAGAGGTAAGAATACATTTCTCAATCCAGACACAACATAGTAAAAGCAGCATGAGTGTGATAACTGTCAGGAATTATTTTACTTATCCTACTGCATTACATCATTAGGATTTTTACATTCATCCGTCTTCTTATAGGATCTTTTGGTTGAAGTTGTTCATCTGTCTATTTCTTCTCTGTAGAAGACAATACATTTCAAATATTTGCATATGGGCTGAGCTGGGCCAATGCCCCAGCCACCATGCAGGAGAGACAGGCTAAATTGCTGAACTAAGTACCTGCCCTGCAAAAGAAGTTTACCTAGCAAAAACTTGTGTTATATTTTCTTTTTTTTTTTGCTATGTATTTCGTTTTGCCATGTTTTTGTTTCCTTTTGTTTCTGTTGTCTTAGAGTGCGCTAAAATGACAAAAATCAAACATTTTGGGGTGGGTTTTTTTTTGGGGGGGGATGGGTTTGGTGACACTTTGGATGGGAAACACCAAAGGAAACAACAGATGCAGTTATTTCCCTGTCACTTCAGAATGACAGCACATCCCCCTCCTCCTCAGACTGGCAGGGGGCGCCAGGGATGCTGCAGAGACTTTGCTTACAGCTCCTGCGTGGGACTCCCGTCCATCCCTCAGCAGCAGCTCCTACTGGCTGGCAGAAGAGCTCACGTGTGTCGTGTCCCGGAGGGAACCGTGCTCCATGCTGCTGAGCCAGACTGGAATCGCTGCAATGACTGGGCTAGAGGGAGAAGGGAAAAGGGATTAAAAGTAGGGGGGGGGGGGGGGGGGGAAACAGGCAATGCCTGGCATCTGATTCAAACCATTTACTGGGGGAACATTTTTCCCCCCCCAGAGTTATGAAAGAGCGCTTGTGAAACTCAAGCTGAAGAAGGCAATAACGAAAGACATTAACAGAGACATAATTGAAGCCGGTGGAAAACTAAATGTCAAAAAAGTTAAAGATGATTTGAAAGCGTAAGGACTAATTCATCATAGTTTCAATTTAAATTCAATACAGTAAAAGCCACATTATCCGGCAATTTAGCCAACTGGAAAGTTCAACTAACCAGAGCTTTTTTTTAACTACTGTCAAGAAGGTTTAAATAAAATGCTAATCAGCATTAGGGAAGGCACTAGCTGTTCTCTGTCCACTCCTGCTTCATACAAATTGCAGAAATGGCTTGCATAAAAACCTTTAAGAATCAGCTGAAAACTTGCCATCATGTGGATGTCCTATTGCAGGTTTTCTGCAAAGCATTTACCTGTCAGCTGTTAAGGTGATACAATTATGTCCTTGCCGTCCAGTCTGCTTATTTTATGCATTTTATCATGTTTTAAGGCTTTTGTTTTATTTATAATTACATTTTATGTATTTTTTTTTTGTGTGCATTACCTGATGCTTAGGCGATTCATAAGTCTAAAGAAAGATAAAGAAAAAGCAGAGGGCTCTCAGATAACTGGTATGGTCTGTTGCCCAGCGTGCCGGATAATGGGGCTTTTGCTGTAGACTCAAGGCACGTGATTTGTTGTTTATGAAATAGAAGCTCTTAAGTCAAGTTTGTTGTGTATTTTGCCCCGCTGCAATAAATCCGTAAGGGAAAAAAACGTAACTATTTTTAAATGTAATATTGTTACTGTGGCCCTGATTCGCTCGTTTCTTTTCCTCCACTAAGCACAGAATGGGGAAAAAGGCCTTTAGAAAGTCAGTCGCTATGAGGAAACTGCCTTCTATGCTCGGCCCATACGATCTTAGGACAATGAACTTTGAGGATGATTTGGATAACCCTTCCGCTTCATCAAAATATGTAATGAGAGATAGATTCTATCTTTCATTACATATTTTTTACAAATACTATCTTTACAAATACTAGATTTGTAAACCGACGAGATGTTCCCAACGTACGTCGGTATAGAAATGCCACTAAATAAATAAAATAAATAAATAATGAAAGCAGACCATGCTAGTGCGGGGGGGGGGGGGGGGGGGGAGAGGGGTGTCTCATTAAAAAAACGATCTTCAAAACTATCGATAGCTCTGCAGAATGGCTAACTTAGCCAGATAAGTACTGATATTCATTCTTAAAAGCCAGCTAACTTTAAACTTATCTGAGTACATCCAGTGGCACGGCTGCACCGCTCAATATCCCAGCCACGTTAGCTGGATAAGTCTTGTCAGGCTAACTTACCTAGCTGGCTCTGTTTGAATATCGATCTCTAATAAACCTGAAAGCCAGCATGTACAGCAGCTCAAGGAAATGCCACAGAGAACAAATAAATTAAGGCCTTCAGCCAGGGCATTACCGGGCAAAATATCTCTCTAGGCGTGCACCGATTTTGGCAATCTCCTTCCTTTCTGGGCTCCCGTGCTTACAGACCGACTCAAAAGGGCAATCCCCATCCTCCCCAGGTCACCCCCTTCTTGCCTACCTCTTGTAACAGCCCTGGATATTCCTCTGACCCTCTCTGCACAATCTGTCCCACTTACCCCTGGCCTTGGATTGGGGTTAGAACACGGAAGGTAAAATGCTAACTACTTCTTTCAAAAATTAGGAAGGTATGAAAGATGCGACCCCAGACTTTGTACAACAAAGAGGCTACATAAAACCTTGCTGATTTGGGATTTTAGTAACCAAAGAAGTGAAGCTGACCCTTGTGCTAAAAGGCACTTGGTCCAAAAGAGAGCTTTGGATTATGTGTGCAAACGGCAATCGGTATATAATAACCTTTAAATAAATAAATGTGACCCAGGCATTGTATTTGCTCAGTTTATCAGGCAAAGTCACATTTTCCCTACTTTTGTTACTGAATGTTAATCTAAATCTGAGCACTTAGAATCAAAAGATTACCAGATGTCTGTCAGATGGGATAGCAGGAAATTGCACTATGTAGAGCTGCACGGAAAAAGTCAGCCGGGGTGATAAAATGTAATTTACTGACACATGATAGTGCTGCCTTCATCAACTCCATCCTTGCCTGAGTATTGTTTTGCATTAATCTTGCGACTACAGACAGGGATATTCTGCTGCTGAGACAGAAGAAATTTTGCGTGACTATGAAAGAAACAAAGACAACATGGATTTGGACGAAGAGGTACAGTGTGCTTTAAAATATGCCATAAGACAGAATAATTAGATTTGAAAGATTTTTCTTGCTGATTTGGTGAATGACAACATACAGCACACGTCTCATTATTGTGGTTTCTTTTGAAGAATAAGTGGGCTTGTGTGGAAAAAAACGTTCATTTTTCTTATATTAATATTTTTTCTTTTGTTTCTGTGTTTTAGCATGTGCTAAATCATTCTAGCGCATCCATCATGAATATGTATGACACAGACTTGCATACCATGGAGACAGTACGTGCAAATCTCTCTCATGCATACTCAACGTGGATATCCTGAAAACCTGGTCCCTTTGTGGCACTCGGGGACCAGAGTTGGCCACCCCAATTTAGCACACGCTAAAATGCAGAAACAAAATGAAACAAAACTGAAATTGGTTGCTTTTTTTTTTTTTGCTGCTTCAGACTGGAATTGACACGAAGCAAGTGTTGATGTTTTCATGACTGCACATCCCTATCATAGACATGAGCTCTAGTAAAAATAATGTTAGTTACTGATGCTTACCACAAACCCCCTGATTAGACTTTTTTCATCATAGCACAGCTCTGCTCAATTGTGTTTATAACAACCCTCTTAGTTGCAAACCTTGGAGTGAATTTTCAAACGGGTTTTATACGTGAAAATAGCATATAGGCACACATATGCTATTTTATAAATGTTGAGAGTATGCATGCATTATCAGTTTTCCATATACGTTTTACCAGGGGAAAAAAGGGGGGATACGAAGTTGATATTTTGTAATAGATAAACATATATTACTGAACTTATTCGTACCCTTTTATTTTTTTAAAAATGTTTATATACCGCTGTTACTATGTAAAAATTAATCAAAACGGTACAAAAAACCAGAGCAGTATAGTATAAAACTAGATAACAACAATGGAAGGACAAAACTAATAAGAACTAAAATTGATATCCAGTTCTAGTATTCAGAGTACCAAACCACAAATATTGTTAAAAGAATAGCTGAAGAGCTGGATAGACTTATTCGACCAATTTTAAGATAGCCTTGGATATTCAATGGCACACCTGTGCTACTGCAAAAATTTGCCTCACTTTTAAAGTTTTCTTTCCTTATCAAAATTATCTAGGAGAGTCTGAGTTCACCACAGCAACAAAAGCTGAGAGAAAGACTGAAAGGCCATTATAACAAACAGGAAGATTTAGGAAGTCACAGAGGTAAAACCGGTCACATCGGACAATATAAAAAAGTAAGTTTCACAGGTTCTGCCGTATCTTGGGAACTAAGAATTATTTTTCCATCTACAATGGTATTTCTATTACACTGTAAACTGAATCTTGACTAGTACGAAGAATGGTTTTCTGTGTGTTCTCGTATGTGAGAATTGCAAACGTGAGGTCAAGGAACTCTGCTGAAATCTAGGCTAGACACGAGGCCCTTCCCCGTCCTGCGTCGATGGGATAAAAGCCTTTAGTAAATCAGGCCCACAGCTTGTAACGTTTTCATAAAGGTTCATTTTTCCCCTCCAATTGTTTTCCAGGGGTAGAGCGATAACCATTTGACCCTGGCGTAGACCCAGGGTGGCTCCCCCTCCTCCGATGAGTTCTTGTGGAGGTCTCCCTCTGATGTCGAGCTCCATGGTTGGGGTGGCACCAAGCGACTTTGCTGCTCAAGGTGCACCTGTGCGGCCCCGCCGGTTAGAGCGCATGCGGTTTCTAAACTGCACGGGAGACATGCAGACTCAGGTTGTTCAGGTTGCAGAGGTGCCCCCTGATCTGGCAAGCCTCTCCTTCACCTGTTGTCCTTCCCTCCCTCAGTAGCTTTCCATATCCAGAAGGCTATGCTCTTAATCAACAGCAGTGCTCGTGGACAGAGATGCTCAAACAGTTTGTAGTCAAACTTAAGCCAGGTGTTGTTCAGCCTGGCTCGCGTTCAATAGAAAGGTCCGATTTCACTGAAACCTGCTGGGGAAATCCATCAGATTTCCCCCCTGGCTGATGTCCAGAAGCAGACCCAATGATTGAGCCCGAGAATGTCATCTCAGATATTTCTGATTGTTCTTTTAAAACTTTTGACAAACAATTCAACAAAACTTTGACATTTTTCCAGCTTTCTCAAATATTTCAATGAATGTATTCTGAAGATGTTTGCATGTCTCTAGTTACCAGCAGACCTATGGGCAGGTGCATACAATATTACCAGCAAAATGCAAAGACATAATAGTTGTATTAAAGACCATTGTACACATAACAATTTCTCTTAACTCTTTAACTTGGCTAAGGATAAGTACATAATGAATATTGTTTATATTCATATACCTGAAATATTTCCAGATTCCACTCTAATCAGTAAATCCAAATGTGCATTTACAAAAGTCATGCGGGTGTGTCTGTATCTATGCATGGATCTCCCTTGTTAACGCAAGTGGTGGTACGCAGGAAATTAGTGGAACATGAATTCTTAGCCGGGATATGATTAGTCAGACCCTCTGTTTTCATCTGTGAAGACTTACAATAAAAATACTACAAAATGATCACCACAGCCTTACACCTGCACAGTCACCTAGCCAGTCTTACAGCCTGCGTCAGTATTGTTCCCCTTACAGTCAGTTACAATTTCTCTCACTAGACTTGAGTCCACTTACTGGTCTGTTTGGGAATATCTGAATAAGCATATTATGATTATGAATGGAACAATGAGTGAGATGATCAAATTTGCAGACAATACAAAATTGTTTTGAGTGTTCAAAATAGCAGCAGGTTGTATGGAACTGCAGAAGGACCTTGTGAGACTAGGAGATGAGCATCTAAATGGCAGATGCAACTTAATGTGGACAAATGCAAAGAAATGCACGTAGAGAAAAATAATCCCAACTATAGGTACACGATGCTGGGTTCCATGTTAGGAGTCACCACCCAGGAAAAGGAATCCATGTGGACAATACCTTGAAATCTTCGGCTCAGTGTGCGGTGCCGGTCAAAAAGGCAAATAGAAGGTTAGGCATTATTTGGAAAGGAATAGAGAACAAAACTGAAAATGGCACAACGACTCTGTATAGATCCATGGTATGTTCGTATCTTGAGTACCGTGTGTAGCTCTGGTCATCCCATCTCAAAAAAATCCATAGCGGGCATAGAGAAGGTACAGAGAAGGGCAACAAAAATGATAGGGGATGGAAAAACTCCCTTATGGAGAAAGGCTAAACAGATTAGGGCTCTTTAGCTTGGAAAGAAGACAACCAAGAGAGGGTATGCTTGAGATTTATAAAATCATGAGTGGGTTGGAATGGAGTAACTAGTGAATGGTTATTTGCCCTTTCAAATAGCACTAGGGGACAGTCCATGAAACCAGCAACCGGCAGATTTTTAACAAAACGTAGGAAGTATTTGCTCACTCAGCGCACAAACAAGCTATGGAATCTGTTAGCAGGGGATGTGGTCAAGGCCAGGTAGACTCGGGAAAGCCGGCACCTATCCCTGGGAGCGAGTTGCAAGAAAGAGATCAACTATTGGGTACTTTTGACTTCAACTGGCCACTGTCAGAGACAGGATGCTGGGCTCAATGGACCTTGGTCTGAGCCATGCTCTTATGTTTTTATTGTATGATTGAAATATTCCCTGCTCCCAAACGTGATATGATAAATGACTTTTCATTTCCTTTACATTCTTGGAGCAGCACTGCCCTCTTCTGGGAACCGGATTTTATGTCTCTCTCCATATGTGTGTGTGTGTAAATATATGTAAATATCTATCTATCTATAATCACATAGTTTTGCAGAGCTCATATTTTTGCTATCTTTGAATGTGGAGAATTTGAAGGCATATTATTGAGAATAAGTCAGATTAACCATGAATAGTTGAATTAAACAATAGGATAATAGACATTTGCCAGGCAATGTTATTTAGAAAAAGCAATCAAAGTAAATTGCATACATACACACACACGTCTGTGGGTCTAGCCTTCCCTTGAGTCTAATTGCCCAGACAGAAACATATCCCAAGCATAGCTTTAACCAGTAACCTACCAGCTGCAGCCTTCTGGCAACTTTTCCCTATTTGCCTCTCCAGTTTTGGGTTCGGCCTCTTGCTTTCAAATCCGGTGATTCATAACGCCTGACCAACTGGAATGCAGAATAGGGATGAGTAAGGCAAACATTTCATTTTGGTTCATTTTATCATTTCAGTAGGTGGAAGGTGGGGAGGGGGAGGTTACTTAGGCTTTGATTCATTTAATGTTTATTTTGCTTCAGCTCCTTTGTCGAACTGAAATAAACATTAAGAGGGCAATATTCAGCCGGGAGGGAAGTGGATAACAATTAGGGACCTTCATTTTCAGTTTTTATTTTTTTCCTGGGAATTAAGTGTTTATTGCAACAAGAACAAAAATGGGAGAAATCAGTGGAATGACTTGTCATTTTTCTGGATAAATGCAATTTTTATTCTTGTTGAAATAATCACAAATTCCAGGGAAAAATAAAACCAAAACTGAAAAGCAAGGTCGCTACAGATAAGTCAGCTGGATAAATTTACACCAGATGCTCAGCATGTCACTGAATATACGTGGGCTGTCGCAAAGTTAGCTGGATAGGTTTATCCATCTAGCCCTAGGACTGTCTCCAAGTAGTCCTAAAGGTTTTCTGCAAACCACAGCAGAGAATAAATCCCAGGGCTTCTCTGCTATGAACGAAAAACCAGATAGGGCGCAACCAGTCAGTGAGAATTCTTCAATTCTTTCACTGGCGCTGGCTGACCGGTGAATTCAGATTAGTAGATTACAAACGATATCACAGAACGATTTTTTACTTTTGCTATCAAGATGGGGTTGTTGTGGTTTCTGTATGTGCTGGGGAGGAGGGTGAGGTTGTTTTAGTCTGTTTTTTCTTTCATTTTCTACATTTACGAAGGAGTTGCTTCTGGACTATAAGAAGTAAAGGTAGCCAGATATCGGTGAGGTGCCAGGAGGACTGCATGCTACATAAATGAATGTTCCCTAGTTCTTCTGGAGGATTTCCTGGCCTCCGTGACATCAGCAAAGTCTCAATGTGTCAAGCTCGCTTGTGGGTGGGTGGAGGAAGCTGGGACTGGGAGTATTCACTCAAAGGTTACATATTCCAGGCTCTATGCGGAATTTTAGGCTGGATTTGTAGTAGGAAAGAATTTAGACTTATCATTGTGGCCTCAGCACGAGAGATGTGCATCGTTTTTTGTGTTCGTGTCATTCTTCGTTTTTCGGCCACCATGGAAAATGTCGATTTTTTTCGGTTCCGGTCTTTTTTTCCGCGAAAAATCGTTTTTTAGTTAGTGCGCACTGACTCCCCTTAGTGCGCACAGACTCCCATTAGTGCGCATAATCAGAAAAACAAATTTTTGCGAAAAAACAGAAAAATCCTGATTTTTTTCGGGCTCCCTGAAACATACCGAATTGGACAATTTCGTTGTAATTTTCCAATTTGGCAAAAACGAATGCACATCTCTACTCAGCACTAACTCTGCAGACCCTGCTGATACTGAAAGCCTACAGACTGGGTTAGGAAATGGTATCGGAGGAAACTCTCCAGGGAGGGGGTTAATCTTTACTCCTGGGGCAAGGCTTTGTCCCCTCGTTCAGACGTGAAGGATTGGTGCTAGTGCTCACCAGCTTCAAACTTGTGCTAGCTCACCTCCTCTGTCTGTCTGCTACCATGTGTCTGATATTCCTTGTGTGCATTTTTTCTGTGCCATTCCCCAGAAAGAGAAAAGTAAATCATTACACGAGTAGCTTTCCAAGGGAGCAGCTTTAAAACTGGTTATTGGGAAATGTGTTTCAGATTACTGAATGTTCACATGCATCTCACATAAAACCATCCTAACTATAATATTTGCTCATAATTGCAGTCTGAAGAAATATCGGAAGAAACTGACAAGCTGCTCCCCAGAGGCAAATCGGAGCTTTAAAAATGGGGTCCTTTTTATGGAATTAGGAATGAAGATGTACCTGCATGCAAGGCTGCTAGACCTACATGTTACATTTATTCAAAATCCTTAGCAGAACAAAAATCCAAACTACACAATATATAGTCTCGTCTGTACATATGCATGGTTAAAATCTACAGAATAAAACAATTTCCTGTGTTTCATAGCACTCGCCATTGTTAAATCACTGCTTAAAGTTGCAATGAATGTGTTAATAAAATGTTTTCACCTTAACGCTAGGCATCCCAATGAAAAAGAGGAGTGACGGAGTGACATCCTCTGAGCACAGCATTATCAGGGATAATAAATGACAGGAAGTGTAGACAGGAGGACATCGAAAATTACCTTTTATTTAGCAGAAGCTCTAACTCCTCTTGCTTGGGCAAAGACTGAAATGTGCCACTAGTGGGAGTCGGGTGCCAGGGCACTAAACTCGCATATTGTAGAGGCTCTCAATTTCCGCCAAAGACCATCCTTAGCTCAGACCATATACTTGATCCTAACTAAAAAGAGGCGGAGATTACTTCGTCCAGCATTTGTCATCACCTCTCTTCCTTGGAAGACTAAGCAGAGAGTTATTGGTACCCTTGAGCCATCCCCCTCCCCAAGGACTGTGAACGTCACCTCTGCCGCATGCCCTGCCAATCCAAGGTGCTGGAGACCTGAGGCAGAAACTGAAACAGGGACTTTTCCTACGGCTGCACGCAGCGCTGGCACTAGGCCGGCCCGGCAGAGAATATCTTTATTAGCTACATCCATTCCGGTAAACGCAATAAAAACAGCCAATACTTCAAACAAACACCGGGAAACAAAACCCCCACCAGGATTTGAACAGTCACGCCTTTGGTTTTGATATTATTCGCTGGCCCTGCATTGCAAGATAACACAAAAAACGCCCAATGAGCCCCAGTAGAAATGCAGAAAGCGACAGTATTTTGCTGTTTTTTTTGTTGGTTTTTTTTTTAAGTGTCTGCTCTGAAGTTATTGGGCATTTTTCTCAAACTTAACGCCATGAAAAATAAACGAATCTCCCCTATCTTCCCCTAGCAGACAGAGCAATACAGGCTGCCTCGTAAAGCTGAAGGTGGGCAGGTAAATAGAAATAAAGCAACTGCAATAAAAACCTCAAATGAAGTCAGATCTAAGATTAAACACCTTCCACTGGCTGACTGAGGTGACAGATTACCAAAAGCCGCAGTGATAACCACCTACAGCAGTCCTTTCATTATACTCTGGTACGGTGTGCGGTAGGTTTTGAATACACCAGACATATTTTGCAGCATCACAGGTGCCCTGGTGCTACAGTAACGAGATCCAATAAACTCAAAGAGGTCTGCGGTATGAGGCAAAACTGTAAACCACGGCTCTGCACGAAGGGGAGATAAAGTTGTAATAACCAGTTTATGCTTGTGACTACCATGCAGCAGCAAAGCTAAGATGGTTTCAATAAATAAATATGCAAATCCAAGAAACAGAGACGCAGCTGCAGCTCATGGGGGGATGAGGGAGGGTGTGTGTGTCTGTGTGTGTGTGGAGGGGGGGGGGGGGATGGCTGCAATCCTATTCCTTCCATTTGAATATCTGCTGCTCCTCCCTGTGGTGCCTCCTCAAGAGCCCATGGTGGGAAATGCCCCATGGCGCCCTAGGATGACAGCAGCAGTTCTGCCTTAAATAAGGGCTCCCCAGACCTCCCTGCCTCACCTCAGCTAGGGGTCTCCTGCTTTGCAGTTCCTATTCTTGTCTTTTTGCTTTGCCCACCAGCCTTGCCATCCATCCTTGTCCTTTGGCCTGACTCTCTGGATCTTGGACTTCGGACCTCTTGCTTGGACCCGACCACTCTTGCTAGCTGCCTGCCTTGACCTTGGCCTGCCCTGACCCTGGCATGCCTTTGGACTTTCGTTATCTTCACCACCCTAGGGTGGTGCCCTGCTGGCCCCCAGAACCAAAGGACTCAGCCTGCGGGAGAGGTAGCTGGTAAAGGTGGAGCTCCAGACTGTCCCGCTACAGGGCACATCTGCCAGCTGCTGGCGTTGGCCTCGTGAGTTCACCCTCGAGGTTGCGTCAACTACGCCGCAGTACAAAGGGCTCACATATCCGTTACTCATCACACTCTGTTTTTCTCTTTTCTTTTAATGCTGCTCCTCCAACAAACTCAACCAAAACACCCCAAAAAGGGGCTGGGAGACAAAGATAGGGCTCACACTGCTGTCCTAAGCCAGTGGCCTGGCTCCGGGGTCTGATCTAAGATTCAACATCAAACTGCTGCAGCAACCCAGACTTACCACCTGCAGGAGGCAGAAAATACTGGATTCCAGCTGCTATCACCAACTGTTAAGTAGTGGTCGTGCTGTACAGGAGAAATCAGTGTGGTCTGTCTCCAATGCTGCTAGGAGGAAATAACCTACTTGTCTCGGCTGGATTGGTGTAGCAGGATGAGCTGAAATTTCGATTTAGAAGATGGCATATTAACCAACCCCTGGGGCAGCAACTTTGATTTTCCTGTGCCTGTGATACTATAACCTGCAGTCTTCTCAAAGATCTAACTGATTTTAGCAGATGTTGGGTCCTAGCACTGTTATTTCCGATCTGGAGAAACTATAAACATTCAAAAACCATAGAATCTACTATGTACCTTACAGTTTTTTCATGGTTTCCCCTCTTCCCCCACCCCTCGCCTGTCATTTCTCCTCTGTAACCCTCACCGCAGCCTTGATGACTGTCCAAACCTGTAAAGGGATGAAGATCTTCTCCCAGACTAAACCCCTCAGTACCACTCTTCTGCCAGCAGGGGCCGCTCATTGAATAACGTCACCTCTGGGGCATTTCTGCTGTTTAACGCTTTTGTGTTTAAAATGACATTTTCATATTGACACTTAATTGTGGAGAAAGAGAATGATGAAAAAAAAAAAAAGATTCACGATCAAAAGGTTTCTTCTGCCTTAAAAAAAAAACTCAGCATGCTTCGTTCATTCCCATGTAGTTCTCAGGGTGAAACATTGAGATGCATTCACATTAGAAGTGATGACTGAGACACCAGTGATCTTTATTGTGCTTGTGTTGGGAGTCAGATCTCCTGTCATGGGATGCTGGCGCCACCCGAAAGAGATTTTCACATAGGGACTACATAGCTGCATAGAAATGTTGAACATGACCACTTTGCAATTAGGGATCCTCTGCATTTATCCCAGGCTCTCTTAATTCCACTACCATTGTAGTCTCCACCACCTGCCCTGGGAGAACACTGCAAGCATTCATCACTCTTTCCTGATAGTATTCCTGAGTCTGTCTGCTTAAAGCCTCATGCTCTGCTCTAGACTCTCTCTAGACTACAGCGTTCTTTCATCTGAAACCGCTTTCCATCTTGTGCATTGATCCCTTTGAGGTATTTGAATGTCTCTTATGCCCTTTGTTACTTATATTTAGGTCTTTCTGCCTTATCTCATATGGTATTTGGTGCAGACCCTGCACCAGTTTGGTAGTTTTTCTCTGGACTATTTCTAGAGTGGTAGGAAAAAAAAAAAAAAGAAGTGGAGGGAGACATTGTAAGATGTGAATTAGATGAGATTTTCTGCATGTGCTATAAAGAAAGGACTTGTAGAAAGATGATTTTTTTTTTTTTTTTTTTGCAAAGTGATTATGATCAGGTGCTAAAGGATTGTTGGTCTGACATTTGTTTTCAGAGATACCTGAATCACTTGTACACCTTCCAGTACAACATTTGCAGTAATGATGCTTCCACTGTCTTTAAGATTAACCTTCCTCTGTGGAGGTTAAATTATTCTTGTACCTAAAACATGCATTGCATATTACTGGTGTTAGCATCAAATGCAATCTAATTTGTGTAAATGTTTAAAAAAAAATAAAATCCCAACCTGTAGACTAACTCTTTGATTGGACATCATGCTGCGCTCTGGCTGAAGTGTTTCTCAGTTAACTCTCCAAGCAGAGGAAGTGTCATTTTTGGAGGAAAGGACCTATTGTCTCACCTTGTTGACAGTTAATAGTAGGACTTCACTCCTGAAGAAGATGCAAGTGGAGCTTTGATATGGAGAACAGCCATTTGCAATTTCTGTCCTGAAAATAAACAGGAATAAAGGTTAACAAACATTAATAACAACATAAGGTGATAACTTTTTATTGGATTAACTTAATGCATTTCACTTTATTCATGTGCCAGAAAAAAACCCAGTATTTATCTAAAGTTTATAATGTAAACTGGAATATATCTATATATTAAGCTTAAAGTGTAAACTGGAAGAAATAACCCTCATTTTTTTCAAAATGGAAAACGTCAATAAGATGAATATTCCGTTGAGCCCTTCAGAATCTAATGGTTGCTTAAATTGGAGGGAGGTGCATTCAATTGAAATTAAACAGAAAATGTCATTGAAGTGTCCTATTTCATTTTTTAAAATGAAAAGAAAGAAAAACAAACACAATTTAAGTAGTTTTTCTTAGTTTCATTAAAAAAAATAAAGCCAAGCCCTGCCACCACTGCAAAAACAAAACAAAACAAAAACCCAAAAAAACAAACAGAAAAACCCTCCTTCCTGGCCCTACCCAAGCCGCCTCCTCAGCTGCTTCACCTCCTCTTCCCTGCCAGTTCTTACCCTTTTAGTGAAACTTTCTTCACAGGCAGGAGCAATCCTGATTGCTCCAGCCCCATCGATTCTGTATTTTTAAATGACGCTGGCAGACAAAGGTTGGCGCCATTACTTTTGTTGCACTTCATTCACATTTGCTTTAATAACATGGTGAGTCGATTTTGACTGGAGCCTGCCTATTGCTGTCTCTCTCTGCCGGGGCTTGCCTGACGCTCCACACTAACGCAGGGGTAAGGGTTGGCGGTAAATTAGCAGGTTAAACGCGCGGCAAAACTACAGGTTAAAAAGGCGATAATCGGGGTGCACGTTACTGTATGGGAGGGAATAGCTAATCAGATCGTTTACATATCACATACATGCCGCGGGCGGAAAGGGTTTCCCATTGATTTAAAGCAGCAGTAAGGCTGGGTTAAAAGGGATAGTGAATCGCGGGTTGGACTAACGCGGCCAAATTGTGAGTAGAAAGCAGGTTAGAAGCAGGGTAACCGCGGCCGCACTTTACTGTATCGGCCTGAATAGGACCCCGAGAAGACCTGGGCTATAGAAAATGCAATCTGGGTCCCTCCTGAGTGTGAAGAGAAAGTGCAGGAGTCACATAAATTGTTTCCCAGCTTCTGTTTACAACTGGTTTCCAGTTGATATATTCTTGTTCTGGGACTGTGAGTTATACAGACCCTGTTAGTTTATACTAATTTCAAGATCTCCAGAACTAAAAAAAAGAAGTTCCTGGGTATTTTTATACAATATATAAAAATAAGAACGTGAAAGAAAAAAATCAGGAACCGAGAAGTGAAAGCTGCTTAACTTCCTGAGGCATGCCGTGAAGAAAGGGGCCATTACCTGAGCACCACAAGGGGCAGTCAGCTCTAACCCAGCCAGAGAAAGAGCCTTCAATTCATTTCTAGTCCTGAAATCAGCTAAAGCAGCGAGGAAAATAAATATGAAACATGTATTGATGAGACAATATTTTGAATTGGAAGCTTGAATGATAAAATGAGATGTAATGTGACAATATTTTGTTTTAGTTATATATTTTATATACTTTAATTTTTGTATTTGTTATATATTTTAAATGTAATGTGTATTCATTTTATTTTGTTTTATTTATTTAATTTTGTGAATGCTTATTTTATAAACCATTGTGCATCAGCTATATTCCCTCATCTGTAGGTGTGTGTATATGAGAGGGGTCAGTGTGGTGGTGTAGAAACGTGTGGGATGTTTGTGTGTGTGGAAGGGTGTTAAAATGTATTTTAATGATAATAAGCTATAGTTTCTCCTATAAATGTTGAATGGTAATACCATGGAAATACCCTACAGAAATGGTTTAACTGGTTAATATTCACTAAACACAATTGTATAGCCACAAACAACTTACTTTTGTAGACCCCTTACTCTAAGGGTCTGTACATAACAGACTCTAATGTGGTATAGGGTCACCTTGCTTTAATTATTTTAAATACCTCATATATTTTTATGAATTTTTCACTTTTAATAAAATCGATGTCCTCACTTTACTGGTAGACTCCCAGCTCTTTATATATTATCGGCTCTCAAGTTACTCAAAACACTCAGATGGCTCAAATTGCTCCAATGCAAATCTATGTGTACAAAAGTATGAATACTCATCCATTGAGTGTCCCAATCCCGACACGATCGCGTTTCGGACAAAGTCCTGCCTCAGGGGATAAGTTCCGTTTTTACATAGCAACCGATGAAGTCCGACCATTTCAACCAAGCGTTCCAATAATACTAATGACATACCATTGGCGTCACCATACTAAACAACAGGCTGAATTTCAGACCATCCATTCATACTACCCTTATAATTTAGCAACACATCTCTACAGCTGATCACTCCAAAGTTTTCTCAGAGTACCCGTTCATTAAATAAATCCAGTATGTTCCTAGATCCTCAGCCAGACTAAACCTGACTCAAACATGTCTTCTTTCATGTCTTTAATATAATTTATGCATTTTCCCCATTTATTCAGATCCAAGTTTTATGCCCTGTTCAATGTAATTGCATTCTTACATGCTTGTTTTCAGTTATAATGTAAACCGAGATGATATGTAAATTTTTACATGAATCCTGGTATATAAAAATGTTAAATAAATAAATAAACCCAGCAGCCGACATCTATGGCTTCTATTTTCTTTTTTCAATCTTCGCGGTCTGTTTCTAGACCCGCTTATTTATACCATGGCGGCACACCGGACATCACTTTGAGCTTGCCTTTACCGGATATGACGACATCGCTGGCAGTTTTCACCTACGTCGTCTTAAACCCTGTCTAGAGTTTGAACTAGTCTTCAACTAGGTCCCGATTTGTGCAAATCAATATACAATCACCGTCCCAGTCTACAATCAGGTCCTCTCCGCGTCTACTCCAATATACAATCAGGTGCAGTACCCGCCGATATCTATTCATTACGGAGGATTTCGCTACCATATAGTATCACACCCCTCCGTCCCATCCTTTATTCAAAAATCATCTTGGGACCTTCTTACCAACCTTCATCCCCAATGTTCATAGTTGAAATGAAGGGTTAGATTAGTGAAAACCAATTGATCTTCTCATTCAGTCCCCTCGGATCTATAGTGTTCAGAGTAAAGATCCAATGATGTTCTCGTTTATTCAACTGTAGCTGTATGTCTCCCCCTCTCGGAGAGACATATATTTTTTCCAAAATGGACCATCGTAAATCCGTAAAAGTATGTTGATATTGTGCACAGTGTTGTACTAACGGGGCTGTGAGTTTTGAGGTCTTTATACAGCTTCTGTGCTCTATCAATCTTGTACGAATCTTCCTCTTAGTCCGTCCCACATAAACTAAATTACATGGGCACTGTATGACATAGATAACCCCCGTCGAATCACAATTGGTTAATGTCTTCAATGTGACCACTACATCCGAGTTTGGGGACCGCCACTGTTCCCCCGTGAGTGCTAAGTCACACATATCACACTTTCCACATATCTGATGATCCCCCATTTCGGGGATCTGACGCGTAGAATCAAAGGTGGATTTGACTACCAAATCCCGAATGTTTTGGCCCCTAAAGAACGCAAATCGGGGACCTGATTGAAATACCGAATGCAGGGCCAGAACTTGCCAATGTGATCGAATCGCATCTACTACGCATGTATTTGTCTTGAGTATTTCAATGTACATGTCAGATGCTGGGAGAAAGGACACTGTTGATATTGCAATAATTAGGTTCTATTCGCGTGGAAATAGCATAAACTAAAGATTCCAAATATTGGCTATATGCTTTATGTATATATCACCTGTTATTGACATTGCTGGTAGGTTCCTGTATGTTTTGTATTTTGTTACTGCTTATTAATTAAATTTTTCCCTCCTAATAAGGACTACCTGCCACTGTCTGTGATATTTGATACAAATGAAGACAGAGAAGTGGAGTCACAAAAAATCAAACAAGTAATGGAGGAAATGTGTTAATTAGCATAAAAGTCAAAGCAAAACAGACAAGCAGGGTAAGAAGCTTATTTAATATTAAAATCAGGCCAGCCTGGGAGGGCGGGGAACAATGGCAATATAGGTGAAGGGCATTATGGTAATTGCTTGTGGCCAGAGTCAAGGCAGATGACTGCAAGATTCTGGAAGGTCCACGACGGTCACTGTAATGACCAGACTAGATACACTGGAGGGGTGAAGGGTGGGGAAATTCCCAGGTGATTGAAAATGAAGGCTTCCAGGATCCCAGCCCTGCTTCAGATTGAGCTGGAAGGAAATTGCAACAGCTGCGCCTTATTGTATTTTAAAAGCAGATATTCAGTAATTGGTGGTAGGAACAGCCCCGCGCTCAGGCTTTCCCGTTTGCTTGTCCTTTCAGTCAGTTATTTTAAAGGGGTGGGAGAGGAATGCACAGCTCCTTCTGGGTCTGCAGGCCATTGAGACCTTCCTGACCCCCAAATATGCCAGCAAAAAGTTTACCTCTGCCTGAATTATTCAGTAGTCACCGGCTGAATGTCCTCCTGCAGCAGCTCAGCCTTGCGCCTCCCCGTTATCGTGCAATACATAACCAGGCCATTTTATTTATTCCCAGTCTCTGTTGCAGCGCTGGATGCGGCTAGGTCTGCGCTTTGATTTCACGCCCCAGATCAGCTGGGGCTGCCCCAGAGGCAGTGTTCACAGACCCTATTGCACAGGGACTTATGACCATCAATAAGGCATGGCACCTAGTAGCCAGATTTTAAAGCCCCCATGATGCAGGGTTCAGGAATGAGCCCTCATCCATGGCTTCTGGCCTCAGGACAATTATAGATCACTGTGAGGGAGGCCTGGTTAAAAACGTGGGTAACTGCGAGTTCAGGAACATGGGCTCAGGCTTTCAACATTGAGCTGGAAGACACAGGAGGAGCTACTGACCCCAGCCCATCCCCAAAAAATAAAATCTAGTACCAGTAAATCCAGCATCTTTAGATCAACTTTTTTTTTTTTAATTTTTTTTTTAATTTTAAAGGCTTGAAACTGTGCATTGGCTCTCTCTTCATTTGACTTGAGATGTCCAGTTGATAGTTCAGAGTGAACTTAAAAAGTATTGGTGGCTGATATTCACAAAAAGCTGAGCTCCTAAGATAGGGGCCTAAAACTGAAAATCAGTGCTAAACACCTAACTTTTTTTCACTGCTCGAAATTTATCATGGAGGGGAAAAAACCCTTAATCTGTTTCCAAAAGCACAGTAGTGTAATAACTGAAACTTTCTTAGTTCATAAGAGCCATGCGTTGCTTATATCAAAACACTGTTCATCTCATCCTACTGGGGGGCCTTCAAAATTTCAATTCTCTCTAATGAAACAAGGAGCAGGACTTATCTACAGACACCGCCATGGCCATGTTTCATATACCTACAGATTGGTTGAGGGCAAACCTCATTCAAAATGTTTAAGCGACCTCTACTTTATTTCTACAAAAATATTCAGCCACACAGCAAATCCACTTTTATTCATTCAAATGAAAGACTTTGAGGTTTGGGCTTACTACCCTAAACCAAGAAAGATTTGCCAGGAACTTGTGGTGTATTGCTCACTATCGCATCTTTTTTAACCGATAAAGCTATAGCTAATTATTGGACAATTTTTCAGACTTTTTAGATAGGTAAAAATGTTTACCTGTATAAAAATTCCTTCTGAGAATTTCCTCCTTGGGGCTGCAGATGAAGTACGACACAACACATCCTTTTAAGCGCATGAAAAAGGGTCAGCGGCAGGAGCGTACCTGCAAAGCCCCCGAGCAGCAAACCACTGGCTTTGCCCATGGGTCCCAGAATATTCAAAGGAAAGTTCCACGGCGAGTTTCCCTTTGAAATTTTGCTTGCATGGCTGTGGGTAAACAGACCTGCAAGCAACCCATCTAGTTTAACAATTACCTCCTAAAGCAAAACAGGTAGGTGAAAAGTCTAAAAGCCTCTGAGCCTAAGAAAAAAATGATGAGTATGCTTTTGAGCTGAGCCCTTAAGTGAAGGTGTGTTTGTGCATGGGGAATGACTCGCCCCTTTAAATTCATCATCCTTCTCCCGCTGTCAGTAAAACCCGAGACCGTTCCCTCATCCAGACACATGAAGCACTGAAGGGCCTGGCCTTTTCAGTATCGCCTCGTGCAGGTACGCACAGCTAGCGGAGAGCACAACCATATTAACTCTGGCAAACGATGGTGACTTTAACTGAAATATATTAGCAATTTTGCTGTCCTTATGCAAAAATGTATCGTTGAGCAAAGTAGGAAAAAAAAAACACACTTCTAGCAGGAATTTCATGTAAGTGGAGTAGATTTAAGGTGGCACTGGAGGGGGAGGGACAGGGAGCACATTGGCAAAATGAAGAAAATGTGTAAATTGGATAAAAGATTTTACGGCTGGAGAGACCTTCCATACAGAAACAGACCCTAATAGTTGTGGCACCCACCCAGAAGGGGAGAACCTGGAGGAATCAAACTCGCATCCCCTCACATAGACTGGGGCAAACAGTTCTTATCTACCCTTTATTTAAAAGCATGACATTCTGACCCTGTGAAAATAAAGAATGATGTAGGAGAAGAGTTCCCCTTTCATTGAACTAATGCAGCCTCCCCTAAGAACAGGGAAGATTCCTCACTCTAATGTTAGCCAGCCAGCCGGGAGAGGGCAGCAGAGGTCTCATCATTAGCATCTGATTTTTCCAGGGCTGCATGTTCCACCGAGAGCTGAAACACTAGCACCAGCCAGACAACAAACAACCAGCATGTCTGTAATAAACAAACACGCATAACACCCTCCCCCCCCCTAGCCTCACCTTAGGAAAAGAAACAAGTACAGCATCGATAAACTCCAAAAATAAAAATCCATGTTGCACTAGCAAGTCGGAGGTAAAACTGGACTGGTTTTACTGCAGTCATATCCTGGTGTCCAGTGCTTTTGGGATTACCTCTGACCATTTGCACCTGACCTACAGAGCTGGAGGATCCATGCTGTGCGATTGCACGTGCTGTACATCAGGGCTTCCCAAACCGCTCCTGGCACCCGCTCAGGTTTTAAGGATAGCCAGAAGAAATATGCATAAAATAAATTTGCATAGATTGGAGACCCAGTCTGTGCAAACGTCTCACGCCTATTCATTGTGGAGATCCTGAAAACAGGACTGGCTGTGGAGGCACCGAGACAGGGTAGGAAAGCCCTACTTTGGATACAGGCACTATCTACAGCTCAGAGAATTCCCCCCCCCCCCTACATTTTTATGTTTTATGAAATAAAATCCTTCATAAATGTGATCCATGCCCTATTGCATGGTCTTGTTTCCAGCTATGAGATATGTGGGAGGGTGGACACCTGGGATGCATATTATAATGGGGAGAGAGTTGGGTAATAGCATCTGTCTGAACCTGTGGGGTAAAGTCAAATCCTATCTTGGTCAACTTAGCCGTTCAGTCTGAGCTTGGCCAGTAAGTGCTATTTATGATAAAGAAAGATTATTATTGTTCTATCAGATGCAAAAAGGCAAACTCCCCAAAGCTCTGTGCGAAGAGGATTCTGGGCCACAAGAACCTCTACCTTATGTTGCATCTCCCAATATGGATTCCAGCACAATGGACTGGCTGTATAAGAGAGAGCATTTCTTGTCAGTTATTCAAGGGTGGGCCCAGGAACCAGCAAAGAACTGGAAGACTGGAACTACACCCATCAAGGCTTTTATGAATGTTGAATGAGTGATGCAGACTTTTTCAGTTGACTCAAAAGGCTTTTGATAACAGGAAAATTCAGACCAGACAATTTTAGGTGGTCGTACGGTTGCAGAAGACCAAGGGTAGGTAATTGATTACATTACAGCAGGCCAGGCATGGACAAGAAAAAAAAATGGAAGGGACAAAAGAACACAACAGCTTGAAACTGCAGATGGCAGATTTCTACAAGCTGACATTTTGCAGCATGTGAAAATATGAGAAAATGCATGACTGTAAAGTTGTTGGAACACAAGCCAGAGCAACATAACTTGCAAAACCCTGAGGCACGACACGTGGAAAGGAATTCTAATTTGTCATCACTGTATGCTGTAGATTTTTTATACCAATCCTCTTTCCTGCTTGAACTATTTCTTTTCAGTGAAAAGAAATTTGCATAAGGAAGCAATCAACTTATTTTATTTACAGAGGTTACAACAATGGTAGCAGGAGTTCTCTGTCCATAAACTAATTAGTTCATCTTGAAGAGGACTTTCTCCTATTGACGTTGTCCCTTCTGTGCCAGCAGCAGATCAGGTAGAGAAGTCATAAACCCTCTTATCAGCATGAAATGGATGGCTCTCAAGAACAAGAGCTGTGTTCCTCAATGTAAACTAACTCATTGGGTGTGGTAAACTCTAGACCATTACATCTCCCCTTTTAAAAAGTCACAGGTAATCTGCTACACAGGTTACACTGGCCTAGAAAGAATTACTTCTGGCCTGTACCAACATCACCCCATGACCATTGCAAAAATGAAGACGAAGAAAGGCCAAACTGTCAAGCTACTAATTGTACGGCTTGTCAACTGTAATGTCTTTGGGGAAGGTGGTTTCTAACTATTTAATGTTGTACAGAACAGTCCCATAGAAATATGACAGCAGAAAAAAACCAGTTGGCCCATGCAGTCTGTCCAGCCATCCAATCAGTTTAGCATTATAATTCTCATCACTTCCTTAGGCTGATCCCATGCTTTCTTGAATTCAGATGCTGGTTTTGTCTCCACCACTTCCACTGGAGGCTGTTCCATACATTCACCACCCTCTGTGTAAAGAAATATTTCCTAAGATTACACCTGTGTCTACCCTCTTTCAACCTCATCGCATGACCCCTCGTTCTAGAGCCTCCTTTATATTGAAAAAGGTTCACCTTGTGTGCATGGAAACTTTTGAGATATTTGAATGTCTCTATCATATCTCCCCTATCTCGCTTTTCCTCTAGGGTGTACAGTTTAGATCTTTAAGTTAGAACGAAGACTATTGACCATTTTAGTAGCCACCCTCTGGCCAGACTCCATCCTGTTTATATCCTTTTGAAGGTGCGGGGTCCAGCATTGTATACACTATTCCAAGTGAGGTCTCACCAGGGACCTATACAGGGACAATATCAACTCCCTCGTTCTGCGGACCATTCCTCTCCCTATTCAGCCAAGCATCTTTCTGTTTTTACCATCACTTTATCCACCTGTTTGTATCTGATGATCTTGAGATTTACAATGAATAGACTTTGAATTGGCAAACAAGCAAAGGACTTTTAACCATATGGAAAAGAAATTTTCTTGCAGCTGTATTTAAGTTGGAAATGTGCATGTGTAGATAGATTTCAAAATGCAAAGCACTTACTTTCCCAAACAAAATTCTACCTGCAGAAAAAAAAAAGACAAGTGACCACATCTATTTTGTCCTCATGACAATTTTCAAAGTGAAAGTATGCATCTGCATTCCATTAGAAAATTAACAAAGCCACCAGATAAAACGTATGCATGTACGTCCCCCTTATGTTTGTGCTGGTCGGAGGGGGGGTGGGGGGGGGGGAGAGAAGATAATATTGGAAAGAAGGCCCGGCAGCTGCTGGGGCTATGTTTCTACACTGCTAGCCTTCCTCAGATTAGGCAGCAGGATAACACTTGCTGAAATAGCACTAATGGAAAAACAAGATCGCTTTTATGCTGCAGGATAAACTTGAAAGTTATGAATCAATATGGGAACTCTACTGGAACTGAGAGCCAAAATCAGTACAAAGCTCCATTGTGCATATCCGGTTTGCTTCTTTTCTGACTGGTTGCTGTTTGCCAGTTACAATTGGCAATACTACTTCTTTTATATCTGCTGTTCACTGGTGGGCCTTAACTCTCTGCAACTTTCATATCTATTTGTCTCCTCTATGCTTGGTTTTGGCACATTTAGACATTTCTTTTAAGTTATATGCAGATGATATACAGTTCTTTTTCCCAATCTCTTCCTTCCTTGAGCTTGCACTTAAGAAGTTGACCTTCTGTTTATCTCAACATCTGGCTCACAGCCAAGAACCTGGAACTCAACATCAGCAAAACTGAAATTGTGTTATCACAGGCTCTGCTAATACTCCTTCCAGCCTTGCATTGAATGGTTTGCTCTATTTCCATCAGATCACAGGCCCTTGGAATATTGGACTCATCCTTGTCACTATGACCCTACATTCATGCCATAGTTCAGCTATCATACTTTGTTATGCCTTTTGCATTCTTAGGCCTTTTCTTGGTTACACTGACTTTTGTGCAGTCACCCAATTGACTATCCTCTCTTCCCTGGACTGCTGCAATGTGCTGTTAATAGGCCTACCACAGTCCCACTTAAAGGCATTGCAGCTGATACCTAATCTTGCTGCTCACTTCATCTCTGACTCCTCTTTGAGGGAACGTATTATGCCCACTCATTAATCAGCACTGGCTACCTATAATGATCCTCACTCTCATAGTTAAAGCTCTTCATGATCTTGGCTACTCTTTGGATTCAAGCCGCAATCCAATGATATTTCCCTAAATGGGCCCTCTGATCTTCAAAACATGTTAGAGGTCCCATCGCTCCAGTATGAGCATTTAGCTGAGTCTAGAGAACATATTTTCAGTAGAGTAGGTCCCACGTTCTGGAACACCTTACCAGAGGAGATCAGAGCAGAAAGCTCCTTAAGGCCCTTTTTACATTAGCCTTCCTGGTCTGATATTGGCTTTTACCTACGCCATATTTGCACTTTTACCATGTGGATTACTGTATTATTTTATAGTAATATTTTATCAAATATTGCTCTCTGACCTGTATGTGATGCACATCCTTTGTGCATTTGTTCTATGTTTACTGTATTACCAGCTGTGATTGTTGGATCAGTGGGCAAGAGTTTGTTTAAATATTTATTTCCTATTAATTTTTTTTTTTTACTATTTGTCAGATTTGCTTGTCAATTTTATCATTTTCTGTGCTTTTTAGGGATATGTTGTCCTTTGTTATAGGATATTGTACTTATGTTCCTATTCATTATGGCTAGAAATGTGTGTCAACTATTTTATTTTCAGGATTATGAGAGGAAGAAACTGTTAGCAATGAAAGGTAATATATTGCTTAGCACCCATCTAATAAAAGATACCATTTGAGAATGGATCCTGCTACCCTGAGCCTTTATTCAAAACTGGAGATTTATCTTCCCATTTTTAAATTCCTTTCCCACTTACGCTAGTAGAATCATTATAGTGACAGTCTTTGGCCATGGGCCAGAGGCAGCTTCCAGAAGCCTGCAATCATGGGCTTAAAGCCAGCCACTAGGTGTCGCTGCTACACAATGACTGACTCGCCCTTCTGCCACAGCTCCAGCCCTGCCTGACCCATACAAACATGACCTGCAACAGGAAACTGCATACAGCACTGCCACCAAGCCAGTCCTCTGGAACATTTCTAAAACTACAAACAACCTAATTCCCTCTGCAAGTATGATATTATGCCTGCATAGTTTAGTGAGTAGCAGCCCAATTCTTGAAAGAGGTTTATGACATTTATGAAATGTCGCTTTTAGTTTTAATCTTTTAGTTCTACATTGTTTTATGTTTTACTTGGCTGTTTTACTGTTTATAATGTATTTGTTGTAGTAAACCGTTGCAATGGAACCCGAGTGACGGTATATAAGATCCAATAAATAAATAAGTTGTTTTTCAGCATGTCTGAAAAGCATTTGTACAGTGGTTCATCCATTGGTCCGGAGTCATAACTTTCCTTAAAGTTGACCGATAGCTCTGTGTGTTACCTCGGCCGCGCGGGTCTCGGCGAGACAGCGTGTGGGAGGGACTGTCCGGGCTCCGGGGAACGGCGGGGCCGACTTGGCAGCAGCGCGATCGGGCAGGGATCGGGGCGTTTCTCTCCGGCACACCAGCCAGCACCTCCGCGCGACTAGGGGAACCAATTCTCGCGCGATTCGAGTCCTGGCCACGCCCCCCTGACGTCAGACGCCGGCAGAAGCAACTCTGCACGGGAAACTTGCCTATTTAAAGGGAGCAGTTTCCCTGATTCACTGCTTCGGCCACGATTGTTCTTTGAGCTCTCGTCTGGGGATTGTGCCTTTGGTTCCTGCCTGTTGACTGTTGCCTGACTCGAATTGTGTATTGGATTTCGCTGCCTGCTGCCTGCCTTTGGATTATCTGCTTCTGGTTCCTGATTGTCTGCTGCCTGCCCTGACTCGGACTGTGTATTGGATTTCGCGGCCTGCTGCCTGCCTTTGGATTATCTGCTTCTGGTTCCTGATTGTCTGCTGCCTGCCCTGACTCGGACTGTGTATTGGATTTCGCTGCCTGCCTTTGGATTATCTGCTTCTGGTTCCTGATTGTCTGCTGCCTGCCCTGACCCGGACTGTGTACTACGTTTCTCACCTCCAGGTAAGCGGTCTTACCGGCAGTTCCACTACTATCTGCAAGGCTAGCGTAACACTGTGCTATTGAAAATTACCAAATTTTGAACAGTAGCCAAGGCTTTTATCAACTAAAAAGTTAAAAAACAAACAACCCCCCCCCCCACACACACACACAATCCTTGCATAGTCATTTTGTCTACCTTGTTTAAAAATTAAATTATTTCTAGGTGGATATTAACAATAAGCACTCAGGGCTTAGGAAGAAAATATTTTTTCAAACAGCAGGAGAGCAGGTGAGAGATATACTAGATATAAAGACAGGGGGATTAAATTTAAATGTTGGGCAAAAGTATTAAGTACGTTTTTCTTGCCCAGTGATTTAGTTTCCTTTAACTGAGAAGGGAAAACAATTCCACCAAAAAAAAAAAAAAAGGCAAAGTCTGCTACTAAAATGTAATGACCGTTTAAAACATAACATTCTTGGTGCTTACACACTTTTTACCCATATCTTAATTCTGGTGCTGGGTGCGTTACTATAACCCCCCTCATACAGTAGGCAAGTCAGGGTTCTAGAACATCCACAGTGAATATTCACGAGATATAATTACATAGAAAGAAAGCACAGGTTTTAGAACTGGTGCCCTATTACAGTTTTAACATTCTTACTGTACAAAGGCGTTTAGACTATAAAGCACATTCTCCAATGACACACTCGTGTGGCCTGCTTCCTACCAGTGGCAGATTTACTATCCTTTGAATCAGGATATGGTTACAAAATAAATTGGTGAATAGGATTGTTAAGAATTCTATAGATGTAACACAAGCATAGGATTGCCACCTTCCCCAGGTCACTCTGGCCAGGCTGATCCATTTCTGGCTTTGCCCCATTGGCTTTACAGACCTGTAGTTCCTGGTGGACCTGCGAAAGGTGGCAACCCTAAACTTATATTCCTTATTTAATTTAAAACTACATAAAAAAAAAAATACTAAGTTTTGAATTTGACAATAAGTCTGTTTAGCTTGGGGTGTGCACTGGGTGGATAATGACCTTGATGATCCAAGACGCCCTCTGCTTTGGCATTTCAGTTTGCCGAGTCATGTTACAGCACATGCCTGAGCGGTCAGTGTGCTTAAAATACATGTTGATTAGTCCCAGCTCAGCTTGTACAGAGTTAACTCATGTTACAGTACAATAATTATTAGGGAGGTGGAAAGTAACACCAGTAAACATTTCACTACAGAATGTTGTTTCAGTTTCACAGGTTAAATAGCAAAGGACAACATTTGCCTCTTTGCTAGCAAAGGGCCATATTTTCAAATCTACTTCCCCCATTTTTTTCATTTAAAAGGCTTTAAAATGGATTCTTTATTTTGACTGGAAGACTAACCAAATGTAATATTAAGACAACTACAAATGTGAATTTACAGAATTGCATTTTCTAGGGTGATCGCACGGCCATCTTAAATCAGGCTCGTGATCATAAACCCCATTTATGTTATGTAGCTAATCAGTTTGTAGCAACCATTTAAAAATATAGTTTTACATTTAGCTATGTAAAGAGAGCCCATAACAACTGAATTACAGACCCCAACCAACACCTGGTGTGACCTTGCATTTTCCAAGTCTATGTCTGCAGGGACAAAGAAATGAATAGTGTGAATTGCAGGCACTATGACCCCCATCTGAAAAATAGTACTCAGGTATGGTATAGGAATGTTTCACTTTAACTGACTCGTCCTTTGAATTCTCGCCACATCAGCTTCTTAGTACCTAAATAGCAAATGGTTGCCAGACCACTGAGTGGCAAGATACGGTTTGTTAAATTATTTAAGGAACATTCCATAAACATTAACACCACAAAGACTAAGAAACTAAAAAAATTAAGGATTAAGTGTAAAAATATTATAGGGCTTGATAGACCCTTGTTTGACCCAATATGGCAAATCTTATTTTATTTATTTTATTTATTTAAGTTTTTTATATACCAACATTCAAGACGGTGGTCCCATCATGCTGGTTCACAAGAAACAGGGGTGAAACTTTACCATTTAACAAAAGTGCAGAAAAGCAGTTACATAAAACAAGGGAAAACAATAACTTGGAATGAGAAGGGAAATGAAGATTAGATAGTAAAATATAAGTATAAATAACATTTTGAAAGGTGGCTGTTAACGCTAATACTAGCGGAGCTTGTTGTGTGAAGGGAGATTAGATGGGGTTGGAGTTAGGAAAGGCCTGCGTGAACAGCCACGTTTTGAGTCTTATCTTGAATGTTGAAATGTTGGGTTCCATTCTAAGATCCGGGGGAATGGAGTTCCATAATGTTGGACCGGCTGTGGAGAATGCCCGATCTCTAAGCGTGATGTGTCTGGTAGTCTTGGCTGGAGGTACTTGAAGTGATCCTTTATAAGCATCTCTTGTCGGTCTTGTGGAATGGTGTAATCGGAGGGGAATATGGAGATCGATTGGGGCTAATTGATGGATGTTTTTGAAAATGGTGAGAATGGCCTTGTAGATTATTCTGAAGTGGATGGGCAGCCAATGGAGGTCCATCAAGATAGGTGTTATGTGTTCTCTTCTCCTGGTGTTGGTGAGTATACGGGCGGAGGCATTTTGTACCATTTGTAATGGTTTGGTGTGTGATGAAGGGAGACCAAGCATGATGGTGTTGCAATAGTCCAGCTTTGCGAAAATGATTGATTGTAGGATCGTTCTGAAGTCATGTGTGTGGAAGAGAGGTCGTATTCTTTTCAGCACTTGGAGCTTGTAAAAGCAGTCTCTGGTGGTTTTGTTGATGTTAGCTTTCAGATTTAGGTGATTGTCAATTTGAACTCCTAGATCTCTCACTTGTGTAGTGCTTGGTACGGTAGGATGAGTGTATGTGATGGAGCTGTTTTCTGGAGTGATGAGTAGAAGTTCCGTTTTTGATGAATTTAGTATCAGGTTGAGACTTGTAAGAAGTTGTTTGATGTTTTGGAGGCAGGATTCCCAGTGCAACATTGTTTTTGCGAGCGATTCTTCGATGGGGATCAGGATCTGAATATCGTCAGCGTAGAGAAAATGTTTGAGATTGAGGTCAGTGAGAAGTTTACATAAGGGTAACAGATAAATGTTAAACAAGGTAGGAGACAGGGATGAGCCCTGAGGGACTCCTATGGCTGCGGGGTGTAGAGAGGATTCTTTATTATGAATCTTGACCTTATAACCTCTGTTGCTGAGGAAGGTTCTGAACCATGATAGGGCAGTGCCTGAAATACCTATGGCTGATAATTGGTTGATGAGAAGGGAGTGATTGACCGTATCAAATGCAGACGAGAGGTCGAGTAGTATCAGAAGGAAGGCTTGTCCTTTGTCTAATCCTAGGATGATGTGGTCAGTCATAGAGATGAGGAGGGCTTCCGTGCTTAAGGTTTTACGGAATCCGTATTGTGATGGAAATAGAAGGTTGTTGTCTTCAATGTGGTTTGAGAGTTGTGAGTTTACCAGTTTTTCCATTATCTTGGCTATGAATGGGAGGTTAGCTATCGGTCTGAAATTGTTAGGATCGTTTGGGTCGAGATTTGGTTTTTTGAGAAGGGGTTTGAGTGAGGCAAGTTTGAGGTTGTCCGGGTAGAGTCCTTGTGTGAGGGAGCAATTTATGATGTCTGCCAGGGATTTGGAGATAGATTCTGGAATTGCTAGTAGTAGTTTGGTTGGGATGTGATCCGAGGGATGAGAGGATGGTTTCATTTTCCTAAGAATTCCTTGGATCTCAGCGGATGAAATTGTGTCAAGTTCTTCTAACCGAGTGTAGTTGCTTGAGGGTTGAGGAGTAGTTAATGGAACAGTGGGGTTCGTGGGGAGCTGCGATAGGAGAGTATTGATTTTGTTGTTGAAGAAAAGAGCTAGTTCTTCTGCTTTTGATTGAGCTTGGTCATGTGTAATCTCAGGTTGGTTTACTTGTGTGAGGTTGGCTACATAGCTGAAGAGGGCTTTGGCATCGAAAATAAGGTCGTGTATCTTCGAGGCGTAGTAGTCCCTCTTGGATCTTAGGGTGCTTGATTTGTATTGATGCAGAGATGATTTGTAGATTGAAAGGGTGATGGTTCCTGGGTTTTTGCGCCATTTAGCCTCATTTTGTCTTAGTTGGAGTTTGAGCTTTCTTAATTCTGCTGAGAACCATGGCTGTCTTTTGGAGGAATTCTGGTGTGGTTTTTTTGTAATAAGCGGGCATAGCTTGTTGGCTATAGTTTCGGTGATTGTGTTCCATGATTGAAGTGCTGCGTTCGGATCAGTAAGGTCCAGTTGGTGGAGTAGTGGAGATAGGTGATTATTAAGGTCTTCAGGGGAGCAAGTTTTCCTGTATTTGAAGGAGGGCAAAGGAATGCAAGCCGGGTTGGTATCTTTAATAGAGAATGAAGTAGTTATGAGATAGTGATCTGACCACGGGACCTTTGTGCAATTAGGTGTAGAAACTGACTTGATTGCAGCGTTAACGAAGATCAGGTCTAACGTGTGGCCGGCTTTGTGGGTGGGTTTATTAACTATTTGAGTGAAGCCTAGCGCTGTGAGAGCAGTGAGGAGAGTTTCACAGTTAGGTGATGGAGTAGGGTTATCAACGTGCATGTTGAAATCCCCTAGAATGATGGCTGGCGAGTCAAAGTTGATGAGGGAAGAGGTTAATTCAACCAGTGGTGAGGCATCTGATTCCAAGAGTCCTGGGGGGGCATATACGAGAAGGATTTGTAGCTTGTCTGAGATGAAGAAGCCGAATTCAAGTTTTGAGTTGGGATTGGATTGCTGTAGCGAGAATCTGAGGTCCTTTTTAGTTGCTAAAAGAATGCCTCCTCCCTTTTTTTTATGACGAGGTAGCGAGAAGAAGTCATACGCCTCTGTAGGTAGTTGATTAATTATTGCTGTGTCTGCTGGTTTTAACCATGTTTCCGTAATTGCACATATCTCCGGTTTTACATCGATGAGGTAGTCATTCAATATTACAGACTTTTTTGTAAGGGATTGAGCATTGAAGAGGCTTAAAGAGAAAAGGGTGAGGCCTAGAAGTTGTGTGGAAGGAGAGACTAAAATTGAAGAGAGGGATTTGAGGTTGTGTTGTTGGGCATGTCGGACAGAAATTCTTTTAGGTGGAGTATTATGTTGGAGAATTGGAATTGTGAAAAATGGGGCCATTTGTGGGGACTGTGTTGTATGAATGTTTATGGCTTGCTGGAGGGGCTGGACGAATGCTGGAAAGGTTGGATGAGTGCTGGACGCTTGCTGGACGAATGCTGGAGCGGCTGGATGAGTGCTGGACGCTTGCTGGACGAATGCTGGAAAGGTTGGATGAGTGCTGGACGCTTGCTGGACGAATGCTGGAAAGGTTGGATGAGTGCTGGACGCTTGCTGGACGAATGCTGGAGCGGCTGGATGAGTGCTGGACGCTTGCTGGACGAATGCTGGAAAGGTTGGATGAGTGCTGGACGCTTGCTGGACGAATGCTGGAGCGGCTGGATGAGTGCTGGACGCTTGCTGGACGAATGCTGGAAAGGTTGGATGAGTGCTGGACGCTTGCTGGACGAATGCTGGAGCGGCTGGATGAGTGCTGGACGCTTGCTGGACGAATGCTGGAAAGGTTGGATGAGTGCTGGACGCTTGCTGGACGAATGCTGGAGCGGCTGGATGAGTGCTGGACGCTTGCTGGACGAATGCTGGAAAGGCTGGATGAGTGCTGGACGCTTGCTGGACGAATGCTGGAAAGGCTGGATGAGTGCTGGACGCTTGCTGGACGAATGCTGGAGCGGCTGGATGAGTGCTGGACGCTTGCTGGACGAATGCTGGAAAGGCTGGATGAGTGCTGGACGCTTGCTGGAGAGGTGGACTTTTATTCCCTATGGCAGAAACGGTAAATCTGTGTCTTTGCTGGCTGTTGCCTTTGTTGAAGATTTAGGTTGTTCTGCGAGTAAGGCACAGGGCCTCCTCGGGGCTCTACGAAGGGGCGAGACAAAGGGGCAGGCCCCTTTGTCGTGCTCCTTCGGCGCGCGACGCTCGGCGCGCGGCGCCTGGCTGGGTCCAGATTTAAAGCCCCTCAAGGGCTGGCTCCTATTGGAGGAGCTGGAGCGGTGGGCGGGGCTCCCGTTTTTCGGCGCGGTTTTTTGTAAAGATTTTTCTCTTGCAGGTCAAAGAAGAAAAAAAGCTGTGCTTACGGATTTTGCCGCGCTAGTCGTCGCCGAGCTCTCCCCGGGTGGGGAGCGAGAAGCCCAGGCCTTCCCCCGGCGGGGCTCGGCGCCGATAGCGCAGGCCTTCCACCGATCGCGGCTCAAGAGTGAAGGGAAATGGCGCCGGCTGGGTCCAGATTTAAAGCCCCTCAAGGGCTGGCTCCTATTGGAGGAGCTGGAGCGGTGGGCGGGGCTCCCGTTTTTCGGCGCGGTTTTTTGTAAAGATTTTTTCTCTTGCAGGTCAAAGAAGAAAAAAGCTGTGCTTACGGATTTTGCCGCGCTAGTCGTCGCCGAGCTCTCCCCGGGTGGGGAGCGAGAAGCCCAGGCCTTCCCCCGGCGGGGCTCGGCGCCGATAGCGCAGGCCTTCCACCGATCGCGGCTCAAGAGTGAAGGGAAATGGCGCCGGCTGGGTCCAGATTGTACATTTTTACATTAAAAATACATATAGCATCATTTATTCTAGTAATAGATACATTTGGTCAGGCCCTGAAGTAACTTGAAGAATAAAAGGTAAAAAAATTTAAAAAAATTTTTTTTTTTTTTTTTAAAGAGCGTGAGGAGAAGGGAAGGGAGGTTAGGGTAGAGGGTAGGAAAGTTCCCTCCCAGTCTGATCCTAAATTGGAGCAGACTGGAAGGGAACTGGGGAAGGCCCCGATGCGTTGCTGCGCAAATGATGACCAAATGGAACCCCCTTGTGTGCGCCACCATCGATCTTGTAAAATGCACGCACCGGCCCGCGCATGTTATAAAATTGTGCGTCCATGTGTGCGCGCTGGATAGCGTGCATGCATTTTTTAAAAATCTACCCATAATGATTAGATCCCAAGCTAGTAATCCTTAATGATTAATAGCAGTTTATGGACTTCTGCTCTATTTTCATGTATTTCATTTGTCAAATTTATTAATTGCTTAACACAAATAAGGCCGAAGCAATGTACAAAAATTAAAAACATTCATAATACTAAATAAAAACTAAACAAAAACACATAAAACTCGAATTGCCATAAAATAATCTCGTATGCTACTACATTATGAAAGTCAAAGCTGCAGTTCTTAATAAAATGCCTGTTTCAACAAAAAGCTCTAGGAACTTATCCAAACCTTTTTTTAAACCCTGCTACACTAACTGCTGTAACCACATCCTCTGGTAATGAATTCCAGAAATTATTGTGTGAAAAATACATTTTCTATGATTTGTCTTAAATGAGCTACTTGCTAACTTCATGAAGTGCCCCCTAATTCCTTGTTTATTGGAAAGAGTAACCGATTCACATTTACCCGTTCAAGTCCTTTCATGGTTCTGTAGACCTCTATTGTATCCCCCCCCCAGTCATCTATCCAAGCTGAACAGCCCTAGCCTCTTTAGCCTTTCCCGATAGGGGAGCTGCTCTATCCCCTTTATCATTTTGGTATCCCTTCTCTGTACTTTCTCCAGTGCTACTATATCTTTT
Source organism: Rhinatrema bivittatum (assembly GCF_901001135.1). Lineage (NCBI taxonomy): Eukaryota > Metazoa > Chordata > Amphibia > Gymnophiona > Rhinatrematidae > Rhinatrema > Rhinatrema bivittatum. Next base: position 44,858,784 of record NC_042632.1, on the reverse strand, counting down.
TTTGAGATGCGGCAACCAGAACTGCAGTCTCACCATGGGGTGGATAGGCATTATGACATCCACCATTTTATTCGCCATTCCCTTCCTAATAATTCCTAACATTGTTTGCTTTTTTGACCGCTATAGCACACTGAGCCGACAATTTCAATTTATTATCCACTTTGACGCCTAGATCTCTTTCCTGGGTGTAGAACCTAACAAAAGGCCATCACCTCCTATCCCATGAGTTTTTAGTTTTCTTAGAAGCCTTTTATGAGGGACTTTGTCGAACGCCTTCTTAAAATCCAAATACACCACATCTATCGGTTCACCTTTGTCCACGTTTATTCACCCCTTCATAAAAATGTAGATGAGTTAATACAGATTTATCAAAAACAGATTTTTAGAAGATCCAGCCAATATTTATGGGACATAATGGCATTCAAGTCACAAATGTAGAACTGATCTAGTTTTTTTAAATTACATGCCAACCAAGTTCTGACAGTATTGCACATGGATGAGCTCAAACTGCAAAAAGTCTGGATGAGCAGGAATGTAGGATGAAACCTACAGATCAAAAAAATAAAAAATAAAAAAATCTCTACACTACCCAGACATTAAAGACAATAAATAGTTACAGCACAATCATAATACAGGTTAAAGCACTTTTATTACAAAAGTTTATACAGTGAAAATGCCAGATATAGCAATGCAATTACATCTGACTATATGTAGGTTTAGCCTGTGCTGAAGTGAAACTATGTGTTATATCATAAAATGCCTAATTCTACTATTTATTGCTCAACAATGATGGCACAAAACACACAAACTATTACCATGCTTGTCTATATAATATAACAAACAGCCAAAGAACTTGCATAATAAACAGAAAAGGTGTCAATTTTGAATTGGAACTGGTTTGACCACTCAATCACTTATAAAAATATTGGAATCATATAGATTTAAGCATTATAAAGGCGTAATATATTATTTAAAACATTTAAATAGTGCATACTGACCTTTTGCATGTGGTATATAAAACACAAACATTCATGTATAACAATATACACATTAGGTTCAGGTTTGGATACACCCTTGTGTCTGCAAACTGACTAAAAAAAAGTAACTGAAATGTACATTGCACAGTGGGCCAAATGAAAAGTGAAAAATGGTCTCAGGCTTAGTTTCCAAGCTCACAATTCTTTCAGATACAGAAAAAAAAAAAAAAAAAAAGTCCTCTTGTATAAAAAAAACCAAATACACATCTACTTTTAGTGCCTTTGTTTGAATGCACAAATTACATGCTTACCATCACAGGAAAATGTTACATTACATATAGATGGAATTTAAAGTTCTAGAAATACTTTCAACCTATATTGCACGCTATTAACATTGTAGTTCAAAAATCGATGTACAAATGAAGTTTTTTGGTCTTTCATTAGCAGTCTGAATGACACTCATGTTTACATTAGCTCATAAGTGAAATGTATAGTGTGAGCAACTGCATGCAAAACATGACCACAACCAAACTGATACACTAAGTCCAAAAAAGCACCAAGTTAAAAATTAACACTTCGATTTTGCTGATCAAACAAAAAATAGTTTTATTTCCATAGAAAGAGCACACGCAAGTTAAAATGGTCATTCAATGTGGTGAAAGTAATAACCAAAACTAAAGTTTTGGGTTAAATTCTGTAGCCAAATCATGCAAAGCTGAGAAACCACCTGGCTGCGTAACAAAAGAAAAACTGGTTATTTTTGTGGCCTCCCTATTCTGGTCTGCAACCCCTCTGACACAGCAGACACGTACCTTTGATAAGACTGCTGCTGTTCACGCCAGCAAGCACACTACTTCAGCAATATTAGCCCTTAATTAAAACATTCACTTCCGCTGCAACTGACCTCAGTGAGCTCCCACCTCCTAAAGCTATAGCAGTCTAAGCATCAGATTCTCAGTGACCTGAAAAAAAAGAAAGTTTTTTTTTTTTTTTTAGGTTCCCCAATTAATCGATAAGCTGTGTTATAGAAAGAAAAACCAGAACTGCCTTGAATGCAACTGTAATTACTAGGGGAGGTGCAATATCCAATTCAGACAACATATTCCATTTTTGTGTACCCAGTGGCTGACAGACAATAACTGGTAAAATGAACAATTTTATAAATCCTCCAGGCAGCATGTGAAAACTACTCAGATTTCAGAGTAGTAAAATTATATTAATCAAGGTCACTTTTTTTTTTTTTTTTTTAAGCTTGTCCACCACTATAATCCAGGAGATGTGACCGCTGAATAGAAAATCCATGAATTTCAGAATTATCTACTGAGGCAAATGGATTTTAGATTACTAGAAATTAACCAGTAAACTGTCTCATGGTGGTCTTCTGAAAGGGATTTCTGTTCAGTTTTGGCGTTTGACACAGTGTGTGTATAATTTGTTTGAAGAGGCTGCCTCATTTTTTCATAATAAAAAAGTATTCAGAGTACTTCCATGTAGAACAGACAGACATCTTAATTTCTTCACTAATGCAAACAGTTGAGAATAACCAACAAAAAAAAAAAAAAGTTCAGAAATTCCAAAATGTTCTGAAAACTTTAAAGGATAAAATACAAGTCTCTTCAAAACGAGATGCAGCTGTAATATAAAACATTGAGGAAAAACATGAGTTTGCTAAAGTTGGATAAAGGAGTCTGCTAATTTTGGAACATTCGGATTTGCCCTGCAGACCAGGCCTACTTGCCTTTTCATATTCTGTAGTGGCACCATACTAAAATGCTCAGACTTAACTCACTCAGCAGCGCAAGACCAAAACAAGTAAGCACCAGATAAGTACTACGGTGGTTTCAGTGACTGGTCTGGGTGAATATTTATCAGAGAAGAATTCATATAGATTTTGAAGAATCTTGTTTGCTGATGAGGACTTCCAAAAGCCTAAGTTTTGCTTTGATTTTCTTATACTCCCTGTACTCTTCCAACATTGGCATGCGATCTTCCTTCTGTACGTTCCTGCAATTAAAAAAAAAAAATGACCTTTAACATTTGAAATGGGGGGTGGGGAAGCACCAGTTTGCAATAACTAGATGGAAGGAGTAATTTGAAAAAAGTTAACACTTCCTGCAGCAATTTAAAAAATATTTCACAGTTGCATCATAAAGTTCTAAGTTCAATAAATTAATGTTTATGTTATTTCATACAAAATGCAGTTCTTTTAATTTCAAACACAGCCTATACGAGAAAACTGTTTCATACTTAATAGTTGGCAAAGATATGCTTCACACACTGGAAAATCCTCTCGAACAAGGAACCTGCAACATTGCTCTCTGCTTTGATGGCAGGGGGTGGAAAGAGGAATTGAATTCAGACGACAACCAACACGAGCCTTGGACTTTTATGGTCAGAGGTACTGATGCACCAACATAAGGGAAAAAGCACAGGACTGCTTCTACGGCCAAGTCCAAAAGCAAAGCATGTCAAGCAGCACTGTCTGAAGTTTCAAGAAAGCCAGTCACCCAGTAAAAGAGAAATATAGAAGTAACCTGACCAGCAGGGCAGATACTACAATAAGAAGCTTGCTGGGCTGACTGGATGGACCATTTTGGTCCTTTTCTACTGTCATTACTATGTTACTATGAAACAAAAACCCAGTGTGAATTTATAATTTCCTTCCTCAGAAGGAGAAATTTAGTCTTACCTATTAACTTCCTTTACTCGAATCCTGCTAGTCCAGTTCAGACATGTGGTTTTATACGACCCTGCCAGCAGATGGAGACAGAAAACGTTTCCAATGACCTCCTCACTGCCATTAGCACTACAGCAGCACAGAAATCCTGGGGGTATCCCATGAAATATTAACCACTAAAATATTAGAAACTCCACATAAATGCTCTCTCAACATTTCAATAGGATCATAAGAAATAATAAAAATACAGGATCAGACACAGGACAAGCTCCTCCACACACACACTTCAAGGAGGAAAGGATTATACTTTGTTAACCTGAAGCTCCTGAATAACAAAACAGCAGCCAACTGACTTCCCAGGTGGGTCCTGGTCTAGACTAGCAGGATTCAAATAAACTAACAGATAAGACTACATTTCTTCTTCCTTATCAACCTGCTAGACCAGTCCAGATGTATGGGATGTATCCATGCCCCCTTCAATGAGGGTGGGAAGAAGAAATTTTGCCCCAAAGGCTACATCTGCCATAGCTTGAAAATCCAGTTTATAATGCTTAGTGAAAGAATGTAAAGACGACCAAGTGACCACCTTACAATTATCTCCCGAGTAACTGCTGTGGCTTCTGCCCACAAAGAAACCTGAGCCCTCGTAATAAGCCCAAAGGGCCTCCAGAATATTTATTTATTTATTTTTAGATTTTTATATACCGGTGTTCCTATATGAAATAAAGATATGGCAACCTTTCAGCATGTAGGCTCAAGAGAGTGCCTCCTTGATCCATCAGGACAGATATACTTTCAAAGCTGCCTCTTTTCTTGCAGGGACTGCTGAAAGGTCAATCTGATTTTCTAAAGGAAGTAGTTGTCCTAAGATACATGAAAACACCAAGAAACCTATTTTGCCCATGACAATGCTACTTCATAAAGGCTAGAAGAGATAAAAAGTTAAAAAAAAATAGTATTTACAATCAACCACCATTACAGAAGTAATCCGAACATTACACAAGATCAAGAAGATATGTTTTTGCTCATCAGTAGTTCCCACCATCAGCTACCAAGCCTTGACACCTTGCCAAATCCCCACCTCTTTACCATAACCCGGCTTCACTTGTAGAGCAGCCATGCACTAAGGAGAGTTAAGCTACCGCTTGTACATATGTCCAGTATTTATCCCAAAGTTTCATACTTATCAGCCTTCTCCTGCAGAGCATAAGTAAAGTCTTTCTATTGATTGACAGTTTTATCCATGCAAAATAAGAGAAGCTTTCCAAAACAGAGCAATTGTGTGCCTTGCTGCACGTATACAATGCTGAACTGTCCTTTATAAGGATATCAAGGAACCCATCTTTCCATAACCCCAACAAAGCATTGGTGTAAGAGATATGTTGTATTTGAAAATAGCTAGGAGTTTGACCACTTCTGCCCAGAACTGGTGAATCCCGTGGGCATGGGAGATATCCCATGTTTTACCACTGAGGGCACCAAATATGAATCATAACAGCTAAGAAATATGCAGACCAGTGTATTGACAGGTCAAGACTGTCTAAGTGGAAAAAGAGGAGACCTTGCCCAGATGAGAACTTTATACTGAAGGATACTTTATTAAGATCTGCCTGTTTGTATGCTCCCGTGTAAATAAAAACCAAGGCAGAGAGACAATAAATAGCTAAGCTCATAAGCAGAATTCATGGACTGGCCAAGGGAGTCCAGAAGTCAGAAGGACCCCCACCCTTGGAAGAAGGGGGGGCAGTCTGAGACGAAGAAAAACAGATTGGCATACAGATATGGCAGTCCCCGTCCCCGTCCCCCCCCCCCACCTGAAGAAATGGCAAAGGGAGAAAAAGACCTGCAACGTGGCAGGACCTACACCCCCCCTGAAGAAATGGGGAGGGGGAAGAGACCTGCAATGCGGCAAAGACGCTCCACCCACCATTTGATTATGCATGAGCTTATGCATGTTTATCAGCTGGAAAGTATAAGACGGGGGCAGATGGAGAGAGGGAAGCAAAACCAGAAAAGCGACCCTGAAACTAGAGAAGAGACCCCAGAAATAAAAGGAACCAGAAGAGCAAAAGGTGAGTCCGAAGCAGCCCATCTCCCCCTGCTATCAAGGAAGGAGAAGACTAGGTGTGGCCAGGAGACCAGGGCAGGGCCCAGAAAGAGGAGACGCTCTGTTCAGGTTCGGAGAGTGACACCTGAGTGACTGTGAGGGGAGAAAGCAAGCCCCAGACAGCCCGGCAAGTACCAGAGCCAGAAGCAAGTCTCCTTCCCAGACCACTGCCAGCTCTGCCAGTACCAAACCCAGGAAGCAAGACCCCATCCCTGCACACGTTCTCCAGACCTCCAGCCAGCGTCTGCTTCAGAGTGAACAGAGGGATATCGCCTGAAGTTGGAACAAGGGGTAAGTAAGTTAGTGGGAGCACCAAGAGGAGAGGATTACCTTATTGGTTACTGGAAAGTATCAGTAAGTACTGCTTGGAGAAATTTTTAAAACTTAAAAGTATTGGGGAGAAGTAAACTATTGAGGTATATTTAGTGTGTTCTTGTGTTTTGTTTTAAATAGGTAGCCAGAAAGTCAGGCAACAAAAAAGTTTGTTTGTTTATATTTCCCAACACTCCCACCCACCCCTAGTTCATCTTTTTATTTATAGGCAGGTGTCACTTTCACACTTAAAAAAAATATTCAACCCCGAGATTGATGCCTTGGGAGCTTCAGACTCCTTCTCAACCAAGAACAGGCTAGAGTCTACCCTGGGAGCTTATATTCCTGCTGCACCAGTCCAGTACTTGTCCAACCATGTGGGGGAAAAAAATAAATCACTGAAAGTTGTATTGTCTTCATTTGCTGGCAGGATGGTATAAACCCATGTGCCTGGACTGGTCAGCAAAATAAGGAAACTGGAATGATCCTAATTCTTTTTCTGGGTCTGTTTAACCCATTGACTCCCTCCATTTTGAATCAACCTTTCCAGATGCCCAGAAGGCTGCAAGAGCCATTGCCAATCCAAGAGCTAGAGGAACATTTCTTTCTAGGTACCCTCAGCATTACTTGTTAGTTTTCAGTAAACACTATTTTAAGTGACAGCTGTACACCCCCTTTCCCTAGGCCTAAGTACATCACTTCTAAAAACTGGTCCGTGATGCTACCTAAGCCAAGGGGCCAGTCCTTAACTTGACTCTCTAAACAAAAGGGTTGCAGAGAAAAATAAAAGGAGCATGTATACTAAAATGTATAAGATTTAGCCACCAACTATGAAATACATTGAAGTTATGCTTCTCTGATGGAATGTTAGCAAATTAATAATTTAAAAAAAGAATAAAGTTAAAGGAGGTTTATTGCTGAGTTGGGTGAAAGTACTTCCTGCTTGGACAACATTTTATACCCAAATGGACACCAAGGGAACTTCTCTTGAAGGAAGCTTGCTGGAGACATCCATTAGTGATGTCAGCCAATGAAGCCAATATGCAGAAATCTCTGCTCTGCCACTGCAACAGAAATAGAAGCTCCCACAAGCAGAAATACACTTTAAGGTAAGCTGCTTTTATCTGCTGCTGGGATCAAAAAAGAATTCTGCTGTAAATTTCTGTATCACAAAAAAAATGGAAAGATTCAGATCTATATTTTTTATATATATATATATATATATATATATATAAAACTGTATTTTCCTTGCCTTTGTCTCAGTTTGCTTCACCCCCTCCCTTTCCCTGTTACATGTTAATATGTAAACCGGCATGATGTGCCTTTCTAATGCCGGTATATAAAAGTTATTAAATAAATAAATTAATTAAATAAATCTAAAAAAATGAATAGCATTTGAAGGAGAAGAAATCTTCAGAGTTCCAAATACACAGCAAGTGAGGAAAATTTCTGTGCGCTAATCCCTGCCATTCTCTGTCGAAAACAAACCTTCCATTTTGTTGGTAAAACTCCTCCTCAAATTCTCGCAATGTTTTCCGTAACTTCTTTTTTTCAGCTCTTGCCTTCCAGAGTTGTTCTAACAATTCAGGCCTAACAATAAAACAAAAAACAAAAGATAACTTATTTAGGAACAGCTGTATTTTCCTTTCAAGTAAATTGAAACTCTAGACACAAACACAAATGACAAGCTAGTTCTGTATTGCTTTTCTTTTAAAGGCATGTTATCTCTCCACTATGGAAGCTGATTGTATGGAAAATGGCAAATTTCAGAACACCAGTTTTTCTTTCATTAACCACTTGCTTTTCAAAATAATTGGATTTTTAAGAAATAGAAAAAAAACAAAAGAAAATATATATCAAAGAGCAGTGCTGTATGCATGGAGCAGAGTGGTACATATATTTTTGCTTGGTTTTGAAGACTAATGACTCTTCAAATGTGTTTCAGTGGCCTCTCCCTAATCAACAATCTTTTGGGCTAGTAGTGTATTCCACTTAAGAACTCAGCAAGACATCTCTGTGAAAAAAGAAAAAATCTGAGCAGAGTCCAAAGTGGTTCTCAATCATATGCAATTCCTCCCTCTTCTAGAGGTGAGAAAGCCAGTTCCATCAGAATCCTCAGACGTCTCATGATCCACAACCCCTTGAACATTACCAAGGACAGCCTCCCTGCAGCATTTGTTTGCCATGTCTGACAAATGGGACGCCCGAGCACTTGATCCCTACATTGCTGCTTTGCCTTCACTGGGCGCCCCTGTAGAAAGGTCTGCAGGCCTTCCACCTAGGAGAAGGAAGATGGATGGATCTATACCGGAGCCCACAGGCCCAAACTTCTTTCTCCAACCTCTCTCTTCAAGAAGCTTCTGCCCTCAGGAACAAGGGAGGAAGAGAACTGACCGTTGCCTTGCCTCTCACTCCTCTCCAGAGACACCATAGGCCGAGAGGATGTCCCAACATGGGCAAAAGCTGTAGCAGTCAAACCGCTTTGAGTGTCTAAACAGCGCTGACACAAAATAGAAAGAATGAGGATTGAATTGCTATCAGACGGCAGGTCTCACAGATAACACGGTGCTTGGACCTGTCCTTCCCCGGCGCCTAGCTCTCCTGAACATCGACTCTAGGCGGCCTCCTGCACACACACCAATGCCACCCAGGCAATCACTCACCCCCCCTCCAGGACCCTTGCAAATATGCGCTCAAAACAAGGTCGTAATCGTATATGCACAAGTACATTTATTATTTATTTATTTTTAGTTTTTATATACCGAGGTTCCTGTATAATATACATATCACCCCGGTTTACAAGGAAATAAAACTTACGCCTCGTAGGACGATTTACATTGCACTATTACATGCTCGTATAGGCCATGGTCATATGTGCACTAGTATCTGAGCAAATATACCCTCAAGTTTAAGTTACAGTCTTATGCACATAAGTACCTGCGCAAATACGTGCTCAAATCTAGGTCACGGCCTTATGTGCACAGGTCCCTGTGCATGCAACCTCCACACAGTGAGAATGCGCGCACACGCTTATGCACGCAGGAAAAGAACCGCTGCCGCGGCTATCACACAGCTAAGCAAAGCCTGCCTGCACCTTCAGCGTGTTTAGTTCCCAATCTGTTCAACATCTGGCACCCAAACATCAAAGGCCTGAAGAGCTTCTCAACAGTTCAGGCCTCTTGACTGGCCGAGAATCCATGTAGACTGGGGCCAAGAGCCAGCATCCCCCGCTGCTTGTTCTGCTAAACAAGCATTGCACATAAGCAAATTAAAACCGGCAAAAGACCTCTACCAAAATCAGAGATTCCTCCTTGGTTGCAAGTGCCTCTCCTCACCTCTGCTGAAAATAGTTGAGAAGGGGCTTCCCCTGCCTCTCCCATAGACACTGCTAGGGAATCGAAAATGGCAGTTTATGCACTGATGGGGAAAGCCTCAGCGCTAGACTCCCATCACCCGCAAGACTCGTTCTACCAGTGCAGCCATACTCAACACAGACACCCCACCCCCCCCCCCCCGAATTCAATACTGCTTTGCCACATGCACACGCAGCTCCTCCCTGCACCCGTGGCACCACCAGCACCTCAACTACGAGCAGGGGAATGATCCCTCAGCGCTACGGAGTCAACATCCAGTCTCCGCTGCAGGCAGAGAAGCTGCTGAAAAGCCCCATCACTGAGCTTCCCAAGCTGCTAAGATAGGGCCCCCCCCCCCGAACCCCGATGCAGATTCCTCTAACTAGTTTCTTGTACTCTATTTATTTATTTTTACTTTGGGCACAGACACATAGAAACCAATACTTTCCATTGGTGCAGAAGATCCGGTTCCAGGAGCGCAGGCCACATGGCAAATCAGAAAAGTGTCAGACCATTGGCGATATCCATCTCCACTCCTTTTGCCAAACTTTAGCAACCCCAGCCCAGGACAAACTATATAAAAGGGATACTTCCTTGTTCCACTGGGCTTGCAGTGCAGAACTGCCAGCAGGTTCCACCGCTGTCTTGTGGGGGATGAGGGAGCTGGACCACCAGATGTCCACCCCATGGACCTCAGAACTGAGCTATCAAAAGGATCACCTACCTCCTGCTCATCTCCCTCAAACCAGGGAGGATGGCCCTACCAGCTCACAACCCTCTTGGAAGGATCTAGAAATTTTGTCTTTTAATCTTTTTTATCCCTCCCTCTACAGGTTTTACACCATCTACTATCTGCTGAAGATAGAGAAATATGGAGGGGGCTGCAGGTGGAACACTGTTATTGAACAAGCACTTTTCCTCGATCCAATTCTTTAATCACCCAATCAGATTTGTCTGACAAACTTCCCCTGGTGAATCCATGCCTCATGTCTAGCAACTTTCCTGACTATAGATAGTGCATTATCCTTTCCTTCGGCAGAGTCTACATTAATTTTCCCACTACCAAGGTGAGGCTAACCTGCCTGTAGTTTTTAGCCTCCTCTGTTCTATCACTTTTGTGAAGCAGGACCACCACTGCTCTTCACCAATCATGTGGCACCACTCCCATTTCCAGGAATTTAGGGAATAGGTCATTCAGTGGACCCGCCAGCACATCTCTGAGCTCCCTCAATATCCTTCGGGCTGCAATCACTGAAGCCACCCCTTGAGCTGCCGTATACACCAAATCATAGCCAGCATCCATCAGGAAGGCAGCTCCTGGCTTCAGGTATGGGCCATTCTCTCCCAGAGCTTCCTGGGCTAACTGTAATCCAGCCATGGCCACCATACAACAGCATGCGGAGATTTGGAGATTCATGGCTATGACGTCAAAGGCCTGCTTTAAAATAGCCTCAATCTTCCGATCTCGAGTGGCTTTTAAAGCCATACCTCCTTCCATCAGAATGGTGGTCCACTTCACAGCACAAACTAATGCGTCCACCTTAGGAAAATGGAGTTGGTCCCTCACGTTAGGATTCATAGAATACAATTCCTCTAAGGAGCTACCTCCTTTAAAATTATCCTCAGGTGCACTCCATTCTAAATCTATCAGCTCCTGAACAGCCTCGTGCAGAGGAAAAAACCAGGATGCCTTGCACAAGCTGATCACTACAGGGTTCCGCTTCGGATCATTGGCTGCTGCCGGCAAGATCTTCTCACACCCAAGGGCTTTGTTCTCCATCTCCACCTGCTGGTTGGAATGCACAACCCACTGGTGTGGACTGGCTTACCTGGATGAAGAGGAAAGCGGAATTGGATTCAGACCGCAATCAACATGAGCCCCAACTTTTATGGTCTACGGATACTGATATGCAGATAAAAGGGAAAAAGTAAAGAACTTTTTCTATGATCAAATTCAAAAGCAAAGCAAGTCAGTATTGTAAGAATTTTCAGGAAGGCTCTTCACCCTGTAAAAATGTTACTAGCAGTAATGTTTTGTGTGTTTGACAGTTGTTTGGTTTTTGATTGTAAATATTACTAACCTTATCATAAAGAATGGGGGTAATTGCACAGACTACCCAAAAGAGAAACCTGAGGTGACCTACATGGCACGGTAGATATTACCGTAAGAAGCTTGCTGGGCAAACTGGATGGACTGTTTGGTCCTTTTCTGCCCTCATTACTATGTTGCTATATCCTGTTATCTGAGAACCTCATTTCCTGCTCTAGGCAACAGCCTGCAGGGAGGGATGGCGTGATGCTGGCATGAAAAAGCTAAGCAAAGCTACTTTGTTTCATAATCCAATCCCTCCCTGCCTGTCATTTCCTCTCTTCTCCCTTGGATGGAAGGGATGATGCAGAAGTGGACAGAGCATACAGCAGGGAAAAACTACTAAATTTAAAACTTCTTGGCAGCAGGGGGGAAAAAAAAAACAAAACAAAACACAGTCCTGCTGCTAGATGCCAATTAATTGAGTTTCCTGGTCGGTTGCATGCCTGATAAGATTTTATTGTACTTTCATAATTTTACATTTCTAAAACATGGTACTGCTTTCCTTTTGATTGTACATACATGGAAGAGGCTCGAGTGCTAGACAGTCTATGGTCCATGGTTATTTTATCTTGATGTTCTACACCATCAGGTTCTGAATCTTCAGCTTCACTTGAGATAGACTGTGGTTGGATAGCAGGTTTTAACAGATCATTTATTTCTGATGATATACTAATACTTTCTTCCTCTTCTTCCTAAAGAAATGAGGTCAAGCCGGACAAATATTTCACAAAAAGGCTACATACAATGCAGAAACTGATATAATGTTAAAGTAGTGTTTCAAACAAAGCTGATATAAAATCACTCATGTTGAAGCAATCTATGAATGAATAGTTTTTCAGTAGAAAACACTTTTTATATATAAACTTCATTTTTTCCCTAATTATTTTAACCCCATCACCCTACACAGCTTGCCTGGTAGCACAGGTATTCTTCCCTCAGTGCTGCTTTATGGCTGGCAGATATTATCACAGTAGAAGCATTCTTTCCTCTTGCCTTAGACTTACCTCTGCAGATCTTAGCAGCAAAATACCACAATGAAAATATATTTCTCCATATTTTTGGGGTTAGATTATGCTATAAATAATGTATATAGAAACATGGTAGATGGCAGATACAGACCAACTATCCCACCCAATCTAACCAATTGTCTTCTACTTTGATTGGTGAGCATATTAAATTCCCATACTTAAACCAATAGCAATTCCCCTCCCATGTCTTTTATCCAACCTCTGTGCCTACCACTTCCCTCTACATCTCTCCCAAGAATTTTCAAATTTCCATTACAATGCTGGCCTTCACCATTTCCACTGGTAAGCTATTCCAGGTCTTATCTTATTTTCCCTTGCACCTCTCTATCATTGCTAGGGAAAGCTGGAAAAGAGAGAGTAGACTGAGCAGATCCAATGTGTCAGGACTGGCATTGCCTTGAAGCGGTGAATGTGGGAGCAGCAAACAGGAACCTCATTGATCCAAACAGTGACCCACACCTTACAGCAGGTTTGTAAGTGTTTTAAATCTTTAGCGCTTTGGATCTAAAACAAGGGTGGGCAACTCTGGTCCTGGAGTGCCACAAACAGGTCTGGTTTTCAGGATATGCCCAATGAATATGCATGAGATATATCCCTCATGCATATTTCATGAGGGTTAAAACCTCGAGCACTTCCAAGTGTTGCACTCCCAGCTGCACTCTTACATCTGTGCTAGCTCTTATTTTATTTCGATTTGACGAGGACATAGGCACAGTAATCAGACTTTATTATAGAGCTTTAATCAAAGAAGCATTTGGCAAACACAGTCCTGTCCACTCTGCAGAAGAAACAAATTATACAAGATCACTTCCTTACCAAGCAAGAAAGGTACAATACAACAAAGCTTTATGTTTGAATTTTAACAATTCTTTGATGTGTACCATCAGAACACTGTTGTAATACTGTCGTGTAGTTAAAATAAATTACCTTGATTTCCTCAAAGAAATGTGCAGTTTCACCTTCTATGATTGGTTGCAACATCTGACCCCGCCGCTTTGTTGATGGTGATCCCTGTAATAGTCATATTGTGCAGTTTGTTATAAATTATCACGACAATCATGTTAATTTTTTTATAGCATGACAGACTATTAACTGAAAACAGGTCTACATTTTTTTTTTATTTTATATTTTTGGATGACCTTATCCAGCCTGATGCTTTATCAACCATCACATCTGTCATCTGGTTATTTACTGTGGATTCTTAAATACTACAAAAATATAGAAAAAAGTTTCTTCAAGGTTAAAAAAAAAAAGAAAAGGGTTTTGTAAAATATGGGTCATCACCCATAATGCTACATGCATCTACATACTGTAAAAATGTTGCACTAAATATCCAAAGTCAAGGAATTAGTAATTATCTCTAACTGATATATCCATCCCTTAAATAATGATTAAAGGAAACAATTCCTTCACTTGACTATTGAAATGTGATGGCATATGTAACAGGTTTGTACTCGTGTGAAATAGGAGGTTGATTCCAGAGTCACATGGCTGGCCCTTAGGAGTAATACACAATGTACACAAGAAGAGGACATATCAAACAGTTAATCTCATTTATTAATGTATACCCCAATAAATTCTCTCTAGCACACTCATCCATCACACATACACACAAAACCAATATCCAATATTCATCAATGACATAAGATATTCTAATATTTATGTCTTATAGTATGATTTCTAAACTTTAAAGATTTTGAAAAACACTGATGTCAGTCCTGACAGTGTTTTTCAAAATCTTTAAAATTTTGAAATCATACTATAAGACATTATAAATATTAGAAAGAATATCTTATGTCATTGATGAATATTGGATATTGGTTTTATATGTGTGTGTATGTGTGATGGATGAGTGTGCTAGAGAGAATTTTAATGTTAGATAGGTAATTGGGGTATACATTAATAAATGAGATTAACTGTTTGATAAGTCCTCTTGTGTACATTGTGTATTACAGTAAGGAAGAGGTAGTTTGTTTTTTGACCCTTGTGTGACTATACCAGTGGCTCTTAGGAGTGGCAGAAATCATGCTTTCTGAAGGGACAGTGCAGCAGACATACTTTTAAATGAGATCTGATGGCAGATAATGGAGAATCATCAGATTAGCTCTGGTGGAGACTGTCCCCAAAGCACAGATCACTGACATTTATTTAGATTTAGTTCATGCCTTTTCATTGGAAGGAAAATTACATTCAGATACAGTAAACATTTTCCCTTCTCCCAGAGGGCTTACAATCTGTTTGTACCTGAGGCAGCAGAGAGTGAAGTGACTTGCCAAAGGTAACAAGGAGCAGCAGCAGGATTCGAATCCTAGCTTCCCTGGTTTTTAGCCCATAGTTATCCACTAAGCTATTCCCTCCAACCCACATGGGCTTTTAAGAGTGCAAAAGGGACAAGGAAGAAAAAGGTCAGAGACCACACAACATAAACAAATATGTTATTTTTAGAAAGTTAAGTTGGTCACATATAATTAGACAGCAGGATAAATCAGCCACACAAGTGAGGTGATTTCATTTGACATAAAAAGCTCTCTCAGGAAAGACAACATGTGTGGACCATCCTATGTAGCTTCCCGCTATGCAAAATTTCCTCTGTCTTACTAGCAAATAAACTTCAGCTCCTATGTGGCTGATTTATTTGTCCATGAAGAATAACTGTTAAAGGTGAAAAACTTGGCATTCTTCATGGACAAGCAGGATAAAGTTAGACATACAAGGGGGGCTTCCTAAGTTGAGCAATGTATATGAATGGTTTGTTATTTTGTTTAGGGAGATCATTGAAACCTGTACTTAAAGCCAGAGAATGGAGGAATAAGTTGAAGGAATTAAATACGCTTCACAGAACTGCTTCAAAGGAAAATTGGTTCTTACCTGCTAATTTTTGTTCCTGTAGTACCACGGATCAGTCCAGACTGTGGGTTGAGCCTCCTGTCCAGCAGGTGGAGACAGACCAAAACTGTGAAGGTATCCTATATCAGGACAGAGCCTACCCTACACCCCTTCAGTATAAAGTACTTTCAAAGCAGATATAACTTCCCAAAGATCAAGGAAGCAATAAGAAAAAAACTAACAAATTGAACAAGTGAACAATTGAAAGGATTCTGTATGAATAAAAATGCTCTTGCATACAATTTTATTTTCATCTGTTAGATGCTTCCGATGCCTTTAGTAATAGTAGACAACAAATCAGATAATTGAAAAAACCTGGAGAAAAAGACAGAACTTTCGAGCGGACGTATCAGATCTAGTACGGGCGGGTGTCTGGACTGATCCATGGTACTACAGGAATGAAAATTAGCGGGTAAGATCCAATTTTCCTTTCCCTGTTTGTACCCGGATCAGTCCAGATGTGGGATGTACCAAAGCTTCCCTAATCAGGGTGGGACAGAGATAGTCCTGCTCGAAGAACCTGCCACCCGAAGGAGCCAAAAACTGGAGCCTGCACATCCAGACAGTAATGACGAGCAAAAGTATGCAGGGATTTCCAAGTAGCTGCCCTACATATTTCCTGCGGAGAGACCGATTGATTCTCCGCCCAAGAAGTAGCCTGAGACCGTAAGGAATGAGCTTTTAAGCCTTCCAGCAGGGGCAGACCCTTACAGATGTAAACAGATGCAATGGCCTCCTTTAGCCAACGCGCGACAGTGGCCTTGGAAGCCTTATTACCTTTATTTAGCCCACTCCACAGAACAAACAAGTGGTCAGAGACATGGAACTCATTTGTAACCTGAGGGTAACGCAGCAAGATCCGTTTCACATCGAGGCGCCGCAGATCACCCCCAGCTGTATTTGCTACTTCTGACGAAGAAAAAGCCGGAAGTTCCACGGACTGATTGACATGAAAAGAAGACATGACCTTTGGCAAGAAAGAGGGTACTGTCTTAAGGGATACCCCTGAATCCGACAAATGTAGAAAAGGCTCTCTGCATGACAACGCTTGGAGCTCTTCTGGCTGATCAAATGGACACCAAGAAGACTGTTTTGAGAGTCAAATCCTTGAGCGTAGCCCTCCTTAAGGGCTCAAAAGGAGCTTCGCGGAGAACAAAGTTAAGACTCCACGAGGGACAAGTAACCCGGACCAGAGGATTCAAGCTACCTTGAGGAAACGGACGATATCCGGATTAGCCTCCACTGAATAACCGTCAATGTTGCCTAAGAGGGAACAGAGAGCGGAGACCTGCACTCGCAAGGAACTGAATGACAACCCTTTGGCGAGACCGTTCTGGAGAAAAGAAAGGACCTGGGAAACTGGAGCCTTACGAGCCAAGATACCCGAGGCGACACCCGCATTTTCAAAACCCTTCCATACTTGGACATAAGCAAGCGAGGTAGTCGGCTTCCTGGCCTGCAATAGAGTGGATATAACTTCTTCCTTATATCCCTTCTTTCTCAATCTCCGCCGTTCAAAAGCCAGGCCGCTAGACAGAAGCGATCCACCTGATCAAAAAATACAGGACCCTGCCGAAGAAGATGGGAAAGATGACAGAGGAAGGGGGTAGGAGCTTGTCTATAGCCCTCCCCACTTGGGAGTCCCGCCTCAGGGGACTCCCATTCCCTAAGGAGCATCAGCTTATGCATAGGGTGAAAAGGAAAAGTACATGGAAGAGCCCTAGGACCCACCAGGACTGGGTCCATGTTGGCAGGCATTGCGGCCGTAACCGTATCCTGCCGGGGGCAACTCAATTCCCAGTTCCTGCAAAATGAAGGGAATGAGTGGTTCTAGTTCCTCCTTTTGAAATAAGAGTAGCACCCGAGGATCATCGTCCCCCTCGAGGGGGGGGGGGGGTTAGGAAGCAGCGGGTCAACATCCGGATCTGGAATAGGGACTGGCGGCGGCTGTGGCGGATCCAGAGGCAGCAGGATCCCCTGGGCCACCCTAACCGAGCCCTGGCCCTCCGGTGCCTTCGGAGGTTGCGGAGGAGAAATTTGCGGGTTTTTTTGGTGGGGGCGGGTCCAGGGATGGATCTTCTTCCTGCTATAAGCTGGCTAAATAGGACTTGTGCATAAGAAGCACAAACTCTGCGGAGAAACAAGACAGACTTCCCGGGAGGGGGGTAGGGAAAGGTCAGGCACCCCCCCTCCAGGGCATGAGGGGGGCTCAAATCTGGAGGAGAAACTAAAAAAAAAAATTGGGCTCACCTTCCTCCTGCACATCAGATTCTGCATTTGAGCCTGCTTCCAAGATGTCTGCCGTTCCCGCGGTTTTCTGGGCCAGGAACGGCCTGGCCATGCAGCAGGGAACTCGCCCCCAGGTCGCTGTGGGCGAGGGGACCAATGAGGGACCCTCCCCACCCGGTAGGCACCCTGAACAGAGGCCTCCGCGGGAAAAACGTGTGGCAGACTCTCCACATGCTTTACAGGCGCTGGAACTGGGTATCAGTGCTGAAGAAAAAAAAATTGCTAAAAAAATAAAAACAGCTGAGCTGTGCAGGGCTGAAGTCGGTCAGCGGAAGCAGCGACTGAACTCTGCACGCTGCCAGAGCTGTCCACAGTTCTTAAAAAGTAACAAATGCAGCCCTGCTTGTACCTTTTTTTTTTTAACTGCTTAGCTAAGCCAGGGGAAAAACACTCCCTGAGAGAGTACTGTTTTACAGTGGACAGCTAGATTATGGGGGAGGGACTGGACCACCAGTATCACCCCAGATGGTCACCGGGAAAAAGGGGCCTAGGATGGGCAAACCCCTCCCCTAGGCTCCCAGCAGAGCGAAGAGACCGAACTGTCTCTGTGAGGAAAAAAAGGGAGAAAACTTTTTTTTTTTTTTAAACAATAATTTAATACTTGCTTGATCCAGACCAAAAGTAAAGAAAATCCCCTCAGGGAAACTAAGGGAAGAAGAAGAAGGGGAACCGTAGATTCAGCTGCCTGCACCTGCTGGAGACAGACTAATACTGAAGGGGTGTAGGGTAGGCTCTGTCCCGATATAGGATACCCTCACAGTTTTGGTCTGTCTCCACCTGCTGGACAGGAGGCTCAACCCACAGTCTGGACTGATCCGGGTACGTACAGGGAAAACTGTTTTATTGCCAGGAAGCATTTTCTAGGTAGTAATGAGCAATGGAATGGAAGACTAAGCGCATCCGTTTTGCAGATGTACTTTATGGAAACAGAGTGAAGATGTACTATAATCCTAACCTGATGGGATTTCATCTTACTTTGAATATTTTAACCTTACTTAAAGCAGTAGTAAGAGACAAAAAGACATCCAAGTTGAAAGGGCCTTCTTTGCAACTGAAAAAGCCCTCTTTACTAGATTAATTTATTTTAACAGCTGTGAGGATTTCTTGTGGGATTCTGTTCTCTCTGAATATAGCTTTGCTCTTCTGTAGACCAATGTGTGGAGAACCTGCTCACCCTTATTAGAGTGAAGTTTTAGAAAACAAGTAATACAAAGGATTCAAATGAAATCTGGAAGCTATTTTGGGAGGAATTCAGGATGCATTTTCAAATCTATTCCATTACGAAAGATCTGAAGATAAGGACAGTTCAAAACAAGAGATTGCAATTCACTTACCCTTCTAGCACAACTGCTATTAACAATAAAAAAAACAAATCTTTCAAAGAAAGGAATTTTAGATCTGTTGTCTGTTACCCATGGTGGCTTCAAGGGCTGATCAAAACCTACATTTAGATAGCAAGGAAGAGACTGATCCTTTATTGGAGGTTCAGATGTGTGAGGCCTTTTATGAATTTGGTAATTATGGATTGATGGGAGATAGGAGCACCACCACATTCATAATGGTTTGCTGCTAAAGCAACAAAGTGACCTCTGATGGAGTTAGTTTTCAATCCAGACGGTTTAAAAGATATTGGAATTAAAAAACAAAAAAAAAACAAACCAAAAAACAGGATAATTACAGGATTTCCTGACCAAAATGTGAGCACCAGACAAAAAATCTTTTCTATTTAATGTTGTAAGACTTTCTGGAAGAGTTTCCATGAAATTGGAAGAACCTTCTTTACTTCAGAAGGCAACTGTATAGATACTAGCTGGCTTTCAACATCCATGCTGTCACAGCCAAAAGACTGAAGATTGAGATGCAGAAGATTCGTTACAATGCTATTGGTTGTTGAACTAATAGGCATAGGTCCATCAGCTGAAGATTGTACCTGGCTTCTTTTTCTGACCTTGGGGAACATATAGGCACAGGCAGACAATTTGGAACATCATGACTGGGGGAGGGGGGGGAGGGGCTAAGCACCTGACACACCAATCATGTTGGTCTGTTAAAAGACATCTTTTGAGTGCAGCAAGAACATCTTTTGAATAGTTTCTCAGACATTGTGAAGAAGCCCGAATGAAGCTAAGTCAAACTCAATTTTGAAAATTAAAAGTTTAAGCTTTTTTTTTTTTTTTTTTGGAGACTTGCAAACTGAAAAAAAGAAAAAAACTAAGTAATTTAGGGAAAAAGAAAAAACATGTCATGACCACATTGAAGAGAGTAAAAATACATCCATTTGCACAAGAGGAAGAAAAATGACTGAGGAGATTTGCATAATGGGCAACTGCATGGGAAGGTCCATTCTGACAACTTATTCCATCTCCATGCCATCAGATGTCACTTTATTTATGCGGCTGACTTTATTCTGCTTGTCCAAGGATAAACATTTAAGAAATTTGATCAAATAAAAATTAAATGCTCTATAGTCTCAGCTGCTGAGCATCTGCCATGACTGTAACCAACACTTCAGTTCATGAAGTTATCTGCAACTGGTAGTACAAACCTGAAAGGGGATGGAATACGTGGCAATTAATATTTAAGGGAAAGTGGGTCCTCAAGAGAAAAAGGGAAAAAGTCAGCAGCATGAGGGAAACTAAGATGCCTTATAGAGGTAGATTGCTAGGTTCTTACGTTTTCAGAGCAGAGAAATGGCTTATAGAATACTGGAAAAATGTAAAACGTCTGATTTACTTACAAGAATAGGGGTAATGCTCGCTCTTGTCAACATTTGTTTCACAAGGCGGTATCTATCATAGAGAGGCTTAACAACTTGTCTTTCTTCTCTTGTAACCTATGGTGAAAAGAAATATGAAATAAGGTTATATAAATTGGTAGCTCAATTCCAACCTGACGACAAAAAATTAACATGACCAACATGTAGTGCAGTGTAGTAGGGACAATTTTGATCTCACCTTCAGAATCATACAGGTGATATTTTAACTTTGAATAAAGAAATATATGGACCTTTATTTTGCTTGCCTGTACATAGGGCAACCATACTAATTTCAACCTCACTGGCAGTCTATGATCCTTGATGCTTAGAGTCAAGGAAATTAAAAATGGAAAAAATTCTGGTCTTCAGTAAATATGGACTGAAAGAAAAACTGGTTCTTACCTGCTAATTTAGAGTCTCACAGATCAATCAGGACTCATTGGTTTTTCTTCCCTACCAGTCGGATGAAGATAGAATAAAAGCTTCACTGCACTCTTGGTGATTAAGCTACTGTGCCATCAGCAGTAAGAACCAATTTTACCTTACTTAGCGTCCCACAGACTAGCTCAGACATATAGGATGTATTCAAGCCTCCCTAAACTGGGCAGGAACCTGCAAGATCCACTCATAACATACTTGGCATCAAATAGCTCTATGTCTGGCACCCAAAGATCCAAATGGTACTGCTTGGCAAACGTATGTAATTAAAACAAGGTAATCCCAAGCCCTGGGGACTCATCCACAACAAATGCTACACTTGTAGCATTAGTTGTCTTTCTATGGTAAGGAACACTTGCCTACACTTGTCTCGAAATGGGCCTCCAGATACTCCAAACTTTGAGAGGGATCCAATTTGCCCTTCACAAAATTGACTACCCGACCTCAACTTTGTAATAGAGCAACCACCCTGCCTACATCACAATGACAATCCTCCTTGGATGTTGCCCGGATCAACCACTCATCTAGACATGGGTGTACTAGAATGCACGACCACCATCACCTTGGCAAACATATGAGGAGCTGCTGCCAAGCCAAAAGGGACAACCTGAAATTAGAAATGCTCTCCTAAGACTGAAATTTGAGGAACCTCTAATCTTCTTTCCGGATAGGGATATGCAGGTAAGCTTCCGAAAGATCCAAAGATGACAAACTCCATTCCTCACTACCGCAATTTCAGACAGAAGAGTTTCCACCTACAACCACGCATTGACCTTTAAATCCAAGATCAGAAGAAACATCCCCTCCTTCTTGGGCATCACAAAGTAGATGGAGTAATGCCCTACATTTTCCCTGGCCATGACAGGAATCGCTGCTCTTAAGAGGAGGAAACTCCAAACTGTTGTGATCAGCAACAGAAATAAAAAATTAAAGGTCATCCAAGATACTTTTAAACATATTCATCAAGTTATTCTATTTTTAACCTGGGTCAGTTTTATTAAAGAAATATGATTTTAACACTAAATAAATTAGTCCAAAGATTTAAGCATAGGGGAAATTATTTTTTCTTCATGTACCCATCTTCATCATTTTTGCCTCCCCCTGATGGTTAATGACAATAGGTGTAGCAAGTCCTCTTAATCTGAAATTAGTTTCTTTCAAGGACCTAAACCAGGGGTGTTTAAACTGGTCCTCGGGTCCCCCCACCCAGAGAGTCAGGTTTTCAGGATATCGCTAATATGCATAAAAAATATTTACATATATAGGAAGTACTGCATTCAAATAAATATCATGCACATTCATTAGAGATATCCTGAAAACCCAACTGGCTGTAAGGGCCCCCAAGGTCTGGTTTGAGCACCCAAGACCTACAAAATAGGCTTTATCTGCATTTTATATAAAATCTTGCTGTTCAGCAGTCCTGATAACTGTTTTCTCTTCATGAATAGTTGGCCAGCTGATCCCTGGAACAGCAGTTTAAGATATGAAATACAGAAACATCTTGAATTTCTATTGTGGTTATAGAGAATTTCAGTAAAGATGAACATAGATGATACTGAACTGCTGTGAGATTATCACAAATATCCCAACTTTCTCTAACCCTCATTGTAGGAAGGAATAACTCATTTGGATAGAAGTGCTGAAAATTGCAGAGCTCTGTGATGAGATTAACTAAATTATTTCCAGAATCTGTCAGATTTCTCATAAGAACCTAAGATATGCCATACTGGGTTAGACCAAGAGTCCATCAAGCCTAGTATCCTGTTTCCAACAGTGGCCAATCCAAGTCACAAGTACCTGGAGAACACCCAAACATTAGACAGACCACAAGCTACTATTGTTTATTAGTTACCGTCATAGCAGTTTATGGATTTATCCTCTAAGAATGTATCCAAACCTTTTTTAAACCCAGTTACACTAACTGCTGTAACCACATCCTGCTATGACACTAATTAATAAGCAATAGCAGTTTGTGATTTATCTAATGTTTGGGTACTTGCCAGGTTCTTGAGACTTGGATTGGCCACTGATGGAAACAGAATACTAGGCTTGATGGACCCTTGGTCTGACCCAGTATGGCATATCTTAAGTTCTTATGTAAACTCAACCCAATGCCTCAGCAATGGAAACCAAGAAAAGGTAAGAAGATAGACTGAAAAATCTAGCTAGTACTGCTGATTTAAATTCCTCTTCAACATATTAGAAAATGTTGTCAGTCTTTCCTTATTATAAATTAAGAGATTTTACTCCAAAAGATATTAAGGATACTATAAAAATTAACTTAAGTGAGAATTTATGGTTTTTTCTTTGATTTTTTTTTTTTTTTAATATTTTGTGGAATTAATTTTAAGAGGTCCTCAATATGGGACCTCTAAGATTCTTGGATCTCTAATCAGGCCAGCTAGATGAGTGTCACAGTGGAAAAAGTTTTTAAGTTAGGCTAAGAATGCTGTTTCTATATGCTGTCTTATGATATAATGCTGCAATGATGCTGTTAGATTTGCCCCATGAGCCTAGCTAGAACAAAACTGCAAAACTTCCTATTTTTGAGGGAAGAAAAACATGACATGATGCCTTCTACAAAATGGAGCATAAGGGATACGTAACCTTAAGACCTAAGATAGCTGATAAGGGATATATGGTAAGATATAAAGTGATTGGTAGTGGGGGTGTGCTATAGCATTGGATGATGTAAACTGGGAAATAAAAAGATGATTGGGTTGTGAATGGTAGACTGGACCCATGAATGGTTAAGGGCATAGCAACTGAACATTAGACTATGATGCAAGGAAATACGTAAGGACATTGCAACATGTTGATTGGTTCTGATATGTATTCAATGAAATGTATGATTTAAATAAAGGGAAACAGGTTCTTACCTGCTAATTTTCGTTCCTGTGTACTACAGATCAGTCCAGACTCCTGGGTTTTGCCTCCCTTCCAGCAAATGGAGAAAGAGAAAGCTTCACTGAGACTGGCATATAATAACCTGGTGTGCCACCTGCAGTCCCTCAATATTCCTCGTTCATGGGAAATAATTGCAATCCCCAATTCCTATCAAACAGGGTTCAGCGGGTTACCTACACCTATCAGCGAAAGGTAGATACGCTGATCCATTTAGTGTAGCGCGTGTGCAGCCCCAGACATCTAAGGGCATCACAGACCTGTTATTGCTCGATCTCGTGTGGCTGGATGCCACTTGTCCCTCTAAGAAGTTGGACGCCAACCACTGGGGGTCGAGTAACTAGTTAGCATGGAAGAGTCTCGGTCGTTATCGGAATTAACCAGACAAATCGCTCCACCAACTAAGAACGGCCATGAACCACCACCCACAGAATCGACAAAGAGCTATCAATCTGGAGCCAAACCAAGATAATGCTAAACCTAAAACAAATACATCCCCCCATAGAACCTGCTCCTCCAAATGAGCAGAAGGATGTGGGGAAAAAACCATTAATGGGAACAATCCTTTCAACGAGAAAAAACAGCAGAAGCCTGTGCCCTTCTTCAGTCTATTTACAAGAACAGAACAGATTGAGCAGACTCACCAATCTTCTACCCTTCAATGGGCGGGATTCTGGACTGATCTGTGGTACCTCAGGAGCAAAAATTAGCAGGTAAGAACCAATTTTCCTTTCCCCTGTACATACTCAGATCAGTCCAGACTTCTGGGATGAACCAAAGCTTCGCTAAACAGGGTGGGACCGTGAGAGTCCTGCTTGAAGTACACTTTCACCAAAGCCCATAGAATCCTGAGTTTGAACAGCCAAAAGGTAATGTCTGGAGAAAGTGTGCAAAGACTTCCAAGTAGCAGCCCTATAAATCTCCTTGCTGATGTTCTATCCAGGATGCTGCTTGCGAACGAATGAAATGAGCTCTCAACTTATCAGGGACAAAGCGACTGACATATGTAAGCAAACCTATTGCCTCTTTCAGCCACTTCACTATTGTGGATTTAGATGCTTTTATCTCTTTGCACCACTCTATAGTACAAAAAGATGATCTGATAGTCGAAAGCTATTAGTGAACTCAAGACAGCGCAGCAAGACCCTTCTTACATTCAACAGTTTCAACTCCCTCACATGAGGCAAATACATGTCCAAATTTGGAAAAGCTGGTAGCTCCACCAACTGATTCAAAATGAAAAGACAATACCACCTTAGGAAGAAAGGCGGGAAACTGTACCACAAGATCCCATCATCTGCAATCCTCAGAAAAGGATCCCTGCATGAAAGAGCCTGTAGCTCCGAAATCTTCCTAGTAGAACAAATTGCAACCAAGAACATAACCTTTAAGGTAAGATCCTTCATAGCTGCCCTCCGAAACAGCTCAAATGGCACCTTACACAACCCCTTCAGAACCAAGTTAAGGCTCCAGGAGGGGACACACCTTCCTCACTGGAAGCTGCAAATGTCCCTCTCCCCCGGAGAAAATGCACCCTCTGCCTTGCCTTATAGCCAACCCTGGCCTCCTGCCTTGCAGCCTACCCTGGCCTCCTGTCTTACTCTATGGCATTCCAGGACTGCTTACCTGCCTTGCTTTGGGCCCTTCCAGGCTTTCTTGCCTTGCTCTGCAGCCTTTCAGGTCCACCTACCATGTTCAGTGCCCTCTCGAGCTTTCTTGTCCACAGCATCTCTCCACTTTGACAGCAGATGGTGGAGGTGGGGGGAGAGGAACTGGATTCAGACGACAACCAACACAAGTCCTGACTTTTACAGTTTGGGGTACTGATATGCAGACAAAGGAAAAAGCATAGGACAGCTTCTACGGCCAAGTCCATAAGCAAAGCATAAGTAGCACTGTCTGAATTTTCAAGAAGGCTCATCACCCAGTAAAAATGTTGCTAGCAGTACATTTTTTATGAGTTATCATAAGGCTTGGGGAAAACTGCACGGAGAGGCAGTTGCTACTCTTAAGAGAAACATGGGGGTAACCTGCACAGCGTAGCAGATACGATCATAAGAAGCTTGCTGGGAAGACTGGATGGACTATTTCATCCTTTTCTGTCGCCATAACTATGTTACTATATATAAGTTAGTCCTGTACTGCTTCAGGCCTAGTCATGCCCTGCCCAAGCCAATCCCTTGTTTGCGATCCCAGCCCTTGTCTCTGGTCCAAACCTATCCTTTATTCTAGCTTTATTTCCAGCTCCCAACATGCACCATGTTCCAGCACCAGCCATGCTCCTGGATAAGTCCTGCCGGCCACCAGAACCCAAGGACTCAACCTGCAGGGGAGGTGAATGGTATAGGCAGAAGACCAGGTCCTGCCCTGCCTTCGACTCTGACCCTACTCCTGCTGGGAGAAATTTATTGGTCAATGATGAAAGATAAAAGCGCTATAGCTAAGCGGATTTAATTGCTTTAAAACAATTTTAAATTTCTATAAAGAATGGGCACAAGGATTTTTACTGCCTGACCAATCATTTAAAAAAAAAAAAAAAAAAAAAAAAAAAAAGGCAATGTCTGGCTAGTAGTGCCCATTATGGTCATTTAAAGCAGTATTGAATGACACAGAGGATTGTTTAATTTTTATTACCAAGTGTTGTGTAACCTCTATAATTGACACAGTTGACTATATCTTGTGTGTTATTAAAAACATTTTGCATTTTTTTTTATAAAGATAATAAAAGAGAAGATTTGTAGTGAGAAGAATCTGCTCCAAAGGGAGAAAATACACTAATTCATGTTATTGTTTTTGCAAAAATCTAATGTACCTTGAAATTTGAGATTGCACAGGTCTGTTTTACTTGATTTACCACTATCTGGCACAAAATTATGTTTTTCATGGTGTTAACTTTATTTATTTAAAACTTTTCTATACCGACATTCAAGGAAATATCAAATCAGTTTACATAGAACTGGGGAAACCATTAACTAAAGAAATGCCAAGTTACGTATAACGTAAGGGAGCTGAACTGGGAGAAAGGGCTAGAGTAGAAGAGTCAGGTACCAGGAAAGAATTGGTAACAAAGGTTTACAATTGTATAAGAAATATAACTGGTGCTATAGTGAGAAAAATGATATCACAGGGCACTTTGGGGCCCTCCCTAAGGGAAAGTTCATTTTAAAAGAGATGCATTTACATCCCTCATAGCAGCTTTTCCTTACACTGCAAGCCTGAACTAAGGGTTTGCTTCTGCAGGTTAGATAGGCTCTGAGTGCACTGGCATTTCACAAACATGAAAGAAGTATCTTTGGTAGGCTGCAAATGCAACTAATAAGACAACAGCCACCTAATTGCAAATAGGAACAAATCAGCTGCATATTAATTTATAGTTTCAAATAAAGCAAGCAACACTCATTTTTAAAAAGTACATGGATTCTACATTCAAATATTGGAAATCTTCTCAAACAATATGTAGTTGGGGCACAGATGTTTCAATAAAACACTTACCTATGTAATTTGTGAAATTTAGAGTACAGACTAAATTTTATGAAATACTTATGAATTATCCCAGCCCAATTTACACAACTCAATTACATGGAGATGCCCTCAGATTCTATATTAGAAAAGCACACCAGATACTCTTAGCACATATAAACACTGAAACAGAACAACAAACAAATAAAATTGTTCAAATACTTACTGGTCGCCCATGAAGACTTTCGTAATAAAGAAGAGACTTTTGGAGGGATGTTTTCTCTTCTGCTAAATTATCTTTTGTCATTTTCTACAAAAGAAAAATGAAAGTTTAAAATTATCTGTTCTCGCAAAATCTAGATTGTGCAGTTGGTAGAAGCATCAAGATGCATGCAATTCAGTAGTCTAAATTATCAAGTATTGTCCTAGTTCCACAGGATGCCTGAAGTATAAAATATGTCTATGTATAATGGAGAAAGCAAAGCTGCTTACCCATAACAAGCGTTCTCCATGGACAACAGAAGAAATCAGCCACAAGTGGGTGACATCACCAACGGCCCCCGATGTGGAAAAATTCTGTCTAGTTCAGAAAGGCTTTCTAAGCATGCATATTAAGTTCCTGTGCTGCTGCTGCCGCCGCCTCACGTAGCTCTTTGTCCCTTTGCTAGCTGAGCTTCAATTTAGGGAAGGGATTGTGTGGCTGATTTATTCCGCTGTTCACGGAAAACACCTATTAAGATAAGCAACTTCACTTTTTCATTGGACAAGCAGCCATACACGTGGGGACTCCCCTGCTATAGCAAGCCATGAAAATGAGGATGGAGAGAAATTGAAGCACTTTTTTTTTTTTTTTTTTTTAAGAACTGCTTGATCGGTTTTGGTTTCAGACCTCATCATAGTACAGAAATATTTATTTATTTTTTATTTTTTCTATACCGACATTCCTGTAAAATATACAAATCATATCGGTTTACAATGTAACCAACATTCGCTCAGGGGTGGTACAAGGAACAGTGGTGCCCAATTAACAGTAAAAAAAAAAGTCAAAACTCATCTTAACATATCATAAAATAAAATCCTTACTCATAAAATAAAATCCATATCAAAATAAAATCCATAAAATATTACTCTTATACTAGTACTGATATAATCCATCACAGATTTGGCTCTGGAACTTCTTACATCCTTATTTTTTTGGATCTCACTGCTGCTTTTGTCACCATTAACCATGATTTACTTCTCTCTCGCCTTGCCAATATTGGCTTGGCTGGAACAGTATACTCCTGGTTTAAATCATACCGCTATAGCCACTCTCAACAAATACATCTGCACTTTGCCATTTCACTATAGTTTCCCATTAATACCGGTGTCCCCCAAGGCTCAGCATTACCTGCGGCCTTATTTAACATTTACATTGCCCCCCCCCCATCTGTTCCCTTTCTCTCTACCTTAGGTCTTTCATACCACCTTTAAGCTGACATTCAATTTTTCTTCCTGTTGAACACAATTGGAAATCCACTGCTCAATTCATAAATCTTTGTCTATCTTCCATCAATGCAAGGTTATCCACAAAAAACTGTCAAAAACTGAGATCATGGTACTGGGCAATTCCGCCCCTTCAAACGTGCCACCTACATTCTTCTTCTGCAATACTACTCAAAGTGTCACACACTGCTTGGGGTCATCTTTGACCCAAGATTAAACATGAAATCTCATATCAAATCTGTACTTCAAACATCCTATTGCAAAGCTCCGACTGCTCCAACATAAACATCTCCTCGAACCATATGACTTTTGGACCATTCTTCAAGCTTTAGTACTAACTGTAATTCTCTATAGGTCGGTCTCTCTCAGAATATCATGAGACCACTTCAACTTATCCAAAACTCTGTAGCTCAGATGCTCACTAAACACTAAACCTCAGGACCACATTAGTCCAGTATTGTACTCATCATACTGGTTGCCAAGCCAAAGACAAACATAAAATACACTCCATTATTCACAACTTAATACACAATATTACTAGCTCTTGGTTACTTTCAACCCTACACTTTCATGTACCCTCCCAAAATTTAAGGTCATCAAGGCAATGCTTACTTGAAATACCATCTCCAAGACTTACTAGATTGGCAGTTACACGAGACCGAGCCTTCTTGACTGCAGTTCCCACTATCTGGAATTTTATCCCTCCATCCATTAGACTAATACCCAGTGCCAAAAATGTTAAGCCTTAAAAAACTTGCTTATTCAGTCAGGCATATCCAGATGCCAGCAATGTATAACATCCTTCAAAGCCAGTAAATTTATGCTTTTTTGTCCAGTTCAGCGTGACTGATTTTATAATATGCAATTTGCAGCATTTAGCTTGTTTTGATGACTTTGTTTTTCTTTTATGAATATGTTTTTCTTTTACTGTGAATTTGTTTTTACTGTAATCCATCCTGAACATGGGAGGGCATGGGTAACAAGTTCTTTTAAATAAAATAAAAATCAAAGCTACTATCATTACAAGAATCCTGATCCGAGCAGTAATGTTTTATGAAAATATGTCTAGAAGTCCAAACAACAGCTTTTCAAATGTCCTGAATTTATTTATACACATATTCTGCTACCTCTAAGCCAGTGAAGGCAAACTCCAGTCCTTAAGAGCCACAAACAGGCCAGGTTTTCAGGATATCCACAATGAATATGCATGAGAAAGATTTGTACACAGTGCCTGCATTGTATGCAAATCTATCATGCATATTCATTGTGGATTATCCTGAAAACCTGGCCTATTTGTGGCACTCAAGGAATGGAGTTCTCCATCCCAGCTCTAAGCAATTGTCCAGAGTGGATCACAAGCAAACATTCATAATCGTAAATTAAACAGTACATATGTAATAAAATTATAAGATAACAAAATTAACAAAAACAGATGCACAATCATATCTTCTACTAAAATGCTTGAGCAAAATAAAATGCTTTAATCCTCTTTCTAAAATCTTTAAAATCAGGTTCACTCCTTAAAACTGCTGGTATCATATTCCACAACATTGGCCCTGAGTGGTGGCCTACGCAACTAGGCTATGGAGGTTACAGTGGCCCTGCTCTGATGGGCAACAGTCCTTTGTGGAAGTTGGATCCTGCTTTTGAGTAGCAAAATGAAATGCATTTGGACAGGCAGGATGAGAGAGACTGCTTCTTTTTAGGCTCATGCAGCTTATTTGCATCATCTAGGACTTTCCAAAACTCCTAGCCCTATCCAGATAGAACAGCATAGTTCTTTTGCTGTCTAAAGTGTGAAGGGATTGTTTGGCTAATGAAAAATGAAGTTTTGAAAAAAATATTGGCAAACATAGTTTCAGTGAAATTGCGAGATGACCTTCGGCAAAAATGTAGGGCAAATTCTCAAAAACAATGTTATTGTGAAAGCCTTGCATGTAGGGTGGATACACCAGTAGAGTCTGGAGCTTGCTTTCTCTACGTGTTGCAGTTAGGATTGTAAGTCACTGGTCACTAATGGCTCAAAAGGTGTCATCAGTTTGGACAAAATAATATTAAGGACCCACTGAGATGGTGGAATTTTGATGAAGATTTCAAATGAAATAATAATTTGATAAAACTAGATATGAGATGTTGACAAATTGGTATACTTTCTAAATGATGACATGCTGCAATAGTGGTCAAGAGAATTTCGAGTCTAATTTCAGGCCAGAATTGGAAAGATGTAGAAGATACTGAAGTAATGTGGAAGTTAAGCATGTAAAAGTGTCTTCCTTGATGAGGGAACATCATATAGAGAATTTCTTCTACTTGAAATTATTAGAGCACCTTGTGTTTGAACTGAATTATTTATTTATTTATTTATTTAAAACATTTCTATACCGGCCTTCATGAATGGGATTCATATCAGGCCGGTTTACATGGAACAGGGGAAAACCAAAAGTAAAATAAAACCAGAGTAAACATAAATAAGAAAGGTCGAAAAATCAAAGTTACAATAAACAGGGGTATTGAACTTGGGAGCTAGTGTAGCTAGGAATAAGTGAAGTAGGAGTAAGAGCGATAGAGATTAACTAGGTAATTATCATATAATATGTTATGAAATTAATAGACATTAAGTTCCTTGATCTGGGTATGACGAGTTAATTTGTGTTAGGGGAAGGCTTGGAGGAAAAGCCACGTCTTAAGTTTCCTTCGGAAGGTGTGGAGGCATGGTTCCAGTCTTAGATCAGTCGGTAGTTTGTTCCAGAGGACTGGTCCTGCTGTAGAGAAGGAACGTTCTTTGGTGGTTGTTAGCCGGGTGGATTTGGTAGGTGGGACTTGCAGCATTCCTTTATATGCCTCTCTGATGGGCCTGTCTGAGGCATGGAGTTTGAGTGGGGTCTGTAGGTCTAGGGTGAGTTGTTTGTGAATGGTTTTGTGTATTATGGTGAGTGCTTTTAGGAGATCTAGAAAAATTGGATAGCAGCTAGATGGCGCTTCTGCCAATCAAACCAGATATGCAGAAGACAAAAGGAGCAATGAGAATCATTCTGCCTATAACTTGTTTTTGAGATCAGGGGAATTGGTAGAAAAGCATACATTAGGAACTTCTCACTGAATTAGGAACGTGTTTGATGCAAGCGCATCAGGTGATGGTCTCTTGGAGCAATAAAGAGTTAGTGTGTGATTACATGTGGACACCAATAGGTCCACAACTGGCATTCCCCAATTGAGAAAAAGATTCTACACCACCACAGGATAAAGACACCATTCGTGAAGTTGAAGTGATTACTAAAACATGGTCTTTGCCTGGGAAATAAACAGCAGAAAAAAGCATGTTCTTCAAGACTGCCCAATTCCATATTCTGACAGCTTCTTTGCAGAGTCTTGCAGAAACTGTGCTCCTTTGTCTATTTATGTAAAGAAAAGTTGCTTACCTGTAACAGGTGTTCTCCGTGGCCAGCAAAACAGCCACACAAGCTGGGCAACATCTGACAGCACCAAGTTGGAACTCAATCTTTCTTAGCCCATAAGTTTCTTTGAGTTCCCAAGTCAATGCCACTGCATGCCTCTCCCTCAATCTATTCTCTAGCCTGTTCTCAACTTCCCAGGGAGGAAAGAGAGATTATGTAGCTATTTATTCTTCTGTTCAAAGAGAACACCTGTTTCAGTTAAGCAACTTTGCTTTCTCCTTGGACAAGCATTAACAAATAAGTCACACAAGACAGGACTCCCCAGCTAAGGGTGGTCTTTTTTTTCTTTGCAACCCATAGATACTGAGCAGCTACTCATTTCAGAATGTTACTGAGCACACACTGTCCAAGACTCTTCCTCCAAACAATAGTGCTGAGCCAAGGAGTGTATCAATGACCACCTTGCTGCTTTGCAGTTGTCCACATCGAAGAGTTGAGATGGGCTATGGTCATAGCTCTTAGTTGATGGGCCTTTATCTGGTTCAGCATATAGTAATTCTGTATTTCATAACAATGATATAAACATTAGGAAAGCCACCTAGACAATGTCTGATTTGTTACACAGTTCCCTTTCTTACTTTTGTCAAAAGTTGAATTGTCTTAACTAAGCAATTTAGTTCTAAGTAGAATAGTATCCTACTGTCCACTGTATGAAAAGCCTGTTTCTCTGGTGATAGATGTGGCTTTGGGGAAAAATGTTGGTAATGCTATTGTTGGGTTTAGATGAAATTGAGACATTTCTGGTAGGAACTTTGCATGTTCAGAAGGTAAGTTACTAGAGTTTGTAGCTCACTTACTCCTCCAGACTGATGTTATGGTTATCAGGAAGAGTGTGTTTGCCATATGGCAGATTCATTAACTGCTTTAACACTGTTTTGAGATCCCATTGTGGTGGTGGCATCTTAATTGGGGGCTTTTAATTGTAAGGACCTTTAATAAACTTAGAAATTATTGGATGATGGGAAATTGGTTGGTTGCCTCCATATTGGTGATAAGCTGCAATGGTACTCAGATGTACTCTTATTGAGTTTGACTTTAAACCAGTTTTTATAAGATTAAGTGATTTACCAATACTGGGATGGAACAGGAGAATGGGGTCTGAACTCTGTGCTCAACACCAGTGACTAAATCTTGTCCATTTATATTTACAGGATTCTCTTGTGGTTGGTTTCCTTGCTGTTAGCAGTATTTCATTTACTTCTTTGGGCAGCTGAAGTTTTAATTAGCTTTATTCTGTTACTGCTAGAGATTGGAGTTTGGAATGGAGAACTGTTCTTCCATACTGAGAGAGGAGGTGTAGTATTAAGGGTTATCTGATAACTCCATCTATTGCAAGTCTGTGCTGCCACAGGAACCGATTTTGGTGTGGCCACAATGGGGCTATTAATTTGAGAATTATCTTTGTTATTAAGGGAATTGGAGGGAATACATACAATAGGCCTTTGCTCCATGGTATCATAAAGGAATCCATCCCCACTATTGGTCAGTTGGTCTCTTGGAACAATACTGTTGCAGTTTGTCTGAATGGATCCCGGGACCCCGCTGGACCACCAGGGCTTTTAGTAAGTCTTTGGGGGGGGGGGGGGAGGATCAGGATGGTGTGAGAGGGTTGTATTTAAGTAAATTTGAAGTTGGGGTGGGGGTTGGCGAAAATTGCAGAGAAAAAAAACCGACCCGTTGAAAAACAACGTTTTCCACGGGTCACTTGACCCGAAGCCCGACCCGCCAGATAAAAACTAAGCACATCTCTATGACTTAGCAACTTGTTTGTCCTCTAGTCTGTACTTTTTCAAAAAGTAAACAACCAATTTGCATTTACTCTTTCCACACAATTCATTTTATAGACCTATCATATCTCTCCTCAGCCATCTCTTCTCCAAGCTGAAGACTCTAATTTTTAAAGAGTATCCAGTTTCTGGTAAGCACTATCTTTAAATCTTCAGCTATGTTTACCTTCATTTCTTCTGGAAGGCCTCTTTCTGCTCGTTTTTCTTTCAGTTTTTTCAATATGAGTTCAAGTGTATCTTCCTGAGTAGGTTTCTTCTCAACTATGGGTTCCTCATTAGCCTCTTCATTATTATGGTCAAGCGATGAGCCAAAGCTTTTTGGAAGTGTGTTACTTCGTGGACGCGTTTGAGGTACAAATTCTCCATCTGAGCTTTTGTGCTTTGAATCTAAATTGTAGAAAAATTCATATATAAAAAAATATTAAAGACAGCTTAGAATTTTCCTTATACCTTAGGCTTTTATATAAAAGGAAACAAAAATCAGCTACTGGACAAAAAACCCTACACAGCTACAAAATCAAATTTTTAAATCCAAACCAAAAACACTCTGAAGAGACTTTTTAAAATGTTTAAACATTTTGCAATAATGTGGTATTTAAGAAGAGAACTTCTGTTATATTGGTTTGACTTGTTTGCTGCTGTTGGCGGCCAAGGGACTAACAACTGAAGAGAGAAAAAAAATGCATCCTTTAAAGGGCTTCTCCATTTTTATTAGATGTAAGGTATAGTGTATGATGCACTGTTCAGTGCATCTGACTTGTTGAAAATTGGTTTTACATGCATTCCAAAAATGGTTTCTAAACCTGATTAAAACAAAGAAAATGCAGGTTATATTAATTTTGTGAAATACATTTTTCTGCTCCATAACAAAAAAATTGTTAGCAATTCTTACCTTTAATTTGTTTTCGCAATTTGGTAAGATCGGTCATCCACTTTAAAACCTTTGGATTGGCTGCAATATCACTGTAGGCGGGCTGCAAAAGTTTTTAAAAGAAACATGTAAGTACCCTACAATGACTAATGCTTAGTAATCCATTTTTTCTGTAAAACAGGCAACTTAAGACCTAGCTGACTCTGTACTATTTAAACTCAGTGTAACCACATTATTTCTTCCCTAACTTGATATAGACAAGATAATTCTTGAAAGCTAGTTACAGACCTATTAAGTTAATCCAGTAAACAGATGTCATCTGTTTGTTGATACTTAATGCTACATATTCAAGTGGACTAACACAGCAACCACAATTCTTCCACAACACATACAAAACTTGTATGATTTATTCAAATTTTAAAAGTTTAATAACAGCTCAAAATCCAAGAAATACAAAAAAGGCTAAAGCAGAGGAATTTTAAACTATATTTGAACACTATGGTTAATGGGCTAACCTTGTGGTTTAGCCATAGGACTGAGCAGTGCAGTGCTGGAGACTGTCTACCAGGACTCAGGCATTTTGCAGAGTTGAGCAGTCTGTATTTCAGGCGGAAAGCAAAACCATTATTATTACAGGAAACAATCACTGCTGGCAAAAGAACAGCATTGAAGGGTTCAGTCTTGAAGACTAACCCTCCAGCCCTTGGCACTGTGAGGGAGCAAAGTCATGTGGGGAGGAGATTTAAAAAGGATGGTTAAAGGGGGAAATATATATCTCTGTATCGAAAGTGTTATTATGATTAACCTACTTTAGAGTTGTTTTCTCTTTCAAACTGTTCTTCACATTGTCTAATTTTCTTCTGTAACTTCTTTGCTAGCTGATGTGGCGTCTTGTCATACTTTTTATCATCATTTGCGCTAAAAGATGCTCTGTGAGTTCTTAATGAAAAATGTTTAAAAAGTTATTTCTAGTATTCATTTTCCATAGAAACCAACAGCTGTATGCCAAGCATGTGTACTAAACTTCTGGGACACGATATACTTGGGGATATGATAGAGGTCTATCAAATCATGAATGCGTAACAAAAAAAATTTATTTCAGAACATTTGTATTTATTTTTGTACAAATTTTTATAATTTTGTAGTTTACAAAAAATAACCAAATTGCTTTAATTTTGAAAGGCGATCTCTCAAACATAATAAACTAAACTATGTACCCAGACCACCTTCCTGTTGCTCATTCCCAGATATAGGAGGTTGTGATTCCTGTACCTGTCCTTCAGAAACTTTTCCAAACATTTGATCACAGCCTCCAACAAATTGCACAGCTTAATAGCGTACTGATTGAAAAAAAAAAATACTTAAATGTTTTAAATCTGCTACCGGTCAGTTTCATGGCATGTCCCCTAGTCTAGTGCTATTTGAAAGGGTAAATAATTTGTTTCCTGTTACGCATTCCAATCCATTCATGAATCAAATCCAAAACAATCGAGCCTGGTAAGAAAATGTCAAACACCTTGTTTCTTCC
This sequence comes from Rhinatrema bivittatum, assembly GCF_901001135.1. Classification (NCBI taxonomy): domain Eukaryota; kingdom Metazoa; phylum Chordata; class Amphibia; order Gymnophiona; family Rhinatrematidae; genus Rhinatrema; species Rhinatrema bivittatum. The sequence goes on along the minus strand of NC_042632.1, from coordinate 44,822,381 downwards.
AATTTAATATGAAAGGGTACTGCCATGCTAAAATGAGCGAAAGATTCTAGCAGCAGAATAGTGTCCATGCAGATCTGAAAGATAGGTGGGCGATACCTGCACAATAATTTAAAGATCAAGCATAATTTAAATTTAATGGAAGATTGAACTGGAAGCTAATGAAGCTGCTCTAATGCAGTAGATACATGATCAAATTTGTGAAGGTTACATATCACCCATGCTGCAGTAATCTGAACGAATTGTAGACATTTTTAAAACTAGCTGGCAAGTCTAGGTAAACAAGATTATAATAGTCAAGAAAATGTGAGAAAACTAAAAAATTCACTAGTGTCTGAAGATCACACTTCAAGAAAGTCACTGATAATGTATAGGAAATAAAAACTTTTACCACAGACACTTATGTCATTGTTAACTATGAAGCAATAGAAATACCTAAAAGTGTCACATGCTCATTTAATGGGATTATAACCCTATGCATCTTTAGAGGAAGGAACTGTTCCGACAGCTAATCCAAAGACATTTTTCCCATAAGCAATCACCTGTATAATCATCCACATATAAAAATGTACTAGAACCTAAATTTTCAATTAAAACAACCAGAGGAGCAGGAAACAAATTAAGAAGTAATGGGTCAAGCATAGACTCGTGGAACACCATATGATAAAGGCCTAATTTTTTAAATAGTTGTGCCCAAATCAACTTGAAGAGACTTGTCAGATAAGAAACAATACACGCAAACAGTATCAGAAAAACCTACTTGAAACAGCCTCTTTAAAAACAGTTTGTGATCCACCAGATCAAAAGCTACACTCATATCTATACAGACAACCAGACCATCATAGTACTCATGTGCACTGACTAATTTCACATGACTGCTGTAAAGGTTATCTCCATGCTATAACCTGCCTGGGGTAAAGAGCATTAAACATTCCTAAGAAATTCTGAACCTGAGAATATACAAAACTATTCTAATACTTTCCCAATAAAAGGCAAGTTGGAAATAGGCCAATAAGATTTTTTTTTTTTTTAAGTAATGGTTGAATCCTTGCAGTTTTTAAAGAGGATGGAAGAAAACCCAAAGAGACTATTAACAATCAAGGTCAATTGATTAGTCAGTCCTAGATGAAGTTTTTGAAAATGTTGTTGGCATAGGGTCCAGTATAAATATTAGGATTGATGGACCACAGGTCTGATCCAGCATGTCACTTATGACAAGAACTCAGAAAAATAACTGAGGTTCGCATATAATCAGGGAGGAAACAGTTCTGAGCAACTGCTATGCCAAAAGGAAGAAAATAAATGATTGTTTTTACCTCTTAATGGTGTAAAGTACTAAGGAACAGAACTATACACTCTTCTGGAAATAATTCCTCATAGCCATCTTGAGTTTTTGTTTGTGTTAAATGGAAGTCCATGTCACGATTGGGCAAAACAGCTCAAGTACAGATTATTTTTCAACTGAAACTTGCATATCGTAGTCCAACTAGTGCATACCTAACAAAAGAAAGTGCTTTAGATGAGGAGTCATATGATTCAGGATCATGCAAGAAGCGCTGACTCTGACCAAAGTCCAAACAACGATGTGACAGTATGGGCTGGAGGTCCTCTTCCATTGGGCTATTCATTCTTCCAGCTTGCGGTGACAGCTGAGCTTCTCCAGATTCACAATCTTCCTGCCATGACTTAAAAGCAGGAAACGGCTCTACAAAATATAAACAGGAAATGACAACCACATGGGAATAGCACTAGACTAGCAAAAACCAAAATGGTAGTGAAAAATGCATAAATCCAACAGACTTGTACATGTATGTAACATTCATACAAAGTAAAAAGATGTGCTGATGTAGATTGTAGAAAAGTTCTTAACCCCGTCAGGTTGCACAAATCAAAAGACCAAAATACATAAAAATGGTCTTCATATTTAAGCTGGTATGTGTTTCCTTTTTGCAAATCAGAGCGTAGTACTTTTTCTAAATACTCGCTTGCTAAAAAGAATACAAACATTTTATTGGGCTCTTAACCAATTTATTTGGGAGTAGCAGCACCTATAGTTTAAAGTTACTGGCTATAATAACCAGTTGCCTGTTATCCAATAATTTTTCCCAGTGAACAGATAAAACAAGAGGATTATTTTTAGGGAGTGAATCCAAATAAGCAGATAACTTTTACTTAGCTTTATCCATTTTCCAAATGCGGCTTCACAGCACCTCTACCAAAGAAGGAACAGACTAATAGACTTCATTTTCAAAAGACATGCTGTACACTTTGGACAAAAATGTTCTGAAACTAAAAGTGCCTCAATCTCCTTTCATATAAGTCAAGCTCATGCTTACTGAAGACTGATTGCCCCTAGTAGCATAAATCTTTAATTACTTTTGATAGTACTAAAAAATGTTTGGTGACAAGTATCTTATGGCCAAGCTCACACCATGATGCCGAAGTAAACAAAAAATGCTTAGTGCATTATACCCATCCAACTCTCAAGTCAGACAGCTCAAATCATGGTTTATATGTATCTAAATGACCATACACATGCCAAGGAATGTTATGAAAATAAAAATTGTAATTTAACATTGCTTGAGTCTTTATTTCAATATAGCACAAAGCACTTCAAGTTTAAGTACCCCTTTCCACTAATGCAGGGCTGACTGTTGCATAATAAAAAAAACTTACCAAACTATCTGCATATGATTTTTAAAAAGATTAAGAGTCAAAAAATGCTCAAGGCAGCTTAGCCTGTTGTCAATCATAGCTGAATCAATCCAGGATTGTTATATCCTGCATTATCTATTCCCTCTAAACTCGCTTATCAGCACTAACAAGCAAGCAAGGGCACTGAAACTGCTGTCCAGGTCTTGCCATGCTTTTATCTGGTATGATAACCTTTTTACTAATCAATATACTGGGTATTTTCCTGCTCTATTAAATCCTACAGTTGGCAGGACTTGCAGCACCACTGTTTGAGATGTGTATTGACACTAGCAATTTCAAACAAAGTTGCACCATAGTACTTCCTTATCCAGTCTCATCCTCCTCGCTCAGTCTCCGTACTTCTGCAGCAGTCACAATTTAAAATACAAATCTCAGTAGTGTTCTTTAATACTATATTAGTCTATATAGTAAAAAAAAAAATCCCCCCCCCCCACCCAAAAAAAAAAAATTGCTCGTACAGGGAAGCAGCATACCCAAAACATTTACAGGAAGGCCAGTCTGCTATTGGAGTTTATAGAAAAGGAATTGATGGTAAGAAAACCTTTTTCTATTATACTCCCCAACAGTCATGACTTAGTTTCACAGCAGCCTGGAGAACTCCTCTCAAATGCCACATCATATGATGGCCATTTGCTCAGTTTGCAGTGTTTCATAAAAAAAATATAACTAAAACCTCATGTTATTGCTTTGTATATCTTTAAATACAAAGACTGCATTGAGTGTGATCAAAGTAAACTAGTGTATTGCATTTGTATTTTATTTATATTCTGCTTTTCAACACTTCAAAGCAGATTACATTCAGGTATGATAGGTATTTCCCTGTCCCAGAGGGCTTACAATCTGTTTGTACCTGAGGCAACAGAGGGTAAAGTCACTTGCTCAAGGTCACAAAGAGCGTTCTACAGAATTTATCACCCAGGACGTAAGATCTCTCTCAAGATGGAGGTCTCAGAAACTGATATATCCTTCTTACCAATGTCATACAAGAATTATTCATATTTTTTTGAGGAACTGTCTTTTCCAGGTAATACTTGAATGCCCTCTTAACATCCTGCCAATAACTAGGGGTTTACACAGGAAAAACATGTTTTGCTTTTCATAGGGGTTTTTTGGTTGCATTTTTTAATTTTATATTGCTTTGTTACATATGCATGTAATCAGTTTTACATGTATAAACAATCTGTGTGCATAAAAACAATGAAATAGAACAAATACACATCCCTTCCAATGGCATTCAACTCCTTAGGATTCTCGCACTTTGGACATAAGAGACAATTTCTTGGTTAATGTGAACAGGAAATAACCGTAGGAACAAAAAACTTGGAATGGTTCTTAACATCATGGAGGTCAAGGTAACAAGGGGCCAGAGCTTTCAATGTACTCATACTCTGATGGAGCAAGCTGCAACCAAAAATACTCTCAGTAATAAATGGAACAAAGTCAGCATGACTTTACCCAGGGCAAGTCTTGCCTCACAAATCTGCTTCACTTTTTTGAAGGAGTTAATAAACATGTGGATAAAGGTGAACTGGTAGATATAGTATACTTGGATTTTCAGAAGGTGTTTGACAAAGTTCCTCATGAGAGGCTTCTAGGAAAAGTAAAAAGTCATGGGATAGGTGGCGATGTCCTTTCGTGGATTGCAAACTGGCTAAAAGACAAGAAACAGAGAGTAGGATTAAATGGGCAATTTTCTCAGTGGAAAGGAGTGGACAGTGGAGTGCCTCAGGGATCTGTATTGGGACCCTTACTTTTCAATATATTTATAAATGATCTGGTAAGAAATACGACGAGTGAGATAATCAAATTTGCAGATGACACAAAATTGTTCAGAGTAATTAAATCACAAGCAGATTGTGATAAATTGCAGGAAGACCTTGTGAGACTGGAAAATTGGGCATCCAAATGGCAGATGAAATTTAATGTGGATAAGTGCAAGGTGATGCATATAGGGAAAAATAACCCATGCTATAATTACACAATGTTGGGTTCCATATTAGGTGCTACAACCCAAGAAAGAGATCTAGGCGTCATAGTGGATAACACATTGAAATTGGTTCAGTGTGCTGCGGCAGTCAAAAAAGCAAACAGAATGTTGGGAATTAGAAAGGGAATGGTGAATAAAACGGAAAATGTCATAATGCCTCTGTATCGCTCCATGGTGAGACTGCACCTTGAATACTGTGTACAATTCTGGTCGCCGCATCTCAAAAAAGATATAATTGCGATGGAGAAGGTACAGAGAAGGGCTACCAAAATGATAAGGGGAATGGAACAACTCCCCTATGAGGAAAGACTAAAGAGGTTAGGACTTTTCAGCTTGGAGAAGAGACGACTGAGGGGGGATATGATAGAGGTGTTTAAAATCATGAGAGGTCTAGAACGAGTAGATGTGAATCGGTTATTTACTCTTTCGGATAGTAGAAAGACTAGGGGGCACTCCATGAAGTTAGCATGGGGCACATTTAAAACTAATCGGAGAAAGTTCTTTTTTACTCAACGCACAATTAAACTCTGAAATTTGTTGCCAGAGGATGTGGTTAGTGCAGTTAGTATAGCTGTGCTTAAAGAAGGATTGGATAGGTTCTTGGAGGAGAAGTCCATTACCTGCTATTAAGTTCACTTAGAGAATGGCCACTGCCATTAGCAATGGTAATATGGAATAGACTTAGTTTTTGGGTACTTGCCAGGTTCTTATGGCCTGGATTGGCCACTGTTGGAAACAGGATGCTGGGCTTGATGGACCCTTGGTCTGACCCAGTATGGCATTTTCTTATGTTCAAACAAACTCCATAAGAATATTTAAAACAAAATTCAAACTTTAAAGTAGTGTGGCCTCAATACCTTGAGCCTTTGCAAATATAGGGGTAGATTTTAAAAAGGTTGCGCACGGGTGTACACGTGCGCACGCACATGTACACCCGATTTTATAACTTACGCGCGCAGGTGCGCAAGTTATAATATCAGGGGTCGGCGCACATAAGGGGGTGCACAATTGTGCACGCCGAGCCACGCTGCTTTTCCCCGTTCCCGCCCCTCTAACCTGACCTTCCCACCCCTTCCCCTAGCCTTTCCCTCCCTAGCACTACTCTACCCCCCCCCCCCCCCCAAAATCTTTGTTTTACTTTTTGCGCCAGCCAACTGCTGGCACGCGATCCCCGGCACAGTGACAAATATGGCCGCTGTGCCGGGAGCCTGACCCCACCCCCGTCCCTTTTTAAAATATCCCAGCGCGCGTAAATCCTCCACATTTACGCGCGTAATCTTTCTAAAATCCAGCCCATAGTGTTCTGAATATCAGTGTGAAGAGAAAAGAAATACCAAACAACCTTTGATATCAGAAATAGCAGTTACATGAACCTGCGATGTGTTAACATGCAGACCCAAGTCTAGACCCTGAACAAACAAAACCTCAAAACTAGGATAAAAGGATTGAGGCCCAGATGTACACCAAGTATCTCCTAAAAGCATAATAGGCTTTGCTGGCACTTTTGCTTGCTCCTAACAGATCCAACTCAGTTTACCAGGGTAGATCTTAAATACAAATGCATTTGTCTCAAGATCTAGGCCATATCACAAATTGTGATTGGGATAGAGAATGGGGTATTGTTTATAATGTCTAGAATATCTGGTAATCTGAGTTTCTTCCACTGTCAGACAGTTTCATTCAGAAAGGTGCAACCAGTATTCTCTCTGCTTTGCTGGCACTAAAGATAATACTGCCCACAGAGAAGAAATATACATATAATTTTTTCCATTATTGAGCAAATTCATTCATAGCTACTGCCCTGTTATCCAAGAAGAGACAAAAGAACCTTTGTGGCATGATGTCATGGAATAAACGACATCAGGACAATAACTGAAATGGCTTCATGAAGCACAAATGAGCCTGCACATCTATCTTGTGCTCCCTTTGGTCTGACCCAGTATGGCAAATCTTATATGTTCTCCCATTCTCCTGGAGTCGGAATTATTCTGGATGTGCAGGTTCAGCACGTCCTGCTACATGGATTACTCACAGAATGACTAGATTTTTGTTGTACTCACGTCAGCACTCTGAATGTCACCTGAATCATACTGGCACCCCTTACACGACCCTTTTTTTGTTTCAATACCTTTCCATTACCATGCTGCCAGATCTAATTTTCATGCATTCTGTTCTGAAGAAATGATAGGCCAAAAAGAAAGTCTTCAATTTCAAGACAGTCAGGTGTAAGGATTAGTCTTGTAAAGATCAAAGCAGAATGGCAGCACTCTAAGCCCTAAGGACTGAATCTGTCTAAATCTGACCTCCATTTTCAGGCTTTTTTTTAAACTGTAGGTCTGATTTAGAATCAGGCCAATTACATTTGAGCCAATACAGCAATGTTCTTATATGAAACATGGCCCATGGAACCATAGACAGCATGAGTCTCAGGATCCATAGGCAAAGACGGGCAGAAATCCCTTTCAGTATAAAGTAACCTAACTAGTCTCAAACTGAAAAAGAATCATACTTTTCAGATTGATACTGTGACAAGTCCAAAGAACACTTATACCAACTGAAAATCCAGCTTTGCTCTAGCAAAATAAATAAATAAATAAATCAATCAATCACCTTGTGTGCTTGCAATATTCTAGGTGAGTTTTGACTCAAATATGCTGTCCACTTAACAGAAGACAAATTAAGCCTTGCATCCTGACCTTGGCATTCAAAGTTACTGAAAGGAAATAAGGTACTTTTGAAAGTCATTCACCTTTGTGCTGGTTCACATCGTGCAGATGCACATGGCTTAGAAAGCCCCTGGTTTGATTACATGAATCAGATAATTAGTTAAGTATTTATTTTTCATATGAATCAGAAAATAAAGGAATCGCATCTTAAAATGCTGAATCCTCATGGGTCTGTTCAGAATGTAGAGGCTAGAATAGGCTGTGGAAGGGCAAGTAACAAATCTTTTAAATAAATAATTGGAATAAACTTGTGTGTATCTTTGTGTCAAAGGGATAGATACTATGATCCATATTCTCACAAGCTGATTCAGTCTGCTATAATACAGCAGCCTTGCCACTTTCCTGGGGAATTCTCATAGTCATAGAAAAATGCCTCAGCAGGCCTAAGAATTTCCTGAAGTAACCCTTCTGAATGATATCCAAGAACCAAACATCTACACTGGATTTTTTTTTACAGAAGATCTGCCACTTCCCTTCTACTCGCTAAAGCAGACAGCTCAGTGGATCAGGTGGTTCTCCCCTTTCTTTCAGACTACCACTCACAAAGGTCCCACAGTAGTTGGATCATGCAACCCTGTGGAAAACAATTCTGTCTTCCAGAAGTCTCTATTAGGGGAATTAAAGGGAGACTACCTTTATTAATATTTGTCCTGTGGCAGAATAAGTTTCCTTTCAGTCACCTCCATAACTAGTTTCTCAAGATGAGATCCAAACAGATTTTCACTTTCAAAAGAAATCTCAAGTAAGCGGTTCTTAAAAGAAGAATCTGAAAATCGATTTTTCAGTCAAGTCTCTCCTAGATGCTACTCCACAGGCCATAGTCTTGGGAGGGGAAATGGCAGGGGCAAACTACAACACAAATTCTGCTGCCATCTCTTACAGAAATTAAGGATGGGAATAGTTACTTTTACTTTCACGCAGTGACACGCTAAGGAGAGGAACAGACAACGGTCATCAATTTCTCCTTGTTTCGCTTGACATTTCAGCTTTCAACACTATTGACCATATTCTTCTCTTCTGGTTGCAAGAATGTGGGTTAGCAGGAAAAGTTCTAACTTGGTTTCGCTCATACCTTTCTGATCGCTCTCAACACATTAAATTTAACAATGAAACCTCTTCTGTCTCTGACATTAAAACTGGTGATCCTCAGGAATCGGCTCTTTCCTCCGCTCTGTTTAATATTTACCTAATGCCTATTTGTAAAATACTCTCTAACCTGTCTGATTGTTACAAAGTATATGCTGATGATATTCAGTTTATTTTGCACATTCGTTCCACTTGGAACTCTTGAACACCTTAACATATGCTTTTCTGCTGTTAAAGCCTGGTTAAATCACAATAAGCTCTCGATAAATATGTCTAAGAGTTCCTTGCTGTATTTACTCATTCTATTTTCACTGAAAAAAAAAATCACTCACTTGGACAATTCAAAATTTCAAATTAAGAATCAAGTCAAAAGAACCCACTCATTTAGACATCAAGTCCCTCAAGCAATCAGAAAAGGATTCTTTAAGCTATGTGTTCTCTCGGGTCTAAGGAAACTTCTACATGGTCTGGACATCTCCAAATAGCATTTGCCCCTGAAAGGGCAATTTACAGAGATGAGTTTCAGACCTCATGTTTGCTGCCCATTGTCTAAGTCAAAGATGTCTTGCTCCTACTGACAATGCCAAGATTTGAATGAAAGCCTTATTAAATTGTAAATACCATCTGCTATATATGCAGCAGCAGACTAGCTGTGACACATCCTCACTACTTTAAAGTTGCTGGATCCAGTGAAGTCAAGCTCGAGAAACAGTTTAAACAAATTGCAGTCTGAATTGCAGAACTATTAGTGGAGAAGACGTGGGTCCTTTAAAGAAACCCCTCCTTCCATGGGAATAGTTGTTGTTCTCGAAACTGGCGTTTCCCATTCTAACAAAATCATTTTCTCAATTTCTGGGTGTAAGGAAAAAGACATAGGTAACTTTCTTATGCCCTTGAGAATATCATCACAACTCTTGGTAGACACTTGTTCCTCAAGCCCCAAGGACTTATTTACTTGAGAAATTAAGGGTGATATCTCATCTTTGTGGAATAAGCGTATTTAGTGTCTCCTCACCTGCAAGAAATTTGCCTTCTGGAGAATCCTTACCAGGACTATCATGACTCAATGTACCAGCACTGAATTTTGCTCTCTTGGCCTGTTTAACTAAATGTAAAGGCTAAGAGTCCGACTGTACATGGTCATTCAGCTCTCCATCAGAAATGTTGAGATGTCACATTTTAAATGTAAATTGCATAAATTTAAAAAAAAAAAAAAGCTTTGATGACTGCATCGCTTTTTTTTCTGAGCTACACAGGCATCACTAGGTCTGGACATCTTGTCTCCTGGCTCTAAACTGTCAGCGTAATCATGCTGCTCCTCACAACAGCTCTGCTTGAATTCATAGTGGCGCCGCTGCCATTTCAGCGCTGGAGTTGGGAGTACTTGGATTTACTTGACTTTTTAGCACACTACTTCTTGCCACCTGAATGATGCTCTTTTTTTTTTTTTTGTCAGACTGGACTTTTGAAGGGAAGAAAGTCTCTGCTGCCAAGCAAACTGCACAAACCTCAGATCACTCTGATGCAGCTGCGCAATCCCCATAACCAGCACAGTACACAGGAAGCTTGGATATCTCATTTCCTGATGACATTTCTTTAAGAGTGAATCTTACCTTGAAAAATGCTTGTGGTTTGAGCTTTTCTTTCACACAAAGGAAGAATTCAAAGAGAGCACTCTTACTTTAACACAGCTAGAACTCAACTGTCATTGTCTTCTACCATATCCTCTGCCAGGAGGGGGTGGGAGTAAATTTAACGTAGGCTCGCTCCTTCAGCTTTCTAGAATTTGCAGTCTTTATCTAGCACCACCTTTTATATTTCTATCTTATAATATTGGTGTTGAGGCAGGGATCGGCTCAATTATTTCAGATTTACTGTTTCTTTATTTAAAAAAAGAAAAATTCCCAAAATAGAAAGCAGATTTCTAGTTAGGAACCTAACCCAAATTGTGAAGTCAAATTAGAAAATTTTTCTCTCCAAAATAGCTTTGAATGCCAGTGATGTCAAACAAAAATAATTAAACAAAAGGGCATTCTCCCTCTATCAGTAATGAGGAAATGGATGAATCCCAAGCGTTTTTGGACAGGTGTAGCAGAAAGTCAAGAAAACACAAGGTGCGCTTCCTTAGCTGCCAGGAAGAACCAACACTCAAACAGTACTGCTGCCAAGCCTCAGAAGCTGACACACGGTGGCTGCTGCTATGGATCTTCTGAATCAGAGATCAATAAAAGATGGGTAGGAAGGACTCCTGAAGGAAGAAAAGAGGAAGACAAAGTGCTGTGATGCAACTTTCAGTTTGAAGCTGCCGTTCTCAATTACTAGTACTCAGGGAGTTTATCACAGGCCACAACGCCAGGAAATAAGTAAAATAGAAAGCTGATTTTATAAGTTAGTTTTGCGCAGTTCCTGTATAAATGTATAACTGCTATATTCACACAGAGATGCATTTCAACATGAAGTGTCCCTTTACAGAAGACCTCAAAATTAAGATATGCATCTGCCTGTCACGGAAGATACTTAACATTTGAAAACCAAGTTAAAAATGTGCAATCTGACGACTGGCTCATCACAAGTGCCAACTTGAACCTTTTACCTGCTTCCCTCAAAGTAAAAAATAAAGAGGAAAATGCTAAATGTTTTTTGGAAAAATAAAAATGTTCAAGTCAGAAAACTAAAGACTCAGCTGCAAAATTAAGGAAAAAAACCCTATATATTCATAGAGCACCATTTATAATTGACAGTTTTCAAGATAATGGGAGAGCAGGTGAAGGGCTAGTCAAAAAAAAAAAAAATTAAAGTCTCACAGATCACAAAAGGAACATTTAATTAAAAATAAAAAAAAAGTCCGATTAGTTACTGAATGTAGATGTGTGGCAAACCATACTTACCTTCCCCATCTCTCTGCAGATGCATTGTTTTGAAATCAATAAGGGGAATAGTGATAGAGCATGACGCTAATAAAATGGAAAAAAAATGGCAGAAATACTGTGAACACACAGCAGTCGGAACAAACCATACATATAACAGGAAGAAGGAACATATTCCCAATGACGACAAACACCGTTATTAAAACACTTTTGAAAACCTCTGACAAAGGAGTGAAATTAAATGCACTTAACATTTAAGCAACATTAAAGAAAAGTAACACAAAACCTTGCTTTTTCCTCTGCAATGGTTAGCTTAAAACAGTTGCACACAATTTTCTTTGACAATTGCTTCTCTTGTGCCTATGGTCACTGATGCTTGCCTTCAGGTTCCAGGATAAAGCGGCTACAGCCAAAGACTGAAGCAAAAGCCAAACATATTAAAACAGACTTGGAAACATCTTCCTTTTTCTATACTCTATAATGCAAAGATTTACATAGTTCAGATTTTTATAAAATGGATCAGAGATTTAGTACCACCAAAATATGGGGTTTGTAATGTGACCACAGCATGATTTCTGAGTCGATTCTGTTCTCACATAATTTATAATTTTAAATTGCACAGTTGCAATGAATACACTGGTCTAGAAGTCTAATAATTCTTTCCATCATCCTCTTCAGAGGAACATAGGAACACTGAAGCAGCAGTAATTAGTACTAACCCTGTAGCAGGAAACACCAAGTCAAAATATTACGTGAAATAAATGATGGTAAATTCTTTAGAAAAAAGGATTACAAATTTACACCAAATATTATACAGATAGCTCTGATCTTCACAACCTACCAGTGTGTGCCTGATAATCAAGTGCTGCTATATGATGAAAAATCTCTTTCCAACATGACCATAGGCCAAATTTACCAAAAGCAATGCCATCAACAATATTCTTTGAAATTCACAGTAACCATTTTAACCCTTTTGATTTGGTACAGCACATTTTGTGGCACGATATGAAGTTATCTGGCACTACATGCACCAAAATTATAGATGGGCTACAGATCTATGGATCGTAATCTACACTACGTGCCTAGAACAGATTTTACTTTTAAAAATATCTATGGCAAAAGTAGGCAGATCTCAAAGCAAAAAGCAAAAGACAGATGATTATAAATGTTACGTTATTGAGTTGCACTTAATTTTAAATAGGAAATGATTAAAATTACCTTCCCAGCTTTCATCATCAGAAATGCTTTTCAACTCTAGATTTGGAATTTGGATGCACACAGTGCCTTCATCAGAACTAATATTTCCAGTTTCCAGCACTTCTGCTTCAGAATTAGCATTAAGATCACAAATCTTGCCATCAGTCTCCTAAATGTAAACAATTTTTATTACAAAATGTTGCACAAAAATGAAATTAGCTTTAACTATCAGTGTTACATACAACTAAATAATGTGTACCGAAAACATTAAGACAAGTGCACTTTTTTTTTTAATAGGAATATTGTATCATGTGTTCACATACATTCACAAACTAACATCACACCACTGCTTATGCTTCCAATCCCCATAAAGATAAAATTTAAAACCCGTGCTCAGGTGCACATATGCGTGCACTTGCTAGTGAGTGCATATGGATCCGATTTTATAACATGTGCGCACATAAGCTTATAAGCACGTGTGATTTTATATTGACGCGTGCATCTGCGCATATATGGCAACTCGTGCACATACATGGGGAGGATTTTAGTAGAAAAAGTGGCAGACGCATTTACCAGTTTCCCCAGTTTGTTCCCACTTCAGTTCAGTAAAGGAGAGGACTTTAAGCCCCCTAGCTAACGTGCTCTTATGTTACCCTATTAGCCTTGAGCCTTAAGTTAGGCTAGTCAGCTTGGTTTTTTGTTACACGACTTACAGACTTGTCCACAGCAGAAGTAAAGTTAGGCAGTAGGAGACCCTGGCACACGCTTGTGCACAAACACTTACGTGCAGACTTCATGGTGCAGTTCCAGCCTGTCCATGTCCCACCCATGCCCCGCTACTTTTGGTAAAAAAAAAACGTTATATGTAAACCGGGAGATACGCGCGCACCCATGTGGGTTTTAAAATCCGTGTGGCATGCACGGTTCTGAGAAGAGCAGATCTCATGGTTTTGGTGGATGTAAGGCTTTTAAAATCGACCAGAAAGTGTTTCAAATTGACATGGATAGAAATATTTAATTTAAACTGAAATTGCTACTTCTGCAATAGCACAAATGGCATCACTCACACTGATTTCCAATTGCTTTGTACCATTTTTCATATTATATGAAACATTTTTCCCCAACACAAAATTCTGTTTGGACTTGAGGAAGGGAGCATTACTTTTGAAAGTTAGTCAAATGTATTAATAAAAAGATATTTCCTTATATTTTCTGTTTGTTGACTAATACACCAACCAAATTCAGTTTGTGATACAATACCTAATACTTTTGGTATAAGGTACCATAGCAAGTGTGAAAAATACATGCCAAACCTACCCATTAAGGAAAGTGGGGCCAATCCAAGAAAGCATAGAGAACCCTTAACAGAAGGGAAGAGAGAGTAAAACCAGAGACCTAGTAGGGTCTGCAGTATTGTAAGTAGAAAAAAATGGGTAGACCAAATGGGATTTGCAGCCTTCCAGCCTTCCATCTAACATCAACTTTTATATATTTCTATTTTATGATGTTGGTGTTGAGGCAGGGATGGGCTGGTTCTTTCAAATTTACCATTTCTTTACAAAAAAAACATCCGAAAGTAGAAAGCACATTTAAAATAATTTTCTCAGAGCTTTTTCATGCATATTGTGTGATCCACATACTTGAGCAGAGCATTCTGGCATTCATAAAATGTCAGTAAGAAGAACAGTGTCATTTTGCTTAACTAGCATAATTAATATGTTGCACTTTGCTTCTTTGAGTCTGCCTGTTTGTGTACCTTGTTTTGAGGAATGCTGGATTTGCAATTCATTGCATCAAACCAAGGTAGTAACATGGCCGCAATATATTGATGATGTCTTCCTGATTTGATAACTTTTTTGAATATTTAAATGAATGTGACCCTCATTTATGGTTTACTCACAATGTTAGTTCTGAATGATAGGAAATTTTCTACCATCCTGTTCAAGAAACCTACCAACCGCAATAATTTACTGCATTTTAATAGCTGTTATCCTAGGTCCATCCACAAGAATATATCGATTGGACAATTCTTTCAGTTATGGAGGGTTTGTTAGTCAGTAGTTAAATACAAGAAGCATACAAAGAATATGCACCAGCATCTTTTGGTAGGGGTTATTCAAGTAAAGGTGTCTGTTGTGCACCTTATATTAACCATGAGGAGTAGTGCTCGATTCAGAGATTGGGCAATTCCTCTTCATGCAGTATGCCCAGCAAGCTTCCCATGGTTGCAGAAACTATCATGGGAACCTTGCTGGGCAGGCTGGATAGACCACTGATCCTTTTCTGCCATCATGTCTATGGTATGTGTTTTAAAAAAGTAAATAGGTGATCGTCGTCAAGAGACACTGGCATTTGTTACAGGATTTTGAAGGTTTGGTTTTTCCTTGTAAGAGTTTGCACAATTATTGGTGCAATCAGATTTGCCACCTGTACATACACATTTTGATATGAACTCAGGTTTGCTTCCTGCTGGAAACTGTTGTATTCCCGGCTCAGTATGTGCTTTATAGGAAAATTGGATCTTACCTGCTAATTTTAGTTCCTGTAGTACCACGGATCAGTCCAGACACTGGGTTGAGCCTCCTGTCCAGCAGATGGAGACAGAGAAAAACTGAAAGGGTATCCTATATGAGGACAGTGCTCACCCTGCACCCCTCAGTATAAACATTATCAAAGCCTGAATAAGATCAAGCAAGTAACCAATATAACCTGAATATTATAATGTGAATTTAAAACAGTGCAAACAGCTCTTATAAAAATATCTATAGTGGTAGATACATCCGGTGCCTTATAGTTTTGTCATGTAATAGATCTGCAAGGAAGAAGGCATTCTCCACACCTGTGAAGGAAAAAAGAACTTCGAGCGGCCTGAAAAGTGCAGAACGGGAGGAACAGGAACGAAAATTAGCAGGTAAGAACCAATTTTCTTTTCCCTGTACGTACCGGGATCAGTCCAGACAGTGGGATGTACCAAAGCTTCCTTAAATAGGGTGGGACTGAGACAGTCCCACTTGAAGCACCTGCCTTCCAAAGGAGCCGAACACTGGCACCTGTACATCGAGGCGATAATGACGAGCAAAAGTATGCAGAGACTTCCAAGTAGCCATTCTGCAGATTTCTTGCGGAGAGACCGATTGGCTCTCCACCCAAGAAGTAGCCTGTGAACGCAGAGAATGAGCCTTTAAGCCCTCCGGAACTGTCCTGCCCCAACAGATATACGCCGACACAATCGCCTCCTTTAGCCAGCGAGCAATTGTAGCCTTAGAAGCCTTGTTTCCCTTATTTGGGCCACTTAAGACAAAGAGATGATCAGAGTCGAAAATAGTTTGTAACCTGTAAATATTGCAGTAGTACTCCTTACATCAAGGCGCCGTAGGTCACCACCCGGCGTACTCGCAACGTCTTCTGAAGAAAAAGCAGGGAGTTCCACCGACTGATTGATGTGAAAGGAAGACACGACCTTTGGTAAGAATGATGGTACCATTTTAAGGGAGACACCTGAATCAGAGAAGCGAAGAAAAGGTTCCCTACAAGACAAAGCTTGGATCTTGGACACTCTCCTGGCGGAGCAAATAGAAACTAGAAACACTGTCTTAAGGGATAGGTCCTTAAGCATGGCACACCGGAGGGGTTCGAAGGGTGCCTCGCAAAGAACTCGAAGCACCAAATTAAGGCTCCACGAAGGACAAGTAGCTCGGACAGGCGGATTCAAATGCTTGGCCCCTTTGAGGAATCGAATGACATCTGGATGGACCACCAGGGCATAACCATCGACACTGCCTAAGAGGGAACAGAGAGCCAAAACCTGTAACCGCAAAGAGTTGAAAAAGACAAACCTTTGGAGAGGCCATTCTGTAGGAAAGAGGATCTGGGACACCGGAGCCTTACGCGTCGGCAATCCGGACTTGGCACACACATTCTCAAACACTCTCCATACCCGAACGTAAGCGAGAGAGGTAGAAGGCTTACGGGCCCGCAACAGAGTGGATATAACTTCTTCCTTACACCCCTTCTTCCTCAGTCTCCGCCGCTCAAAAGCCAGGCCCGCTAGACAAAAGTGATCCGCCTAATCGAAAAATACTGGACCCCGACGAAGCAGTTTTGGGAGGTGACAAAGGCGAAGAGGACCATCCATCGCAAGGTTCACCAGATCCGCGTACCATGGCCTCAGAGGCCACTCTAGCGCTACGAGAACGACGGGCCCCTTGTGAAGTTCTATTCGTCTGAGTACTTTTCCCAACAGAGGCCAAGGGGGGGAGGGGGGGGAACAGGTAGAGGAGAATGTCGTGAGGCCAGGGAAGAACCAGGGCATCCACCCCTTCCGAGCAGTGCTCCTTTCTGCAGCTGAAGAATCTGGGAACCTTTGTGTTGCTCAGTGTTGCCATCAGGTCTAAGTGGGGGACCCCCCACCTGTGAACAATCAGATCCATCACCCCAGTCAACTCCCACTCTCCAGGGTCTAGCCGTTGATGACTGAGGAAGTCAGCTTGAACATTCTCCTTCCCCGCAATGTGGGAGGCTGCCAGCCGATCCAGGTGACGCTCCGCCCAGGTGAGCAGCTTGCTGGCTTCCAGGGCCACCGGACGACTTCTGGTGCCCCCCTGTCGATTGATATAAGCTACCGTGGTAGCATTGCCGGAGAGAACTCTCACCGCCTTGCGATGGATCAGGGGCAGAAAAGCCTTGAGTGCCAGACGGACCGCTCGGGCCTCCAGGCGATTGATGTGCCAGTGGGATTGAACTGGGGACCAACATCCCTGCATAGACTGAGTCTGACACACTGCTCCCCAGCTGGAGCGGATGGCATCAGTCGTTATAATAATCCACTGAGGTGTTTTCAGGGCCATCCCCTTCAATAGGTGAGCAAGGGAGAGCCACCACTGCATGTTGGCGATAACATCGGAGAGCGGCAGGGGCATTTGAAACTCCTCTGAGACTGGCTTCCAGGGGGATAGCAAAGCTTTCTGTAAAGGACGCATATGTGCAAAAGCCCAAGGAACCAAATCTATAGTTGAAGCCATAGAACCCAGAACCTGGAGATAATACCAGGCTGTGAGGACCAAGAGGGATAACAGATGTTGCACTTGATCCATGAGCTTGAGCGCACGAGCCTCGGGTAACAACACTTTGCCCACGTGGGTGTCGAAGCACGCTCCTAAGAATTCGAGGACCCAAGAGGGCTTGAAGTTGCTTTTGGAAAAATTGACTATCCACCCAAGGGAGGTGAGGACAGACAGGACCCGGTTGACTGCTGTCACGCACAAGTCCTCTGACTTCGCCCAAATGAGCCAGTCATCCAGGTACGGGTGGACTAGGACTCCCTCTCACCGGAGGAAGGCTGCCACTACTACCATGACCTTGGTAAATGTGCGGGGAGCGGTGGCAAGACCGAACGGGAGCACCCGAAACTGATAGTGTCGACCCAGAATGTTGAAATGAAGAAACCTTTGGTGTTCCCAGCGGATCGGGATGTGAAGGTAGGCCTCTGTCAGATCGAGAGAAACGAGGAATTCGCCTGTGCGAACCGCCACTTTGACCGCCTTCAGGGTCTCCATGCGATCACCTCGAGGACCCACTGATCTGAAGTAATTTTGACCCATTCCTCGAGAAATAGGGACAGCCGACCACCTAAGTCTGGAATGGAGGAATGGGCCAGCCGTATCTCATTGCGCGGACTTGGTGGCGGGGCCCTGGTGGGTACCATCTCGGAAGGGTCGTCGGCCCCGAAAGGAAAGGAATGAGACCATACTTGAGATCTAGTGGAGGTATTTCTTTGAAAGGCTCCTCACGGCTTATTGTACTGCGCTGCCCCCTGAAGTGAAAGGGCGACGGAAAAAATGACCTGGACTGTTTGGGGCTGGTCCTCAGGCAGCTTATGAACCTTGTTGTCACCTAAGGATTTGATAAGCTGTTCCAGGTCCTCGCCAAAAAGCAACTTACCCTTGAAGGGGAGAGTGCCCAACTGCAATTTAGAAGAGGAGTTTGCAGCCCAATTCCTCAGCCAGAGGAGACGTCTGGCTGACACTGCTGAGACCATGGCTCTGGCCTGCACCTGGAGATCGTAGAGGGCATCAGTCCCATAAGCTACCGCAGCTTCCAGCCATTCCACCTGTTCCGCCTCTACAGACAGGAGGTCCTTGGTGCTGAGCAATTGTTGAACCCACCTGAGGCTTGGCCACTGCATGAGACTGCTACAGACTGTCGCCCTAACTCCGAGAGCCAGAACTTCAAAGATCCTTTTAAGATAGAGCTCCAACTTGCGGTCCTGAAGATCCTTTAATGCTATTGCTCCAACCACCGGGATTGGTGGTGCTTTTGGTGACTGCGGACACTGACGCATCTACTCTGGGGTCCTCAAGCATTTCCAGAGATTGATCAGGCAGGGGATACAGCTTATCCATTGCCCTACCCACCCGGAGACCAGACTCGGGGGAATTCCCATTCACGGAGCAGAAGTTGCATGAGCATAGGATGGAACGGGAAAATACGAGGCAGAGCCCTCAGCCCTGCTAGGACCGGGTCCACGGTACGTGAAGAGGAGGCACTAACGGGTTCTTCCGAAGGGACCTCAATTCCAAGTTCCTCTAGAACAAAAGGATTAAACAGTTCAAGTCCTTCTCATTTAAACAATCTCAGGACCCGTGGGTCATCACCTTCGACAGGCGAATTCGCTAACGACAAATCAGGCTCTCCGCAGGCTAAACAAAGAGCTGATCGCGGCATCGGGAGGGACACAGTCAGCCACAAAGAAAGAGAAATCAGCTGAGCCTGTGTGTACTAGGGGAGCGAGAGCTAACGAGACAGATCTTAGCTGCTTATTTCCCTGCCGGCAGGACAAATCAACCACAGTGAATTGCCTTTTTCATTTAGCACAGAATTTGTCTTTTTTTTTTTAAACAGCAGAGGAACTAAATCATCTCTGCAACAGGACCTGAGGCATGAGACATCTCTGGGGTCACACCTAGACAAGAAGGGGGAGTGACTGGACCACCAGTATCACCCCCCCTAGGCAGGGGAGAAAAAAAAAAAAAATCAGAGGTCACCAGGAATATGGGGTCCTAGACTGAATACTGAAGGGGAAATCCCCCCTAGGACCTTATAAGAGCTAGAAGACAGAACTGGCTCCTATGAAATCTAACACTATGTTCTTGTTTGGGGTTTTTTTGTTGTTTTTTTGTTTTTAATTAATACTTGCTTGATCCTGTGAAAAAAGAAACTTGAGGAAAACTTCTCAAACAGGAAGGAAAGAAAATTCAGCTAAGAAGAGGAAACCGCAGGTTTGTCTGTCTGCATCTGCTGGAGACAGAGAAATACTGAGGGGCGCAGGGTGAGCACTGTCCTCGTATAGGATACCCTTTCAGGTTTTCTCTGACTCCATCTGCTGGACAGGAGGCTCAACCCACTGTCTGGACTGATCCGGGTACGTACAGGGAACTTTAGATTAGTCTAGTTTCATTCACACCATCTCTGGTAAACAAATTATTTTGAAATCTCATACTACTTGTGATACTGCTTCGGTGATTTATATGATCCATTGTCCTTGCAATCTCATGTTAGCAAGACTATAGAAATGGTAAAGGTCCATATCATAAAACATTGTAGTACGATTAGAAGTAGATATACAGAAGCACCCCTTGTTCCAACACTGGATCTGTCTGAATTATTTAGTTATTGACCTTTGTTTCTTTTTTTTTGTGATGCAACGTTACCAACAGATGGAGTGATATAAATTATTCTTGCATATTGAGCAACAAAGGATATTCCATTGAATACTGTCACTTAATGGGTTAAAAACTGGATGGTGTGTTTTAAGATACTGGGCTAGTCCCTTCTTTTTTAGACATATAAAACTGTTTGGGAGTTATGGATCAGATACTCCTTTTGCAAATGACTGTTGTGTGTCAAATATGGATCTACTAGTGAGGATAAGTGTTTCAAAAAGTAATTTCTATATGTCATTTTGAGTTAATTATGGAGTTTGAAATTTTGTTTAATTGTAGCAAGATAGCAATATGGATTTCTCTGAATTGCCTTATTCTGTTGGATTTATATGATATCCAGGAGATAGATTCATATAAGGAGACATTAGGAACTGATATTTATTTATTTTATTTAAGGCTTTTCTATACCGACATTCATCAGGGACATCATGCTGGTTTACATCGAACAAGGGAGAACAACGTAGAGAAAAACTGTTACAAAAAAATCAGGGAACAGCAAACTGGGAGATGCGAAAGTAATATGCATATGTGGCCCAATAGCTGGTTTGAAAGCTTATGAGTCAAGCTTTGAAGAGCAGTGAAGAGAATCTGTGCATCACATTCTTTTGGAGGATGTTTGCTTTTTGTGAAGAAGCTATGATCTATATAAAATATTATCATATTTCTTTTGCTTTACAAACATGGACTTTGTCCCTAGTTAGCTAAATATTTTGGGACAACTGATCAATTTATATTTTAATGTTTGTGACATTGAACCAAGGGGTACTTTGTAATTCGGATGATGTGTTATATGTTTACTGTGCTTGTTTTTGTTAATTATTTGATTACATGTATGTGTGGGGGGAGGGGGGTATGTTGAAGTAGATTTTATATTGCAATATTTTATTTATATTTTTCATTAAAGATTGTATTTTGCATAATTTCTTTGCATTTGTAATACTGAATTGTATAAGATATATCATTTTTTTTAATTTTGAAAAGATTGGGGTACATATGTAAAAAGACATCATGTGGAAAAACTGTCAAATTGTACCTAGAAAAAAACCCACAAAGTCAAATAATTCTTACCAGAGCTAAAAGTGAAGCAATTCTGTCACTATCAAATGATCCATTTTCTTGCCTTAAATAAAAAAAAAAAAAAAAAAAAGCTGAAAAGTTTAAAAAGGGAATAGGGCAGAAAGAAAAATAGGAATTTGACAACTGCTGAAGCAAATTTCAGGTCACCCAAAATATAGTTCAAACAGTCACAAAAACCAAACCCAAAAATCACTTTCAGCTGTACAACCAGTTAACCAGTTTCATGAGAGAACAATGTAGCAACCTAGAGAAAAATCAATGTCCTAGGTAACTTAAGAGAGGACTTGAATTCAGAAGTGAAATCGCTAGTCATGGGCTTGAAAGTCAACAGCAACATGATGATCCTTCACATTTAACTCATTATTCTAAGTATCTTTTCTACCTTTTCTGACAACTGGCATAAAAGGATATATTCACATCTCAATATGCTCACTTACTTTAATAAATTTCAAAAAATGAACAAAACTGCATTGACATTGCTTAATTATGAAAACCCAAGAGACCAGATCCCAAAACAAAAATTTACAAATAGCAGCTGTACCTTTTGCTTTTAACATTGTTTTCTTCATCAGTAGACAAATGAGTTTCAGTGCCTTCATTAATTAGTTCCAACAGGATATCTGTAGCCTGTTGACAAAAGCATAAAATGTATTTACTTATCAAGTTTAGTCATATATTTCTATATCCATTCAAGTATGGCACAGAATGTCAAATCATTTGACATTTTTGATTGGAAGATTGGGCATCAAAATGGCAGATGAAATTTAATGTGGACAAGTGCAAGGAGATGCATATAGGGAAAAATCTATGCTGTAGTTACACGATGTTAGGTTCCATATTAGGAGTTGCCACCCAGCAAAAAGATCTAAGCATCATAGTGGATAATACATTGAAATCACTGGCTCAGTGTGCTGACTGTCAAAAAAGCAAACAAAATTAGGAATTATTAGGAAGGGAATGGTGAATAACATGGAAAATGTCAATGCCTCTATCACTCCATGGTGAGACCGCACCTTGAGTACTGTGTAC
This sequence comes from Rhinatrema bivittatum, assembly GCF_901001135.1. Lineage (NCBI taxonomy): Eukaryota > Metazoa > Chordata > Amphibia > Gymnophiona > Rhinatrematidae > Rhinatrema > Rhinatrema bivittatum. The sequence goes on along the minus strand of NC_042632.1, from coordinate 44,799,979 downwards.
AATTCTGTTCACCGCATCTCAAAAAAAAAAAAAAAAAAAAAATATAGTTGCACTGAAGAAGGTACAGAGAAGGGCGAACAAAGTGATAAAGGGGATGGAATGGCTCCCCTATGAGGAAAGGCTAAAGAGGTTAGAGCTGTTTACCTTGTAGAAGAGATGGCTGAGGGAATATATGATAGAGGTCTATAAAATCAAGAGAGGTCTAGAACGGGTAAATGGGAATTGATTATTTACTCTTTTGGATAACAGGACTAGGGGGCACGCCATGAAGTTAGCAAGTAGCACATTTAAAACGAAATCAGAGAAAACTCTCTCACACTCAACGCACAATTAAGCTCTGGAATTTGTTGCCAAAGGATGTAGTTAGTGCAGTTAGTGTAGCTGGGTTTAAAAAAAGGTTTGGATAAGTTCTTGGAGGAGAAGTCCATTAACTGCTATTAATCATTGACTTAGGGTATAGCCACTGTTATTACTGGCATTAGTAGCATGGGATCTACTTAGTGTTTGGGTACTTGCCAGGTTCTTGTAGCCTGGTTTGGCCACCTTTGGAAACAGGATGCTGGGCTTGATGGACCCTTGGTCTGACCCAGTAATTTCTTATGTTCTAATATTAAGCACTGGTCCAAGTACAGATCCCCGAGGCATTGTCTATCTTTTTCCGCTGTGAAAAGATACCATTTAATCCTACTCTGTTTCCTGTCTTTTAACAAGTTTGCAATCCACAAAAGGAACACTGCCTCCTATTCCATGACTTTTTAGTTTTCTTAGAAGCCTCTCATGAGGGACTTTGTCAAACGCTTTCTGAAAATCCAAATACACTATATCTACAGGTTCACATTTGTCTACGTTTATTCACACCTTCATAAAAATGTAGGAGATTTGTGAGGCAAGACTTCCCTTGCATAAATCCTTGCTGGCTATGATTAAGTCATGTCTATCTAAATGTTTTTGTGATTTTATTTAGAACGGTTTCCACACTTTTTCCCAGCACTGAAGTCAGGCTCATCGGTCTATAGTTTCCCAGATCACCCCTGGAGCTCTTTTTAAATATCGGGGTTACATTGGCCATCTTCCAATCTTCAGATACAGTGGATGATTTTAATGATAGGTTACAAATTAATTGAAATAGGACTGAAATTTCATTTTTTAGTTCTTTCAGAACCCTGTGGTATATGCCATCCGATCCAGGTAATTTACTACTCTTCAGTTTCCAGGTTCACTGTGATTTGGTTCAGTTTATCTGAATCACCACCCTTGAAAACAGTCTTCGGAATGGGTATCTCCCCAACATCCTCTTCAGTAAACACCGAAGCAAAGAAATTGCTCAATCTTTCCACGATGGCCTTATCTTCCTTAAGTGTCCCTTTAACCCCTCAATCATCTAACAGTCCAACCGACTCCCTCGCAGGCTTTCTGCTTCGGATATATTTTTTAAAGTTTTTATTGTGAATTTTTGCCTTTATGGCCAGTTTCTTTTCAAATTCTCTCTTGGCCTGTCTTATCAATGTCTTACATTTAACTTGCCAATGCTTAATCCTATTTTCTTCTGATCGATCCTTCTTCCAATTTTTGAATGAAGATCTTTTACTAAAATAGCCTCTTTCACCTCACTTTTTAGCCATGCTGGCAATCATTTGACTTTCCTTCCACCTTTCTTAATGCGAGGAATACACATGGATGGTGCTTCTAGAATTTACTTTTTTTTTTTAAACTATTTTTTATCATTTTATTAAAGTTTTCCTTTTGAAAGTTTAGTGCTACAGCCATGGATTTACTTACTGTCCCCTTTCCAGTCATTAATTCAAACCTGATCATATTATGATCACTATTGGCAGGTCTTGGGGAGGGTGGGGGGTTGTAGTAAATTAATTTTGGAGGTCTTGGGGGGCGTCAGGAGGGTGGTGGGGTTTTGTTAAGATTTTTACTTTTTTATTAAAGATTTGTCTGCGAGCCAGATGCAGCCATCAAAAGAGCCACATCTGGCTCGCGAGCCATAGGTTCCCTACCCCTGCCCTATCGGGTGAGGGTTGCCTCGGTGACCTGGTCGACAAAAAGGTTGGTGCCTTTTCTGGACGGGGTTTCTTTGATGGCAGCTCGGCCGATGGTGAGGTCGATGATTTCGCTCCCTCAATTGCCCGAGATTTTTGATGCTGGTGGCGGTTTACCTCTACGATCCCCACGATCCTGAGAGGGAGTAGAGGGTGTTAAAGGCCGAGAAGTCGTTGATGCCGCACGGTCACCGGCCGGAGGACGATACTGGCGCGAAGTTGACGGTGCCGGGTCTGACTACGTCGATGCAATGGACGGCGTCTGGGTTTGAGCACGGAAGAGAAGTTCCATTTTCTCCATTCTAGCCTTGTGACCTTTTGGTGTCATTAGGGCACATTTGGTGCAGGTTAGGACATCGTGCTCACATCCGAGACACATTACACAGACTTTCTGGGGGTCTGTGATGGACATGGTGCAATTACAGTCCGGGCACCGACGGAACCCCGACGCCATGGTCATGAAAAAATTGAGCCGCGGTACGGTCGACAGCCAATAGGCCGCGAGGGCCAAACTCGACGGTAATTGACTGAAAACGGGTAAAAAAAAAAAAAACTTACTGGAGTACCGCAGCTTGAAAAAGTTGAAGGAGGGACCCCTGTGGGGTAAATTAAATTTTAGTAATTTCATGAGGAAAATTCCTGTCAGGAATCTCTGCAGAGCTCCTTAACTGCGTGGCTACTGCTGCGTGGAAAAAAGAAGATGGATGGGGGACCCCTGTGGCTGCAGGGTTAGTGCCATGCTGGGCATGCCCAGTAGGGGCCAGTCAAAGTTCTGGAAACTTTGACAAAAGTGTTCCGTGACTGGGCTCCATCCTGTGATGTCACCCATATGTGAGGACTACCATCCTGCTTGTCCTGTGAGAACAATTTATCGCCCAAAGCAATGTACAAAATAAACGAAGAAACAAAGTAATAATTATAACATAAAATACCAAAATGTCACACATAATTCAGACAAACATACATAGAAAATGCAGCAAGCTAAAATTTTCTCTCCTGGTCAAGACAATATTTCCTAAAACTAGGTGAGCCACTTCTCTCATCGACTAATGTATCTTATATTTAATTCATTCAACTGCAAATTCCTTTTTGTCTTGCTCTTCTTTCCCTTTACAATTTTTTTCTTCCCTCCTTAAAACAATTTCTCTTTCCCTAAAATTGTTCTTGCTACCATGTCTCTTTTTAAGACTTTACTCTCTCTATGCAGTGTTAATGCCTCTAAGTCTTCAGTTTTTTTGATTGGCTTGGAGAGCCCTTTAAAATACCTTGTTTTTGGTGGAAATAGCTGAGAATAGTAACATAAGCATGTTGAGATGCTAGTATGTTGAGGACTTAGAGGTTTTTTGATTGGCTTAGAGAGCCCTTTAAATTATCTGGAAGCGTCTGTTTTCAAATACGTCTGTGAAGTAAGACGTAAGAACGTTTTCGGTCTTATGGGTTTTTTGATTGGCTATGGCCGTATTTATATTGTGTATTTGAGAGCTCTTTAAATTGTCCCGCATTTTGGAAACAGCTGTGAAATACAATGTGAGAACGCTGAGCTTTCGGGAGAGTCGTTTTTTGAGCGTCTTTGGTGGTAAGTTATTCTGTGTTATGTTTTCCTTCTTGAAAAAGAGCCGTAGTTAATCTTTGAGATATGGTGGTTATGTTCTTTGTGGCTACGTGTTTTTGTGATTGTTTTAGTAAGGAAGTGACTAGCAAAAACAGTCTGGAGATGTGGAATTTTCTGAAAAATGGGAGTGTCATGGTGAGCGTCTTGACGGTGAGTTTTTTGTATATGGAATTCTTGAAGAGTTGTTTGTAGAGATTGATGTGATTTAACTCTGAAGATCTATGGGCATTTTTAGCGGTTTTTGTGATTTTGGTGGTATTTCTGTGATTTTTTAGAAAAAAGGAGACAAAAGGTAGAACTGTAGAGATAAAAAGCTTGGTTTGCCTTTTGCATGGAAAGAGTAACATGTTGTGAAAACTGAGGTTAGTATATTGGTGGTGTTTGAATATTTAATGCACTTTTTGACTAAAGGAAAATTTGTTTTGAGAAATGTTGGGAAATGATAAATAATTGTTATTGGAATATTTTTGCAGTGTGGATACATTTGGGTGAATGGGTGGAGGAGATGGTTGAAGACTTGTGTACTATGCTCCCCTGAAGAAGCCTATTGAATGGCAAAACATGTTAGGAGTATGAAGTTGTGAAATAGAAGCATAAAAAAAAAATAATGCTATATAGAGGGAGTGGAATAGTTGTATTGTTACACAGATTCTTCAAAAGAACAATTTTTTAAAAATAGTATGAATGTGTGTATGAATTAGTTTATGGAGAAAATTTGTTATTCACTCTATGTGGCCAATGATGAATAAAAATTGGATGTTTTTGAAGAGTTTTTGATAAAATGTTTTGTATACAATAAAAATTTTTCTAATGAACTTATATGTCACTATGATATATTGTGTTAGAGTACGTGATATTTTTTATATAATTGCCATTTCTTTGAATCTTGTAGAGAATAATGTGGAGCAACCTCCTGAGTAGATCTCCAAAACACAGACGTATGTCAGGATATTTCTGAAAAGCCAAGTTGCAAGCCTTACCATGATCAGCTAAGTCTGCTTTTTACTTGCAAATAAAAGCCAAAAAAAGTTAGAATGTGGGAACTGTACAGAGCAAATTCACAGTTGAATTTCTCATAGTATGACCAATGATTAACTGTAATGCAAAGGAAGGTTACACTAACCAGAAGTGCCTATGACGACTGGTCTTCTCTATATAGTATCAATGTTTGTTAAAAGATAGCGATTTGGAGGGTTTCAACTGCTAGTATCTTATTTGCATCTCTCTACATTTGACATTTGTGGTTGATTACAATATTTTATACATAAATAGAAAGCATCCACTTATTACCCATATTGCTTTGAAAACTATTTCTTTAACAGAATATATGAAAACACCACCAGGGCAAAACTGATATGTGCCTGCAGAATAAGTTCTTAGGAACACACAAATTATCATCCACTATATCCATGAAGTGGCATACCTAAAATATGCATACCCTGTATAGATATGTAGGTAAGCGAAAAGACAAAGGAGATCAGTGTAAAAGGTGCCTTTATTGAAGCTTGCCCGACTCTGGCCGAGTTTCGCTCTCTTAAGAGCTGCCTCAGGGGCTACTTTTTTACCAGGCTTGTCCATGGGACATATTTTTCTGTCCCATCCCATCCCAATTTATGCCTGTCCCATCCCATCCCATGGGATTCCCATTACAATATTAATATGGAATACAGTTCAAATAAAATTATTAAATTTATGAAAGTTTACGTTTAGTGTCTACTAAATAGGACTACATGTACAAAGAGACATGCAAAACGACAAAATTTATTAACTTTATTAACTTTAACACTCAAAAGTATAATCTAAGTAAGACAATTTCAGCCTAAATTTATTTTACAATATCAAGTATCGACTACCATGGGAAATACAAATGTGTGCCGTCCCGTCCCATCCCATCCCATCCCATGGGACGTGTCCCATGGGATTCCCATGGGAATAACATTCCTATGGACAACACTGTTTTTTTACTATGTATCGATTTCTTTTGATTTTAAGAGGTTCAGTTGAAGGTCAACACAGATCTGGAGCTTGCAGGAACTTTGACTTCTGCAGTTACTGGGATGGATTCAGGGGGAAAATTCTTTCAGCATCTCTCTATCGTGCTGCTCTTAGCTTTTGAGAAAACAAGTTTTCTGTTTTCACATCTATCTGGAGAAGGAGAGGAGGGATTTTTTTTTTCTGAGAAGAATCATTCCAAACTCTCCCTCATCTTTCTCAGCAGCTGACAAGGAGTAAGGAAATCTTCCCCCTGAATCCATCCCAGTAACTACCGAAGTCAAAGTTCCTGCAAGCTCCAGATCTGCAAAGAAGGAGAGAGCAGAAAGAAGTTACAGAGTTTACCAGTCCCCCGCCCTTCCAGGGACAAAGGCGGCAAATAAAGCAGCAGCTAGGTGGTTTTTGTGAGCACTCCTCACATTCATATCACTTTCTTTTACAACACAAGCCGTTCTGGGGCTCCACCCATGGAGGAGGAAATACGAGTGGCCACTTACAATCTGTGATGACCTTCAACTGAACCTCTTAAAATCAAAAGAAACAGATACATAGTAAAAAAAAAAAAAAATAGCCCCTGAGGCAGCTCTTAAGAGAGCGAAACTTGGCCAGAGTCGGGCAAGCTTCAATAAAGGCACCTTTTACACCGATCTCCTTTGTCTTTTCGCTTACCAGCATATTGGATCGGCTTCCGTTTTGTTTTTTAGATATGTAGGTATAAAGCCAGCAGAATATGAAAATAATTTTAAAATATCTATAAACATATAGTCATGTCTTTCTCCTACCTGCTCTATTTCTTCTTCTTTGTAAGAACCAATATTCAACTTTTCAGGCTCAGGATATATAACTTCATTTTCTGAATCAGTGCAAGTTATGGTCTTCAAGCAGTTTCTGTCATCCTCTATGGTGTTATCATTACCTTCAGAGAGATCAACCCTAGCATGCCAAAAGACAGATATGGTACATCACCCTATGAGGCTCCTGCCTTTTAAATACTTTAAACAGTACAGATTCCACTGAATGAAAAACAATGCTGAGTTAGCTGAATCTTTAATTGGATATTATTCTAACATACAATCAGTGCCCATCATGAATTATCCACATAGCCCCAGCTGATAAAGTTGACAAGCAATGCTCTATCAAACCCTAGAAAAGAACTATAAATTTATAGTACTTTTAATTTAAGGTTTATTCCAATAGAAGTGACAAGAAAAATAAAGATTTTCAATTTTCCATTCCCTTTTCCAAGTACTTTTAGGATCAAACAATATCAATTGATTTAACAAGATTATGAATTTTAACTAATCAGATAATTCAAATATAGTTTCAACCATACAGAACATCCTTTCCAAGAAATGGTTTCAAATACGATGGAAGAATATAGGCTTAGACAATCAGCTAGCCTAAATAACATTTTTATATAAATTATGAGAGATTCATTTTTGTTTAAAAATAAAATGCTAATTCATGTCAACATTAGAATTCCGGTGGCTCTCTGTAATTTGCTTAGGATGTACAACCAAGTATGTGACCACTCATTCAGCAGTGATGTTTATCTGTCCCAAGAAGCAAACAAACTTCAATGCTAACTCTCCTTGTCTTTGGTTGCATAATGTACTTTATTAAGACTCACGTTGTCATCCAGGAAACACTGAAACCTTACAGCCACTGCTGGTACTGTAGCCTTACATTTCCCATAAAGACATCAAGAAATTAATTCTTACCTGAAAATTTCCTTTGAGTCCAGCCAAACCAATCCAGACCATGGGTTTATGCCTCCCAACCAACAGATGGAAACGGAGACTAACAGGTTTGCTGATGTCACTCTCAGACTCCCATGCCGACCTTAGCTTGTTAGAATACTAGCAGGGTAAGATAAACATTTTTAATACACTAAACCTTTCCCTCACTTCCTATACAAAAAAAACAGGGGGCTTCCAAGGAAGAACAAACAGAAAACAGACATACATATCCTGCATTCCTTGATAAAGTTTTATCATCTTAATTGCCATTGTGACAACTAGCACAGAGAAGCAATTATTCTGAAAATGAATCAGAAGAATAATACACTTGGCAGAACAGGGAGAGTCCTGGACTATTCTGCCTAGACCAGTGCAGATGCATGGGATGTACCCAAGCTTACCCCCTATACTGGGTAGGACACTGCCAAGTCCATTCTCAAGACTTCTGAACCAAAGAAAGCCTCTTTACTACTGTCTTGGAAGTTGATGTGATAGTGTTTTGATGAAGTATGCACGAAAGACCTGACTACTGCTCTGCAAATCTACAAAGATAATAATCAGGCTAAGTTCTGCTGACAAAGCTCCCTACACTTTGAGTACACCCTCAATTCCTCGATAAGCGACAATCCTTTGGATACATAAGCCTCCCCTATCACTTCCTTAGTCCAATGAGTTATCAAAGCCACTAAACAGAACAAAATAATGTTCTGAGGTTCTGAAACTATTAGTGACCTGTAACTACTGCAGAAGAATGTTACTAACATTTAAACAATGAAGTTGTGCATACTCTTCTCCACCTCAGTGAGAAGAGTATGCACAATGGTTTATCTCTCTTTTCACCTCAGAGAAAAGAGAAAGAAACCATTCAGTTAAGATAAAAAGGGCAAAACCAGGCAAATCTTCACTACCTCATCTGCAAATCCCATAAAGGGCTTCCTGCATCGCAGAGCCTGGAGCTCCAAAATTTGCCTGGCAGAACAGACTGCTACCAAAAACACCACCTTAAGAGTAAGCAGCTTAAGTAGCACCTCTCTGTCAGACACTGAAACGTATGACCAACCAGGTATGTCCATACCAAATTCAGATTCCAGGCAAGCACCAAATATGCTTCATTCCCTGAAGGAAAGAAAACACATCCAGATGAGATGATAAAAGTCTGTCCATCTACTGACCTCTATAACATGCAACAGCCGCCACCTGCACCATTAGGGAGTAAAGGGCCAGCCCTTATCCAATCCCCTCCGCAGGAATGCTAAGATAACCAGCACCGAAGCTCCTTTCACCAAGACCATCCTAACAGAACATCAAACCTCAAACAACTTCAGATTCTCACAGGCCAGATGAACCCTCCCAAGCTGTAAGACAAAGCAGAGATTGGCACCCAAACAGTAGGCCCCTGTGGATCCCATCCGGCATCCTCACTAGATCCATATGCCAGGGATGACTTGGCCAAGCAGGAGTTACTATTAACACTAGCCCCCGATACCCAGGAATCTTAGGCAAGACTCTGCACACTAGGGGCCATGGAAAGAACACCTAAAGAAGGCTCTGAACCGGCCAGTCTTGAATCAGGACATCCAAACCACATGATCCTTTTACCTTTCTTTGGCTGAAAAATCTTTGCACCTATGCATTGCTGCTGACTGCTATCAAGTCCACCACTAATTCTCACCATTTGGCTACAGCCTAGGAGAGCACCTCCAGGGACAGATTATTCTCTGGTGTTTAGCCTGTTGTGACTCAGGAAGTCCATTTGAACATTCTCGACTCCTAATATATGAACGACAAGAGAGCCCTTTCACATGCTTCTCCACCCAGTCTAACTGCAGATCTACCTCTTCTGTCCTGGTGGTCCCTAAAAAAAAAAACCACATATGCAACAGTCATAGCATTGGCAGACAAGATTCTGACTGCCTGACCTTGAAGAACGCAACTAAATTGAAGGAATGCCTTAAACACTCTGGCTTTCAAATGACTGATGGACCACTTGGCTTTTGGATTCCAGGTGACTGAGCCACTAGATCTTGACAGTGAAATCACAGCCCCAAAGACTGATATCACTTTATCCAAATGGGAGACTCAAGATTTGAGATCCATTACTACCAGATTTTTGCAAACCAGCTACTAAAGCAAAACTCTCCCTAGCTTACACTGTCAAAGGGAGCATCATGGAATATACCTGAGACCACCACTTTAGGAGTAAGGCACTTTGCAAGGATTTCATATGAACCCTTGCCTAACTAACTAAATACATGCAGCTATCACAGAACCCAATACCTGAAGATAAATCCACAATGTAGATCTCTGAATCTTCAATACAACATGCATATGGTTCTGCAATTTTCAGATCCTTATTTCTGTCAACCAGATCTGATCTTCCCTGGTGTCTAGCCAAATCCCCAGGATCTCCAGGGATTAAGATGATAAGTTGCTCTTGCTGAAACTGACAGCCCAGTCCAGATCCAGCAATAAGTGCATCATTCTGGCTGTCACTGATTCACTTTCCTGAGCTAACTTCACTTGGATCAACCAATTGGCCGACACAAATGCACCAAAATGCTCTCTCTACATAGGGCTGTCACCACCACAACCATCACACTGGAAAAAGATCCTGGAGCCGTGCAACTCAAAAGGGAGAGCCTGATACTGAAAGTGCCCTCAATCACAGCAAAGCAAAGAATTCTGAAGCTATTTTTTAAATCAGGAAATGTAGATATGCCTTCATCAGATCTAATGACATTAAAAATTCTCCTTGCTGCATTGCTCTACAATCATCTCAGAGTCTTCATCCTGAAGTGGAACACCTTCAGGTCCAGAATAGGGCACAAGGTACCTCCTTCTTAGGTCACCCAAAGTAAACTTACCACTGACTCACACCCCCGAGAGGATGCAATCACAAAAGTGTCATCTGTATGGCTTCCTTTTTTGAATGGAGTGACAAGGAAAAACCATGAAGTATTTGAAATAGGACGGGAAAATTCCAGCAAGTAACCATCACTGATGACTCCTGATCTGAAGTAATGTGGAATCACTTTCCGATAAAACACCAACTGCCTATCTAGCCTTTATATTAGAGAGAGGTCTCCCAGGAATTTCTGGCACATACCCCTTCTCCCCCAAGACTCTATCCTTACCTCCCTTCTTGGTGTTAAAAAAGGACTGAAACCTACTAAAGATACGACTAGACTACTGGCCACCTACCAACCATGCTGGCATACACACTTGGAATCGCTAAAGAGGTTCCTAGCCAGAGCTGGTTGCGATGTCCTCTAAGGCTTGTCTTTGAGCAATCTGAGAAATTTTGATTCCACCAATGATTTACCAGCTTTCCTAGATTTTTTCCAAACAGATTTCTCTTAAAGAAACACATAGTCCACCTTGTCTTGGAAACTGAATCTGCTGACCTGTTAGGTAGCCACAGCAAATGGCAGACAGCTACATCCTACAAGACTACAATTCACATTCCAGGAACTTTTCTATATGTGTCAAAACAAACACAATCCTGCCACACACACAGCAGCCTGCCGAAACAAACCTGCAATCTCAGATGCCTGCTTAAGCACATCTTCCCTTTCCTGAACCAGGAGAGTAGATTTATTTTTATTTTAACATTTTTTATATCGCACAAAGTAACCAAAGACACCAAGGTGATTTCCAGTAATCACATACACAATAAGTATAAAGAATAATAAAAATACTATCAGTATAAAACAACCTTTACACAAACATTACATACAACCATCAAACAGATACCACCAACCACCCCTCAATGATCTTTCATTAACTCACTCTGCCCAGTCAGGCATAAATTACACCGTAATAGATTTAAAAAAATGTATGTCCCATTGGGTTATCAATATTTTTATTTTATTTATTTATTTATACGCTTTTATATACCAAAGTTTAGCTAGAGGCCTTCACTCTGGTTTAATATCTGGACATTAAAACCCTTCACTAATTTATGAAACTTTTGTAAATTCAGCTCAGTTCTAACAGAAGCCAGCAGCTTACTCCAAAGCTGTGGTGTCACTGCGGTAAAAGATCTCTTTGCAATTTGCCGACTTTTAATCACATTCACAAATTCTAATCTATGACCTAGGACGACTGCAATTCTCACACTGGCATATACCATTTTAACCTCTTTTCCCGCATACATTTAAATACTGTTACCAATACTTTAAATTGTACACGTTCAGCTACCGGTAGCCAATGTAACTCAATCAACAGGTGTTTATTTGAGAAGGCAAAAAGGGAGGTAGAGGAGTTAGGGATGCAAAAGGAAGAGAGGACTGGAACTGAGGGAGGGATATTTCCCTCCCCCCCCCCCCCCCATCATCCTCTGAAGCTTCAATTCTGTTTTTGTTGAAAGAATAACTAGAAATTCTTATTTATAGAAATATTTCAGCTAGTTTATGACACAAAGCCCTTCTTACTGGTTGTTGCTTTCTTCTCCCTCATAGCTGATGTGTTCCGCTTCAGTGTTACACCCCAGTCTGTGCTGCTGTAAATTCTTAAGATCTTGGTCTATGCTGCTCTGCAGATCAAACAGATGCTGTTCCACAGCTGCTCTAATTGTTCGTTCTAAAATGCTGACATAGAAAAAAAAATATGTTAGCAAAAAAGATATTATTGTAAACTGTCAAAACTGATCAACTAATAAAAATGTAGCAGAAAAGGGCCAGGCCCTTTTACCTCTTTATTAAAGCAGATATCTCAACTCCACCCCAAAGGCTGCATTACATAAACCAAGACTTCTTAATGACCAAGAGATAGAAAAGCTTCCTCTAATGCTCAACCTTTCAGTACCCTTGCCTGCTAACATTTGCTGTCAAAGTACATTACTTCTGTGACTCACCTCAACTCTGCTAAAGAGAATATATGACCTGGATCAGAGTATCCTGTACTCTTCAATGCAGTAGCCCTGCTAAATCACTGGACCATATAAATCATAGTGATGCATGATCTGCATCTTTCCTATTTATAACATAAAACTGCTTTCCTTGACCTTTTACCTTTCTACTAGAACTGCAATAAATATTTATAACAATGAAAAAAATAGCAATAAATGCAGAAATCCATGCACGTGCATTTGCCAAACTATAATATTCATGGTAATGTGCCATTCCAGTTCAATTTTTTTTTAAGTTATCAAAAGGTATATACCAAAAAAGAACTGGTACATTTATGGAAATCAGTTCAACAATTATGATGCATGTTTATGTTGTAGCCAAAAATAAAATACAAACCAAAGATATGTGGAATAATGTATGTGTGATACACACACAGTTTGTGGTTTTGTGCATTTAATTCATCCCACATAAACATTCCTTTTCTCTCTCCTTCCTTTCCCTATAAAATTTCTGCTCTTTTCACCTTAAGACAAGTGGCTAAGGAGTTTTCTTTTGACAAGTTTATCTCACCACTTCGTCTATTTGATGCCTCTGCTCATACTGGCATACTAGTCCCTTCTTGCTAAATGACTCATTTGCATGGCATGAAGCCACTAATACCAGGAGCATGCAAAGGGCACTTCTTTTCACTTTTACTACCCCTGATTCTGGTCTCTCTCATAGCGCTGGGCAGTAACCAATGTGTGCACACACAAAACTGAAAACAAAATGTAAGGGTTTTGTTTTTTTTAATACACAATACTACTGCAAAATCAAATTTCCTACTTTCCACTTTACATTCATTTATAAAATTGACACTTACTCTGCAGGTGCTGGTAGGATGTTAATGGGGGTGATATGAGAGCTGTAACAACAAAAATGTTATCTTCAAAAGTAGAAATGCATATTAAAATAAAACAAGTTAAGAAGGGTACTATTAATACAGTTGCATCAGCCAAAAAAGATTTAACATAATCCAAGAATATAAATTATAGATTAATTTCTAATTAACCAATCTGCATTAAAGCAGTAAATATGTACCAAATGGAAAGAAATTCTAAGCAACATATCAAGTTTATAAAGAGGATGAGCATCACTACCCAGATTACTGGTGTTACATGTTTTCAAGAGCGTTTCACAGACTATAAACTTTCCATATTTGTTTCTCTTAATTTCATCAGAAAGTAAGATTTCAAAATCCAGAGCAATGCACCAAACCATGTGTACCAATTAGCTATCCTCAAACAGAGCTTTAGGCTTTCATCCCTGCTCATTTTGGAGGTTAAATACATTTTGCTTACTAGAAAAAAAAAAATGTGATTTATATTCCACCTTTCATTCACTTAATGCTGTACTCTAGGAATGATTTGCTAGAAAATAATTTGAATTTTGTCTGTTCTTTCAGAATGTTTTCATAATGTTCAAAAGAGCTGGGACCTGAGCTGTCTGCTACTCTGCTGCACCCACTGCATTGCTGTATGCTGGAATCATATTCCCACCATGCTGTTCTACTCTAATGGGTTGCTGTCTTTTTGAAAGGCAAGCTGCATGCAGCACTGTGGCTGGCAGTGAGACAAACAGCACCCAAACAATTGTCTTTTATATAGGAGAGGATACATTTCACCATCCGATTTAAATTTGGAAGATAAGACATCTAAAGGACCAACCTCGGGCTGGAGTAAAAGAAATACATTGTTGCAAAATTGGCAACACAGGTTGTTTCAACACAATAAAAAAAAAAAAGTGACAGCAGATAAGGGCTATGTAGTCTGCCCAATTTGCTGTCTTTTGCAGGGCCACAAACCAAATCTCAGACTTCCCCTTCAACTTTTTCACAATATCAAGAAGTCATCAGCTATAAAGGTAGTTTTCTCTCCCACTAAACTAGAATCCTTCTATTTGAAAGGATTCACTCCGTGAAATATGAATCAAAAAATCTGACGGGAGGACTATACAAATATTTCTTCCATAGCTTATCCCATGTTTGCTCAACATAATACTAAACGTTCATATTTAAAGATTTCTGCATAGAAGCAGCAACCTGGCTGAGAAACTCTGCTGCATCACTTCTTCAAATACAGAAAAAAAAATGAATTTCAGGGGTGAAATGTTTATTGCCTTTTTCAGGTGCCAAATACTAAAGTCAAAAGGCAGTTATCTTCATACTGCTTTCATGGATTGGCAGTAATGAACAATACAATATTTAATATATAAAAATGTACTTTTTCTAAAATGTGAAAACTTACAAAAATTCTGTTCTCTTCATAAGTTAAACAATTTAACAAAACATATAGTAATTAGCAGTTTGGCAGAGCTGTCTAGTGTAGGACTCCAAGTGCGTTCTTAACCGGGCGTTCTCGTGCTAAGGACCCAATTCAACCGTGGCCATCACTGTGTATCAGCAATGTACAGCGTGACTAAAGCTAAAATCAATCAATTGTGCTGCAAGAGTTTTCATGGTTTTTAGAACCCAGAGACCTGACTCTCAGGCACAGTTTAGCTCATTACATCTCATGCTACCAACAATTTCCTTTTTTAACCCAATTTTCTCTTTTAACCCAGCCCACTAAGCTGTACACCAGACCATCACAAACCTGCATATTCTATTACCTATACATTTACCCCTGGAATGTTTATGGTACACAAACATTTTGTAAATGCTTTGAGATGTATCATTTTCTTTGGACAAAAGGCAGCATTTTTTTTTAAGAAATGGACAAAAAGACTGCATTTAAAGTCTTAAACCCTGGTATTCCCACACCCCATCGTTTTTTTTTTGGCTCATGGATACAAAATCCCACCAAAAAGACAAAAAAAAATAATAATAATAATCAGGGTTAAAAATAAAGACCACACTTCTGCCTGTGTATCTTTGTTAGTTTTATCCTAAAATGTTATTCAATTCTATAGCTGTTTCCATTAATATATTCCCTGTTTCATTTTAGGGTATCCATTTAGGTAAACTAACAACTGTGAAAAATGTGATAACTGGGCATGATACAAAAAGAAAATCAGCAAAATATTTCCTCCATTTTGCCAACTAAAACCTCCCATCTACAATACAGCAAGGTAACTCAGTTTATTTACCCTTTATTAATAGGTATCAAAGGCAATGCACTGAAATGTAAACATTACTGTTTCAGTGTTTTATTACTTTAAGGAATATCTATTATACATGATTACTTTCTACATCAATCCTCTTACGCCACAAAGAAAAACTACATAGCTCATAAAAACAGTGCGCACACCTTCCTTTAAACATTTTAAAACCTGAATTTGCCTTCATAAGGTAATGATTTGTTAAATAGCAATTATGATTATACAGAACTGAGGGACAGACACACAAACAGGCAAATACATGTCATTTGTTCCTCTTTCAATAAACTGTGCTAACGGAGAATCAGTTTAGATATCAAGCATGCTGAAAATGTATTTTTTTAAATCAATTTACCTGGGCACCAAAACTTTGCACGCCATTTTGGCTTTCCTGCTATTCCTTCTGAGCACAGGACCGGATTGCTTTTCTAACAGAAATCAGTACAGGATAATGTTTCCTGTGCATCCTGCATGTCAAGTCTTCAGCAGCTGGCTAAGACTGTATTATCAAGCCCTGTGTGTCTCAGCCTCCAGTAGAGACAGGAACAGACTGCAACATGACACAGCTATTTAACTGCTAAACCAACCAATCCCCTTCAAAGTCTTTCCTCTCATACACTCCGCTGAATATTCTTGTAACACAATCCAGCCTCAGAAGCTGACACAGGCAACCTTAGAATATTGTTTTTTGTTTTTTTTTTTAAACTTAGTCTTTGATAATATACAGCAAGCAAAAAAAAAAACAACACACCTTGAAATACAATGGAGTCAAACAGATCACAATCAACAATACAATTAAACAAAATTATCAAAGCCCAAAGGGTAGGAATAAATCTTATATGAAAATTCAAACAAACTCTACATAGAGAGAACCAATACCACAATCCATAAAGTAATAAAAGAAAGGAAAAAATGGAAAAAAAGATCCCTGTGTGGTTTCAACATCAATTTAAATAGACAATACAGGAAGAACACAAAGTAGACAAGGTGGGTGAAGCATTATCCAACTGCACTATCTTGTCATTCAAAATGAAGCTTAGATGCCCAGGCTCAAACAAATAAACAGTATAATATTTACACCGAAATTTCAATACAAACAAAGTTCCTAATTAAAGAGCATGAGGTCTCATTTAGAGTAATTGCTTTCACCTTTCCTGTGTAGATTTTGCAACATCAAGAAAAATTTTAACTCTTAAATTAACAACTCTTCATGAAGCTTTAAAAAAAAACAAAAAAAACCAAAAACAAAAAAAACCCCCATACAATCCATTCCCTATCAGATTCTAAAGCCAGAGACACAATTAATGTTACTGAGTAACTTTCTTATTTGATGACTAATAAGGCAGTCAAATTCGAGCTGTCTTCTGATATTGCCCTTCCCTCTACCTTTTTAACACATGGAGGTAAATAAGCAGCCCTTATAACTGGAGGCATTGTATGGGCAGGTATCTTCAGAATCTCAACCAAAAGCTTGAAAGTCTCCACTGCAGAAAAACTGAATCTTAGGGAAATCAAATGTAAATTTCGACATCTCAAAGAATTCGTCACACTTTTAAGCTTAGACCAAAAGGAAAACAATATCTTTAATAGCCTCCTTAACACCAGCAATCTGAATGGTCTGTTTCTCCAGTTTCCAAATATCTCCCAAATTCAGTAATTCGAGTTTCTTGGGTATTAAGAATCTTTAGTAACTTGCTTTTACAATCATAGCCATTTGTGCAGGCAGGGTCTTGCCTAATCCCAAAATCCCTAATCCCAGTGTAAACTCTGAGGGTTGTTGTAATCGAAAGCCAGTCCCAGCATTCCCTTGCAAGACCAGAGTCCCCCATACCTGCGGATGAAACTGCGGCCATTTCCCAAAGCATTCCATCTTCTCCCACAGCCTAAAAAGCAGCACCCGCGGAGCCTCCTACTTGCACTTCCCTTGCTGCAATTGCTGTTCCCAAAATGTCAGTCAGCACCAAACCTGAGAAGGAACGAATGGTTCTTCTCTCCATGGGATCTCTGGAGAACCTCTCTCATTGGGACTGAAAGAAGTACTCGGGTCAAGGAGCGAGAGCCCATATTCCCAGCCACACTGCGCCTTTCAGTGACCAAATGCTGTGAGGATCCGATGAGACTTGCAGCACAAAGGAATCCACCATGCCCGAAGTAGGAAGAAAAGAGGCTTTCCTTTCCTTTTTATCCATCAAATGGGAATCCAAATACTACAATTTCAATCAAAAAGCTAGAACAAAATCCAGCAACAAGAACTCCTGTTTATGGCCACCACAAGAAATGCCATCTTCCTTCTCTCTGGTTTTCCTATTAGATTAACAGTTTTTGGGCCTTCAGAAATTTTGCTATATATTAAAAAAAAAAATGGGAAAGTGCTTTAAACCTTTAAGTGAAAATGTTTTGGTCACCTAATTCCCAATAAATAATGTGGTTCTCAGCATAAGTGCCAATTTTTCAAAATGCTGAGCTGAATTACCCTTTTCTAGCTACAGTGAAGTAATTTGCTCATTAGGCAGACTCAAGCACCCATAGCTACTGTTGTCAGTACATGTGTACAGATACTGCAAAGCAACTATAGACCACTACTTCCCTCTTTTCTTCACTAAATTTTAAATACACTCCTTAATTTATGGAGGTTCTGAGCAGTTCTAGAATATGAAATACATGAAGAAAAACAATTTAGTGTTTTAAAAATCTTGCTGGTGCAAGTTACAGAGCTGCCCTAGTCTCATATTGCTGTCAATCATGAGCTGAGATCTGCCTGGCTTGCTCTCCTAGTATAAACTAGACAGGAATGGATGTGCCAACCAATGGAAACCAGGCAGATCTGGGACCATGCCCAACAACAAAATGAGAGCCAGTGTGGCTCTTGCCAGCTCGTTTAAAATCCTTTTCTTCCCTCATGTATCTTATTAGGGGATCAAGAGTGATACTTTCTGAAACATGAAGACTACATACTATCAAAAAATGTTTCCACTTCAAGCCTCTAACAAGATTCATGTGAGAGACAACCGAGTCATTTTTCTTATGCTATGGCAACAATAAATCAACCATTTGCTTACAAATGGGTTTAAGATTTTGTGCAGTTGATGTCAAATTAACTAAATGTTAACCTACATACAAATCCTTTCCTGAAGTTAATGACTTTTCATCTGACATGGTGCACTGTAGACCAGGCTGCTGCTTATAAATTTTACAAGGAAGAAATTTGTTTACTCAGTCTTCTCAAAATCATTGTGCTTTCACTATTTTAAAAGTATTTGCCCAAAGGCAAGTGAGAACCCAGTTGGTGAGCAAGTGGGGCATAAGCAGCATTTCCGAGTAGCCACAGGGTTAATCCTGAATGAATGTTAGGGGTAGTACTAAGGCATTACCTGACAACTTCCTTTTCCAACTGAAACAAAATGGTCTCAGCTACTTTCTTGATTAACTCTAAGGAGGTCTGGTCCTCTGGTGGAGACCTTCTCCTTTCCTGTGAAGAACGCTGTCTGAGGGGAGGCCTGTAGACTCCTCCTGTTCAGAGTGGTCTTCAGATGCATATTCTTAACCCTTAGAATGCTCAAACATTGGGACTGTCTTAGTCTGTACAGAGCTGGCAGACAAGGCTTCTTGTGAGTGTTCCCCTTGAGTGGTAGGGTCTAGATACCAATGAATCCCTGCATCTAGGTGGAGTTTCCTGCCTCAATGTAGCAGAGATTGATATTGGTACAGTGGGAATTGAAGCAGACACTTCTCCAGGTCTCTGCATCGATGCCTTCCAGCATTGAGTGAATCTCAGTCTACAACTGACATTGAGAATGCAGATGCACTGATGTTAGCCAGTTTGAGAATCACCTAGATCTTTCTATTCAACTCCTCAAAAATTTCTTATGACAAAAATGCATGGTGGAGTAGGAGCAGGAGGTCCATGATTGGTGTTCCCCAACGGTTTACTATCGATTGGAATACTGTGGTCGACAGCCTCCATTCTCCTGGGTCTACACTTTCTCTGCTGAGGTAATCCGTATTAGGTGCTACAACCCAAGAAAGAGATCTAGGCGTCATAGTGGATAACACATTGAAATCGTCAGTTCAGTGTGCTGCGGCAGTCAAAAAAGCAAACAGAATGTTGGGAATTATTAGAAAGGGAATGGTGAATAGAACGGAAAATGTCATAATGCCTCTGTATCGCTCCATGGTGAGACCGCACTTTGAATACTGTGTACAATTCTGGTCACTGCATCTCAAAAAAGATATTATTGCGATGGAGAAGGTACAGAGAAGGGCTACCAAAATGATGAGGGGAATGGAACAGCTCCCCTATGAGGAAAGACTAAAGAGGTTAGGACTTTTCAGCTTGGAGAAGAGACGGCTGAGGGGGGATATGATAGAGATGTTTAAAATCATGATAGGTCTAGAATGGGTAGATGTGAATCGGTTATTTACTCTTTCGGATAATAGAAAGACTAGGGGGCACTCCATGAAGTTAGCATGTGGCACATTTAAAACTAATTGGAGAAAGTTCTTTTTCACTCAACACACAATTACTCTGGAATTTGTTGCCAGACGATGTGGTTAGTGCAGTTAGTATAGCTGTGTTTAAAAAAAGAATTGGATAAGTTCTTGGAGAAGTCCATTACCTGCTATTAATTGAGTTGACTTAGAAAATAACCATTGCTATTATTAGAAACGGTAACATGGAATAGACTTAGTTTTTGGATACTTGCCAGGTTCTTATGGCCTGGATTGGCCACTGTTGGAAACAGGATGCTGGGCTTGATGGACCCTCGGTCTGACCCAGTATGACATGTTCTTATGTCGTTGTCTTTCCCAGCGATGTGGACGGCCAAGATCTCCTGAAGATTCGCTTCTGCCCATGATTTATTTATTTATAGATTCTTTTATACCGCGGTACGTATAGACATACATCACCTCGGTTTACAGTGAAACAATAAATTAGCAACAGGCTTTACATGTAACAGTTTAAAAAACTGTAAAACATTTAACAGCAACAGGCTTTACAGAAACAAGGGTTTTAAAGATAATATACATATTAGGAGGTCTATTTCCAGAGATACCTGTTGGCTTCTGGTTCCTCCCTGACGGTTGATGTAGGCCACTATTGTGACGTTGTCCGACATTACTCGGACCGCTTTGTCTCAGTCTGTGACTGAACCGTAGGCAGGCTAGTCTGACTGCCTGGGCTTCTAGGCGATCGATGTTCCATCGCCCTTAGGCGGTTAGCTCCTGGCAGTGTGCTCTCCATCCAGGGCTAGCATCCGTGGTGAGCACAATCCATGTTGGTGAGGATAGGCTTAGATGGGCTTCTTGTAGCCACCATCGCAGTTGGGCCCGAACTCTGTCCGGGAGCTGAAGACTTTCGGTGTAGTTCTGGGACAGTGGATTCCATCGTGATAGTAGTGAGCATTGTAGGGGTCTCATGCGAGCTCGTGCCCATGGCACTACTTCCAGTGTGGATGCCATGAGGCCGAGGACTTGTAGGTAATCCCATGCTATGGGGCGAGGTTCGCTCAATAGGGTTCGTAACTGGGTCCTCAGTTTTGATCTCCTTGTCGGTGTCAGGATGACCTTGTCTTGTTTGGTGTCGAACCGGACTCCTAAGTATTCTAGAGATTGGGAGGGCTGCAGGCAGCTCGTTTGTGTTGACCACCCACCCAAGGCTCTCCAGTAGAGTTTTGACTCTGTTGGTTGCCTGGTGGCTTTCCTCTGGGGATTTCGCCCTGATCAGCCAATCGTCTAGATAAGGGTGCACGTGGATTCTTTCTTTCCTCAGTGTTTCTGCCACCACCACTATGATCTTGGTGAACGTCCGGGGTGCAGTGGCTAACCCGAATGGTAGTGACGGTCCAGGATCGAGAAGTGTAGAAAACGCTGATGCTCTTGATGGATCGGAATGCATAGGTAGGCTTCCGACAGATCCAGGGATGTAAGGAACTCTCCCGGTTGTATCGCCCTTATTACCGAGCATAGGGTTTCCATGCAGAAACGAGGAATCTTCAGGTGACGATTGACCGCCTTGAGGTCCAGGATGGGTCTGAATGTTCCTTCTTTCTTGGGGACGATAAAATAGATGGAATAATGTCCAGTATTTATTTTTTGTGGAGGCACCGGTGTTATAGCCTCTAAGGCTAGCAATCTGGTCAGTGTAGCTTCCACTGCCATCCTCTTGGAAGGGTCGTGGCAGGGGGATTCCCCGGAGGGAGGTGTTGGAAATCCAGGTAATATCCCTCTCGAATGATGGATAGGACCCATTTGACCGAAGTTCTCTCGACCCATCTTTGGTAGAATAGGGCAAGTCTGCCCCCTACAGCTTCTTCCTTTGGACGGGTCGGCTGATTTTCATTGTAAGGTGCGGCTGGGGCCTGGGCCCCAGCTGGCTCTCCTTTTGTTGTGCTTGTTCCGAAAGGACTTGCTTCGGCCTGTGGGGCAGGCTGCTTGATATGTGCTTCTGTATGGGTTGGAGCGCTGTGATCCTCTGCCCCTGGAGGTTTGGGGGAAGGATCACTGGTTTCTCTTATTCCTGCCCTCCCGGTAGCCACAGCAGTGGGGACTCGCCCCATTTGTTGGCTAGTTTCTCTAGTTCGCTTCCAAACAGAAGTGTTCCCTTGAAAGGCATCCTTGTGAGTCTCATTTTGGAGGATACGTCGACCGACCAGTTTCGGAGCCAGAGTTGTCTTCTGGCTGCCACGGCGGATGACACTCCTCTAGCTGCGATGCACATTAGATCAGAAGTGGCATCCGCGAGGAATGATACTGCTGGTTCCAGGGCCTCCCCAGGAGTGTTGTTCCTGGTCTGGGATAAGCAGGTGCGTGTCACCACGGCAGAGCAGGCCACGATCTGTAAAGACATAGCGGAGACGTCAAAGGACTGTTTGAAGATAGATTCCAGCCGTCCGTCTTGAGCATCCTTGAGTGCTGCTCCTCCCTCCACCGGGATAGTAGGGCGCTTCGAGACCGCGCAGACCATGGCATCCACTTTCAGACATGCCAGGTGATCTTTGGCTGCTGGGTCCAGAGGGTACATGGCTGCCAGAGCCCGCCCCCCTTTGAACGTAGTTTCCGGGGCATCCCATTCCAGGTCAATTAGTTGCTGGACGGCTTGTAATGGGAAATGACAGGAGGTCTGATGGAGTCCCTCTAGTAGGGGGTTCGTCTTAGATTCCCCCGAGGCACTTGTCCTGGGATAGCAAGCTCTTTTAAGCTGTGTGAGACCAAGTCTGGAAGTTCGTCCTTGGTGAAGAAACATCTCATGGTTTGGTGGGGCTCTGTCCCCGGGGGGAGTTCCCCTTCCTCCAGGGATTCTGAATCCTCATCCGAGTTGTCCATGTCCCCGAAGGTGGGGCTTCTGGGCGGTGGGATCACTTCCCTGGGCATAGAGGGTCCTGGGATGTTGAGGTCCTCTGATGGAGCTTGTGGCCGTATTATAGGAGGCCCCAGTTGCATGTGGACGAAGGTGTGCAGACCTTTGAAGAATTCCATCCAGGAGATAGATGCTGGGTCTAGACTAAGGGGCGCTGTGTCGCTGGGGAGCCCCGTTTGAGGGGGGGTCCTGCTGTGCAATGCTAGGTCCGGCGTACTGTTCGAGAGGCTGGAACCCGGTACTGGCTGGGGAGGGCCATGAGTTGGATCCCCTAGGGCCTCTTCGCACTGTATACACAGGGCCGTGGCTTCCTCATGCTGTGCAGCTCTAATGTGGCATGCTGGGCAAAGGCCCCGAGCCTTGAGTTTCTTTTCCGGTGGTGCCATGGCTTGTGCGCATAAAATGCAGTTGTGTGCTCTGGTGCGAAGTTATGTGCGTAGGTTTGGCGCGCGCTCAGGGAGATATGTGCGCACAGATCGAAGTTATGCGCCCGGCACAGTAAGCACGGGGCTATGCGCGTCACTTGTGCACAGTACTTGGGCACGCAACGATGTGCGCATAAGGTATTTGTGCGCACGGATCGAAAGGGCAGACAGGGCAGTAAACAGATCAAAATGGTGACTGCGACCACGCGGACAATATGGCGACCATCTCGGAGGGTCCCCACGTGGGAGGACCCTCGGATCTGACCGCAGTCTAGCCCTGCTAGGGCAGATCAACCGGGCTAGCGACTTGTGCGACTCCTCGAGCTTCGGAGACCGGAGACTTTTAAATAGATTTCTACCTTATCTTGTCTCGGCGCTTCCCGGTCTCTGGCTGCGGGGGGAGAGTGAAAATACCTTCACCGCCGCGCTCATAGTTGCCCCCGCTGTCTCTCAGCCTCACCCGATATCGGGGGCTAGGTCCCTGCCGAGGGTCGGCCGCCAGATCGAGGCTTACCTCCAAGGGATCGTGGAAATCACCTCAGGAATTCTCAACTGGGGGA
The DNA here is from genome assembly GCF_901001135.1 of Rhinatrema bivittatum. NCBI lineage: Eukaryota > Metazoa > Chordata > Amphibia > Gymnophiona > Rhinatrematidae > Rhinatrema > Rhinatrema bivittatum. The sequence goes on along the minus strand of NC_042632.1, from coordinate 44,776,261 downwards.
GGAACCCAATGGGTGTCACCGCAGGAGAGCGGGGCTCGTCTGTAGAGGTAAGATTTCTTATTTTGGTTTTCTTTGGTAAAATTACTCTAACGCTGTGCGAGCGTGCATAGAGTCCCTAACTGCTATGCAGATACTGAAGAGCAGCAGTTCCTGCAGGGGTATATGTACTAGGGCTGACGTCAGATTGAAATCTGATCCGTCTCCAACGTCAATCAGGAGTACACTATACCCATTGGTCCTGAGTCCATCTGCTACACGCTAGGAAATCTCAGTTTCTCTAGAAACTACCATGTGATAGTTTGCAGGCAGAGTATTTGCCCAAAGGCAAGCGCGGACCAGTCAGTTGCAAGTGAAGCCTGGGAATTGTTTGGCAGGACCCTCCAAGTATCCACAAGATTAATCCTCAGTGCATGCTAAGATTATTATTAGAGGGCAATGCATTTACACTTTGCCAGGCTATCATACAAACCTCAAACTAAGAGTCAAAGGGGAAAATAAATAGAACACAAATTAAGCGAAAAGATAATGCAGTTCTGTTACTGCACTGCAGCAAATTATGAGAGAAATATTCAGATCATGCTAGAAGGGGGTAGGAATATGTAGGTCTTGATACTGACTGTACAATCAAGCCAAAATAAAAAAAATACCAGTTGTAGAAGTTTATAACATATCAAAACCAAGGTAATATAATATTGTAGATAACACTTACCTCCAAAATATGTTAAATCGTACAGCTCTTTAGCACTAGCTTTTTTACTCTTGTTTTTTAAATGAAAAAATGTGTTTTATATTAATCAATTTTTGTAATTTTTTTCTATTTTGATTTCACAATTTGTATTTATTCTTTTATTTCTGTAAACCATTTTGATCAAATTATATTTGTAAAGGCGGTATATAAACATTTTTAAATAAACACTTTTAAAGGAGTTCCTCATAACTTTGAGCTTACAGCATTCGCTTAATGCTGTTCCATATACATCTTTTTTGGAATGCAAAGTGTTTAACTCTGCTCAACAAGTACAAGCATAAGTTTTTTAACCAACTTTATTCTTGTTCAAAAATGTGCTCTTTTGACTGGTGCATTTGAGAGTCAAATAAGTAAAATATAAACTGTAAAAGAGCAAGTCACATAGCAAAAGTTTCTTGTTACAAGAGTACTGAAGTTCTTAGCCCAGAAATATGCCACACCACGTCTTTAGCATATATTCAAAGTGTGTGTCAAATTAAAGCGCCTGATATGCTGGCATGTTCGATCTTTCTTCAGAGGCATTGGGGAAAAATCACTATACAAGCAAAAAACTTTTTCGTACTAAGATAGACTATCATGACAGTGCTCTACAGCTCCTTATCCATGGTAAAGCTTAATGTCCTTAGTCAATTTTACTGTGGCTATTTTTCGCCTGATGTCTGAAAAGGAACCAAAGGCTAGTAGCTTGAGCAAGTTCTCCCAATACAGTTGCACAGTATCAATCATAGATCCACATGATATCTGTATGGTTTGCTTGGGGGACTGTCAGACGCATTTTAAATCTCATGAAGAAGCTTTTTGGAAAGATTAAGATGAGCGCATGGTCACTGGAGGCATCAATAATGAAAAGCCTCAAAGCTGCACTTACTGATCAATAAGAACATGGATAAAGAGCTGTTGAGAACTAGGTTGTGATCACCTATCTTAGTTGGAAAAAACTGTCTTAGAGAGTGATTTTCCCAGGCACCTCTGAAGAAGGATCGACACACACCAGCATGTCGGACACTTTCATTTGACACACATTTTGAAAATATGCTAAAGAGAAGTTGTGGCATATTTCTGGGATAAGAGCTTCAATACCTTCGGGACAAGAAATGTTGATAAGTGCTTTGTTCTTTAACAGTTTATATTTCACTTATTTGACTCACCATTGACTGTATAATGTCATAAGACTGATTAGCTACTGCAATCCAAAAACATCTATAATCAGGACAGATTTTAATCAGATTACGATTGCCAAAATAATCTAACACACAAGACTACAAAGGGAGAGAAGACGACAAAGTCCCAAGTAAGAACAAAACTAATTTTTCCTAGATTGTCATCTGTTTTATGATTCAATAAACTGGGAAATAACTCACGGAGAAGAACGAACTTTTGTATTATGATTTACAATTTAATTTTTGTTTCTTCTCTCTTTATAGTATTTAGTTGTGATCATATTATGCTTTATCCTTTAAAATAATGTCATCCACAAAGCATTCCTTTTGATATTGGTGGAGCTCTAAGAGCTCATTAAATTGTGGTCTAGAGTTTTATAAATAGAACCACTAAGAACTTTTGCTTCTCTGTTTCATAAAGAACATGAACAAAAAGACAAGAAAACTCCCAGTAAACCAGTGTTTTCTCATTACCTTGTTGATGCGGTAACACTGCTAGATTCCAAAATGTTTTCTGTCATTTCTAGGTGTACTGCATCTGGTATTTCATCTGATTTTTCAATGCTGTCTTCTGGAAGTTCTTCAGATGGCTCAAGCTTTTCATCATCTTCTTCCTCTAAGAGATCATTAATCTGTAACAAAATAAAAACCACAAAAGTTTAAAAGTTCAGATATCAGGCAGTAACAAAAACAGAAAATGACAGCAGGTAAGGACTGCAGGGTTCATCTAATAGTAGACCCAAGTTGATTTCAGGTCTTTCCTCATTTTTGTGGCTAGGCACCTTCTATATTTATCCCATCCTCTCTCTGGTATTGCTATTGCCACCCTCACTGCCCCCAGAAGGCAATTTCATGCAACCATCATTCTCTCGATGAAGTTGTACTTTCTGATGTTACCTCTGACTTTATCCCCTTGGAACCTATCTTGTTGTAGAATATCCTATCCACTGGAAAAGGTTTGTTGTTTTCTGTAAGCTATTTGTATCTTTCAGGAATCTGAATGTATGTAGCCATCATAGTCCCACTTTTCTCTCTTAGGGATACATAGTTAGGACTTCAATCTCACAGGACTTTAGATACAGCTAAAGATTTTGTATTAGTGTATAAATTTTGATGGTGGTGAGGAGCTGTGTGTGTTTAATGTTTGTGTAATAATAAATTGATTGGGGCTCTGCAAGTGACTGGTGAGTGTGTGGGAATTCTCAAGCATAGCGATTTTCTCACAAAGAAACTAAGAGAGAGGCACGGTCAGACCAGACACACTTGCATCAAGAATTTTTATCCTTTGTGTCTAGTTGTTGTTTATTTTGTACATCATTTAGTGCTTTTCTGTTTATTAAGATTTATTAATTGCTTAAAGACAGCAACCACAGAAATGAAGCCAGGAACAAAAGCAAGAAAGCCGAAGAGTGGATGGTGATGGAGGCAACAAGAAAGGCAAAAGCAAAACTTGGCTCAAGGCGCAACACCCCCAAGCATTGGCCCTGCTACTAACTCTTCTACAATATCGCTCACAAAATAATGAGCAGAACTGGCCCCAGCACAGCTCTCATGCACCCTCCGTCAGAGTGAAATCTATTTACTACTACCCATGGTTGTCTACCATTAAACCAGCTAACATACGGCTCGATACAGTAAGGCCGCGGTAAAAACAGTGCGGCAGTGTCAGGCGCACCCTTCCTCCCCGCACGCACAGTTCTCTTCACTAACTCCCCGATACTCTCCTCTAATCGCATGCAAATGCATGCCGCGGCTGTGAAGCGTTAGGGAAGGGTTATGCCCGCGCAACCCATTTTACTGTATAGGCGCTGTAACAGCGCCTATACAGTAACCTGGGTGCGCTGGTGCCTGTCATTTCAAATGACATTTGAAATGACAGGCACCAGGAAGTGTAAAAAAGTGTAAAAAGTGTAAAAAGTGTAAAAAACTTGTGTGTTACATAAAAAAATAAAAAAATTTTAAATACCTGTCGGAGGGCCGTGGGTCCAGGCGGCCGGTGGGCAGCCATCAGCGGCATCCAGTAGTCCCTTCTCCCGATTTCGCACGGGCAGGGGGGGCGGCAGCGGGGTCCGGGGGGGCAGCGAGATCCGGGGAGCGAGTAGCGGCAGCGTGTTCGATCGGGCAGGCAGGTAGGTGGCAAAAAAAAGATGGCCGCCTGCACGGGAAAAGCGTGCAATTGGCCGCTGAAGACGTGACGTCACGACGTTTGGCGTCACGGGGTGTGACGTCACGTCTTCAGCGGCCAATTGCAGCTTTCCCCCGTGCAGGCGGCCATCTTTTTTTCCCACCTGCCTGCCCGATCGAACACGCTGCCGCTACTCGCCCCCCGGATCTCGCTGCCACTGCCACCCCTGGATCCTGCTGCCGCTGCCCCCCGGACCCCGCTGCTGCCTACCCCGCCGCTCCCGGATCCTGCTGCCGCCCCCCCGCTGCCGACCCGCCCGTGCGATTTTGGCCCTCATCCAGGCAGGGGGAGCCGGAGGTCGTTCGCCGTCGGCTCCCTCTGCCTGGATGAATGCCCGTGCGAAATCGGGAGAAGGGACTACCGGATGCCGCTGATGGCTGCCCGCCGCCCACCGGCCGCCTGGACCCACGGCCCTCCGACAGGTATTTAAAATTGTTTTATTTTTTTATATAACACACAGGTTTTTTGTTTTTAACACTTTTTACACTTACCGTAGCAGGCCCGAGCCTTGCTACTTTTTCGTTTGGTTTTTTTTTTGCTTCGGGAGGAGGGGACCGGACGGGGCTGCAGGAGACCGGACGGGACCAGGGCGGGTAAGCAATGTTTTTACACTACACTACACTAACTCCTACTAGGGGGAGGCGGTAAACTAGCAGGTTAAGGCCGCGGCAGAACAGCGGGTTACGGAGGAGATAATATCAGCGCCTGTTACAGTATCGCAGGGGAATAGCTAATTCCTTCATTATACAGCTTTTTCGTTCATTTACATGCTGGGTGCGGAAAGGGTTTAGGAAGCGCTAAGGACGCGTGAAACTGGAGACTGTATCGCTGGATGGCCTTACTCGTCTGTATTGTGCGCTCCCAGCACGTTACAGACGGGGAATCTTTAACTCAACGTTACTGTATCGACCTGATATTAAATATTCACTTAAACCAGGAAAAACATTAAATAACTCATTCTGATATTTATAATGAAAAATACAATTTAATAAGTTTTGTGAAAAAGTTGTTTTCAATTCTAACACATTGTATTTATGAACAGATATACTTACTAAGTGCTTGGTAAGCAATTTAAATAGTGTGCAGTGTGGGAAAAGATTACAAGTTATGTCCTCTGATGAAGACAATCCTTTGAAACGTAGCAAGCGTCAGGACATTTATACCAGCACTTTTGCCTGCATTGCTTTGGGCTTGAAGCTGCTTCAGCTCGTTTTAAGATACGTTTTTACTTGCATATAAAATGTAAAAAAAAAATGCTCTAAGCGCTATAAATGGTCAATTTGAGACTCCAGAAAGATTTATTATGGCAGTTTGGTCATGCAAAAACCAGAGTCATAAATGAGCCACATTCTATCATTATTGTACAGCTGGGGAGCCATATACATTCTTGAAAAACAACTAACACTAGTATAATTAACAAACTAATTTATTTATTAATTACTGGGCATATGGATAAACAGTTTCATGAGGAAGAACGAGCATGGATTTAGCAACAGGAAGTAGTATCTTCTTACTAATTTATTACAATTCTTTCAAGATGGATAAGGGTTAGCCTATCAATATGCATGGTGACATTTTTAAAAAATTGTGTTTTAATTTACTTTCCTTTAGTCTTGCTAGAACAGATCAGACATGTGGTCTGGTCAGACAGAGAAAAAAAAATACAAAAACCCCACTCAAAGCTGACTTCACTACCCCCTACAAGGGCTGCCTTCAGCTCTTCAATATCTTATGTCAAAACTAATTCAACCAAAGGCATTGTTTTGCTTTCCAAATCATCACCACAACCAACATCTGATACACCCAAGAAACTTAATTCCATGGTCATTAATCCAGAAATTAGAAAACTCCTACACCCAGATCATGTTTAGGTCAACTACCATCAGTGTAGGCAGCAACATTCACTGCTAGTTTTCTGAATTTATCAAACTGAGGGCCCTTGATTGCTGCTACTTCTCTGGGTGGGTTCTGGACTACATCAGGCAGGACTCAGGTAAGTTTAAATTTCACAATCCTTATTATCCATGCCAGATCAGTCAGACAAATGGAACACACAGTACCCAAGCTCCACTCAGACCAGACAGGAGGAAGCCACAATAACTCAGGACTCCTGTTTTATTCAAAGTTTAGCCTTTCCCAGCCTACACACCCACATTGAAGTGCTCAAAATAGGGAGATAACAGACAAGGGCACTACCCTACCAATATCCTCTAGAAATACAGGTTCTGATTCTGCCTATGATGAGTCCTGTACTCAAGTTGAGTGGGCATGACAGCCTTCTGAAACCCACAAACTCTGCTGGAGCAGGCCAAAATGCCCATCTCCTTGATTCCTCCTGAAATCAAATGCCTTAGAAACTAATGTGCTTTAATGGGACACATGAAAGACCTATCCAAGAAAAAAATGGTCAGCTACAAACATCTCAAAGGTGACCTGCAATGGACTTCAGAATGGCTGCCCCTGTTCTGGCCTATATCACCCAACTTTCTCAACATCCTAAGTGACAAAAGCCCACATCTGACACAAGTGAAACACTACCCTTAGATGAGGGATAGTATTAGGCACAGAGAAACCCTGTCCTTTACAATTACCAAAGGCCACCAAGGTGATTGATTTCAACAAGACTAGCTGCCCTAGAAGGCTTGAAAGGGGAGAGGCCAGATCCCTTCAAAATTAAGCTCAGATTCCAAGTCAAGTAGGCCTTCCACAGCAGAGAACAGGTGTTCTTCATTCCCTGGAAGTATCCCATCCAAGAACATATCGAAAGAGCTTCTGTGATTGTGTCCCTCGCAGCAAGCCAGAGTCAATCTCTGCCCTCTGCAAGATTTGAGTATTATACCTTCATTCCAGTCTGCATGGGGCGGTAGTTATCGGAAGCAAATTGCTGGGCAGATTAGATGGACCATTTGGTCTTTATCTGTCGTCAATTCTATGTTACTATGGAAGTACAAGATTGAAGGAATGTATCCCGCATAGGGAAATATTGTCTGCTCCATAAACTGATCTTGCAGAGGCTCCAGACTAACCGTGTCATTCATCAAAATGCATTATTGTTCATAACGCATGGCGCAAATGCAAATAGTATTAGAACTCTGAACACTATGAAACATACAACAGATTTAAATTAAATTTAAGAAAATGCTTTTTCACCCAATGAAATGCACAACTAAGCTGCAGAATTTCTTGCCAAAGAATGTGGACAAGGTCAAAAGCATAGCCGGATTTAAATATGGTTTTGACAATAACCTGGGAAACATCACCTTTTAATGCTGGAAGCATGGAGTAACCACGGAATGGATTTCTCCATTAGGAATGATTGGATGCTTTTTCTAAGTGAAGCAGAGTGGCCACTGTATGATACAGAATGCTGCGCCGAATGGATCATTAACCTAAGCCAGCAAAGTATCTTGTGTTTTTAAATTGTGTTACTATAACAGTTCACTATAACAGGAATTTATAACAGTTTTACCATTTGCTTATAACACTGCAGTTGCTAGAATTTATCAACAGCTCAGTAGTACCTATTTATATTCTTTTCACACATCTAGTGACATGATAAACCACTACCACACACATATATAAATGACTATAAATGCCCCAAGGAAGAGATTTCCTTTACCTGTTCAGTTATTGAACTTATATCATTAGTAGATGAAAAATCTTCTTCTTCTGTTTCAAAGAATTCATAGTAATTTTCCAGAAGTCCAGCCATTATTCTGCTGACTGTCTCTTGCTCCTTCAAATCTTCCACATCTGTATAAATGCTGGAGATAAAAGATTTTCAACTGCAAGTTAATCAACTTATTTCTAAGTTTTGAGGTAACTAACAGGTGTTTTCTGAAGACAGCAGTTCACCAAGCATGCATGGGTGATGTCATCACCAGTAAGAGCCAGTCATTTAAAGAATTTCCTGGAAATGTCTATAAGACCTCTATGTGCATGTACAATGGCTCCCGCGCTCCTGGGGCCTGCCTCAGCTGTGTAATTAAGCTGATAAGCTAAACTCAAGAAAGGGTGGAGGGAGAGCATGTATAACTGGTAAACTTTAATGGAGAGCAGTTTCAGGTAAACAACTGTTTTCTCTGAAGACAAGCAGTTCACCATAATCACGCATATTGGGCTCCATAGCCATCATCTTCTAACAAAAGAAAACAAAAAAATGCAGGTGGGGGAGGGAAAACAGTCATGCCAACATGATGGCACAAACTCTTTTTGGTGGGTTAACAAAAAAATGTAACTTGAAGACAACCCTAAATTATAATAAGTGAGTCCTAGGGGAGCTGGAGTTGAGCTCTATAAATCAAAGATGCTCAAGAATGGATGCGACATCAGGTTTGGGCAGACCAAAGTCCGTATCTAAAACGGCAATAGAATGTGAATGGGGAAACTCCACATTGCAGCTTTGCAAATCCTTTCCATAGAGGTTGACCTTGGATAGGCCAGCAATAAGCCTTAGTCCTGACATCATAGGCCTTGATACCCCAAAATGTTAAAATGTGCTTGGGTGTAAGTGAAGAATTTGTAGCCTAATATCCAATTAGATAGATGTTTACTTTAACATTGCAATTCCAAGCTTGACTGAGCAAAATGAATCAAAGTTGGATTAACTTTAAGGTTTTTAATCTGCTCCATATATTATGTGACTGCTCTCTTGCAATCCAAAATGCGCAGGGCTTATTTACCTCCGCTGGAATGTGGCCTTGGGAAAAGCAGGATGGGATGACTAAGGCCAAAACTCATTATTACCTTAGGTAGAAACTTAAGATACACCGAATAGTACCACCTTGCTAAAATGAAAACAGTACAAGGTGGATAAATCACTTTGGACTGGAGCTCTCTAACCCTATGGGCTGATGTGATCACCACCAAAAGGTGAACCACTTCCCTCCCCCCACCTTGACAGGTCTTTTAGCCTACAAGAATTCAAAAGAGGGCTTTCATGAAATGTGTTAAAACACTGAGGTTCCCATGACATAGTGAAAGGCTTCAAATGAAGCAAGCCTTGCATAAATCTTGCAACTAAGGGTTGTACAGAAATCAATATTTCTTTCCACATAATGGTGGAAAGCAGAGTTGCTTACCTGTAACAGGTGTTCTCCTAGGACAGCAATTTTCCAGGTCTGGTACTTCAGGTCACAGGTGCTCAGCGGCTGAGGGTAATCAAGCAGTTTTTGTGTGGGCAGGAGAAAGGATCTAAAGCCTTTTGCTCACACCACACAGAAAACCTCCTCCACTTCAGTCCATAGGACTTTCTAGTGGAAGGCTTTCTAAAAGCTACCAGGACCTGAGACACATCTTCGGAAAGATCCAGTGGTTGCAAAATCAGCCTCTCATCATACAGGCTCTGAGTGTCAGGGCCTGGAGGTTGGGATGCTGCAGCCTGCCCCAATTTTGCATGATGAGATCTGGGGAAGTCCCCAGACTGATCGGCTTCCGGAAGGACAACTCCCGGAGTAGAAGCCAGACATGTCTTGGACATAGTCTCTCAGTCCTGTCGATATCATCTACTTGACATTAATCCAACATCACAAATACAATCACAGATTAAAGATCTTGTCTCAGAAGAAAATGCAACATTTCTCACCAGGAACGTATGTTTTTGTGGGGTTTTTTTTTTTGTTTTTTGTGACCCATCCTAGAACCCCAATGTTATACGAGGTCCCCAAGATACATAAGGCTATTAAAAATCTACCATTATGTCCTATTATTTCAAGCAATGGATCTTTATTAGAATCCTTGACTATTTTCCTGGATACATTTTTACAATCACATGTTAAAAGAATGAGATCTTACATCCAGGACACTACACAATTTCTGGCCAAGATTAAAATGGTATTAGCTAATACTGGTAGATCTTTAGTCACCATGGACATTATTTCTCTTCATACGAATATCTCAAAGTTGCACTTAACGACATTGGAACCATACTGTTACCCGAACAACATATCCATTGTATTCTGTCTAATTTATTACAATTAGTAGATTTGGTGTTAAAAAATAATTTTTTCAAATTTGGAGGCAATTTTTATATCCAAACATGAGTCAATCAGTAGCCTCATCTATAGCCAACCTTATAATGGAAGTTTTTAAGTGAACATATACATACATATATATATATATATATATATATATATATATATATATACACATATATATACATACACACACACACACACACACACACACGATAGTTCCTTTTTTTCTCACATCCCTGATTGGGTGAGAGAGATTTATTTTTTCTCTGGGATTCAATGTAAGACATGTTAAATGATATTTTTTTTAAAGGGATCAATACTCTAGATCCTCATTTAAGATTTACTATGGATTCAAGTCTGTCTCAAATTTCATTTTTGGGTGTTTTGATTTTCAAGGACGTGGAATTAGAAACAACTACTTCAAAAACAAACTGATCACAATAATTTATTAATGTATCATAGTTTCCACCTGTGTGTCTTCAAGAACGGTCTTCCAGTAAGCCAAGTTTTTAGAATTAGATGAATTTGTTATACTGGAACCGAATTTAAAGCACAAGCCTATGCTTTGGCTAGATGGTTTTTTTTTTGAACGGTGATATCCCTTTCTTATGATCAAGACTGCCTATCGAAGGGCGTTATACTCTGATCGGGCAGCCCTTTTACAGTATCGTCAAAAAAATCCCATATCACAAGATGTGTTCTGCAGCATTCTGACAAGGCAGCTTATATAGCCCAAAGCATTCAAAGACATTTGCACATCTTGCAATTTTATTCTATATTTTCAGAGGAACTGCTGATTTCTTTTAAGAAGGGTCCTAGCATCCGCAACCATATTATTCGTGCATCTTTACCCAGAGTAATCAACGCATCTGTTTCATTTCAGTATAAAGGACACTCCATGTGGAGCGTGCGATGTACATACAACTACCCTGTAGGGTAATATCTGGTGCAATTCACTATCTCAGATGGGTTACATCAAACGATTTAATACCAATTGTAATTCCCAGTTTGTGATCTATATTTTACAGTGTCCTTGCCCACAGGTATATATTGGTCACACAGAGACCTGTTAAGGTACGCTTGAGTGAGCATTGTAGCAGGCTGAACACAGGCAATTTAGACGCACCTATAGTTAAGCATTGCCTGCAATATAAACACACATTCACACAGTTACGTTGGGACTATAGTAGATGTTGTCACACCTTCTGATTGAGGAGGTGACATTAAAATTTTATTAAATAAGGAACAATGTTGGATTTTTCTGCTTTAGTCCAGCTTTCCTCGTGGCATGAACAGTGACATAGAATGGATGTCCCTTCTTGAAATCATATTAGTCAATTTTTGTTGTATGTTGATTGAATGAAGACCAATCAATAAAAAAATCCCAAAAGACTAAGGCCAACCAAACTATGGCTTTAAATAGATATAACAAAATGGTGGATCGTATAGGAAAAGCGCTGAAGCTAGTGATACGGAAAAGACGACTTCATTTAAGACACACAAGTTATAAGGTTTAATACTGAATGTCCATGATTTTCATATGGTTATGTTATCTGATGAAAAAAGTGTTATATTCTAATGAATGTGAGATGCTGACAATGCGCCCCTGAAGAAAAAGATCCTTTTTGAGGCTCGAGCAGTGTTGTCCATATAAAAAAAAATAAGATGTCAACTGTTTTTCAAAATATAAAAAAAAAAAAAAAAAAGTTATCTTGAAAAGACCAATGATTAGAAAATATGAGTATTTAACTCACTTGTAGTGACATTAACTTTGCCACAAAAAATTATGTGACTTTCATTACCCTAAATTATATGAGATCTTTTAATTGGAATCCGATAATTTCCTATGGTATATGGCTTTATTGTAATTCATCGGGTTTTTTTGAGACACCAGCTCCTGTGTGAAGGCTCTTGGCTTCGAGGGCATCTTCAGGTCTTTTGGGGGGTTTTCCCCTGAACCCCTCCCTACCTTTGAGCTCTCTGGGGTGTTTTCCCCACCTGGCCTGTTGAGGTTGGTTCCAGTGATGACATCCATTTTGCTGGGATTGGCCTCTTCGGGTTTGGTGCCAGTGAAGACTGAGTGAAGCGGTGTGTCAGGGTATACAAACCCAATGACCCTTTCTCCCCCAGTCTGGCGATTTTCTCGTCCCATTGACATTGGGCCTTCAGGGACATTCTGCCACTATCGCAACAGGATGTCTGGTCATGGTCCGGACCCAGACACAGAGAGCAATCAGTGACAGGGACAACTTTGCCACACTGGCAATATTTAAAGCCTGGGGCTTTGGGATGCCATGAGTAGCACTTAAAAGTGCTTTTTTGGGGTACACCGAGGTGTAAAAGAGAAGAAAATTTAAGAAGAAGCGCACGAGAGAGGAATCCATGTTCGTGAGCTGTGCGAGAAGAAATAGAACGGAGCAAGTCGGGTAGTCGCCCGGGAACGGCCACGCAGGCTTGCAAAGCTCTGTTATCTGTGGAGAGAGTTTTCCGCCTCAGGTCGCCAGAGGGACATCCCAGACAGCATGGCTAATTCAGCCTGCTTATCGATGGGAAAAGATTTAAATTTCTGATACACAGTAAAAGTCAGCAGATAAAGACCAATATGGTCCCATCCAGTCTTCCCAGAAAAATGTTTAAGATTAGAACTGCTGCTGCATACAGGTTACCCTAAGACTAAGAAGACCCCCATGCAAGTCATACAAACAGACGGAGGTTTCTTTTGTATGTTTTGAAGAAAAAGAATTATGGAATAATCTGTATCCAAGGCTGAAGCCTTGACAATTGGTCCCTCTGCTCCCAAATTTTAATCATAGCTGTATGGGGAAAAAGTATAATGAGAAGAGGAGGGAGCAGTTTAACCATATACTACAACATAATCAACTCAAGAGTTGATTCACACCTGCACAGTGTACTGTGCAGGTGTGAATTGTTAAAAATAGTACTAAGCATACTCAATTCAAAAAAATTCTCTCCAAAATTTGATAGAACAGGTTGCACTAAATGCAGCAGTATCCAATATCCTCTGCTGAATCTACAAGGTAGCTGCAGTGAAAAAGTTTTACTCTCTGGCAGGCTCGGTGGCAGAATGGAACAAGGTTGAAGATAAAGCAGTCCCAAATGAAAGCCCTGAATTATGGCTAAAATGAATTCCTAAGAGTTGTTTTCTCTTCCCAAGTGTTCAGTGCCATATTTTAAGTACCAATCATTATAAGGGAGCATTTCACCTTATCCATTTAGTTGAAATATCTCTAGGGAAATATTATAAAAATAATAAGAGACTCATCAAAATTGCAGAAGTAATTTTGTTAAATTTTGCCTACCCTCATTCTGCACTCCTGGGAAAAGAATCCTCTGCTCCACACTGTGTGTGTGTTAGAGAGAGGGTTCGTACTGCTACACTAATTACATGATACAGGAACCTGTCCACACCTGTCACTAACAGCAACTAAAAGACTTTTTTGGGGGGTTTTGACTTTTTCTTAAAATGTTAACACTTCATGTGTACACAGCAATACGAAGTCCTCTAAGGGTCCACACTAACAGGATGAATCTGCTAATATTATACAGATAGAAGCATAACATTAAAACATACTAGGGGGCCAGCCCAATGGTTCAGAGGTAGTCACTGTGTAACGGTGACATCTAGTGGTTGAATTTGGGACACATGCTTTAAGGATTCTGATGTTATTAGCTGAGGACTGTAAGTGCAATAACTGGTTTAAAGTAAGTTGGGAGAAAATGAACCCAGAGAGCTGCAAATGAAGGATCATGATACTAAATCCCAGCCCTGTTTCCAACTGAGCTGGAAAGGAAAATTGGTTCTTATCTGCTAATTTTCGTTCCTAAAGTACCTCAGAGTAGTCCAGACAAGTGAGGTTTATGTATCCCCTACCTGCAGATGGAGGCAGAGAACAAAACTTTGAGACACTGCTACATAACCAAGAGTGCCACCTGTAGACCCTCAGTATTGATCTGTACCCAAGCCAAGATGTATACCTGAAACCCCAATAAAACTTGGGCTAAGAGAGACAAAGTTGGAGCCCCCTGAAAACTGCCTCCTTAACACAAAGCATATACCAAACTATGTACACTTTTCATTAATCTGAGTATATCACAAACCAGCTCAGCATCATTCAGAAGCAAGGAAGTCTTTCGAAAGATGGGGACGGGTCTCTGGACTGATCTGTGTTACTTCAGGAATGAAAGTTAGCAGGTAAGAACCAAATTTTCCTTTCCTGTTTGTACCCCAGATTAGTCCACACAAGCAGGATGTACCTAAGCCCTTCTATTCTGGGCGGGAACTCTAAAGACCAGTGCGCAACACGCTTTCCCCAAACGTTGCCTCTTCTGGCGCTCGCACATTCAAGTGGTAATGTCTGGTAAAAGTGTGAAGAGAAGACCATGTCACCATTCGACAAATCTCCTGAGGAGAAATTAACTGACACTACGCTCGTAAGGTTGCCTGCACCCTAGTGGAATGCACTCTCAACCCCTCCGGCACTGACCGACCCTTCGTTCTGCCCTGCCGGTTGATATAAGCCACTGTCGTTGCATTGTCCGAGAATACACGCACCACCTTGTCTTGAATAAGTGTGAGAAACACCAATAAGGCTTTGCGCACTGCCCTGGTTTCCAGTCAATTGATGGACTAGGTCGCCTCCTCTGACAACCACTGCCCTGGGCTGATTTCCTTGAATTATCACTCCCCAGCTAGAGAGGGCTGGCATCTGTGATCACCACTGCCCAGTCTGGCACTTCCACATCCATCCCTTTCTTGAGATTGTGCCAAGACAGCCACCATGAGAGACTGCACTTGGCATCCACCGTCAACAGCAAAGAAAGCTGAAATTCCTCCAAAAATGTATTCCAACGGGATAACAGCACCCTCTGCAACAGGTGCATGTGAGCAAAGGCCCATGCAACTAACTCCAGCGTAGAAGCCATGGAACCCAGGACCAGCAAATAGTCCTAGACTGGGAACTGACATATGCAGCAGCCAAAAGGCCCGACTCTGCAACTTCACTACCTTCTCTCTGTAGTCAGAAACACCTTCCCCTTCCAGATATCGAAGCATGCCCCCAGATATTCCAACGACTGGGTCAGCTTTAAATGGCTCTTTACCAGATTTATCACCCAGCCCAATGAATCCAGGAGCTGCAGAACCCGCTGGTCTGAGTGACAACACTCCATTTCAGACTTCACCCGTACTAACCAATCGTCCAGATATGGGTACACCAGGATAACTTCCTTCCTGAGCGCCGCCACCACTACCACCATCACCTTTGTGAACGTGCGCGGCGCTGTCGCCAACCCAAAGGGAAGGACTTGAAATTGAAAATGCTCCCCCAGGACCATTAACCTCAGGAACCTCTGGTGTTCAGCATGAATGATATGGCGATAAGCTTCCAACTAGTCCAACAATGCCAGAAACTCCCCTTTGTGCACCACCACTATCACCGTGCGCAATGTCTCCATCTAAAACCGTGGCACCCAGAGAGTAGCATTGACCTTTTGCAGATTGAGAATGGACTGAAAAATCCCCTCCTTTTTGAGCACCACAAAGTACACGGATTACCAATCCTGTCCCCTCTCCTGAGGGGGCAATGGAACAATGGTGTGCAGGAGCTGTAGCAGTTGCAAAGTATCCCTCACCGCCTCTCTGTCTCCACCTGCTGGAAGGGAGGCATAACCCATGGTTTGGACTGATCCGGGTATGTACAGGGAACAGGAGATTAACAAGGCATCCCTGAGCGTATGAGAAAATTCTAAGGCGTAGCCATTTCTTACCACTTCCAGGACCCACACGTTCGAAGTGATCCTAGTCCACTCCTCGTAAAAGAGGGACATCCCCTCCGATAGCCACTGGAGCGGACCAACCCTTCATTGGCCAATCTTATTTCCGCCCCCTCCCTGGGACCCAACATCCCTTGGAGGTCAGCGTTTGGTTCAAAAGGACTGCTGCATGCCTGAATTCTGTTTTTGGGCTGTTGGGCAAGGGCTCCTGCCAGCGCGAAACCGCCTCACCTCTCGGAAGCGAGCTCACAGAGGAAAAGACTTCTTGGGGGGGGTCTTTCTGTCCTCAGGCAACTTATTACCCTTCGACTCCCCCAACTGCTTCATGAGCTGCTCGCCGCATCTCAAAAAAGATATAATTGCGATGGAGAAAGTACAGAGAAGGGCTACCAAAATGATAAGGGCAATGGAACAGCTCCCCAATGAGGAAAGACTAAAGAGGTTAGGACTTTTCAGCTTGGAGAAGAGACGGCTGAGGGGGGGATATGATAGAGATGTTTAAAATCATGAGAGGTCTAGAACGGGTAGATGTGAATGGGTTATTTACTCTTTCGGATAATAGAAAGACTAGGGGGCACTCCATGAAGTTAGCATGGGGCACATTTAAAACTAATCGGAGAAAGTTCTTTTTTACTCAACTCTGGAATTTGTTGCCAGAGGATGTGGTTAGTGCAGTTAGTATAGCTGTGTTTAAAAAAGGATTGGATAAGTTCTTGGAGGAGAAGTCTATTACCTGCTATTAAGTTCACTTAGAGAATAGCCACTGCCATTAGCAATGGTAACATGGAACAGACTTAGTTTTTGGGTACTTGCCAGGTTCTTATGGCCTGGATTGGCCACTGTTGGAAACAGGATGCTGGGCTTGATGGACCCTTGGTCTGACCCAGTATGGCATTTTCTTATATTCTTATGTTCTAACAGCAGCTTGCCCCTGAAGGGGAGGTCAGAACGCTGGGTTTTAGACCACACATCTGCCGACCAATTTTGCAGCCATAAAAGTCTCTGTGCCACCACCAAAGAGAACATGCTCCTGGCAGAGGTCCAGATCACGTCATACAGGGCTTCCGCTACATAGGTCACTCCCACTTCCAAGCGGGTAGCTTAAATTGCCTCGGCCGCTGATCCAGATCGCTTATCATGAACCTTCTGGACCCAGCACAAGTAGTCTCTGCATCAAGCTTCTGCACACCGCCACACTCAGACTCAAGGCTGACACCTCAAACAACCCTTTAAGTAAAATTTCCAGTTTCCAATCCTGGACATCATTCATTGCTGCTGATATTGCCACCGGGATGGTAGTCTTCTTGGTAACCGTGGACACCACCACATCCACCTTGGGAATCTTCCACAACTCCTATGTGTGTTCTGGCAAGGGATATAACTTAGCCATAGCCCTGGCCACCTTCAAGCCCGCTTCAGGAGATACTCCCGATCCACGAGCTTCTTCACCTTCTTCGGCAACGGAAAAGCCTTAGGGAGTCCCCGTAATCCCTCTAGGACTAAATCTTCCTGAGTGACCTTAATCCCCAGCTCATGCAGAATTAGCGGGCCCAGCTCATCCCTACAGAACAACTGAACCACCTGAGGGTCATCACCATCCACGACCAGAACCTCGTCCGGATCCTAAATTGGATCCCCCAATATACTAACGTATTAACAGGGTCCACGTCCGGATCCACCGGCCCTCCTTGCATCTAATCGAGATCATTCGTCTCCTCTGAAAAGTATTCTTCTACCATGGTCTGACAGACCCTAGGCTTGCAGGATCCCTCCAGACTCTGCATGTCCCTGATTCCTAGGCTTCTTAGCCATTCGGGACTTCCTGAGCAAAAGCCTCTTCGACCCTGCTCCCTTTCTGGCCACATAGGTCTTATTGAGCAGAAGAACAAAATCCACAGAAAAAGCTTCCAGATCCAAAGAAGGGGAGTCCGGGTCCACATCCCCTTGCACTTCTTCCCTTCCCCCCGCTACCAGCAGGGTCCTGATCCGTGGGATACAGTGTGGGAAGGGAGTTCCTAGGCTCTGCCACAGCAGCCTGGCTCCCAGCACGTGCTGACAAAATGGCCACTGGGATCCTCTGATTACCCCCCCCCCCCCGATCCTCCAGAACCTGCCCAGCTGACCTCGTGTTCTTGCCATCCCCCTGGATGTCCCATGGAGGTCCCAGCACACCCAGAGACATTCCCTGCAAAATGCGGCCAAATCGAGGAGAGCCCGTTTCGAACTGCAGCAGTGACAAACTTTGCCGGACTGCACGGGAGGCGGCATTATGGCACGATCAGGCCTAAAAATAGCCCCTGCCGACGCAAGGAGAAAACAGCATTGTCCAATGCTGAAAACAATCCCTGGGCCCGACCAAGGAACAAATTCATACCCCCCTCACCTGCCTCCCAGCAAAGAAATCCAGATGCTCAACTACCGCAGCCCTGCTCCTCCATGCCCCTCCCCCCAAACAACTTAAAACATACAGCCACTCACAAACAGGGCCAGAGAAGGGAAGAAAATTCAAATACTTCCGAAAGAGACTGAGCACAGAGAGTGCCAGGGACCCAGAAGGGTGAGGGAATCAGGACCCCAGGCTTTCACCCTCCCTGACGACAAGAGCCGAGTCAGAACAGGGATCTTCAACTCCCCACTCGCCCTGCTCAACCCGAGGGATGGTCCATGAAGGAACCTAGCAGCTCGAGGAGCCAAAATCTAAAAATTCTCTTTTTTTTTTTTTTAACTCCAGACTGCATGTTTACACAGCTACCATCTGCTGGACACAGAGAAATACTGAGGGACTGCAGGTGGCACACTTGGTTATGTAGCAGTGCCTCAAAGTTTTGCTCTCTGCCTCCATCTACTGGTAGGATTGCATAAACCCCATTTGCTGGACTGGACTGATCCGAGGTATGAACAGGAAACACAAACATGACAGAGACAACTGTCAGATCAAATAAATAAATCTCTCTTTATATCAGAATATCACACACACTGCTTGATAACTCTGCAATCCTGGTCTAAAGATAAGGTTTTATAATCACAAAATTCCATGGTGATAATATAGCACCTACAAAAATCACACATTTCAAGTAGTTAACTTACTGGAAGACATCTGGCCCAAAGACTGCAGCCAAAGCACTTGCAGACCAAACTTCTTCATGATGGGATGCTACATTGGCTAAAAATCTACACAGAAACTTTAACAAACTGTAATTAAGAGATGGAAGCTGCAGCATGAGGTACTTCAACTTTCTTCCAAATTCATCTTCATTATTGTAATCTGAAAAAGGTGATTAAAAACATTTAATCATCTTTGGCAAACAGTCAAATTATAAAACATTTTACGCTTCACTGCATGTTTGCCATTTGATTAATATCCCCAAATGCCATCATTTTTGCAGAAGGCAGACTCTGGAAGATCAGCAGCCTCTATATTAACAAATTTATTGTAACCTTTGTACATGTAATAGAACTAAATGACTCTGGAGACATACAGGTATCTAACACAAAGTTACTTTCAAATTAATACAGTAAATAAAGGCAATAAGTCCACTGGCATCCCCTGCATGGAGCTCCAACAAATTTAAATGTTTGATTAAGATATATGGTATTAGTGTGTTGGGGGTTTTTTGTTTTTTGTATAACCCTAGTCAACTGAAATCTTTTTTGGATAATTGGAGCATGGTCATTCCTGCTTTAGCTCCAGAGAATGTCATATTTTGTAATATATTTTGCTGTAATGGCTTTGCAATTGTTTTTCTCCGTCAGTGCCTTTTTTTTTTTTTTGGTTTGCAAGATGTATTTTGTTTCAGTTCCTCCCTTTTTCTGCTGGATTTTCCCTCTTTATTGGGGACTTGTTAGAGGGCTCCATGTTTGAAACAGTATTTCTACAGCTTTTGTCTTGTATTGTTTTCATATGTACTGCCTTGTTTCACTACTAGGTGATTGCTTGTAAATTTCTTTTTTTTATAAATATTTTATTCATTTTAAAGTGTAGCTTTCCATGAGAGGTGAACCAATGCTGCTGTTCTCCCCGTTTGTGTATAGTGTGGGCTAACCTTCTATAATTTTGGACCAATCTATTTCTAACAATATTGTTCAGAACCCAGTTCATTTGAAAAATGTACATGTGAAGTAATTTCAGTAGCCTTGTAAGGGCAGATGTTAATTTTGCTAAATGTTATATCATGAGTGTGGCTCCAAATGCATTTAACCGGCATGAATCAGAACTAAAAAACCCCAAGAATAAAACAGCATGCCATAGAAAGAGAGAAGGAAAACACAATTCACTTAATTTCCCCTTTTATGATTCTCTCTCATTTCGGTAAAGCCAGAAATTGCTAACAGGGACTATCTTTTCTGCTGTGTCACAGTTATTTCATCAGATTCTAAGTTTATTTTCCCCAATTAGGTCTAAACCTTTCAGCAATAAAGCCTTTGGTGCTCCAGTAAATACTATTCTTTTCCTTCAAATAACTACTCAGTATTGTATTCTCTCCCAAATACATGCTCACATTAGTAGCTTATAAAAATTGCTTAAGCTTTAAATTAATATTGATTGAAACATGGGAAATTCCTAGTCAGATCCTGATTCATTTACTGTACATGAAATCTTTAGAGGAAAATCCCCTAAAGAAGTGTGGGTCAAGGGAAAGTAGATTTACTAAGCCTACAAAACACAACTATGAAAAGTTTCCTTAAGGAACAGACCAACCTTCCTTTCCAAACAGTCATTTTTACTAAGTTACTGTTTGTTTGTATTATACACTGCCAGCATGTCTATCACATGTACCCACAACTGTTCTCCAACATTCAAAAGCAGTGAAGAGAAAACCTAGTCCTATCATCAGTTCTGAGTGCAGCTGATGGATTTTTTATTTTCCAGAATCTCATGGATAGCAAGTGATAGTTTTGGCATAAAAGGATTAACATGCACGAGATAGAGAGATATACTTTCAGATCCACGTTTCAACATGGCCACAAGAAAGTCATTTATGTTGAAAAACATACCAATTTGTACAAGCAGATATAGAGGACTTTTTATTTTTGGATTTAGTTCACATTTTTTTCACTGGTTGCTTAAGGCAAGTTACAATCAGGTACAGTAGGCGTTTCCCAGGCCTCAGAGAGCTTACAAGCTAAGGGCTTCATTTACTAAGCTTTTTTCCCCCCTAGACAAAAAGAATGGGAAAAAAAAGCCTTAGTTCAGGCAACTGAGACTGAAGTGACTTATGCAATATCAAAGTGTGAGCAGAAGTTCAAGCATGGCTAACCCCAGTTCTCAGCCTGCTGCTCTAACCACTAAGGGCCAGTATGTTGACCAGATGCTGTGAGCTCCCTATATTTAAAAACTCTCTATTCCCATGCTGAACTCATCAGGGACCTGCAAGTCTCCTTTACTGGACCCATCAAGAGAGAGATGGCCAAGATGGTAGCTAAGGATTGTAAGTCAATGACTAGGAAGGAAAATCAAAAATTAGTAAAACTCCTGTTTATCACATTCAAACTGCATTGCATTGTGAAAAATATCATCATGCAAAGACTGTACTGCTTAAAGAGTGATTGTCTTTAGTGGTATATTGACTTATTTATTCAGATTTGCTTGATTACAAAATGGAAACATTTCCATATATTACAAAGATAAACTACCTTGAGAAAGCTGCATCATATGAATGTGTAAGCAGGCAGGGATGACAGGTTCAGGAAGTTTCTGAAGAAAATATCTAAGAAGACTGATAGCCGAGGGTACATCTGCTTCTTTGACCAAGTCAACCTCTTCTCCATTATCGTACCTCTGACGAAGCCACTCCACGGTCTCAGCATTTCCATTGACTTGAAAAAGTCCTTCTTGCTCCAGACCTCCTAAATTAGTCAGACGTTACTAAAAATGATCTCTATTCTAAGCCAGAGTATGTGAACAAATGTATGGCAAAGCTTTGAGAGTTTATCAGCTTACCAGAGAATTTAAAAAGATAAAACATTTCTACAACTAGAATAATGCACACTGGGGTAGATAATCAAACCGCGTTCAGTACTATTTAGCCAGATAAGCAAGACTTATGTGGCTAAGTAGTAGCAGCTGGATACGCACCTACATTCAATGGCCACTGCTTATCCGTATAAGCCTTTGTACGACTAAAAGCTACATGCATAAAAAGTAGGCAGATAATGGCAGATCAGGGGTGGAGCAAGTTAGCCAAACTTATATGGCTAACTACTGATATTTGAAGTTAGCGAGATACGTTTATGTCTAAGTTTAGACACCCCATAAAGAAGGTCTAAACTTAGCTGGGTAGAGTTACTCAGCAAAGTGCGCAAATATACATGTATATACAGCAACTATGTCGTGCCACTGAAAATACATAGTAACTTAGCCGGATTAGTTCTAGCTTTGAATATGTACCCCATTATGTCTATCTTGTTTAATAGTAAAGGTAAAATTTAAACTTACCTGTTAAATTTCCTTTCCTCTAGGTCTTTCTAGATCAGTCCAGACAAGTAGTTTATGCCTCCCCTGCCAGCAGATGGAGACAAAAAAAAAAAACCACCCCTCACTTCACTCCTCCTTTAGGGGTCTAGTGCTGCCTTCAGCCCTTCAGAATACCAAGTCAAAGCTAAGATAACAGAAGACAATATTTTAGTTTCCAAATCGCTACCATAACCAAAACCTGATGTAGCCAACAAACATCACTCCATGGTCATTAACCCAGGAATTAGATAATCCTTATACTGAGGTCATGATTAGGCCAATTACCAGAATGGGCAACCTCTCTGCTCTTCTTCTGAACTTGCCAGACAGAGCCCTTGATGGTTTCTGCTTAGCTGAGTAGGTTCTGGTCTGGTATGGATAGTCTTTCCCCTATGAGGAAGGACTAAAGAGGTTAGGACTTTTCAGCTTGGAGAAGAGACGGCTGAGGGGGGATATGATAGAGGTGTTTAAAATTATGAGAGGTCTAGAATGAGTAGATGTGAATCGGTTATTTACTCTTTCGGATAGTAGAAAGACTAGGGGGCACTCCATGAAATTAGCACGGGGCACATTTAAAACTAATTGGAGAAAGTTCTTTTTTACTCAACGCACAATTAAACTCTGGAATTTGTTGCCAGAGGATGTGGTTAGTGCAGTTAGTATAGCGGTGTTTAAAAAAGGATTGGATAAGTTCTTGGAGGAGAAGTCCATTACCTGCTATTAAGGTGACTTAGAAAATAGACACTGCTATTACTAGCAACGGTAACATGAAGTAGACTTAGTTTTTGGGGACTTGCCAGGTTCTTATGGCCTGGATTGGCCACTGTTGGAAACAGGATGCTGTGCTTGATGGATCCTTGGTCTGACCCAGTATGGCATTTTCTTATGTTCTTAAACTTATCTATTTCCTTTCCTTTAGTCCTGCAGAGTTTAAAATTTCACCTTCCTTACCATCCTCACCAGACCAGTTCATACAAGTGGGACATACCTGAGCTCCACTCAGACTAGATGGGAGGAAGTCACAATAGCTCTCAGTAGTCCTGCAACCTAACCCCCACTGATGTGCTTAGAGCATGCATGCTGCCCTGCCATTTTCTTCTGAAAGACAGGTTCTGATTCTGCCTGAGGAGTCCTTGTCAAGTGGGCTTGAAAGCCCTGAGAGACCCGCAAACTCTTGGTAGAGCAGGTCAAAGCACTTATCTCGATTCCTCCTGAAATCAATGCCTTAGAAACTACTGCACTTTATTAGGACACTTGAAAGACCTATCCAAGAAGAAAAAAATGGTCACCTACAAACATCTCAAAGGTAACCTACAATGAGCTTCAGAATGGTTATCCCTGTTCTGGCCTATATCACCCAACTTTTTCAATATCATAAGTGAGAAAAGACTGATCCTGACACAAGTGACGCTTAGAAGAGATAATATCGGGCATAGAAATACTCTTCCCTTTACAATTACCAAAGACCTCCAAGGAGTCAGACACCCACAAGACTCAAAGAGATGCCCTATAAGGCTTGAGAGGAAGGGAGGCCACACCCCCTTCAATACTAAGCTCAACTTCCATGTCAAAACAGACCTTCTGCAGTTGAGGACCGGTATTCTTGCCCTCTAGAAGTATCCCATGCAATAAAGTAGCAAGACAGCTTCCATGACTGTGTCCCTTACAGCAAGCCTGAGCTGTTTTACTAATGTATAATCATGTTCTGTAATCTGCTTAGCACATGCTATTGTTATAAGTGGAATATAAACATTTTAAAATAAATTATAGATGGGACATAATTGATCAATGATTCAATACTACTCTGACAAAAATAATGAAGTAAATATTAAAAAGTTTTACAATTTAATCAAACTGTATAAACTACATAAACTAAGAATCTCATCCAATCTTTTACATACTAGAACATTCAAAGTGTATCCACAAAAAGTATTTTCTCCTTATATCCACTGAATGTCTGAATTGCTTTATCCTTCAATTGGACTAAAACTTTGCAGATTAACTTAAAGTATATCAGAACAGAGCACAAACCACCCAATTCTATTACTTGTTTCAATAATTCAAAACACAGCCATATTTTCAGTCTGCCATAATACTTACAAATTGGGATATTCCATGCAAAGTCACAACCCACTACAGCTAATGTTAAATTAGAATCCAGAAAACAGCAATTGATTGCTAAAGGAAAACCATTGCTAGATGGATAATCTAGAACCCAACTAATATCACTTAACTATAGTATTAGAAAAAATATTAATTCTGTAACTTAGGAACCAAACAACAAGACATTCAGAGGACAATTTTCAAACTGTTTGCCTAGTTGCAAAGTTGATGGGTACACCCAATTTTCAAAGGGAAAGTATGTGGATACTTTCCCTTTGAAAAATGCCCTGGCTAACGAAGTGTGACTGCTTTTTCTGTGAGTAAAAATTGTATGGAAAACTGACGCACAGATTTGAAAAACAATCTGTGTGCATTATTTTTCTCCCTTCCTCCCCCAAAACACACCAACGGAAACACTTCTTCTCAACCCAGCTAAAAGTCTGAAGACTAAGGGACCCGCACAAACTTCTAGTCAGACTGAGTGAAGGCAATTTTTCAGCCAATTTACCTGGATAAATGGCTTTGAAAATTGCCCTCTCAAAATGCTGAATTCTTGAACACAATGCATACGTTAGCAATTAGATTTGAAGATATGGACAAATAGGTTTAGGGAGTTTTTAAAGAAATTTAAATCAAGTTAGCCAAAAACATGGTTGGCACCACTCTGTACAGACAGATAAATAGTATCTTATTTTTCCACTTCTAACTATGCACAGTGATGGTCTTATTTTGTGAAGCTTTGCACCATATTTATTAATAAAACATTTTCAATGGGAAATACACTGGTGGAAAAACTGGCACAAAAGTTTAATAAACGAGCCCCAGTGTGGTACTGTGACTGAGAAAATTATTTTAAAAAATAAAAATGATATGTACCATGTTCCTCGATATAGTCCACAATGTGGCGGACTATGTACGGAACCTCATTGTCTGGATGTCCTTCTCGTTGCAGTTCATCAAGTGCAATTCCAAATATTTTGTTAGCAATATCGGAGTTGCAGTTGCCCAAGGAAGGGGAGGAGCTCTTCCTCATATCTTTATTGCAGCCAGAAATCACAGCTGTCTTTTCTGTTAAATAAAGGAATTCAAGTTAGGATAACAGCCCACAGGTTCATGGATGAAATGAAGATTTTTCCTGATTGAGCATTTTTATTATAACCTTATGTGCTACATACACAGGCTGAGGAGGCCACAAATATCTGATTTAAAAGGGTGACATGAGAGAATGTATTCAGCCACCAACTGATTTTTCAGTCCATACAGTCTTTTCCTGCACCTTACTAGAGATTGCACAAGCACTTCATAATTTTTTTCCTTTTCTCCTACATTTGATCTTGTGAGGGAAATATCAGGACATAGCACCCTATACAGTTATTTCTAAGTATGCTGTTAGGCACTGTCTTTTCAGTAATGCATAGCCATTCAAGGTAGTCACAGCAGTGGCACTACCAATCCAAAGTACCACAAGGTATAAGGAAGGCAGAAGCAAAAATAAAAGCCCAGATCTGCAGCTTACATGCAGAGAATGTCAACCAATCGGTCAAAAAGATGAACCTACATATCAGTCTTAATAAAAATTAAAAAGAGCACTGCCAGGGCTGGAAATCTTATAGTTCATGTTAGAGCTATAAAATGGAAACAGTTGGGAAATTCAAAAGCTTTAATCAATATAATCCTAGTCATTAACATTTAAAATAGCTCAGGGAAAAGAAAAGATTTTAAAGCACAAATATTTTGAAGTTTTAGTGTTTTCCATAGATAGCAAGATGACTTAGCCATTAAAAGTGGGTGACATCATCCAGTGGCACCAAACAAGACTCATCTCTCCAAGCTAGCAGAACTCAGAGTTCTACTGAGCATGTGTGGCATTGTCTCATGAAACTCCTCAGTCTAGATCATAGTTATTTCTATGTATTTGACTCTCCAGGGAGGCAAGCAGATATTCCATGGCTAATTCATCCTGCTATGTAAAACACTGTTTAATGTAAGCAAGCTTACTTTTACTGTCAATAAGCAGGCTAAATTAAAAATATGGGGAATATGAAGCTGAGGGTTGTGACAGAGTTTACTGAATAAGCAACCTGGACACCACTGTAGATAGAGTACCACGAGAACAGGTTTCGCAAAACTGTCAGTCCTTGAGAGGTTGTCAAGACAGTAATAAGATGTAAAGGTGTGCACAGTATGCAGATGCTCATCTAGAAGTGCCTTTCGAGGACAACAGAAGCAGCCATAGATCTCACTTGATGAACTTTGACAGTGTCTGTAACTTGCAATCCTGTTAAAGGTGTATCCTTGTTGAATGCACTCAGCTATCCAGTATACTTGGCGACAGACACCCCTAGTCTATTAGGGTCATATGACAAACAACTGAGAAGATTAAAGATGTGGCTGAATGTGTGTCTTGTAATGCGCTAAAGCTCTTTTACAGTCCATGGTATGAAGGGCTTTTGACCCTGCATGCGCATGTCTTGGAGAGAAAGCAGGCAGTAGGATGGATTGATTGATATGAAAAGTCGAGATGACTTTCAGCAGAAACCTTGGGCGAGTTTGAAGGACCACCCACTGGTGTGGAGGAATTGCATGTACGGTGGATAGTGAAGAGAGCTTGGAGTTTACAGACTTTTCAGGTTGATATGAGCACTACAAGGAACAGTGTTTTCAGTGTCAAGAACGTAAGCGATGCGGACTCCAACAGTTCAAAAGGAGGCTTCATAAGTTGAGAAAGGACTATATTTAAGTCCCATGGAAACAGCAATGTTTGCATCAGAGGTCTGATGTACAATAGTCCTTTCATGAATCTAGATATTAGCGAATGAGTAGAAATTGGTTTACTATCCATCCATTGAGATGTAGAAGCACAGAAGATGTGATGAGACCTGAATCATAAAAGCTGCAGCAAGTACTTTGGCAACTGCTTGGGCTGGCAAGAGAAGAAGTCCACAGAATCTTCTGCACTATTCTTGTAATTAATGGTATCAAGAGAAAATCATACATGAAGCCTGTCTTCCAACTGAGCAGAAAAGTGTGCCGAACTAGTCTTAGATCACTGAACAGAATTTAACAAAATTGATTTTTCAATTTTGCTCTGAGACGAACGGATCCATTGAGGGCAGACTCCACTATTCAAACAGTCTGTTAGCCGACTACTGCAGAAACCATGTGTGGACAACATTCTGCTGAGGTGATCTGCCAGCATGTTGGAGATTCCCAGAAGATAGGTGGCTTTTAGGATGGATCAGTTCTTGGCCATCCAATCCCTTTTATTCAGCACTTTCCAGCAGAGTGAAATAGTCGCCTAGTGATTTGAGCAGTGGGCTGAAAACCAGGGAAGCCAGGGTTCATGTCCTGCTGTTATTCCTTGTGACCTTGGGCAAGTCACTTCACTTTCCATTGTCTCAGGTACATACAAATTGTGAGCCCTCTGAGGACAGGGAAATATTTACAGTACCTGAATGTAATTTGCTTTGAAGGGGTTGAAAGGCAGAAAATAACTAAAACGAGCCATCAGGAATGCCATGACCCTGTTTGTTGACATAGAACATGGAGACATGTTTCTTCCCTGAAGAAGATGCATGAATGCTGACAGAGCATCTCTTATTGCTCTTAACTCCAGTTGATTAATCTGAATTCAATTTTCCTCAAGAGAGACTAGATATCCTGGGTTTGAAAGGATCCTGAATGAGCTCCCATTCTCTGGTGGAGACCTGCATCAGTGTTACTTGATGAGGGAGCATTAAAATAGGAGCTCCTTCCTAGAGAACTGAGAGGTATAATCACTGCCGTTCTTGCTCCATCTCCTCTGTGAGCCATACCACAGTCAACAGTGATTAACTGATCCCACTGAG
This sequence comes from Rhinatrema bivittatum, assembly GCF_901001135.1. NCBI lineage: Eukaryota > Metazoa > Chordata > Amphibia > Gymnophiona > Rhinatrematidae > Rhinatrema > Rhinatrema bivittatum. The sequence continues at coordinate 44,747,995 of NC_042632.1, read as the reverse complement.
AATGTGGCCTCCACTGAAAGTAACGGATGTGGAAGCAGATCAGTGGGACCACAGATGGCTGCTGCTATGTGTGCCACAACCACTAGGAATATTCCGGCTGTTGAGCAAGGAGAGAACAGTATTTTGTGAATGAGAAATCTCATGATGTTCGCTCATTCTAAAAGGTAGGAATGTTCTTTTATAGCGAGTCTATCCAAGCTCCGATGAACTTTAGCCTCTGAGTGAGAACTAGATTTGATTTCTCAAAATGGACTAGAAATCCCAAGCACCGTAAGAGACAAGTTGTCTTGTGCAAAGAAAGGAGTACTTCCTTTTGAGAACTTTCCGTGACTAGCCAGACATTGAGGTGCAGGAAAACTTGTATTCCTTGACGCAAATGTTACTACTAAGAGGCATTTCTCAAAACTGCTGATAAGCCAAACGGGAGTACCGTGTATTGGCAGTGAAAGAATCCACCTTGAAACAAAGCTAGTGCCAATGGATGGGCACGTGAGCACATGCATCCTTTAGATATAGCACACACATCTATTCGCCCTTCTGTATATGTAAGGAAGAATCATGCTGAGGGAATTAATGTTGAATTTCTCTTGGAGTAGAAATTTGTTCAAATCCAGAATGGAGCCCAATCTTCCAGATTTCTTTGGGATGAGGAAATATCAGAAGATTAAGACTGAAGTGACTGGACTTCCAGGCAAAGCTACAGCAAGTGAGATGGAGCTGGATTTAGTGTTACATAATGTGGGAGGGATGGTGGCTGGAAAAAATGCAAAAATTTCGGATAGTAGAAAGACTAGGGGGCACTCCATGAAGTTAGCATGGGGCACATTTAAAACCAATCGGAGAAAGTTCTTTTTTACTCAACGCACAATTAAACTCTGGAATTTGTTGCCAGAGGATGTGGTTAGTGCAGTTAGTATAGCTGTGTTTAAAAAAGGATTGGATAAGTTCTTGGAGGAGAAGTCCATTACCTGCTATTAAGTTCACTTAGAGAATAGCCACTGCCATTAGCAATGGTTACATGGAATAGACTTAGTTTTTGGGTACTTGCCAGGTTCTTATGGCCTGGATTGGCCACTGTTGGAAACAGGATGCTGGGCTTGATGGACCCTTGGTCTGACCCAGTATGGCATTTTCTTATGTTCTTAGTATGTGGTAATGTATCCATCCCAAAGCCCCTTGTTCTTGCTCCATGCTCTTGTCTGTGGTTCCCCTCTCCTTCTAGTGTAACGATATCTTTCTTCTAATCCTCCTCTTCACTAAATCTGTTCTAGTTCCCCTTTTGTCTCTCTCTTTTCACTTATGTATCTAAAAGAAAGTTTTATCCCTTGCCTTTAACGATTGGACAACATATTCCTCTGTTTGAACCTTTGCAGGTCTAATTGCTCTTCCTGCCTGCCTTTTCTTTTCCTGGAAATTTTGCATGTCCTTCTCTGTTTGTATTTACTGAATGCTATTCTTTTTGCTTTTATTTCCTTACTTCTTTAATGAACCATAGTGGTCTTTTCATTCTCTTCACCATACTTTTCTTTTTCTATCCACTTTTTTTTTAATTTCTAGCTCAATTAGATTGTTTTCCCTTGTGTTCTATCCCCCCTTCCAATTCAGTCTAATCATTGCAGTAGCAGTCTTCAGCCATGGACCTTGCATCAGGGCTCCCCTCCAGAATGCTACAATCACGAGTCCTAAATCTGAGCACTTGGTATTGCTGCTGCCGCATGACAACTTGATTTCCTTCCCCCAGGGTCTTTGAAAACTGCCTCAGCAGCATTTCCAGCCCTGGCTGACCCAGAGAGGGGAATAAAAAGAGTTCCTCTACATGGCACTACCACTGACTAACGGTGCCTGTCCTTTCATTCTCCTTGTTAACGTTCCTAATACAATAACCTGTTGCCATTTCAGTGCTCTTTTCTATTACTAGCCAAAGTCCTTCTGTATCTCTTAGAGCCTGACTCGGCTTTTTTTTTTTTTTTTTTAACGCTATCATTTATTTTCTTAAAGTCAGCCCTTCTGCAATCTAGGATTATTGTTGTAGATTAGAAAGGAAAAAAAAAAAATGCTGTACCTGAGAGTTCTTCAACGTGTAGGGACGTTGCTTAAAGCCACGTCCTGACGTGCCGCTTCATTAGGATTGGTGAACAGATGAGTGCGTTTACACGTGTTGTGTTACACGCTGCTGGGTGACAAAAGGACCACTTTTATGAAGGTTTACTTGGAACATAGGTATCACAGATAAATAATAGTTTTAAATATCCTCTACAACAATCTCAGGGTGGTTTAATGAGCAGAAATGTTTTCTACCTTGGTTTAGAAAGGACAAGAAACTCAGTTTTATATTTGTATAGAAAGACTATTCTACAAATAAGGATCGTTATAGCAGAGGCACAAGCTCTTTCTAATATATTCTAATTGTAAATTTCAGGTAGCACAAGTGAAGACTATTTAATATTTATTTGTTAATTAGAATAGCAAACAAAGAAAGCAATATAGGACCCTATGTACTAAGCATTTTTCCCCCAGAGAGACAAAATGAGAAAAACTCTTCGTAAACAGGCCACAAACGTTTGCAGCGAGGGAGACCTAAGTTCAGGTCCTTTGTGCAATAGGAACAGCAAAGCCAAACTTGTAATGCGTGCTTAAGTCAAAGGGCAGTACTCCTAGCTGCACAGTGCACAAATGAATGGAAACTTCACTGCTAGCTCTCTGTAAGCCGGGCAAGAGTTTACCAACAGTCATCCAAAAAAAAAAACAAACACATTTTTCTATTGTAAATGTTACAAAAGAATCCATTTCTTCTGCTCCTTTTATTATAAACACACAAACAAATGTTGCTCCCAGATTGGAGATTTTATGGATATCACTGGGCTGTTACATAACTGTAGTACTTTGAAAAAAATGAAAAATCTGTCATTTCAAATAAAGGAATGAACATTTTTTAAATGTGTAATAAAAAATTTAGGATCAGGCAGACAGCTGAGATAATGATCTTAGCAAAAGACATTTACTTCTGGAACAGTCATTATTTGACCAGTACAAGCCTGCTGAGCCATCGTGTAATTATACAGCTGAGCAAAAGACAGAAAAAGTCATGCTACACCCCAAGAGCACAAACTGGTCTAACAAATGGTTATTAACATGAAATCATTTTTCAGCATAGCAGTAAAACCTACCTCTGTTTATTTGAAAACCTAAGTTTAAAAATGTTTTCTGCGCCAGTTACCCTCAATGAGCAAGTATTCTTTTCTCATTTATGGTTGTTTGAGATTGTGGCAAAAGATAAGCCGGTAGTTCCTCATTGAAGAAACACAGAACTCGATCAGTAGTTCAGCAGTTAATCTAAAACAAAAAAAAAAAAAAGACATGAGAAACAGAACCACAGAAAAGCATATTTCCAATAAGTATCTATTATTCTTGCTTAAGGACTGTTACAAACATCCTACCTAGTTATTTATCATCATGCTGGTGTGCTCTTTGATCATCACTCATCAGCTTTGAACAAATATATCTTATGCAGATAATCATTATGGGTAAAATCTCTTTACGTATTAACTCATGACCATTATATGACTCTAATTATACAAAAAACTAACACTAGTGAGATAACCATCAATAAACAAGCAGCCATATCTAAGTCAGTGATTATTCAAAATGCAGTGTCATCAGTCCTATAAAACTAAGTCACTTAAGTCTTACAAGCCTTCTGTACAGGAGCAAAATGCATTATAATTTGCATAAGATGCAGTGAAACATATCCATCTTCACAGTTGGCAGAAATTCTTTAATATGCAAACTTCTTTGAAGAACCATGTATTTCTGTTCACAAATTCAAAATATTTCCATGCATGATATTTAACAGCAAGCAGCAATGTTTTACTTGAAAGCTTTACTTTTTAAAGTGTATGTCTTGTAATGTATGTAAAGTGTATGTCTTGTAATTAACCATCATGCACAAAAACCTACACAACCCTGCCCCAATTGATCTCACTTTCCAGGTTCGCCCTAATTATTCCACTAGACGAATGAGAAGAGCATACCTAGGCACTCTCTTTATCCCTCAAGCTAAAACATCCCTAAGAAAAAGGGCCTTTTCTACCGCAGGTCCCTCTCATTGGAACAATCTCCCACCAGACCTCCGACAGGACCCATGCCCAATCTCCTTCAAGAAAAAACTAAAAACTTGGTTATTCAAGCTTGCGTTTCCTGAACCCTCTTTTTAGCTTAAAGCTTTCTCTCCATCTTTTTGCAACACATCCCTGTTCATTTCTTTCAATAATATAGTTTGGTTTGTTGTCAATTTCTCTCTCATTTCTGCTATTTCTTACTCAGGTTCCCTTTGAAGAGACCCTCAGACACTCTTTGACTTTTCCTTTATTTTTATTTGTATTCTTTCGTTATTCACCACTCCTTTTTCTGCACATCTTCTTATTTCCTCTTTTCTTTTTGATCCAAGTACAAGCACACTTTATTTGGATCGATCATTTGTTGACATTTATTACTTGTATCCTTTATTACTATGTAATTCAATTTGTTTTTTGTTTACTTTGATTACTATGTAATTTCAAATTGTTTACTTGGTTATTCTTTTCTCTGACTGTTACTTAAGGTTTCATAGATGTTCATGGTTCCATGTAATGCCTATAGGCAAGTTTTTTGTTCATTGTAAACCGGTTTGATTTGCATCTAATGTAGGAAGATCGGTATATAAAAACTAAAACTAAAATAAATAAATAAATAATGATGTTATGTAGCTGCTGCACATAGCTGATACCATGAGATAATCAAATGAACTAAGAATCCCAAACATCAGCCTGTGACTTTAAAATCACTTAGAGCAAAGAACAAAGTACCGGTACCTCCCACTGACTCTATAGATCAGAGTTTCCCCAACCAGGTATGCCTTGAGACCTGATCAGGTGTGCCACAGGAAAAAAGTCACCACTGCCTGATGCTCAAGTGTAGCATCTGGACTTTGCTCTCAGCACCTCTCAGCACCTCACAGATAAAAGGGATACAAGCTCTGGTTATTAAATGTGCAGGAGGGTCCTTTGTAAAAATATGCGGAGTCATGAATGCCCAACCTTCCCAGCTACAGCACGAGTCTAGAAGTGGCACAATTAAGGGACCACATTCAAAACATGGATAGCCAGGCTCACTTTGTGCAGCACATACATGGTCCACAGCACCACCTCCTCTTCTCTCTCCAGCCTCTCTTATCTCCAGGTTGAGTAAGACAGGGAGAGCGTACACTGAGCGCCGGATGTGATTCTGAATGTTGGAAGCATCAGCAGTGGAGGAGATCTGGCAGTTACATGAGGCAGGCAAGGTAACTAATTGAGACAGTACTGCATGGATTTCTACTTTCTCCTGCACACAGAGGGAGTTGGAAGGTCTCTTCATGGTGAAAAAATGGTGGTGTGGAGGAGCAATTGGAGCTCCCGCCATTACACAAACATCAGTTAATTTCAAAAGTCACTGAACCGCTGGTGTATTGCGACAGATCCATGTGTGTCTTTGCCCTCGCTCCCTTTGCTTTAAAGTTTGGGAGAGAGACAATAGCACTTTCAGTGTTTCCCTAGCTCTTCTTTTAAGCAAATAACTCCTCTATATGTTTTCACTGCCTGTTCCATGAAGGTCTGTGTGCTACATATCTTTGTCAATGTAGGTGTGCCTTGGACTTGAAAAGCTTGGTAAACACAACCATAGGCTATGGTATAGCTGAGTTAGCACCAACAGGCTAGAATGCCCCAGAAACCAATCAGGTCAGTACCAGTAGGTTGATGGTGGCCAAGCACCATCAACATTACTATGTTAACATGTTAATCTACATACGTATATGCATTCTATAAACTGGTTATACAAAACATAAGCAATTTCATTTCCTGTAACTACAATGTATCTGATACTCTGAAATTGAACACTAACAGGTTGCTTTACTTTTAGTACAACTATTTCCACATATAAATGCCTGATCCTCAAGAGCCACAAACTGACCTGGTTTTCAGGATATCTGCAATACATATGCATGAGATATTTGCATACAGTGGAGGCGGTGCAATCAAATTTCTTTCATACATATTAACTGCAGATATCCTGAAAACCAGAACTGTTTGTGGCTCTTGAGGTCTGGAGTTGGCCACCCCTGCTTTATGCAATCTGCCAGGTGTAAATTATGTAAATGGCCTCATTTTTAAGAACTACATATTTGATATTGCAGCAGTGATCATATTGTAAAGATTTTAAAGTTTAAAAAAAATTCACACTTCTCAGCCTCTTTCTGGCCAAGATTAGATTTGAGCTATGTGCAGTCTCTTCATGGTCTTTTGGTTTTAACATATAACAACAACAGGGAGACAAAGTTATGACCATGGCCAAAGCAAGAGGATTAAACTTCCTGTTAAAAAAGAAATCCTAAAGAAAAGTGAAAGCGTCCATTTTTACAACAAAAGCACCACCTCATACAAATTTTGGCTGCTTACAGTATGATGACAATTATAAGCAGTTTAAAAAATTCCTTTGAATGGTCTACTAAATTTGAAACTGAATTAGAAAATAGCTATGACACTGCAAATTTATTAGTAGCCATTTAAAATTAGCATGACAAAATGAAAACACTTGAAATCTTTATTGTTTCTAGACTACATCTAGCACAATAAGCTAAAATCAATCTTTTACAAGCAAGCTAAAGACAAAAAGGGTTACAATTTTATTGCATATTATTTGCTATGGTAACATTACAAGTTTTGTTTTTCTAATCTTAATGGCATTTGCTTATCTTGGCAGATATAAAAAGTACTCTGCACTCAGTGAAACATTCATAGAAGCACTTATGAGCAACTTCAACTACAGGCATCCAAAGAACTCCTATAAAAGGTTTTTCTTTGCACTCTCTCAATAAAGTGGTTTTGGGTGGTGGGGGATGGTATTGCATTTATTTATTTATTTAGCACTTTTATATACCGAATTTCCAGTAACAGAATTACTGATCAATTCGGTTTACATTTTAAACAATAACAATGACAAGTTGATGTCTTACAATGAACAGGTAGATTGAACTTGGATACAGATATATGGGGTTAATAACTTAACATAACGTAAAAGATACGAAGCCTACTGTAGGCTGGAGAAACAGGTGTTTATATGAATAGGTTGGCAAATAATGCAACACAAACTTTAGAAAATAAAAAATTCAGAAGGTTGGGATTAATGAAATCATTTCCAAACTGTCTGCATTGGAATAAAGACCATCATGCTTTTTAATCACAAGCTTTGCACCATCTTTCAAAACAATTTATATGTATTCTTTCACTTTGAAACCTGTTGTGGCTTACTTGCTCTTTCTTTTTCTATAGGTAGATTTTTGCAGGAAAAGTGTACACAAAGTTCTGAACAGGACATCTACATGCATACTTTTCCTATCCCGACCTAAACACGTGCCTGGAAATTTCAATGCTGTTGAAGTACAGGAGCTCTTTCACAAGGCATGCTGTAGTTACATGATGTTAGGTTCCATATTAGGAGCTACCACCCAGGAAAAAGATCTAGGCATCATAGTGGATAATACTTTAAAATCGTCAGCTCAGTGTGCTGCAGCAGTCGAAAAAGCAAATAGAATGTTAGGAATTATTAGGAAGGGAATGGTTAATAGAACAGAAAATGTCATAATGCCTCTGTATCGCTCCATGGTGAGACCGCACCTTGAATACTGTGTACAATTCTGGTCGCCGCATCTCAAAAAAGATATAATTGCGATGGAGAAGGTACAGAGAAGGGCAACCAAAATGATAAAGGGGATGGAACAGCTCCCCTATGAGGAAAGGCTGAAGAGGTTAGGGCTGTTCAGCTTGGAGAAGAGACAGCTGAGGGGGGGATATGATAGAGGTCTTTAAGATCATGAGAGGTCTTGAACGAGTAGATGTGAATCGGTTATTTACACTTTCGAATAATAGGACTAGGGGGCATTCCATGAAGTTAGCAAGTAACACATTTAAGACTAATCGGAGAAAATTCTTTTTCACTCAACACACAATAAAGCTCTGGAATTTGTTGCCAGAGGATGTGGTTAGTGCAGTTAGTGTAGCTGGGCTCAAAAAATGTTTGGATAAGTTCTTGGAGAAGTCCATTAACGGCTATTAATCAAGTTTACTTAGGAAATAGCCACTGCTATTAAATTGCATCAGTAGCATGGGATCTTCTTAGTGTTTGGGTAATTGCCAGGTTCGTATGGCCTGGTTTGGCCTCTATTGGAAACAGGATGCTGGGCTTGATGAACCCTTAGTCTGACCCAGCATGGCAATTTCTTATGTTCTTTTAGCCACACAAGAGTGGCAAACTAATTAACAGGCAACTAATTAACATAAATAAAATGCTTTTTACTCCCATAAATTGCTTTGAAAATTTTCCTCCACAGCTTTTGCATCAATTATACCTTAAGAACCAGGGTTAGAAGAGAAGTTCATCCAGAGAAAGGAAGCACATAGATTGTACCAATTCCTAAGAGCCAAGGTTTTGCTTTTTGTTTCAGTTATTGGAAAGTGCATAGGAAAAATTTTGGTCACGGGTATAATGCAGGAGGGATGGGCAAATCCAGTCCTCAATGGCTACAAACAGGGTATCCATAATGAATGTGCACGATATATAGCATAAAATGGAGGCACTATATGCAAACATCTCATGTATATTCTTGTGGATATCCTGAAAAACAGACATTTGTGGCATTCAAGTTGCCTGGTATAGTGGTATAGTGTTTACGTGAATTTATGTTGCTCTGTTGTCTGTATAGTTTTGTGGTTTATATATGATTTTATATTGAGTATGATATATGGGTACATTCTTCTTTTGGTTGTTCCCTATATATATTATAAACAGTTTTCAGTTAGTCTTAAAAGTGGTATAATAATTGAACAAAATTAAATATAGATTAATTGTGGACACCTCACTCACTTCTGACTAATCTGAGTAATAGTTCAACACTGACCATACAATTATATATTTATACAAATCTCATGCCTATTCATTATAAATATCCTGAAAACCTGACTTGATAGTTGTGACTCCAGGAGAGGCTTGAGAAACAGTGCTAAATATAAGTTAACAAAAGCCTTAAAAAGAACACTGAAGAAGAATGAAAGATTCTCAGCACTTATGAATAAGGATCATTTCAGTGTAAACCATTTGCAGGATAACACTAATACATCAAACCAAAAGGACCAACTGTTATTGTTTTAACATTAGTTCAACAAGTATAATTTAGAAATATTAAAATGTTTTCTAATCATGCAAGAGTTTTAGCCCTCTAAAGCAGGCTTTCAGTTAACAATCAACAGGCAAAATAAGTTTGTGGCATATTCAGTATATGTATTTATTTGTTTATATAAATAAGTATCATGTTTTATGTTTTTATAACTATAGTTATATTACTATATCACTTAAGCCACAAAAATCATGTGGCTTAACATGAATATGAAACACATTGTAAAGCAAAGCATAGCTGTGGTCTGCTACACAATATTAAGATCACATATTACAAATTAGCAACCAGAATAATTGCTTTATTCACAACATAAGATGTCTATTTCATCAGAGATTTTTTTTTCACAGGCATAGTACAGGTTAAAACCAATAAATCATGCTCAACTTTTATAAATGCTTGAAATTCTTCTGTAAATGCCAAATGAGAAAGATTCCATTTTACAATGGCTGAAACAAACCATTTACTTTTTAAGGCAACACATTAAAGTAAGAGTGCAACAATTTTTTAAAGATCAAATGCCTTTGAGCTTCATCTAAAACGATGGCTAGCGACCAAAACTATCTACCCAATCATGACGACTGATTTGTAGTTAATTTTATCAAAGAAGTTAAAAAAAAAAAGCCATCTTACAATGTGATTAGCAAATTACTTATTTCTATAGCACTAATATACAAAACTCTGACAAAGGTAGCATGTAAAATATTCCTACTAGTGACTAATACTCAGAATTAGATAAAATATCCCCCCCTCCCTTACCTTAATCCCTCCCATCCAAAAAACACTTAACTTGCAGAAGCCTCTCTGGTGAAGTCGAGTTTAAGCCCAATCTAAATGTATGGCTGACAATTAGCAACAATTCCCCCTACTTAAAAAAAAAAAAAAAAAGGAAGGACAATGCCAGTGACCTTTACTATTTACAATTTATAAAACTATAGGCAGAGCGGACTAAATCGAAGTAACTCAATTTACGCCGTTGCTATCCAACAAACTTCAAAAAAAATCGGCAACCGAGAAAACACAAATGCAGTCAAAGTCGCTCGTTTGCAAATCCCTTTAAAACTGCAAATAAAAAAAAAGCAAAGCAGACAATCACAACACAAGTCTGCACACAGTAACGGGTCTTGTTTAACAACAACAACTTCACCTGAAGCCAAGGGAGGGGGATTGTCCTTGTGCAGACAAAATAAATTGTTTTCAAACACTACCAATCCCGCGCTGTTATCTTATTAAACAAAAACAGCCTCTCCCTGTAAAAACATCACTAAACAAACATGTGTTTGTTTATTTCACTAAACCGAAACATTTTGCAAACAGAACATACACCAAAATAATCCCCAAATCAGAGACAAATACCACCATTACAGTAGCCGAGCAGTTCACTTCTATGTCATAGACGGTTTTAAGAGAAAAAAAAATACATAACACTAAAGCACTGGGATCTAGACACCAAGCCCTGTGAATTTTTAAGATAAGAACCCAAAATACCGTATGCAAGATCAGCTGAGTAGGAAAAAATAATTACATTTTCAGGCCGGTGCACGATCGAGGCACAGAGAATCCGTGACCAAACGAGGAGGGGTGGGGATCGCACGGAGCTGCAAGCGCCTTCCGTCTGCCTGTACTTACCAAGCTCAGGTCCGCTGCAGGGGCGCCTCAGTACCCGGCCTTCAGCGGCTGAGCTGCATGAGGGGGGGGAGGGGGGAGCAAGTCACATCAAAACCATGGGGCTCCGAGCCGGGGAGGGAAAGCTTTCCTGCAAGGCCGGAAAAATCTCCCCGCCGAAAGAAGAAAAAAATAATAATACGTGGGGGAGGGGGAAGAAAAAAAAACAGCAAACGGGGATTTTTTTTTTTTCCCTTTCTCCTCAGGTCGGTACGCCCTGCAGCAACAGCGGCGCCAGGAAAACAAGGGAAATCGTTCGCTGCCGCCTCACACCCACCAGCCGCCGTTAGTGCTCATGCGCAGAGAATGCGCAGGGAAGGCGTTGGGTGGAGGAGCGGCGGGCGGGGGTGGCAGGGAGAGCGCGCTACTTCCGGTCCGTAACACCCGCCCGAATTCGATCCGGTTCGCGCGCGCTCTGGCCTTACATAAGAACCGGTCGCTGATATATTATTGCTGATGACTGTACGGGTCCCGGATGAGTTCGTTACGTGAATTTTGGCCCCCCTAATACCTCTTAGTATTTGGTCAAGGCCAGTCCTGTCTCGGAAATAACAACGGCTGGGGAAATGGACTTGGGGACCGAAGGCTTTGACTTTCACATATTCAGGGGGGCTGTTTGTGTATTAATTGCCTTAGGATAGCAAAAGTTCGCTGTGTTTCGTTTGAGAACCCGGAACAAAACTTGGCGGCTAGAGAGGCGGAACCTAGTGACAAGGTAGCCAATAGTAGTAACTAAAATTGTTCTATAGCTGAAGGGTTGAGAAAAGGTCCAATGAGAATGAAGACTTTATTAGCCTCCCCCCAACAGCCCCTTTTCGGGTGACGGTGTGCAAGTGGAGGCTTCTGATTGGTAGGAGGTGTCTTTTCGTCAATTGTGACGTTCCCCCTCTGCCAGTGCGCTGAATGCTAGTGTAGTGAGCGCAGGAATGCGTGTACCTCATCTGTCATGTACAGTAGGCCAAGTGCCCACGACAAAAGGCTATGCTACTCTTCCACCCTTAAAACCATGCATAGAAAAATGTGTGTAAACATACATATAGAGTTAAGGGGGCTACCCTGGTCATCTTAACCGATGAGCCTTAACCTTTCTAATCTAATAGCAGGCATACAGTTTACACTTTTTTACTCCTGTAGACCAAAATTTGTAAGCTATTCAAACCCATTCAAATTATAGAGATTGGCCATAGAAAAATGAATCTTAATAGGTCACAATATAGATTGGACCAATATGAAAACCTGTTCCAAGGGACTTTTGTTTAGTGAGTACTAGACAAAATATGTTTACATGTATATATCGATATATATATATATTCATTTATTTGATTTATATTCCGCTTCTCAGCGCTTCAATGTATATTACATTCAGGTGCTGTAGTCAGAGCCAGGTCTAGAGAGGGGTGGCCATCCTGGGTGTCAAATTCAACGGGGCATCATTAGCAAGGCTGCTTTTAGCTATGGGCATAAGCACACAAGGCTCTGCCCCAATGCCTATTGGCCAATGCCCACAATCTCTGGCAGCAAAGATCTGCCCTCTGTTTTCCTACTCCAGCCCCTCCCCTCCCAAGCAGCATGCAAGGAACTGGATGGAGGTGGATGTGAGCCTGGAGTAGACAAAGCACAGTGCAAAGTAAAGAAGAATCCTCCCTAATTCAACCCCTTCTCTCTTGTCGTCGTCCCCCCCATTTACAGGGACCATAAAAAGGGGGGGGGCCTAGATAGGATTGCAGATGAATTTGGTTTTTATCTGCATATTCTTTTTCTAATTTATTCATATTCTGTATTTATATGTACTAGACATTGTGATGGAGGTGAAGTATTCTGCTAGCATGTAGGGATCGGTAGTAGTCCAGCTCGGTTGTATTTTCCCACTAGAAAGTGTACTGTGTTTTAGGCCCAAGTGAAATTTTGCAGTGTTGCCTTTTCATGCAAGGTTTGTTTGCTGTTTGAGTTCACTGCTGTACTTGTATAGATGGCTTGCTTATAGTTCTAAGTGATTTTTTGCAGGGTTTGTTATACTTCACAAAGTGCCTGGTAATGGAAGGACTTTGTGTCACTGTAACTGAAATGACAACATAATTTGATTGTTTTTCAACCAGCCAGCCATTTCAGACATTACCTTCAACCAATGTAGTTTGAATATCTTTTAATTGATAAATTTAGGTATTTATTGGGATTTTTTTTTTCAGTCTATTTCCAAAAATCACAGAACATAGACTGTGACATGATTTCTGAAACATATGTTTGCAAAAAAAAAGTTTAATATTTAAAAGCTTGATATCCAGTTATGAGATTTTACAGGATAGTAATGGAAGGGTTTTGGTGGGGACATAATAGTTGAGTTTAATTATAAAAACTCAGGGGGAGGCCTGTGAGCCCTGAAAATTAATGGAGGAGGGTGCTCAAGGCTGAAGGACCTAGGGAAGTGGTTTCCAAATGTCTTATAGGGGAGCCCCAGCCACTCATGTTTTTAGGATACTGCAATGAGTAAGACTGTGTATGTAAAAGGTAAGGGCTGCCTCATGTCTCACTGATCCTGTGTTGATTTTAGGTTTCTTCAGCTTTTGTGAAGGTTGCTAAGTTGTAAACTGCCTTGAATCCCCTGACTAGGCAGTATAAAAACCTAAAATAAATAAATACATAAAAGCTATTGCTGCTGCTACTGCAGAAAGATCTACAGTGTTGCAGACAGAGGAGGGTAGGAAGGAGGAGAGATAGCAAGAGGAAGGGGGCAGGGACTGCCCCCTGGCAGGGGGTAAATTGGAGAGCCAAAAGAAGGGAACGATGGCTGTGCAGTAGATTGGGATGCAACAAAGAGAGACAGGGCTGATGCTGCAGGGCAGAGTGGTGGAGGCGAGGAGGCCCCTGCTGTTGGGCTTGGGGTGGGTGAGGGTGAAAGGGGGGATGCAAGACAAGACGTTTTGTGGTAGAATTCAGAGAGAAGGCAGGGCAGAGAGTGGGTATAGAAAGAGGGGGGACTTAGGACACAGAGTGGATTGGGGGAATACAAGACAAGGAGCGGGGAAGAAATAGGAGGGTTCAGGGCACAGAGCGGACTGGAGGAGAGCAGATACAGGAAAGAGGGGAGGGGAGAGGAAATGGGATTGCTGGGTAGGGAGGGGAGAGAGAAGGGTGCTTTGCTGAAGCTGCCAACCACTATAAGGACAGCTGTACCATTCGTGCTAAAGGAGAAAGTGCTGTGTTCAGTGGTTTCCTCTATGTTGAGCTCATGTGTGGCCGCGCACAACTTTTCCTGAGGCTGTGTACAGCTTTCCTTGCAAGCGCAAGAAGACCGGACAGGGCCGCAGTGGACCTCATCCCACCGTGGCCCGAAAAGAAGCAGCAGCTAATGGGGGCCGCGGTGGAGTCTCATCACACCGCGGCCCAAAGAGACCAGGAGGCCTACAGTAGAACTCATCCCATCGCGTTCAGAAGAGAGCCTGTTTGTGTGTGTGTGTATGTTGCTGGGTAGGAAGGGAGGGAGAGAAGGGTGCTATGCTGAGCTGCCACCACTATAAGGACAGCTGTATCTTTTCTGCTAAAGCAAAGTTTTTGCACACCGCAACCCAATCCTTAGAGGGAACATTAGCTGTGCCAGAGCAGACACTAAGTGACCAGGGGGTGGGGGAGGGCATAATTCTGTATATCTACCCCAGGCGCCGGAAAAGCTAGTCCTGGCTCTGGCTGTAGTATAGCTCTGTGCCTATGGAATTCAGGCCTGGCCTTAGGGTAGGATGAAGTGCCATGAGACAAGGAGCATCCCAGTGCCTCCAGCTTTGCCCATTAGGCTGGATCAGGTCTGCTTCCAGCCCAGCCCGTGCACCTGATGGGCAGGAGGAGTGGTGCTTAATAGTATATTAGCATCCTAATCCGTGTAGGACCAGCCTCATGGTATGAGCCATGAGATCACATCATTTTGCAGCTCATATCATGAGACTGGCACCACGCAGCAGAGGAAGCCGACAGGCTTTTAAGCGCCATTCCTGCCAGCCAATTGTGGGTCCAAAGCACAGCTGGGGAGGAGAGAAGATTGAAAACACCAGGAATTGGATGGAAAGGGGGAGACCTACATTTTATTTGCCCTTTTTTATATTTGACATTTAAGGATGGTGAGGGCAGGGAGAGAGAGACTGTTCATGGGTTGGTGGAGGAGAGAGGGTGATGGGAGGGCAGCTGGACTTTCATGATATGGGGTGAGGACAGGAAGTGAGAGAGGAGAATCTCAGATAGAGAGAGAAGACCCAGGAGGAAGGGCGAAAGAAGGCCTAGAGGGACTGGGGATCAATATCAGGGGTGGCTCAAAGTAATTACCCCCTGAGTCGAGGGATGAGATGGTGCTCCCACTCTTCCTCCATCACCTCCACCTCCCCCTCCCCCTGCTAAAGGCATGGCACAGGTTAAATAATCGAGAGGCCCAAGGGAGGGTCCCCTTGGAATCGGGCCCTTTTGATGAATTGAAATGCTGCAGAAAGGGGAAAGCAGGGGTCAGAGTTCCCCGAGCAGCGGCAGATAGAGCGTCAGGGATAATTGGGCTAATTTAAAAAAAAAAAAAACCCATGCGCGCAAATCCCGGCAGATACGCGGTGGCCGGGCCCAGCACATTTTCTAAACGGCCTGGTCACGCCATTTTGTGCTGTCCAGGGAAAGCATACGCCAGCATCCAGCTGGCGCACTCTTAAGTGCATATATTTTTTTTTACTATTGTAAAGCACCAACAAAAACCATTCTTAAATACTTTCCAGTAAGATAAGAGTTGTTGCTGCTGGCATGTTTTACTGCAAGACCACCGTTGGGCACAGGCTTTTTCACCTCGCAGTCCTCAATCCAAACTTATGTTAAAGGGAGTGGGAGGTAATAGGTAACTGCAGTCGAGTACCACAGGCTGATCAGGTTTTCAAGATATCCACCACTTAATATGTGTCTCATGTCTGTTCATTGTGGATTTATATTATTTTATATTTATTCAAGTCTAAATGTTTTTATTTATGTCTGCTTTACTTAAATTAGATTTGTATGTATGTTTTTAACTGTACAACTGCTGGGATAGCACAGTTTCCGAGCAGTATATACAGCTTTAATAAATGAAATCCCGAAAACCCAACTGGCCTATGGTACTCAAGGACTGGAGATGCCTACCCCTGCATGGCAGCAGCGAAACCGGGAGCCAATAACCTGTGAGACTTCGAAATTTCATCCTTTCAAGAGCTGACAGACATCAGATGGAGATGAAGAGACCATGTTAACATAGTCCTGGACTGCAAGCAGCTAAATTCTAGACAAATATGGAGACTGAAGAGCAGAATCTAGAACAGAGTTGAGAAATCCAAGTTGGGAAATACAATTATATGAATTAGAAGCTTTGCCTGCAGAAAATGAGAGAAAAAGGTGTTTCAGTAATGCTCAGGAGGTGCTAATGACTTGTTTGTTTGTGATTTCTGCAAGGATATTGGGGCAAAGAACATGCCTAGGCTGCAAGCATGGACATATGCTGAAAATAGTGAGCTGATTATCTGCATAAAAAAATAACAGAAAAAGACAGGTGACACTTGGAAAGAAATGAACTCAGTGCATTGAAAGATGAAGTTGTGGAACGTGTTGGGATATCTAGAAGAAATTATCAACTATGGATGGCGGAAAGGAGGGGAACAAAAGCATTTGAGAGTGTCCTCTGCATGCAACGGTATTTAAAACCCAGGGTGAAAATAAGAGCACCAAGAAAAATAGTGCAGGGGGGGAAAAAAAAGCAGCAGACCAAGAACTGACCCCTGGGAAATGCCACCCAAAAAAAAAAGTAACTAGAATTAAATGACCCATCCCAATAAATAATTTAAAAAAGGGCTTTGAAGTTAAGAAGATAAGCAGGAGAGAGAGAGATTTATTGTCCGTTCTATGAAAAGCTGCAGAGAAGCCCAGGAGAATGAAAAGGTACCTGTACCTGCGGGCCAAGCAGAAAAATAGTAACAGTGGCTTGACAACAAGACCGAACCAGATGAGCAAAAAGAACAAACACCAAAATGGAAAGTACTGAAATAATAACATTAGCACTAATGCCCACAGGGAGGGGAGGGGAGAGGGAGATTCTAGGGGCAAATTTCAAAGGGATTCTCTGCAAAACTGACGTTAACCCACAGAGAAAGCTCCTTTGAAAATTGTTATGCTCCCCTCCCCCGGTGAGGAGAAAAAAGTATCCATGCGTGGACTTTATGAGTAATCATTTACCCGCATGCAGGATAAGCATTTTCAGAAAGCCTCAATACCCTGGCTAAAGCATTTTTACACTTGGAAACGGGTTTTGGAAGTTTACCAGTAACTAAGAAACAGACATTGGGAGCAGGAAGATGTGAGGTACTAGGATGAGGCGTAATAATACAAACCAGAATCCTTGGAAAGGAGATCAAAGGCAGGAAAGGAACAGGATGGAAGCAGGCAGGTAAAATATACAGCGGTCACCCTGATGTCTCAGATTCTCCAACTATACTGGATTAACGAACGGATATCAGAAGAGTGTGTAGGCATGAGACTGAGAGGAGAAGAAATTTGTAAATGAATATATCTGCGAGAAGGGCATCATTAGCGGATTGCAAACGAATGAGTGGGAACGTATGATGTTAATCAGTTTCCTGGCACGAGAGGCCATGCCCATGCAGACTCTTGAATACTGAAATTAGTATTTTATAAACTGGATAAGATATTCAGCTGGCAACCAATTTACATTTTTTTTTTTTTTTACAACTGGAGCAGTCCTATCAAAATCTGCGCCATTTCACAGGCAGGCAGTAGAATTCTTTAATGGATGGTGAGACAGAGAAGCAGAGAAAAAAAGATCTAGACCAGCATAATACTCCTGGGATCAGCGGTAAGAGCACTACTGTGCTGCTGCTACTGTGTGCCTTCATATCTCTATGAAATAACTGAAGAGGCTTTATTTTCCAGTACCACCTGATGGTTGGAGCACTTTGCTGCAGTACTGGGATGACTGGGAGCCAGGTGTCTTGAATATCTGATCTCCCCTCCCTCCCACATAGATGCAGAATGGGCGAAAAATCGGTAAATCAGGCCTTCTGTCTCCAAGTAATGGGATAATACTATTGCTCCTTCTCCCATTATGGAAGCAGGCCTTCCACCCTGGAGGCGGCTTGCAATTGCATTAGGAAGTGTGCTGATCGTAGGCATTATGTAACGATAAAAGACTGAATAAAGACGAGTTACAGTATTATTGTTACATTTATCATGAAGACCTAGTCACTTTTCACTAGGTCTCTTGACCACGTTCATATGCCCTTCCAGTGCTTAAGATCCTATTATGTGCTTTTCATTCCTCCTGTGGCCAGGTGACTCGTGGCCCATTGTGACTGGGGCACTCTGTGTCTGGTTGGATTACTGCTGGCAGAAAGGATGTTTCATTAAACCAATATTTACTTCTACGCAGAGGCGATATCAGACTGGTTCTAAGAAGACTGTTTGGGGTTGGTTTTTTTTAAATACAGACTGATTTTGAGTTTTCCTGAGCTGTGAGTCTTTGCATTAAACATGGAGACCTGTCCTGTAATGTTTCCTCAAACTTAAAAACAAACAAACCAAAAAAAAACTTTTACAAATGCTGAAACTGTTATTCATGCAGAAAGAGAACAAGGCATCTTGCTTTCTGTTCAGTAATCCTCAGGATCAGTTTTGATTTCAGAGCTGGTATATTAATAACTAAGTAACTAGGAACTATTTTGATAACAAACACTATTCTTAGTCATTACCATGAGCAGTGCACAGCAAGCATTTCTAAGCAGGAATATACGGGGCAAATCATTTCAAAATTACTCTTGAACCCAGGATTACTTCAAAAAGCTGTCTGATCTCCTGCCAGATTGTAACTGCTGGGAAACAGAGATTTTGTCACCAGACCTTCATAACAGAGAGAGCTACAAGGTTATTTCAGGATGCTCATTCAGTGCTCATACTAGGAGATTAATTACCTTATGATTTTTAGGTTTTGTACACGTCTGAAAAGCTTCCCAGTCACACGTAGGTAGCACTCTTATTATTATCATTGTTATTTAGGAAAGGAAGAGGCGCAAACTCCAGCCAGCTTCTACCGAAGCTAATCCAAGCTGTCTTCTTTTACTAACAATTCAACATCTTCACACAGAGGTTGAAGTTGTCCTTCTTGACTCATGTGTTTTTTTTTAATATAAGGCAGGTTTAAAAACAGAACATACACAGTCTCCCCTGTGTATGTTCTGTTGTATTATAATCAGTTCCCAAAGGATGAGGCTGATAACTCAGATGGAGACAATCTATTTATTACTGTAGCTGCTGTTTACGCTGGTATTTGAGTACAACAGAAACAGAATTCATATTCTACAATTAGCACATTTCTCGCATTACTGTGAGCTGCTTCCACACTTGCTGAAAATAAAAGGTGTATTCACCACAACGGAGATTCTAGGAGCAGACCTATAGTGAACTCCTGGTGTTTAGTTTTCTTCTGAAGACGACTTTACGGTTTCTGGAGCTTCTGAATCTTCACTTCTGTGTGATCGGGGGCCTGGTTGCACAAAGCACTGCCATTGTAGGGGTGCTGCTGACCACACCACCGTCCACCCACCTGGACAGAGCCTGGGACACATTTAGGATTTTGTTTTCAGCTCCCCCACCACCACCACCTCCCCTATGGGTCTGTTACAGGGTAGTGAAGGGTTGTTCTCTACTGAGAGCTGGAAGGCAGCAATCAGCCTGTGCTGCCTCTAAACATTTTCCGCCCTTGGAACAAGTAATAATGGGTGCCTATTGACAAAATCCAGGGCTGCCCAGAGCATGGCCTGGGATAAGACCACACCTAGCTGTAATGTAATTGTGGGTACATTTCAAGAACATAGTCAAGAGGTAGGCCTAGAAAAATAAGGACGAATGCATGTAAGCTTACTGTATTTGCTTAAGTGACTTTTCATGGGATAGACTTAGTTTTTGGGTACTTACCAGTTACTTGTAGCGTGGCTTGGCCACTGTTGGAAACAGGATGCTGAGAGCTTGATGGACCCTTGGTCTGACCCATTATGGCATATCTTATAGTCTTATGTTCATTCACCTAAACTTATATGTATAAGTTCATATCGCACATAAATTTTACTGATCAAAAAGAGGTATTTTGGCAGCATCTTATAGATTAATGATTGTAACTTGAATTTTGAAAAATTATGCATGTAAAGTACATACAGAACTTTATTCCCCATTTTGCAATGGTACACACCTATATTTAGCTGCATAATAACCCAACTTAACCTATACCCATATCAGAACTGTATAATGCTTCTTTTTTTTTTTTCCTTCCTCTAATCTGTCTTCAACTTCCCCCCCCCCACCCCCAGCAGCAGTGATTGGATTAAAGTTTTCCTTTTAGTTTGTCTACCCTGTGGTATTTTTTAATTCTTATTTGTTGACATTGATAGGGGAATTGACCCTGGACCCCAAACATGTCTCTTTTAGAAAAAGAGAAACATTACAGCAGAAAAAGACCACTGCCCACCCACTCACCCACCCACCCAACTAATTTAGCTTCACAATTCCCATCACTCACTGTATTTATCCCATGCTTTCTTGAATTCAGATACTATTTTTGTCTCCATCATCTCCTCTGGGAGGCTTTTCCATGCATCCACCACACTCTCTGTAAAGAAATATTTCCTAAGGTTACTCCTAAGTCTAGCATGCTCCCTTTTTTTTCTTTTTTTTTACCTTTTATTTATAATGTTTTAATGAAAAAAGCATACAACTTTGTAAAGAAACAGTAGGACCCAAATTAAAAAAAAAAAAGTTAAATATCCATTATTCAAGCATCTTGAATGATAAAAAAAAAGGAAAATTATGAGTCTTAATCATTTTTAAAGAGAACAAAACAAGGGGTGGCAGAGAGAATATAGGATAGAAAGGAAAATTAACAGAAGCGAAGCATTAACTAGAGATACCTACCCAGAAATATAAACACAGGATATTTAAAACGCTGGGAAAGAGGAGATTGCCAGACTTTTCTGGCATTCAGAAAAGATTTAAGCTATTTCGGTGAGAAAAACACATAAAAATCAGAGCAAGACTAACAAAACATTTACAAGGATAAGATAATGTAAAAGTTACCCAAATATCCAAAGTCCTCTTTCCTTAAGGCCAGGGACCCCTCCCTCCTTCTCTCTTGGGTGATTCTATTGATGTCAGGGAAAATTCTAATCTTTTGACGGGTGAAATACTGAGTCCAGATTTCGAAAATATGAAGACATCACAGAATGAACATCAACATCTGCTATGAAAGAGACTACAAAGAGTGGCCCAATCAATAATCTTTAGACGACTCAAAGACAGTGGCATAGCCAGAAATGATTTTTTGGGAGGGCCCAAGGTTATCATGGGTGGGCAGGTTGACATACAAGTCTAGGGCCCTGCTACTTGTATGCTTATCAATAAATGATGCCTAGAATGCAGCCGACAATGATTTCTAAGTAGTTTCATCATGAGTGATGCTTTAAAATATTTTAATTATATTATTTCAAACACCAACATTAAAAATACCTTATTAATCTATATTAATTTATTTTATATTTATTGCAATTTATAAATACACATCATGTAAAAAGTAACAGAAGTTTAACAGAAACATCAGATCCAATTACGTAATAAAACAAATATCAATGTATTCTTTTATGAATCCTCTTTCCAAAAATGCAGAGAATATCATAACTACAATAAAACATCAATAATCATCATAAGAACTTAAGATTTGCAACAGGTGCAGAATAGAACTAGAACATGCAAAAAAAATATATTCAAATGCTGGTGCCACCTCAGTGACAGCAAAACAAACTCCCTCTAATGCCAAACACTTTGTTAAGTAAAACAAATCACTACCAAAAAAACCCCAAACCCCTAGAACCTTGCCATGTCATACCATAATAGCAGTAACTATCAGGACTCAAACAGCAGCAACCTTATCTACAAAAAGGCAGCACAGGCAAGCATTACGCCAAGCCCTAGAACACTAAGGGGTAGATTTTAAAATATATGCACGTGCATCCATGTGTGCGTGGTTCCCAGCGTGCACATATGCGCCAGATTTTACAAGCTGCGCGTGCATGTGCGAGCAGCGTGCACAAAGGGGGTGAATTTTTGCAAATTACGAGTGGCGACGAATTCGGGCCTTCCCCCGTTCCCTCCCAGTCCGCTCCAATTAACGAGTGGACTGGGAGGGAACATTGCCTACCCACCCCCCCTACCTAAACTCCTTCCCTCTTCCCCTTCTCCTCCCCACCCTCTAAACCCTTCGTATTTATACAATTTCTTTTTTGTTTTGCAATTAAGTTGCGCGCACTGGCCGGCTGCACGATCCTCTGTTTTAGCAGTGATTCCATTAATACACTCACCCACAGTCAGACTATCCAGCCTGAAGTTCACAGCCTCCTCCTTACTTGTATGAATAGAAAGGACAACCACTCATCTCGAATCCTCCAAAACCACTTCTGAAAAGATCAGCCAGCAGAGCTGCCAGGACTTGTCTCTTTTCATAGATTTTAGATTTTTCCAGGGCATAACTAAACAATCTTCTATATTTGTGCCAAATTTTAGCCTTAAATTATTTTGGGCATGTCTACACAGAATTAGTGATGGACAGACATTTGTGAATTAAATATGTAGGGGGCAATATTCAGTGGCAGGGCGTCTGGATGAGTTGACCAGATAAACTTATCTGGCTAACTTAAGCCAGAGGTTGAGCGGTGCAGACACACCACTAAATATAATTTATTTATTTATGTAGCCACCCATCAGAAAGTTAGCCAGGTAAGTGTGTCCAGCTAACTATAGGACTGCTCTTATGCAGTCCTAAAGTTATTTGGTTAAATTATCCAGATAATCCAATTCCTCCCTTGGAATGCCCACAGGTTATCAGGCTAAGAGTTATCCAACTAATTACTTAGCCAGATAAATCGGAGACGCTCAGCACTCAAATTATATCCCAGTGCTTGTGTGGCTAAGTGCCAAATATGCTGAATATGGATAAATTATAGCACATGATTTTTCAAGATGAATTGGTCCTTTCGTCTTCTTGGTGACCCATCTGATCCATACTAAAGTGAACTCCAGTATGTAATGTTAGCCCTGATATGAGATGCTAATTAAACAAGTGTATCTCTTTAAAATAAGGCAAGGCATGGGTTGTAAATAAAGACAATGCATAAATTGGATACTACAAGGCCTGACTGGAAACCCGAGAATTTTGTTTACAGCGTGTATAATCTACTGTAATATTAGCATTAACAACATTGTGGCCCAGAAAGTGATCTAGTGGCTATCATTAAAATATTGTTACCTCTATTATTTTTCCATGTTACAGTTCTTTTATCCTGCACATCATCATGATCACATCGAGAAACAACAATACAGTCTCTGTACTTCACTGCAAGACAGGTGTGGCAAATGCATTCAGTGTACGGAGATCTAATGTCATGCTTCTGGGTAAAGAGGAGAAAATGGGGAGGGGAGTGGTGGTGCAGGGATCAAGGAGCCTTAAGTATTGATTTCTTCCTAGCATTTGTATCCCCTTTCCATTGTCTAGGCAGATAGTGGCCTCTGTTCTACAAAATTCAGACGTTTTATAAAACATTATCCCAGGGCACAACAAAATATACTCCAGACTGGCCCGAATATCTTTTTTACAATCTGATGAAAAAAATTGTCAGCAAGCTAACAATGTCTGCACAGTGAACCATTTATGTGGCTCAAGAATATGGTAGAATAGAGGTCTTTTGGCTCAGCTCACTCTGATTCAAAACTTAGAAAATATATGGCAGAAAGTTACGTATTAACACCACAAGTGCAGCAAAGTTTCTTGATGGCTCCTAGTGATAAATGTATTAAATCATTCAGTGTACGGCAACTCCACTGTACTATAAGCAGTTCCTTAAAGGATCCCCCGACACGGACTCTGTGTTTCGCCAGACAGGCTGCGTCGGGAGGGACAATACTTTTAATGACACCAATCTGTAAATACAGAACAAATATAAGTAGACCAAACAACAATGGGGCAAGCCGAAATAAACTAAAAAATAGTGGATTTAAACTTCATATTTACATACCGGTGTTCTAAGCTGTATCACTTCACAGGGAGCGCACATATCTTACAGCAAAGCAGGGTTTTAAACACTGACTCATTTTTGGCGCGAAAGGCAGCACCAATCAGAAGTGCGAGCGTACCAACCAATCAGGACTAAGCACATAGAATCAGGTGAACAAACTCCATTCTAGCTCAATATTTAGACCCTTGGGAGCGACAGTATCTAGAATGTAAATCCATTTCTGTTCTTTCCTTATCAAAATTTCAGAGTAATTACCACCCCCGCAAGGAGGCGCGATTACATCAAGTACAAAGACGCAGCCTGCCTGGCGAAACACGGGGTCCATGTCGGGGGACCCTTTAAGGAACTGCTTATAATACAGTGGAGTTGCCGCACACTGAATAATTTAATACATTTATCACTAAGACCATCAAGAAACTTTGCTGCACTTGTGGTGTTTATACTAATATTGCTGAGCGCAGCGTGTGCTCTAGTATTTGTGTTTTAGAAAGTTAAGTATTGACATCACATTCAATATTTAAAAAAGCGACTCAGGTTTTGCTAAGATATGCAGCACCTCTAACAAACCTTATTATGTGGATTTTTTTATTGATCCTCACAATCACGAAACAAGTTATCTGCTTCATGAAGCATATGTTCTTTGTGTGTGTGTGTGTGTGTGTGTGTGTGTGTGTTCTACACCAGGGTACCATCAAGCTAGGGCGAGCTATTAGATTACTCTCCTATAGGCATATAAATACTTGACGGCAGGGGAGAAGAAAAAAGGGTTCGCACTCACAAAGCGGGGAGTAGCTGGCTTGTTACGGCGGTTACTACCCCAAACCAAATGTGCCTGATACTTCACTTTCCATGCATGTCCAGCATGGCTCTTTGCTTCAACGGCATGGGAGAAAGACTGATAACATCATGCATTTCCAGCATAGCTCTCTGCTTCTACAGCAGGGGAAAAGAAAAAACTGATGCTTCACGCATATCCAGCATAGCTTCAACGGCAGGGGAGAAGAAAAAAGGATTCGCAATCACAAAGCGGGGAGTAGCTGGCTTGTTACGGCGGTTACTACCCCAAACCAAATGTGCCTGATACTTCACTTTCAATGCATATCCAGCATGGCTCTCTGCTTCAACGGCAGGAGAGAAGAAAACTGATACTTCACGCATATCCAGCATAGCTCTCTGCTTCAACGGCAGGGGAGAAGAAAAAACAACCAACAAGGGCTGTACAACATAGTCTGGGTAAAACAAATAAACATGGGTGTAGCTTGCTTATTGCAGCGGTTACTACCCCTAACTAATCAAGCTAGATATTTCACTTGGATGCAGCTCCATCACTGCTCTCTACATTAATGGTGGGGGTGGAAGGGAAATAGAACCAAGAGCTAAGAGAAACAGATAAGTATGAGAGAAAAAAAATGTGCGAAGCTTGTTGGGCAGACTGGATGGGCCATTTGGTCTTCTTCTGCCGTCATTTCTATGTTTCTATGTTTCTATGACTACTTTGAAGGCCTTATAGATAGTCAGTCTCTCTCTCTCTCTCCCTCCCCCTCTCACAGTCATATTGCACAGCTTAACGCCACAAAAAAAGGTACATTGCCCCTCATTTTCATAATTCCTGCCCCTTCCCAAAATTTCCATTTGTGCCGTGCAATACCATTATAATTGAATGCGTTATGGCGTTAACTCATATGTTATCGCATGCGTTAATGCCATAATGCATTTTATTTATTTTATTTATTTACCATGTTTTGTATACTGTCATTCGGTTTTGCCATCATTTTCATGAACGACCCTGTTAGTAAGATATTGGATATTCTTTTGACTATTGCTTTGCAGCTTATTCTGAGTAATTTGAAGAGTTATACTTTCTTAAATGTGACATTGGTGGAATACGGTTTGTATGATTTATAAATTTGTAATTGTTGCTCATTGTAAACTTGCCAACATGATTAAACTTTATGCTGTTTGGCATTCTACTCAAGATTTCTTGGCACTGCAATGATTTTATACTTTAAAATGATATTGTATGTCTCCAATTATTGTTGCTTTATTGTGTAGGTTTTGCACATCCTCCTGTGTTCTTATTAGTTTATTGTTGTTGTTTTTTGCTGCATTATTTATTCTACTGTTTTCCAATAAAAAGGCTGAACTCATAGGAATAGAAATCAAAAACATAGAATTCTGCACAAGAGTAACCATTTGGTATAGAACAATATGTCTGCTGATTACATTTTGTCCTCACTATATCGCAGCTCCCAAGTTAGGCTCAGTGTAATAAGGTGTGCTGGACTGTGCACACAGTTTTACCCATGAATGTGCTCACATTTTTTCTATGCAAACTTTAATCTCAATGAAACAAAGAGTTTTGCAAAAAAATGTGCAAAGAAACCAGCATAAGACTGTTCAAACAAATCTGTGCTCCATTTAAATCCCACATTAATGAAGGCATTAGTTATTACTCGTCGGTTCAGAGAGGCACATAGGCTTAACGCAGGGTTTCTGATCCGCCGATCAGAACTAGAGTAAAGTTGGTCTGGATAACATTATTCTGCAAGGCTGAATCTGTAATGCAGGTGTTCTTGGAATGTATGCACAGAAAACACAGTGTGCTCACAAATAAAGTTTGCTGTACATAAAGCAAGTTTTGTGCACAGAGACTATGCTTTTGTATACAATTTATTTTATATGCACAAATTGTGTACTTCTCTTCTATAAACTGTCATGTACATATTCTGCACCTTCAGATACTTGACCAAAGGCCCGATGGAAAAAAACATGAGCTAAATTGTAGCTCACATTTCTTTTTACTTAAGCAGTAAAAATTGAGCTAAGTTCTGAGACAGTAAGTTAATAGTATGCAAATACATCAGGATTTTAAGAAAGCATGCCAAATTGAAAATATGCACAGAAGCCATGCTTAGCATGCATAAAATATGAAATGTGTGCTTAAAACATGCTTTCTGCACACAAACAGGCCGATTCAGTAAAAGTTGCGGGAGAGCCGGCGAGCGCCCGCTCTCCCGACGCATGCACAGGCCACTCTCCTGTGCGCGCGATTCAGGAGGGAGCAACATGCAAATGAGGGCCCGCGTCCCTAGCGCCTCCTTTTTGACAGAAGCGGCGGCTGTCAGCAGGTTTGACAGCCGACGCTCAATTTTACCTGCGTCAGTTCTCGAACCCGCTGACAGGTACGGGTTCGGAAAACGGACGCCGGCAAAATTGAGCGTCCATCTTCCGACCCATGGGCCGCAGGCAGATTTTTAATTTAATTTTTTTTAATTTTTACCTTTTTTTAAACTTTTGGGGTGTCTGACTTAATATCGCTATGATATTAAGTCAGAAGGTGTACAGAAAAAATTTTTTTTACACTTTCCCGGTGCTGGCCAAAATTAACGCCATCCTTTGGGAAGGCGTTAATTTCTGAAAGTAAAATGTGCGGCTTGGCTATACTGTATCGGCCTGATTATAAATCTGTGTGTGGTGTCTTCTGCGCATAAAATGAGATTTATGTCTACAAAAGATTTGTTTGGGTTTTCTTGTATTGTAGTCCTTTGCAGTGGTAGGCAACTCCGGTCCTGGAGTGCCACGAAGAGGTTTGGCTTTCAGGATATCCACAATGAATATGCATGAGATAAAATTGCATATATTGGAGGAAGTGCATGCAAATAAGCCTCATAAATGAATATCCTGAAAACCAGACCTGTTTGTGGCACTCCAGGACCGGAGTTGCCTCTTCCTAGGGTCTTAAATCCATAAATAGTACTGTGAAATGTTCCACTCCAAAATACTAATCTTGACTAATTCACTCTTTGGTGGCGCATTCATTTGTTTATTATGTTTTCTTTATTTTAACAAATTGCACATTTTTAGATCAAATTGTGCCAAGTCCTTTTTGTCACCTGGGGAGAAGTATATTTCACAGTGAGATTTTTTTCTTTTTTTGCTTTTTAAAAATGCGCCGCAAAGGAACAAAGTAGCTGCCATACTTGAAGTGCCATTGTTTTCAGCTGGAACATCAAAAAGGCCAATCCATACTGCTTCCTGAGCAAACTTTCTATAGAAAGATCCTTTCTTCAGAGGGTTAAAAATATCAGCTCAGGTCTAATTGCACACAGCTCCTCTCTGAACAACAACCTCTCTCTCAAAATCCCTCAGAGTATAGGAAATAAATATCCCCATGTGCTGTTTTCTCTCCAGCCTAAATTCGAATCTCCCATGCTCATGATAAAAAAAAAGTTTTGGTGGGGAAGGGAGGTGTTCAGTGTTTTCTACAGTCTATTTTTTAAATTATTTTTCAGTATGAAACATTTTTAGCTCCAGAATTTTAGATCATCCAGAATTTTAGATCATCCAGAATTTTAGATCATCATCAGTCCTTTTAATAGAATTCCCAGAAGAATTTTCCTGGCTCGCTTTCAGAGCTTTTATCAATTTTTTTTTTTTTTTTATAGAGGGAGAGCTGCAAGTTTACACAAAGCAGCAGATCAGCATTAAAAAGGTGAACATCTATTAAGAAAACATCTAACAGTACAAGTTAGCGTATAGCTAGATAAGCTGGATTCAGGACTAGATTTGGGCATGCAATAATTGGCCAAGACACAATCAACAGCAGATAAAGGAAACTCTGAGAATTATTGCCTTAAAGAGTTTGCAAGCAATATTTCTTCATACTGTCCTAATGCAGACAACCCCCAAGGAGCATCTATACTGACAGCACATGTGTACATGCTTTAACAGTGGGTGATTAGGGCCGGAATTTGGGGTGGGTGAGCTGGAGTGCCATGAGCTGGGGGGCACCCTGGGCACTGCTAGCATCCACCCATCCCAGAGTGGCATGGCTGCGGCAGATCCCATTCCTACCACGGCTGAAGAAAGGCCCAGTGGCCACGAAGGATCCCATCCCACCATGGCCAAAGAGAGGCCTGGGGTTACCTTCAATTGGACTTTTTGACCAGGGCACCACTTGCCCTAGAAAATGTCTGGGATTTTGTTGGGAGCAAAATTGCGAACGAAGCCAGAGACTGTCACTGTTGTTTTGTAAACTCATTTCTGAAGTTCATATGTATTGAACTCACTCCTTCACCTGGCTAGTATAGCAAAGTCACACTTACTTATTTATGCATACATTTCTAGCCTGCTTTCCTCCATAATATTGCACATAATAAATCATCATACAACCAGGGCTTAATTTGTGGGGGAATGGGGTGGATCGCAGTTCAGGCAGAGGCAGAGCAGCAGGGGGTGTTCTGCTCCAGCCCCTCCCCTTACAGGCAGCCTGCAGGGAAGTAAAAGGGGGGGGGAGGGGGGTGAGCCTTGGAGCAGAGCAGAAAACATCCACTTTGCTCCCCTAATCCAGATCCTCCCCTCCTCTCCCACCTTCTCCTCCTGTACTGCAGCGAAGGGGGTGATCCTGAAGCAGACTCTGCAGAGCAAAGAACAGGCACAAAACAAGGTTTGAATTAGCACAAGTTTGAAAGTGGAGAGCAGCAACGCCAATTGTTAAGGCTTCAACTCTGGTCTTGATGAATGGCTCACAACTTCTAAACGTATGCTAATTCAATCCCTTGGTGTGTCCATTACCGAGGGCTTAATGTCTGGCAGAACAACCCAGAATGGCGTTCTGCCACCTTTTTTCTGGGACCGGAGAAAGCGGATCAGAGCTGGTAGTGTAAATCAGATCTGGCTCCCCTGAGGAAACAGAACAGACCCAGAGGTTGCATGGATCACTTTTGTGCGCCCCCCCCCCCCTCCCCCAGCCCTTGGAGGAAGCAGAGCTGCTTACTCAGAGACAAGGGCAGCCACATGGCTTTGATTCGGGTGTTTGTATGTATGAGAGAGAGAGAGAGAGTTCTCACCTGTCCCTGGCCCCGCCCCTTTGCACAGGTCAAACCTGGCCCTGGCCCCTCCCATCTCACCCCCTCCACAGTTCCACTTCCTTTCTGTCTACAAATTAAGCCCTGCACACAACATATATAAAACGCTAGTTAAGATATTTATAAACACTTTCTCTCAAATAAATATTCATCCTCTCATAAGCCTGACAGATCTTCTGCACTTTTGAATCTATAAAAACAGCTACTAATAAACAGGCCGATACAGTGCACTGTTAACCCACGTTTGGACGCGCGTTTTTGACACGCTAGCTTTACTCCTTATTCAGTAAGGGGTAATAGCGCATCGAAAACGCGCATCCACCCCCCCCCCCCCCCGAAACTAATAGCGCCCGCAACATGGGGTCTCCAAAGTCCAAATGGAGCAGGAGTGGTCCCCAGTTGCTCCTGCCAGGGCCTGATTTGAAAATGGCTCTAGCCAGCTCGGAGGTTGCTGTCATTTTGTTGTTCAGCCATAAAACAAGATGGCTCCTGGCTTCAGGGCCAGCTGCTGCCGTTTTAAAATTGGGATCCGGAGGGCCAGGAGCAAGTGGGGGGATTATTTTTGCCCTATTTGGATTTCAGAGACTCCACGGAAGGGATAAGAGGCATTCAGAGGGATGGGGGAGGATAGGGGGGAGGGTCCAGGGGATGTGATGTCAAGTTTTATATTTTGGCAGCACTGAGTTTTGTTTCAGTAGGAGAAGGAGAAACCTGGCCCCTCAGTTCCCTTTTGTTTAATTATAGTTTCCTGTTCTTTTGATGTTTATTTTTGTTTTGTTTATTTGAAACAAAATAAACATCAAGTGAAGCAAAAAATCCCAGCCAAAAAAAAAAAAAAAAGAATCAAAACTTTGAGTACATATCCCAAGTTTATATAAATTAACACCATCTCCTTCCACCAATGTCTTTTGCTTTATCCTCAACCTTATTTTTACCACTGTCTTTCTTATCTATCCCAAGCATGTCCCTATTACTGTCCTGGCTTTAACTACCTCTACTGGAAGAGGCTATTTCAGACCATGTCATCTTCCTCATTGATTCTTACAAGATCAATATTTAATTCAAAATCCAGACCCTCTTCCATATCTTACCACCACATTTTTAATAGTCCAAACCAGCCACCAAAATTTGTGAGGCTGTCCTCCAGGAGCATCCAGTCTTATAACCACAGCATCCAATTTCTGGAAACTCAAAGGTAGATTCTGCAGAAAGAGTCAGAAAATTCTGCTGTACATTTGCATAAATTTGCATATTAAATGTAAATTTGGGGATCCATTTTCAGCTGCAATGTGACTTGGCTAGTTAGCCAGATAAACATATCCGACTAATATACCCGGCTATCTTAAAGTTAGCCAGTTATGTCTAAAACCGGCTAAATTTAGGACAGCCCTACAAACCAACCAGAGTAGGCTACATAGGTCAAGCAGCTAACACCGATAGTTAGCCGTTTAACCTATGCGGCTAATTTTGTTTCATCCGGAAACATCTCCCGTCCGCCCTGGAATGTACCTAGCATATGCGGCTAAATTCTAGCTACATAACTTGTTACGGCTTTCAATATCGTCGGGTAGTCATTTAGACAGATAACCTTTCCTCCAGGATGAAGAAGGCAGGGGATTCAAGATGGCCGCACTAGTAACTCACAGATAAGGACTTCCTCTTACCAATTTTTCTTGTTTGTGAATTTGCCGTATTCTGCTCACAAATGGAGAGCCAGGAAGCAAGAAGTCCCAGTAGCCTCCTCCCCAGGCACTGTTATTGGCCCTATGGATGCCCACATGAGTCAGGGGAACTCTATCTCTGGAGTGGAGTCACTGGAGAGGTCTTGAGAAGGAACGTAACTTGACTCTCTCCTTGACTTGATGCTCTCCTTGACTTGATTGCTCCTTCGAACTCTCCCAGGCCTTGATCCTAGAGGAGCGACGATACTTGTCGCAGGCTGATGACGTGGTGATTACTGAGTCAAGGACTGGGGCTGCAAGTCCAGCAGAAGTCGGCTTGGAAATGTCTTACATCTGCGGCATTGAAGGGCAGCTGTCTGGGAGCGATGCAGTTTGACAGAGAGAGGAACAGAATGCTGAATTGGTACAGGAAACAACTTTATAGTCCTTGCCTCTGGTAAGACCTGCTACCGGTCACTAAGATCCCTTTCCTTACTCATTGGAACCTCTGCTTCATGCAAATTACTCCAGCATCATTGGAACCATTGCTCCATACAGGTTTCCCCAGCCTTATTGGAACCGCTCCTCCATGCAGATTACTCCAGCCTCATTGGAACCGCTGCTCCGTGCACATTATCCAAGCTTCATTGGTACCGTTGCTCCATGCACATTATCCAAGCTTCATTGGCACCATTGTTCCATTGGAACCGCTGCTCCATGCAGATTTCTCCAGCCTCATTGGAACCGCTGCTCCATGCAGATTACTCCAGCCTCATTGGAACCGCTGCTCCATGCAGATTTCTCCAGCCTCATTGGAACCGCTGCTCCATGCAGATTACTCCAGTCTCTTTGGATCCGCTGCTCCATGCAGATTACTCCAGTCTCTTTGGATCCGCTGCTCCATGCAGATTACTCCAGCCTCATTGGAACCGCTGCTCCATGCAAATTATCCCAGCTTCACTGGAATCATTGCTCTGTGCAGGTTACCCCAGTCTCACTGGAAGCCTGATGTAGTCATACTGCTCCTGTTAGAATGGTAACTTAGCCTGATGGAGTTGTATTGCCACTGTTTGCCCAATTGGCTTGTTTTCCCCTCGTTTTTCCTCTAAAGTTTCATATGAACTAACGCTCAAGCCCCCTCCTTCATTTCTTCTACTTGTTACCCCCCATCTGTTCTTACTACAGTTCGCCAAGTTTGTCATGAGCATCTTTAAATGCTGTCTGTTTGGATTGCTTCGGGTATTAAGGACCAGATGAACCACATGACCAGTGCTCAAGCATGATTACTGATGGAGCAGAGCTGGGTTCGAGCTCGTGCACACAGCTGAGGCATTCTGGATCTCGTGTTCTACAAATTCAGCAGTTATGCAGCCATGCGACAAAGCTACGAAAACAATAACGCTTTTTTTTTTTTTTTTTGCTGTTGTTCTTTAAACAATGAAAGCACTGTGTGCATTAGTTAACATGGAGATTCTAACTGCTGAGTCACTGCTTTGAGAAAAAAAAATGACCCCCGTGGGAGCAATAGTTACTCCTGATTCCTTTGGGCAATCAGACTACCAACCTTACCTTTAAATTCAACACCTGAAAGAACTGGTTTTAGATAACATAATTGTCAGGGGCTAAATATAAACAAAATCATTACAAATTTCCTCATTGCTACTTTGATTTTTATTTCCATTCGTAGGGTGTATTAGTGTTGAAAGTTTTTGAAAGCTGTGTATACACTACTGGTATTATAAAATGAGGTACTACTTGGTCATCCTAAACCTAGTAACGTGTTTTAATATATAATGAACAACTGAAGAGTGCCTCTGGGACAGAAATTTATATTGAAAAAGATGTTTTGCTATAATAAAAGGTGTGCACCGTTTTATGTCAAAAAAGTAAGAAATTATGTTGTAACAAAAAATGAAAGGAGACTCAGGAGGAATGCTTTTCCTCTAGAAATAAAGGTGCTGGTATTCACATGCAGGGCCCTCCTTGGGGTGGGGTGGGATGGGAAGGGGCCCCACCCACTGCAACTGGCCACAGAGCCTGAGAAATGGCAGTATTGCAAATATTACACCCTACCCTAGAACACCAATACACCTCCTATTGGGAAAACAGATCAAGCTGGACTGCTACAGATCATTATACAGAAACAACACACTAGCCGAATACGTCACACAAACAGAACATGGATAGATAAATTATATATACAAATGTACAGACAAAAACTGAAATGGAAACCCCAAGAAGCCAGACTCTGCAAGCAGAGCAAACACTGGAGAAACAGAAACGCATTTCCTTCTATACCATGCAAAATACCAAAGTATCAGAGACGCTGCACTTTCACCTTCCTAAAAGCTGACATATTCAAATCATTAAACTAAAAGGAAAAAGCTTGTTTTTTTTCCCCCATCTTTATGTGGACATTTTGGACCCTAACTTAAAAACCCTCTCTCACAACAATGACTGTGGCTCAGCAGTTACAACACAAGATCTCTGCCAACCCCTCCTGCCCCCAACAGACACACGCTCAAGAAGAATGATGGAGCCTCAGGGGCCTAACCTAACATTTCCCACCCTCCTGACACTACTTTGCCTCTCCCTCTTCTCCCCCCCCCCCCCCCCCCCCCCGGATCTTCTGTCTCTCACCTCCTTCCTCTCTCTGGGGGGGCCCAGCTTCAGTCCTTTTTCTATCCCACTTCCCTGCCCAGGCAGCAGCAGAATCTATTCCCCCTTTCTCCACTCAGAAGGGAGGACACAGGGAGGGGGGGTGCAGAGGTAGCACGGAATTTATTTATTTTTTCAGGGACCACAGAGCAATTCAAGCAGGTGGAGAAAAAAGGTGCCAGCACTCGGTACCAGCAGGTACTCCCCCCCCCCCAGACAAAAAGCCCTGCCCAGGAATAACATCAAGAGGAAACACTGAAGCCAGGCAACATATTAATATGTAAACCTGGAAGGAAGATTGTGGGAGCATAAATACGTCTACTGTCTCCCAGTGAAGTGCATTACAGACAGGGAAAATTAGCAGGAAAAGAGTAGCCTGCTTTCCAGAAGAAAAAGTGCTGGTTTTCCATCTAATGAGGAGGTGCGGACAGCTGCAGTGCCTCTGACCCAAATTAACCACTACTGTGAAAGAACAGCCAGCCCACAGGGCGGCAGATAACAGATATCACCGAAGGAGTTTATTGAAGAAAGAAAGATAACAATTCAACAATGCATAGCACTGTGTACAGGATTTCTCAGCACAGAGAGGGCCGAGCACAGGTCCAGCTGCCAGGTAGGGCAGCTTGGGCCTGAAAAAAACAACACACACACTCCACAAGTCCTGCTGTCAGCACCGGCAACCTGCTTTCATACAAGCTTTTCCTTCTGTTTTGGATTTTGTTACCGTGGATTGTTTAATTGAGTGTTGTACTCCTCATCTTGGGCAAGTCACAGATGAAATGCCATAACTCGATTTATACCTTTCACCGATAATATCCCCATCCTTGGCTAAAAGAATCTTTAAATCACTGATTTCCAATGAAATTCCAGTTAAAGTAAATCAACTCGTTTAAAAAGGAAAAAAAAAAATGCAAATGTTCCTTGTCTTGTCTGGATTGGCTGTGATAAGATCCCTGTTCTATAAACCTGTCTTCTAATGAGGGAAGATCACATAGAAAAAGCATTCGCACACGGGGCAGGCCACGCTCAAACATCCCGCGTAATTTACGCCGCCCACACGCGCAGAAGTGACGCCGACTTTCCCAGCTGAGCTGAACGCGCACACCCGGGCTTTTGAAAAGGATCCCACCAAATCCGCCCTGCACTGCCGTTCGACGCGCACAAAGTTTCCCTGAATTTTATAACGTGGGCGTGTGAATTCCAACCCCTCCCCGACTCTGCCCCCCAAGGGACACCTCTGCTCAGGTCCAGGGAAACTTACACACGAACAAGATATAAGCGTGTAAGTTTATCCACACATCGGGTGGGCAATTTTACAAAAGGCCACTTTTGCGTGCAAACTCCCTTTGAAAAATTACACACACACACACACACACACACACACACACCCCATTGCACACCTGGTAGCAGGTACATAAAGGGAATGAAACGAGCACAAATCAGAAACTTGAAAGCAGATAGCCCCAGCCGTCAAGGTTTCAACCCTGGCTCCTGTCCGTTCATGCATCTTTGTTAAGCATTCATAATTCAGTTACCTTCGATACAAAATTTAAAAAAAACAAGAGAGGCAGTGAAGGTGGCCCAGTGGCAAATGCTGCAGTGCAGAGGGATCTAGGTTCAATTTCTGGGCCTGGAAGTCATCTGTTTAGGCCAGCAGGGCATGCTGTGGAGACAGCACTCACAGCCCCCCAGGAGGAACTGTGACTCAATCATTGCACAATGGCGACTCCTAGTGGCCGGACTTAGCGCCCATGGTTGCAGGGTTCTTGCAGGAGCCCTGGTCCATTGCCCCTGGCTGTCCCCGCAATGACTGAGCTGTCGGGGGTGGGGGGGGGTGAGGCAGAATACAAAATAAGGAGAAAATACCCCCAGTAGTTGCAAATGAGGGCTCGTGGGCATCATAGAGTTGGAATCCCAAAAGAAGGGGAGAAAACTGCTGGGCCAAAAAAGCTTCAGTAGATATCAAAAATAAAGGTTCATCTTTCATTGACTCGCCTCATGCTTGGATCAATAAGATGAGCTGGGCTGGCTGACTCAGAGCTCTTTAAAGGGCTCAGTGTGCACCGAAGGAATAAACATTCATTTTCTTTTTTAACTTTTTATATCAAATTTTAAATTACCATATGCAGAAACCTGACTCTGGAAAAGGGAGTATGCACTTGGGAAATAATAAAGAACGAGAAGAACAGAATAATCATAACCGAGGAAACAGGTGCGATGCACGTCTCACTAACAGACCCCCAAAAAAATGGGGGGGGGGGGGGGAAGGAAAAAAAGGGGGGGGGGGGGGGGGGAACCCGGGCAAGGTTAGTGTAAAAGAAATGGAAAACTGTTGAAGGAATGACACCATAATAAGCCTGACACTAACAGAGAGAGACCCGGGCATTTCCAGGGACAGTCTGGGCCTCACTGCCATCTTAGAAAAATCTGGAAACGGAGAGCAGATTAGATCTTCTCTTTTTTTTAGGGGGGTCGATGTAATAAGCAGCAATAAAGCTGCCGCGGGTTTTTAAGCAGACTTGCACGCGCGCATAAACCTGTTAAGAAAAACCCGAGGTAGGTTCTGCGCAAGCGCAGTGCTCGTGGCATGCAAAGGAGGCGTTAGTGCAATCATGGGCAATGCAGGAAGCCGCGCTAGCAGGGAGGTCGGGTAGTGCGGGCTTCTAGCGCCTGGGTCAGGGCAGGAGGTAAGTGAAAGTGTCAGCGTGGAGACCAGTTTTTTGGGGTTTTTTTTAATGCTTTTGCGGGTCAGCCAAGCAGCAGACGGAACTGGTAGAGAGAAAGCAGCTTCTCAATGAGGCAGAATAGTCCATCTGCATTTCACGCTCTTGCCGGCGGTCGGAGTCCGGTCACGAAGGAGTTGGATATTGCTTTACCCACCTTCACATCAACTTCCGGACCACTAATTTATTCATGCTTTTGAAAAAGAAAGGCTTTCGCCCCAAGAATCAAGGTTCTTATGGCCTGGATTGGCCACTGTTGGAAACAGGGTGCTGGGCTTGATGGACCCTTGGTCTGACCCAGTATGGCATTTTCTTATGTTCTTATGCAGGCGTTTTACATGCGATGGGTGTCCGCGCAGACGTCTGTGCGATTTACTACATAGGGCCACCAGCGCACGTTACTGTGCGCATCATAGAGCGAGTGTTTGGTGTGAGCAGATTTTACTCTTGTATCTAATTGGCATATGAGGCCGTTATTACATTCCGTGCTCCTGCTGGGTTTTGCCACGCGCGCTAAAAAAAAATCCACGCAGAAAAATCAGCACGGATCTTAGCATGGGTCTTGTTACATTGACCCCTTAGAATTGTTTGTTTTCAAACAGGATTGTTCAATGGTTTTCTGGGGGGGGTTTTGTTTGTTTTAAACATGATTTTTTTTCCTGGGGCCAAAAGATTGGAGTTTATCTAGATCTTTGCAAAGTAACACAAGACATTTAGTTTCTGTTTTAGTGCACTCTGAAACCACATAAGTAGATAAGATATGCAAGGCTGAGTCACACCCAGGGTTCATCAAGCATCCTGTCTCCAACTCGTCCCATTGAGTTCCATGCATGCCATGTCACAAAACCAGGACTCGATCAACCTGTTCGGTTGACCTGGGGTGAATCGGCTGCCTTGCTTCCATTATTAAACTGGTTTTGCTTGTAGTCGATGCTTTCTAGAAAGTTCATGGATTATAATTGAGGTGCCAAGGAAACCTATTCGCTCCACTGAGTTGCACATTTCAAACAGCCTGAGACTGGTACAGCACAGCAATGCAAATATTTATTCAAACACACCGCATTCCACAGGCTGTATGAACAGCGGGCATGCAAAACATTATGAAAAGCCGCATTTTCACGTACAAAAAAATACAACAGGAAGACAAAACAAATGTATTCTGCTCATTGGGCCTTGTTGGAAAGGCTTTTCTTTATTCTATGCCTAAGGATTAAAGGCTCTATGAGTACGTATCTTTGCAACTGCACACCTTCTGATATATATATATTATATATATATATATATATATATATATAAGAGGTTAAGTTTTTTATTATAATACTGTATAAGGGGGAGGAATGGCCTAGTGGTTTAGAACAATGGGCTACAAACCAGGATTGAAATCCTGCTTCTCACATTCGCATTCTTTGTGACCTTGGGAAAGTCACTTTATCGCCCATTGCCTCAGGTACCCTGAGTGAAAGCTCTTTGGGATATGGAATTGTCTGAAAAAAATATTGGAAACCACCTTGAGTTAAAACATTGCAAATGTGGTCAAGAAATTCAAAATTATTATAATTACTGAGAGATTAGAACGTTTTGGGGTTTTTTTTCTAGCAATTTGAGTAGAAATTTTGTAGTGTTTCAAAAACAAACAATCTAGAGAAAGCTTCATAGAAGGACAAATGACATCCAATTTTTAGGGAGACACAGTGTAGGCCACAGGGAATCTACAGGCTCATCTGCACCTATGTCATGCAGAAATCATGGAGGCAGGGCCAGCCTTGCAGCTCTGCCGTAGGTGCTGCACACTGCCAGGCAGCAGACGTAGGTGCAATTTCCAGACTAGTTCCCTGGCTCCTGGGCTAGCCAGGGCTATAGATGCTGTAGATAGAGGCTGTGCTCAGAAGCCCTGGAAGGGTG
Source organism: Rhinatrema bivittatum (assembly GCF_901001135.1). Classification (NCBI taxonomy): domain Eukaryota; kingdom Metazoa; phylum Chordata; class Amphibia; order Gymnophiona; family Rhinatrematidae; genus Rhinatrema; species Rhinatrema bivittatum. The sequence goes on along the minus strand of NC_042632.1, from coordinate 44,709,169 downwards.
GAGCCTCAGCCAACACCCAACAGTGAAACCCAGGGTCCACACTAGCCAAGTTCCAGAGGAAACTGTAGCCCAGGTTCCTTGCCAAAAATGACCACATCAATGGCTGGGCTGAGCTAGGTACAAAAACAGGGGGGGAGCCTCACCGTAGTTGTAAATGGAGGGTCCATGAAACTGTAATAATGCAATGGAGGCCATAAACAGGCATTACCAGCAGCCAAGGTATCCATTAACTTTTGTAATTGTTTGTAGCACGGTCCCCGTCTCTTCTGCAAATGCAACTTGTTTCAATTTGACCCTCTGATTATGGCTACATATTTATAAAGCTTTCTAAAGCTATACAGTACAGTTTGGTCACGAGCAGTAGAAATGGTTGCCAGGTCTTTGGTTCTCTGCGGTCTGTCTAGAATTAATATAAAAAACAAAACAAAACCCATAAATGAATAAAAATGGGAAGACCATAAAATCTGTTGAGACGTCGGATAGTATCGTGTGTCGTCGCTTTAGTCTGTTTTCTACTGAATTAATTCATGAACTTTCCAAGCAGCAGACTCAAGGCTGTAATATTAGTAGCAGTGGGATGGGATAGAGTGGAAGGATTAGGTGTGACCTTTCATAGCTTGCTCCACTTTTAATCCTGATGTAGCTGAGAGGACATTAGCAAGCTTTTCAGACAGGTCTCTCGTTCACTGTGCTCCGATTTCCTATTTTAGTGACAGAATTTACGTCAATATGCTCACGTTTGTTACTGTGTTAAGTGTGTGTATGCATAAAATATGTTTGTACAGACATATATAGAAATGTGTGTGAGTGAATATGTATTTCCAGTACATAACTGACTAGTTAGAACTGGTCAAGGTGATGTCTCCATTCAAACTGCCGTGCAATATTTAGCGTCACTCCTTGTGCCATTATACATGTCGAGAAACTAATAAAATAAAATAAAATAAGAACCAGGCAGTAAAGGTATGACGGGGAGTGCTCGGCCTGGCCATTACAGCACGACTCGGATACGCTTTAAAGCAGGAGCACCACCATAAGAATGTCTCGGGCACTGGTGCTGAGTTGCAAAGGTAAGAAGATAACAACCTGCCAGATGCTCTGAAGGGGTTTCCTCGTTTTGTGTCGAAGGGAAAAATGCTTAGGTTCATTCGTCCCTTAATGCTTTGACGGGAATCATCAGAGCTATTGCTTTCTCTGATTATAAAGTGTAGTGATGTCACAGCCAATCATATTGCAGCTTTTATCCATGGCCATGCCGTCATCACAATTACACTCCCTGGAGCTGATGGGATTGGAGGAGGGGACCTTTTATTTATTTACTTATTTTTAACTGAGTATACTTTGTAGCTGATGTTGTACAGCTAGGAACATGGCATCACCTACTGGACATGTGTAGCTGCTGCATGGGCCTCTGAAAGGCAAAACAATTGGCCCTGAATAGCTGACCACACTGTAATGGTAACATAGTGGCTGTTGACAATTAAGGATCTCTTCGTCCATCCAAGCCAACTGAGATGTCACCACCTCCTTCCCTCTCTCATATCACCGCCCTATGGGCAAAACGACACCCTGGGCAGGCCGGCCAGGGGAGAGCGTCTGCCTCTGATAAATGGGCTTGGCCAGGGGCATCACCTTTCAAGATGATACGGGCCAGGCCCTGGACAATGACGACGGCTGCCGTGGGAGCTTTACTTCCACTACTAGCCTGATGGTGCTGTTGGGGCAGATTGCCTTCTCGGGCGAATGGGCAGTCCCTCTAGGCCAAGTCTGCCTGAGAATGGGAGTAACAGGAGGGGCTAGATTATGGAGCTCAGCCACTCTTATTTGATCTGTTAGGATCTGACCCTTCCAAGACAAGAGGGGAGGGGGGGGGGGGCTCGTCTCTTCACTGTCTGCCTCACCCCTCCTCTCCTGTTCCTTGTAGGCTGCCTGAGATGGAGAGGGACTGGAGCAGAAAGATGTTCTCTGCTGGGTGAGGTTCCTTACACAATCCCTGTGCACCAATGCCTAGGAAGGCTGCAGTTTGTTCTTGCGGCAAACAGAGAGATCTGAGAGATACTAAGTAATGAAAGGCGAGGGAAGAGGAGCCTGTTGTGCAAGGGGCTTTAGCTAACAGGAATGACAGGGGGGGGGGAGAAGGGAGAGAGAATGAGACTTTGCTGGGCAGGGAGAAGGCGAGGGAGAGAGAGAGACACACACACACTCTTCCTCCCTCTTTTGCACCCTCCTTGCCCTGGTTGACTGTTTGCCACAGCCCATCTTGGGTGGCAGCATGGCGACTGACCGGCAGCCCAGGCAGCCGCCCGAGGGTCCTGCCTCTGCAAATGCCAGGCATGCTGGAATTCTTCCATGGTTTTGGTTGCTAACAAACTCTGCTGATAGGCGAATCCAGGCATCCGCCACCCTCTCAGTGAAATCTGCAGCTCGTTTTATAGTCTGGCATAACCTTATATAAACCTATCTCATTCATTCTGTCAGTAACTGAAGAGGAAAAGTAAAGTGAAACAATATAAGGAACAAGATTCCTTTATCTGCCACCTTTCTACCTTTTTTTTTTCTTTGTTTGCTGGTGTTTGTCCTGTGGGAGGGGTTGAAGGAAAAATCCTCCCAGGTGTGACTTTCATAAACAGAGCTGTAGAAAAAGACTATTATCTCTTTTATTAGCTTCTTCATGTCAGCTGCAAGAACGACAAACTCCTGTTTAAACAATAAAACCTAATTTTGTGAGAGTCACATAAGGAGAACCAGTTATTGCACTGTACAGGAACAGGATCTCTATGCAAACAGTTGCCAACTGCTTCTGTTGGGGTTTTTTTTTCCTGACCCAGCAGTTTTGTTCCTGCTTCTTTTGGGCTTCCAGCTCCATCGCAACCAGGGATGAGATCTGGCACCGGGAGCCTTCATTCGCAACTACTCAGGAGTTATTTTCTATCCCTTATACAGTAAGGGATAATAGCGCGTGGAAAACGCGCGGCCAACCCCCCTGAAGCTAATAGTGCCCGCAACATGCAGATGCATGTTGCGGGCGCTATTAGTTATTCCCGCGCGATACAGAAAGTAAAATGTGCAGCCAAGCTACACATTTTACTTTGCGAAATTAACACCTGCCCAAAGGCAGAAATTAATTTCGGCCGGCACAGGGAAAGTGTACAGAAAAGCAGAAAAAACTGCTTTCCTGTACACCCTCCGACTTAATATCATAGCGATATTAAGTCGGAGGCCCCAAAATTTAAAAAAAATGTAAAATTTAAAAAAAAATAATTTTTTAATCTTCCCGCGGCCCGCGAGTTGGAAGACGGATGCTCAATTTAGCCAGCGTCCGTTTTCCGAACCCGTGGCTGTCAGAGGCTTCAAGAACAGACACCAGTAAAATTGAGCGTCGGCTGTCAAACCCGCTGATAGCCGCCGCCTCCTTTTACTGTGGGCCCTCATTTAAATACTCGATCGCGCGCCCAGGAGAGTGGCATGGGCACACGTCGGGAGAGCAGGCGCTCGCCTCGGAGCACCGGCTCTCCCGCGGTTTTTACTGTATCAGCCCGTCACTCTGTTCACTGCAGTGATGGTCCTGGGCCGGGTCCATGCACCAGGGATTCTTTCTGGAATCCTGCAATCATGGGCCCTAGTCACTAAGCGTCACCCAGGCCCGGTGCTACCGCCGTGCAAATCATGCAACTGCATAGTGCGGCACACCCGGGCCTTGTGTGGCTGGATAACTTGCTACTTATCCGGATATCTTTAAAAAATATCCAGTCTGGGAGTGGGAAACCAGATTAGCATGGGGGTGGGGGGAGCCCGGCCTTGGGATCACCAGAGTTTTCATTAATATACCAGAGGTTTGGGGCTGGGGGATGCACGGCCCGTCAAGGCCATATATGAAATGGAGAGGGGGGAGGGAATCAGGCAGCAGGCCCCTTGACTTCTTTTTTTGTTTTATTTTGGCAGCAGTGCTGCGAAGTAGGCACTCACATCCATGTGTGGTGGCACTGCCAGGGGATAAGGCAATTCTGGAGGTCAGTTACCCAGGATTTTGCTGACATTATTGGCCTCCCTATTTATATTGTGCCACTATCTGGGTTGGGTGGGAGGGCTCCCTGTTTCCCCAGAAACATTGTCAGCTGCTGGGTCAGTTATTACTAGACTAACCATTGCTACATTTTGGAAACAAAATCCATGTTTAAATCACTGGCCTGCTCAAAATGAGGGAGATTGCTGAGCCAGAGTGATTATGCTTTGCTTTGAAGAATGAACAGTTTAAATAGAGAGCTGTGTGGGAAGTATACCAGCCTTACTACTATGCAATTGTTCTTCCTTGATTGTTATATATCTGTGTGGAAGCTTATGATTACTTGATGCATTGACCTTCTGAATATGTATGGGACAGGTTGACTGCACTAGTAGATCTGCAGTTCAGTGCTGTGTTCCTTTTTCTCTGATGCCATTTGTATGCCAAGAAATAAAAAGAGTTTAAAAAAAAAATCACCTACAATTTATTGGTTGTGAAAGGCTGACCCTTATTTCGAGCTGCAGAAAGACCAAAGGTCCTGCAGAGGGCATGTGTCAGAATGGACCGGCCTTCACGGAGCACAGTATTTTCGATAAGAGGCACAGATACAGAATTTATTTACAAAAATGTTAATTTCTCACCCACTCACCTCGGTACCACAATAACACTTAAACATAACATCCAACAAGATCTATAACAAAATATAAACAATCCCCATCTGGACCATCTGTCTCCCTTTTTTTTCAGGCCAGGCTGAGTCAGTGCTGGCTTTACCCACTGCAGGCATGAATGGCTGGTTCTGATTTCTCCGTCACCTTCCCATATGAAAAGCAGGACTATAATCAGCCTGCTCTGAAAAAACAAAACAAAACAACAGAACCAGCTGGGAATCCTGTGAAGATACAGCACTCGCTTTGGGACTGTGCAGCACTAGAGAATGGGATTCTCTGACTAGAACCCAGTGAAAAAAATGATTGGAAAGGTGGGAACTCCATGGAGTGTGCACAATTTCCAAAGGCATTTTACATCTCTTTTCTCTACACCCCTCCCCCTCTCTCTCTCTCTCACACACACACACACATATGGTTGGGCACATAAGGTGCCTTAATAACAAAATGCTTTGTGAGACTGTGTGACAAAACAATAGCAACTGCCGTACCCTAGCAATACTTATCCTCTGTCACAGTGACTTACAGAACATCCCATATAGATGACCACACAGTTGAGGAATCTGTCACCAAAGCAACTAGCCAACAATGAAATAATCTTGCAATCTGCCCGCCTGCCAGTTTATACTTGCTCTGTTGCAATGCACTTAGTTTTTATTGTTTAAATGTGACTCATTTAGCGATCTCTTTCTTAGAGAACTTGTGCTATCACAGCCTGGGCTCTCAATGAGGGATTTTCTTTTCCCAATTCTGTCTTTCATCCTGAGTGATTCCAAAAACATAGAGTAGCACATCCCCCTTATCTGAAATCTTAGTAAGAATATCATTCACAGAGAGCCCCGGTGGACCATGCGGGGGGAACCTGGGTTCATTTCCCTCCCAGCTCAGGTCTCCCATGTCCACGGTGGGATGCCACAGTGTTCTTTAAAAAAGAAACAAACAAAAAAAAACCACCACCCTTTGTGTCCTTGAACTGAATAGTGCATCAAAGCCCAAAATAGAAACAATTCCCTCATCCCCTGCTCTTATTTTACAAAATCAAGACCATCCAGCTTGCTTATCTTGCCACCAGGTGGCGCCAGCACCTCGGCAAGCTAATTCTAATCATCCTGGTTGCAGTGGAAGCTTTTTGATATGGGCCAGATCCATTTACTGGAACAAAGGCACAAAGATCAGCAAATAAGCTGCAGGATAGGTGCTTTCGGACTACCTTAAAACATTTGGAGCTAGCTTTCAAGAACCATCCACGGTCTGTGCAGCATGAGCTAAGAGCAACATTATCTTCAAGCAACATCACCCATCTCATGCTGCGCTGACCTGAGGAAGGGAGTGAAGCTTTCAAAAGCTAGTCACAGATATTTTACATTATGCAGGAATAAAGAAAACCAGTCAGGGTGGCAGTAGTGCAAAAAAGTTCCCGGTCTTGTAAAGTGTTTATCATCAGTTTAGTGTGGAGCTGTTAATGCACTTGTCTCCAGCTCATAAATCTGATTATAAATAAAGAACATGAATAATAATCTTGTTAAGGTGCATTGAATACATACAGCATTGCACAAGGTAGTTCACAAGGTCTTCACATTACTTCCTCAAACTTATAGGGAGATTTATGAAGCCACATTAGGGTTCTAATGCGCATTAAACAGCATATACCGCACGATTATATGTAGAGCCCTGCCCAGATTCCCTCCCCTGTTACAATGATCTGCTTTGCATGCAATTTGCATATATGCATTTTGCAAAGCAGCTCATTAATAGGCAAATCTATGTTAATAATTTATCGTGGCCGACTGAGAAAGTGGTCAGCCACGATAAATTAACGCCACCTCCCTGGGAATCATTAAATCCGACGTTAGATTTGAAGGGCCATGTTTAAACAAAAAAAACCCCACAAAGGCAGAAAAGATAAAGTATAGCGGGGGTCAAGGTTGACACCTCCCCTGCTCAACCTGGGGCTGCCACGTGAGGCCTTTGTTCCAGTTAAAAAAAGGTGAAAGTCCTTGCACTGCGACGGCCTCACCCCCATCCCCAACCCTGTGTTAATAAAGAAAATGTTCCCCTCCACCCCCTTCCAAATACACAAGGGAGGTCACTAGCCCCCCCCCCCCCAATGTTCAAAATCAATCATTGAGGGCATAGTGGGCCCCCTTTCCCCCTCCTGCCCTCCCAAACCTCCAAAAAGTAGAAGAAGATCCCAGGATGGGGTCTGCAAGAGTGGTGACCCTCCCATGAAAAAAACATTTTAGCTTAGTAAATCTCCTTAGATTTAAGCAAGTGGAGATTAACTGGCATGTTCAAGGTCACACAATGAACAATAAATAGAGGAAACCAAATCAGCATAGGTCCAGTGAACCATCATGCAATAACGAGGCAGCCATGAACCTTTTCCCACACAAGCTTATTCATTGTGGATATCCTGAAAACCTGACTGGCTAGGAGGGGTACCCTTAGATGAACCTTTGTCCTTCCCTCCCCTCCCCCCCCCCCCCATTATCTTTCAGGTCTAACACCCCCTCCCCTTACATTTAGATAATTAAACTCAACAATCATTATGTCCCCATCACCATTCTTCCCAGAACAATCCTGTAAAATCACATAATTTGATATCTTAAATATTAACCTTTGTGCTTAGAGAAATCTGAATTACAAGTTCATAGATGCAACGGGATAAAACCAAGTCTGTATGACTTCAACTCTCAAAAATGCTGCTCGCAAACTGGTAAAATGCAAGCGATATTCGCTAATTGTGATAGCGCCTCGGGTCCCGCTTGCCTCTAGGCATGTACCCCATCTGCAAGCTAATCTCTGGTGATTTATAGGGACACCGAGATCCCACACAATCCAAGGAATCACACACGGGCCGATACAGTAAAAGTCGCGCGAGAGCAGGCAAATGCCCGCTCTCCTGTGCGCGCGATTTAGTATGCAAATGAGGGCCCGTGGTAAAAAGAGGCGCTAGGGACACTAGCGCGTCCTAGCGCCTCTTTTTTGAGAGAAGCGGCGGCTGTCAGCGGGTTTGACAGCCGACACTCAATTTTGCCGGCGTTGGTTCTCAAACCCGCTGACAGCCACGGGTTCGGAAAACGGATGCCGGTATAATTGAGCGTCCGTCTTCCAACCCGCGGGCCACGGGCTGATTTTAAATTTTTTTATTTTTTGGGGCCTCCGACTTAATATCGCCATGATATTAAGTCGGAGGGTGTACAGAAAAGCAGTTTTTTCTGCTTTTCTGTACACTTCCCCGGCACCGGCAGAAATTAATGCCAGCCTTTGGGTAGGCACTAATTTCTGAAAGTAAAATGTGCGGCTTGGCTGCACATTTTACTTACTGAATCGCAGGGGAATGACTAATAGGGCCATCAACATGCATTTGCATGTTGCGGATGCTATTAGTTTCGGGGGGGGTTGGCTGAGCATTTTCGACGCACTATTACCTCTTACTGAATAAGGGGTAAAGCTAGCACATCGAAAACGTGCGTCCAAACGCGGGTTAACAGTGAGCTCCGCCAGAGCGCACTGTACACTATCAGCCCGACAGTTCCTAGAAATACACCTACAAATGAAATATAACAAAAGAAATACTGGAATCATGAATCAGTCCTGTAGAGAGAGAGAGCGCTAATAAACTAAAAGGTTTATTAACAAATAGTAAGAACAATTAATGGAAACATAACATTCAGTTTGCACAAAGTATCAGGTAAAATAACAAGGATTCATTCAGTAAATACTAATGAAACACTTTTCACTGTAGTTAGCCAGTGCCTGGGGAGGTCAGGAAAGGGCTGTCCACACAAACTGGACCAGGGCCTTGGCACATAGATCTGGCCTCTCCATACTCCCAGCAAAGTCTGGAAAGTTCTAGCAACTTCAGGGCTACTTATCCGTGGCCTGTGTCTGAAAGACCAATCACACTAGTAAGAACCTAGTAATAGCTTTCTGACTAATAATAGCTTTGCCTCTTCCTCTTCGACCCCCAGGCTGGAGCTCCCACTCAGGATACTGGGTTATAGGCTGTTCAAGCCTCATGCTGAGTCAAGTGATCATTCCAAGCCTCAATTTGAACTACAGTGTTGTAAAGGTCCAAACACCACTTGCAGGTCAGCTCAAACAAAATGAACTCTCTCTTGGGAAAACGCACGTCTCAAGGCAAAAAAGAAATCACATGAGCATAAAAAGTCTTGTTTTGCCTCAAGGGCCCCAGGCAATTGTTCTACCCCAAAAAGCTGGTACCACTGGTTACCTAGCAGCTTTTTATGAGCACATATTCTAAATAGAAAACTCCCAGTTATAGACATGACATAAATTATTTTTTTCAGCACATGTAGCAGAAAAGTGCTTATGCAGTGATTAAATCTGTTCATCCATCCAGGGGCACAATGTTTTTCCTTGGAGTGTACTGATCAGCGTCAAATTCGGCTGGAATTTCCCCTAATGAAAATGACCATAACCCGCTGAGGAAAGGTCATTTTCAATACAAGATCACATTAAAAATCACTGGAAAATCCATGAATATGCAAGAGTTTTACTTCTTTCCTTGCTATTCATTGTTACAGCTAAAACAAATGATGTTACATATACTAGGTAGATTACAGGATGCACTAAGACATGATCACCTGCACATTTATTTATTTATTTAAAAATGTTTATATGCCGCCTTTACAATTCAAAGAATTAATCAAAACGGTTCATAATAAACATACACAAAATTCAAAGCAGCCAAGGACAGTCAATAAAAAGAACTGGGGTGTGGGGAAGGGGAGGATTAAAATGCAGGAGAATTAAAATGCAAAGAAAGAGAACTGAGTTCACCTTTCTAAATCTGTGAAAAAACTTTGGAGATTTGAGGTGAAGCTGCTCTGTAAGGGAACATGACTCGCAATTGATCAGTCGCACACAGCTAACAGGAATCTCAGGAAAGAGGAAGAGTAGTGGCAACAGTTTGCCAGTTACTGTGAGTGCCCTGGGTCACCTCTCACCCAAAAGAGCCTCCTACAAAATTCAAGCGAGCCATGCTCCCATGAAACCCCCTCCACCAAGCACCCCCTCCTTCTTCTTATCCAGGTGAGGTTTTATGGTAACACAGACCGGCAACCCAGGATTTGACATTGGGGGTCTGAATTTATCACTTGGCCGGGGAAGGAGGGAAAATGCAGAAGGACATCCTTTGCCTTGTGTCTCTCTGGCAGAAGGACGCCTGTAATCCTGCCTCTGGAAGAGGAGCATGCATGGCACTTAAGTGTCTGAAAAGAGTCTTACCTGACAACTGTACAGGTTGCCCAATGTTTTTCCAAACCACTAGATAAGTTGGTTTTTTTTTAGAAATGAAAGTTAGGGTGCTTATTGACATAATTTGCAAAGAACCAAGCAGGGCAAAAGAAAAACGAGAGCAGCAGGTGTACGGCCAGAGGCAGGAAAGTATTTTATCGTCTAGTGAAGTTCACACTGAAGAAGCTAAGTTTATTTATCGAGTATTTCTATAGTGTTTTACATCAGGACATTTTATGAGTGCCTCACGGGCCCCATGCTGCCTTCCACTACTAATGCTTCCGCTGCTGGCCCCTGAAGTGGGCTGCCATTTGAGGTACCCAGCTGAAGGTTTGGTGACCCCAGGATCCTGACCCACAGTTTGGGAAACCCTAGCTTTCTAGTTAAAGGCCCGTGAAGAGAGAGAGAGAGTGTGTGTGTGAGTGTGTGTGAGTGCATGTGTGTGTGTGAGTGTGTGATCTGTTTAACCATTGTGTTTATCTTATATCATTGTTAAACCATTGTTTATCTTATATCAGGCTGCTCTTTAAAGAGGTTGCATTCTGCTGGCCACAATTTGCTGTAATTAAAACTGCACTTGTGTTTAAAAGCTATGCTACCCATAGAACACAGGTTGTAAAACACGTTTAACCTATGCTTATGAAACAATTGGGCAGGTTAATTTATTCCCTCTGGCTACAAAGGTGAGCTTGAGGGGCTCTCCCAGGGGGTCTCCATGAGCTGTTTGTCACTTCAGAACATTTGGCATTAGCAGAGTCTGGGATGTGGAAACTATCCCACCACAAAACCTTTTTCTAAACCCTGGTCAGTTTGTAGAAGGCAAGGGTTTCTGCTAAGTGGAAATGAGTCAAGCTGTCAGTTGTATTCTTGGCTCAGATTGCACCAGGACTTTCTACAGACAGCTTTCAGTGTACGTTTTTTAGGTTTATGAAATGCCCTTTGAAGAAAATATTAAAGCATCTGTACTAGCAAAGAAGGGTTCAGCTGGCTGTTAAAAACGACAATAATTTCCTGCCTAAAGATATATTTGTGCATTAAGTATCTGAACGTTTCCTCTCTGAATTCCCTCCCATGATAAAAGAAATCGAAGCAAACCTGGCCCTGTTGACTTATTCCTTATCAGGGCCTCAAGTAGGCAGCCCACATAAAAGTTCAAAGACACCATGAGCAGCTGAAGAGTGGACCAGGGAAAAGGAGAGAGAGAGAGACCATAATGTACTCACACTAGATAGATATTTATATCCCTAGGTTTAGGTATTAGTGTAGGGGTTAGGGGCCACATTGACATTCAAAGTGAGACATTCAAAGTCCTAGATCATGCAAGTAAACAGCATTATGAATCAAATCAGGCCATGGCATATAAATACAATTCTGCTATATTTAGTTTTGATATGCTGAAAATCCTAGAGGTTTATCGGTTTGCCCATGACTGAAGCTGCTTACGTCCGCTCTCTGTCCAGGAAGATAAATGTGTTATATTGAATATATTCAGTATGCATCAATCAGAGGAATCCTGTATGGCCAGTATAGCAGAGTCTTGAGGAAATATCCATGTGATAAGGATTTGTGTCTTGAGAGCAGTTCTGACACCTAGGCATTATTACTTTTTTTTGTGTAAAAATCCAATTCAACAGGGGACTTCGTTGGCGACCCTAGGACCTTGTGCAAAGGAGAGTTGCCAAACTATCAAGTTCCAGAAGAGAGGCCAGTCCTGGATTTCTAACCACCCCATTCTGATGCGTTACGGAGCCCGCGGCACTGATTTCATTGAGTAGAATCAGGGACTATAAGTGTCACACTGCTTTGCAATGTGAGCTCAAAACCAGGACGGGCTCCAAAGTCTCCCTGCTGGAACTGCATAACCTAGCAGCTCTGCCTAATGATGGCCTTCTGTACTAACAGGGCTTTCCTGCACTCGGCACTACTCATCAAGGTCTTGTCGATAGACACAGAATGGGAGAAAAGCCCGAGTGGATCGGGCCCTTTATGTCAACGGGGAAAATACTTAGTACACCTTTGAAATGCTTAAGTGCTTCAATTTATCAAAATACCCTCTAATGCATTCTTGGGGGCAGGGGCTCAAATTCAGAGGAAAGAAATTGCGTTTCGGTATAACCATGCCTAAAAAAGAAAATGAATTTCTGTAGACAATAGCGAGAGGTTTCACCCAAAGCATCCTCCTTTCTAGGACAAGCACATGCGTGTATTCTTCCAAAATCCCCCCAAGTCCTGCCAGTGTCCTCAGATCCCTTCTGACATGTCCTGAAATTTTACTGGGGAGAGGGAGGCGCGTGAGCGGACAGACACATGGTTGGATGTGGACACACACAAGCACACACACACGGCGATCTTGTGAGCCTTCTTGTCTTTAGGAAAGGGGACCAATAAAATTATCAGGCGCTGCGTGTGACCTGAGAATCCTTCACTCCATCAACCTTCTCCTCTCCAGCCTCAACCTTGACCTCAACACTTCCAAAAAGGAGCTCCTCGTCATCTCTCCCAATGACTGCAACCCACTCATCAGCAACCTCATCATACCTTCAGTGAACCATGTGAGAGACCTCGGTGCTATTCTAGACACCTGAATGAACTTCAAAAAATTCATAAACACCACCACAAAAGAATGCTTCTATAAGCTACATGTACTAAAACAGCTCAGACCCCTCCTCCACTTTCATGATTTTCGCTCAGTCCTTCAGGCCATACTGTTTTCAAAAATTGATTACTGTAACGCTTTACTCCTCGGTCTTCCTGCCTCCACAACCAAACCATTACAGATGCTCCAGAATGCCGCAGCTAGGATCCTAACCTATCCTCAAAAATTTACACTGGCTTCCCATCAACTTTAGAATCCTATATAAGTCCCTGACCATTATCCACAAAACCATCCACCTTCAATCCACACTCCAACTCAAAATTCCGCTCAACATTCACTCCTCTACGAGACAGATAAGAATGGCATATAAAGGATCTCTTCACGCTCCCCCTACTAAATCCTCACTTCACCCCTCCATTCGGAAATGTGCATTCTCCATCGCCGGACCCTCTCAATGGAATTCATTACCACCTGAGCTTCGCTAGGAACAATGCCCATTCACCATCAGAAAGAAACTGAAAACCTGGCTTTTCAAACAAGACTTCCCTTAATTGGAAGGGATCGTACAAAAGTCTTCATTTATAATTTCCAATCAGAACTACACCGATCCATTAATAACTTTCATTATTCTTGCTGCTCTCTTGCTCTAAACCCATAATAACGCAATCCACCCCGCTAGATCCTCAGCCCTCTGTTCCCCCTTCAGCCACCATATAGGTCTTCTCTCCCTTTCCCTCCTTACCCCTCCTCCTCCAAGACTCAACACCAACTCCGTTTTTCATCGCTCTGTATAGATTTAATCACTCCTTGAAGAACTGTTTGAGTGTCATCCAGGTCTCATGCCAAGTTACTATTTTAAATTGCTTATTGTTTACTTTAAGTGCTATGTTAAGCTAATTCTACCTATCTTAGTTGTCCTGAATTCATCACCCTGTTTTTTGTAACTTTCTCCTATATCGCTGGTTATCCCTTTGTTTTGCTGTAAACCAATACGATAAGACATGTGTCTTGAGTATCGGTATATTAAAAAGAATTAAATAAATAAAATACTACAGAATTGCATAACAGAAAGGAATACACGCCTCTACTTTTAATTTTGTGATTTCTATTGGTTTGGAAACATTTGCGCTGGGAGGAATTATATAAAAAAATATAACGTTAAGACTGAATTTTTGTAGTTCATCTTTTGAGTGGTAATTATATCGTCCTCACTCTCTAAATGTTGTACATTTTGGAAGCTTTGTTTGCTTTACATGCATTTTGCATTTTGTTTTTTTTTTGTCAACCAACATTTCAGTAATGGGTGGAGAAGGAGAGTCCTTCCTACGGTATTAATGACCAGATCAGGGTCTCACCAAAGCCTCGCTCTGCAGGAATACACTAACACTGAGCCCCCGCCACCTTCATTAAGCAGAATTTTGTATTCATTACTTTCTCAACAACCTTCAGCTTTAATCCTCTGATTATAAGTGCTAGAATCTGCAGCTCTGCCAGACTGACCCCAGGTTTCCTTGTCACAGGATCCTGAGTGATAAACATCTTCTATTACTTGTTAATAAACTTGGAGCCAGAAGCAGAAACTCTCTCCCTCCCTCCCCCTCCCCCCACCAGCTTGCCTTCCCAAAGAAAGCCCCTTAGAGGAGTGAAGAGGCCTCTAATTATGAACTACAATGGCTTTTTAAGAGGCCCAAAGGCCTCTGGACCTGTGCACAGTTATAATGAGAAATAATAAAACTGTATTAAAAGGCATATTTTGCAGTATCTTAGGTTGTGGTGATTCCTCAGTGGCACCAATTATTCACGTTGGGCCTGATTTTCAACAGCATTTACACAGGTAAAATGCTGCTTTATGTGCGTTAAGTGGGCTTTTAGAAAATTGCCCTGGGAGGGTTGTGCATGTAAAACTGCGCGCGGAAGCGATGCGGTGCGACCTTTATTGTGCGTTGGAAAGAGGCGGATCAAGGGCGGAGGTGGGAGCAGGGGTAGAATTTGCACGCATCCTTTTGATGTTTGAAAGCATGTGAGTGAAGCTACTTGCACACGTTTGCTCCTGCAAAGAAGCCCGGGTAACTCTATGTGCGTATGCTGCACTGCGTTCTGTGCATGCCGGCTAATTTTCAAAGTGGGCTTAAGCAAATAAGTCTGCTGTGAAAATTTGAGAGAAGGTCTGTGGGTACTTTCTATGCACAGATTTTTATCTCTGAGCGGGCTGTTATAAAAGTACCCTTCCTGCGTCCTTGTCAAAAGTTAGTGACGAGGCATGCAACAGGATTCACATATTCATAGGAACTGGACTGAAATCACGTAGTGTCATTGCAAGGATGTTTCAAGGACACTGTTTACCAATTGGTCGGAAGGCTAGGGATCATTATTGATTAAATTACCAATGTACAAAGTTATTCCCAATATAATAACGCCAAATATAATTGGACCATCATAATAAGCACCACCAACCAACCGACCTTTGCTTTATCCATAATCGTCAGTCCTTACAATGTTCACATTTTCTTTTTTTTTATAAACCTTTTTTTTTTGTTGCATATAAAACTTTGTTTAAATATATGTACACAAACTTATCTTATATGCTGGCATTAATTAATGCTCTCTCTCTCTCGCGAGCATATAAGGTAAGTTTGTGTACATATACATAAAAAAATTTGAAGCAAAGAAGGTTGATTGACCAGTAGTGCTTATTATGATGGTCCAATTATTATATCTGGTGTTGTTATATTGGGAACAACTTTGTACACTGGTAATATATTAAATATAAGAAGTGATCTGGATAGATATTACTGTAACCATTACTGATTCCAATCTCTCTATGAAAAACCATATATCTTCTGCTGTTAAATCTTTTTACAAATTTCCATTACTAAAAAAGGTGGAAACTTTACCTGACCATCAAAATTTTCATTCTGTTATACAGTTTGGTTTTGAACTCGCTCTATAACTCTTTATATCTCGGTCTGCCTGCAAATGTAATCCGTCCTTTACAAATAGTGCAGAACTCTGCCACCACCATTTTCACAGGAGCATCACTACATGACCAAATTACCCCAGTATTATATGCTCTCCATTGGCTTCCTTCTCTCTACCATTCTCAATATAAGGTACTATCTAGCATATAAAGTCTTCTTAATAATGATTTGTCTGTATGGATGAGCTCTACTTTATGATTCTACAAACCCTCCAGGTAGCGTACCCTGGAGGGTTTGTAGGATCTTACGCGCGTACCCCCCGAAAACCTACCCCAAACCCCCCCTGCGCACGCCGAGCCTATTTTGCATAGACTCGGCGGCGCGTGCAAGCCCCGGGACGCGCGTAAGTCCCGGGGCTTGCATGGAGGGGCATGTCTGGGGCATGCTGCGAGTGACGCGGCGTTTTGGGGGCGAGCCGCGAGTGACGCGGCGTTTTGGAGGTGGGCCCGGGGGCGTGGTCGAGGCCTCCGGACCAGCCCCTGGGTCAGGTGATGGCGCGCCAGCAGCCTGCTGGCGCGCGCAGATTTACGCCTGCTTTCCGCAGGCGTAAATCTGCCAACAAAGGTAGGGGGGGTTTAGATAGGGCCGGGGGGGGTGAGTTAGATAGGGGAAGGTGCAGGGGGGTGGAAAGAAAGTTTCCTCCGAGGCCGCTCCGATTTCGGAGCGGCCTCGGAGAGAACAGGCAGCGCACGCCAGGCTCGGCGCGCGCAGGTTGCACAAATGTGCACCCCCTTGCGTGCGCTGACCCCAGAAATTATAAGATACGCGCGTATCTTATAAAATCCAGCGTACTTTTGTTCGCGCCTGGTGCATGAACAAAAGTACGCGCGTGCGGAAATTTATAAAATCTACCCCAATATGAAAATATTTGTGAGGGTAATTTCATAACAGCCTGCATAGCGGTAAAGTCTGTATACACATTGTTCAGGCAGACTTACCAAACATTGGCACATAAGTTCACTTTGAAAATCCTCGGGTAATTGGCCAGGCATATGCACAAAGTTATGCTTGCTCCAAGCAGGGCGTAACTTGTGCTGGGTTAAATTACGCACATCCTTTTTAAAATAAAAAAAGAATGCTTGGAAGTCATAACTCTGCTCCCGGAACGCCTCTCCTCCGCGTGCGTAAAAGGATTGCGCAAAACAAGTTACATGCGTGCTCTTACGCACACACTGATCCCCGGTCATTTGTAGAATAGTGCAGGGCCCCCCCCCCTTATGCACTCCCACCCAGGGAATACTTGAAGAGAAGCCCCCATGCTCCTGGGGTCTTCCAGCACAATGATTTTCTTGGTTTGATGAACCCTTCCTTTCATTGGTTTTGGGAGAGGCTCAAAAAAAAAATTCCATTGATTGGAAAAGTTGAAAATTGGGCTTAAAAAAAAAAAAAGGAAAGAAAATCCTAAGGCTCTCATTACTTAATAAAAATTCTAAGCCCCCCGTGGGGGTTTGAAAATTACCCTCTGTAAATGTACATAACTGCTACAGACCACTGAACTTTACATAAATACAATGAAATGTTGCTGGTTTTTATCACCTTTAGCATTTCTTTTTTTCTTTTTTTAACAATTTTTATACTTTGGGTTTTTTTTTTTGACCCTGTAGTTTCCTTCTTATCTTTTGGGCTTCCAGTTTAAATCGGAACTGGAACTGGGATCCTGGAACCAGGAGCCTCCATTCACAACTACCTGAGGATTTCTTTCCCCACTTTATGCCTATCCTCTTAGGATTGCCAACTCACTCCGAGTTGACCGAATAGGCAGATCCAGTCCTGGTGGTGCCCCCTTTGCATGCATGAAGTTGAGCTCTGATTTTGTTCCCATTGAGTTCCCTCAGAATTACAATTCCATGCAAGCAAGGGGGCACCACCAGGTCTGGATCAGCCAGTTCAGGTCAACCTGGGCTGGGTTGCACATTGCAGCAATGGTTCTGTGCCAGGGTCCATGCACCAGGGCGCCTTCCGGACCCCTGCAGTCACGGCCCTTTGAATCCAGCTTTAAGCAATGGCCATGGCTCCCTCCCTCCCAGGATGGAGGGCTGTGAATGCTGCCTCTGCAGTAGTCGACCTGGGGAGTGGATTGCACCAGGGACCTTCTGCATGGCAGTGCACTCAGCCAGCCCAATTTTTTATACTGGATTTTTTTTTTCATTGGTTTCCTTTTTATTTTCACTTTTTTTTTTTATTGTTTTTCTATAAATTACCCCTGATGTCAGTCATATACCAAAACATAGCCATATTTAGGCGTTTAATTGATTGTATTTTTAGAACTGTCTCTTATATTTTCTTTTTATATAGATATAACTTTGTGGTGAATGATGATTACATTTTTCATATTTTGTTGATTTTGGTAATTTATTTATTTCATTTGCACTCTATGGGATACGGCAATGACATTCGTCTCATGACACTTTTTTCTCATGCTACTGAAAAGATATTCAGGTCAGCTCGGGGAAGAGGTCTGTGGAGAGAGTTATTCTTGTGGATCACTGCACACTTTCAGGTTTCGAGAATAGAGAACCATAGGGGTGAATTTCCAAAACATTTACGCGTGTAAAATTAGCAAATGCATGCATAAGTAGCTTGTATTGACATAGAAGCTATTTTATAAACATCACACGCATGCGAGTATTTTTGGTCTGTGCGCATTTACACATGGAAAAAAGTGGCCATCTAGGGGCGTTCTAAGGTGAGGCTAAGACATACTCGCACAAGTTGCTATTTTATAAGAGACTTACATGCATACATTTGTCAACTTATTTGCATAATTTTACATCTAATTATCTCATGTAATTGGTATCATCTATTGTTTACTCTTGGTTGGGTGGCCGGTCTGGGTGCTGAGGGGGAGTTCAGGGTGAAGAACTAGGAGGGTTTCAATGAGCTGGAGAAGAACTGGGCGAACTGATGGAGGTTTCAGCAAACTGGTGATTTCAATTATGTGCGTGTCTGTTAAAATATACCGATTTCCACCCATAAAGCAGGGTTTTACGCAAGCAATTTTTTTTTCGCGTGGAAAATATGCACGTGTATGTTTTTAAAATAGATAGCAAAAGTACGCACTTTCAATGCATTGCAGATATTCGTGCATAAAGGAAGCATACACACATGTTGAGGTAGACGTACACGTATTTTATCATCTGCGTGGTACCTGATTTGCACAGATGATAAAATATTGTAGTAGATCTGCATGCAGCCATATACGTGCATATATAGGGCCCCGCAGAATTGCTTGAAATGTACCCTCATAGCGCATAAAAAGAAGTATAATACAGTCTCACGAAATGTACTCGCTACTTGGTACTGGAAGGAGCAGCGCAAGTCGATAAGGCACCTAACACGCATTCATTCTGTGCAAATTATTTTTTCAAAATAAAGACAGAAAAGGAAAGAGGTAAATACAACTAAAAAGGAGGGACACTACAAAAAGAAAAAGAGCTTGCAATTGTCTTGGTAAAGGAAAACCTAAATCCTTTAGAATGTTTAATATAATTAAAAGTTTCCTATTGTAAGGTAAGTTTCCGCTAATTCATTGGCGACTCGGGGTGGCAACGCCTTTTGAAGTGCAGCTGTGGGCGTCTCCTTGCCTTACTTTTGTCACCTATTGGCTCCAGCCCTAGCCTGCCTCATAGGGACATTAGATAACAAAGGAATAGCATCCCTGTCATCCAAGCGCTGCAATATAAATATCAGCGATGTTGGTTGCCTTGTAACCTCGCTTATTCTAGTTTTCTCTCTCCCTTCCCTGGGAAGGAGCTTAGTGAATCGGCATCAAAATTCAGGAACTTACAGTCATGAAAAACATCCAGCTGTTCAACTTAACCAGCTTGGGGATATTTTGCGTCATCTTCACTGCCTCCGCATGGTATGAGGGCGACAGAACCGAGAAAGTCGCATTTCATTCATTTTTTCAAGATTGTGAATTCTCTGTAAACTGTGGGATTTTCTCTCCCCCTCCCTTCTTTAATTGTAGGTCTGTGAGCAACTTCTTGATGACTGGACCAAAGGTAAGCTGCGCGTTATGAGCCCGAAGATATGCATCACTGTAACCTTTAAGAGCATTCAGAAACTCATTGCATGCACCTAGAAGAGGTAAAACGGATCCGAAGGGTAAAAAAGAAGCTAATGTGGTTATGACTTCTGACTCCAAAAAAGAGCCAACCTGGCGGTTCTGACTTTATTTGTTTTCTTTTAACATTGAAGGCGTATTTAACCTACTCTACCAGCGTGGCAGTAGGCGCGCAAAATGGCATTGAGGAATGCAAATTCCAGTTTGCCTGGGAGCGCTGGAATTGTCCAGAAAATGCCCTTCAACTTTCTACTCACAATCGGCTTAGAAGCGGTAAGTGTGAACTTTGCACGCTTTCTTTTTTTCTTCCAGTTATGGGAGATGTAGAATACAACCCACGTGTTGGGTTCGTTGATGCATGCATGGCCATCAATCTCTGCTCGCATCTGACTCGCGCTCTGTTAAAATGAGCTTTCCATAATAAGGACTGAGGGGTTAAGGAGAATGTAATTAACCAGATCGACCATGCCTAAATCTGAATTCAAAGGGCCATACTCTACCTCTGATTGCTAAGACTGTTATAAACTATGCCCATTTAGAGTGTAAGGTCTTGGGGGAAGGGACCTGCGCACCTTTGTAACTTGCTTTGTAGCCCCTCTTCTTCGTATGAAAGCCAAAATAAAATAAAATAAATATTGTACGCAAATTCTACTAATGCTGTAAGCTGCCTGTGTTAAAAAAAAAAGTCCCAGTTTAATGTAATTTAATTTAATTACACAGACCATTCAGTAAATTGTGCTTGCACTGGATTCATGGAAGTCCTGGTGTCCTGCAGCATAATTTCCCTATGTTCTGGTAACTTTTAGTAGCCGCTGGCAAACTATTGGTGAAAAACATGCTAAAAGCAACTCAACTCCTACCACATTTTCCTATTGCAGTAACAGAAATATTCCATAAACTGAACAGTCAGTGCAGGGATGGCATGATGATCCTTCGTATTTTATTAATGATCTAGCCATGCAGGAGAGAGATGAAAAATCCTTTTTCCTACCTGCTCATGTACCTGCCTCTATTGCACTTTTTAACGTAAAGGGACTCAAAATCCGAACACACCCTGTAGTGCATGAGTTTGGAAATGGAATCTGTTGCACGTTGCCTTTCTATTCACCTTATATATACAGCCAGTTAATTTAATTTGGCTTTGATATAAACCAGGGCACAAGAGAACAAGTTACAAATGGGTGCCAATCCCTGCTTCCCACTCTAACAGCAGAGAGGTTGCATTGGGCGCCTTCCATTTGCCTGGGAATTCCAGCAGGACCCTCGTCTGATTGACTGACTTATGACTTTTCTCACAGTCTTTGCTCCTGGGGACGGTTTTTTTTTTGTGAAAACCCTGTAAATATTTGCCCTTTTTTGGTGGGGGGACTGGGAGAAAGAAACCGATTCCTTTGGTCCCTGTGAAAGTAACTGGATGCTTTTTTTTTTTGTGGATTTTTTTTTTTTTTAGTTTGGAAGGGGGGGTTATTTTTTTCTCATTCCTTTCATTCCAGCTACCCGGGAAACGTCCTTTGTGCACGCCGTCAGCTCTGCAGGAGTCATGCACACTCTCACCAGAAACTGCAGCATGGGAGATTTTGATAACTGCGGCTGTGATGATTCTCGAAACGGGCGCGTTGGTGAGATGTGTTATTATTATTATTACCACTACAATTATTATTATTTAACGCTAGTATAGGCAGAGACGATCGTCATTTCACATTAGGGTTTCATACGACTAAATCTACCCTGGTTATTAGAGCCCAAAAATACAGTTTTCTTTTAAATGCAGGACGCTGAAAAAAAAAAAATTCATATGCGTTAAATGATTGCTTTTTTTTTTTTTTTTCAAGAGGTGGTTTTTGTTGGCATTTCATGTTCCTTGGAGTTTATTGATGCACCTTTTTTTTTTTTTTTAAAGCCTGCTTTTTCACCGACGTATTCAGCAAACAAAGCACCCGAAACAAAATATGATCGCACACAGCAAACTACATTAAACGATAGACGTATTAATCACAGACGAATCATTCTGACGTTTATGGAAAAGGGAACGCTTTTTATTTTAAATGTTGGGGGAAGTCAATCAACTATGTTCTCTCCGTTTTGTAGCTCTCATTTGAGGGAGCCTGCCGCATGAGATTAAAAATGAATTTTCATTGAGCAGTTTTCAAGGATTATTTTCCAGCTGCTGTACAGTGTATTCATAGGAGAGACCACAACAAGCTGAGTTCGCCAGTATTTTAGGAATGATTAAACTTAAGAAAAAAATTATGCATCTAAAGTTACAAAAGAAATAGCCTGAAATATAGCTGCCAGCTCTGTGGGGTGCAGTGGGTACTCGAGCAGTCCCAGTATTAAGCAAACTCGTTAATTGTGTCAAGGCAAAGGTAGTTTGTGTTTAGCACTCCCCAAGTGAGCATAGAGGTCCAAATCAGTAACTTGATGGGTTTCTCTAGCCAGACCATTAAGTTCCAGTTCATCTGGAGATAGCACTGGCAAGCATATAAAACGCGATATTAATTCATTGCTTTTGGTTTGGCTTTCTTCTGCTTTGCTTAAGGTGGCCGTGGCTGGGTCTGGGGTGGCTGCAGTGATAACGTGGAGTTTGGAGAAAGGATTTCCAAACTGTTTGTGGATGCTTTGGAGACGGGACAAGACACCAGGGCGTTAATGAATCTACATAACAATGAAGCAGGCAGGCTTGTAAGTAAACATATACATAGATATGAATACAACATAATATCATAGTGTGGTCATTGATAAACAGCGAGACAGATATGTTTTTAGACATGGGATGTCTTCTGGGGCAGAGCTACTTGAACTGACCCCACATCTCTAGATTTTTGTCTGAACTGAGCTCCCCATTAAGGACAGTTTTACTCTACTGATCACAAACTTGATTGTACTTCACCTGCACTCATAGTTTTGAATTGCCAAGATAAAATCAATAAATCCCACAAGGTAGTAGTGGTTTCCTCATTTTGAACTTGTAGGTTGGCAAAACAAGATATATGATTTAGCAATTATACCATCAATCTCTTCAGTCATAGAGCCAACACTTTATAACATGTTTTAAATGGATCTTTAAACAAAATGCAATTTTCCGTATAGAACTGTTTGAATGGAAGGAGCATACTGGGGGTCTTTGCAAAGATGTGCTTATATCAGAAACAGAATATCCTGACTGCAGATTAAATGCATAAAATGCCACATGATTTTGGATTACGTTTGCAATGTCTAATGTCTGGCATTCTAATTTACAATTGTTTTAATCTATGTTTTAATTTTTGTTATAATTTTCTATGATTATATATATTGACCTAGTCAGATATGCTTATATTTTAGGTCTTTCAATTGATGGCCCTTGGTAAGGGCCCTTAAAGTGGCTGATTGAATTAGGAACTGATTGCGTGGGAGGTCTCAAAGGGTAGTGATAAATGGAGTTCTCTCCTAGGAGAGGGGCATTAATAGTGATGTGCTGCAGGGATTTGCTCCTGGACTGGTTCTTTTCAACATTTTCATAAGCAAATCTACAGCAGGACTATTGGGATTGGTTTGTCTTTTTGCAGATGATATCAAAATTACAACAGGGTAGACACCCAGGAAGGTGTGGGAAACATGGGGAGGGATACAGTGAAGCCTTGATGAATGGTCTAGAGAGCATGGCACTAAGACTTGATGCATCTGAGCTGCAAAAACGCAAGGGAGCAGTACGGTATAGGGGATGAAATTCTTCTAAGCAAGAAACAAGAGCGGGATTTGGGGCTGATAATTTCTGAAGATCTTAAGGTGACCAAACAGGTGGATAAGGCAACAGCAAAAGCCAGAAAGATGCTTGGTTGCACAGGAATTATTATTATTAAAAAAAAAAAAAAAGGATGTTATATTGCCCCTATATAGATCCTTGGTGAGAGCTCATTTGGAATACTGTGTGCACTTCTGGAGACCGAACCTTCAAAAAGATATAAACCGGATGGAGTTGGTCCAGAGGGTAGCTACTAAAATGGTCCGTAGCCTTCGTTTTAAAGCACATAGGGACAGGCTTAAAGATATAAACATGTATATCCTTAGAGGAAAGGCGGGGATACAGGAGCTATGATAGACATTTAGATACCTCCAAAGTATCGATGCACAGGAAGCAGGCCTTTTCCAATGGAAAGGAGGCTCTGGAATGAGGGGGTCATGTGATGAGCGTGAAAAGGGGGGTGGACGCAGGAGTAATCTAAGGAAATATTTCTTTACAGAGAGGGTGGTGGATGCATGGAACAGTCTTCCTGCGGAGATGTTTATTTATTTAAAAATGTTTCTATTTCACGTTACAGAAATTAATCTATGCTGATTACAATTAAAAAACATTGAATACTATTACATGAAAATAATACAACACATAAAAAAAAAAGTATCTTAAGAATAACATAAAATAAGGATGAATAGTGCTAGCTCTGCACCAGGTATTTAGCCAAAATAAGGTGGTGGTGGTGGTGAGAAGGACAGTACCTGAAAGCATGGGATAAGCACAGGGGATCTCTTCAGGGAGTAGTAGGCCTTGTAGAGCTGAGTAGTTGGTATGGATGGGCAGACTAGAAAGGCCATATGGTCTTTTTCTGCTGTCCCGTTTCTTTGTTTTTCTGCATTGTCATGGCATTTTATTATTTTGCTTTATTATGTGCTATTAGTTGAAGTATTTTATTGATGAACTTTTCTTAATTATGCTGTTAGATGCCTTGAGCATCTCTGAAAAGATGGAGTATTTACTATCAGTTCAAGTCACTGCAGGAGGCTTGAGCCTTCAGGAGGCGAATATCAGAGTTTTCCCGGAATATTTATTGTTGTACAAGGAAATAGGCAATTACCATTCAAGCTATTCTGAAACTCCCAAAAGGTTCTTGGGAAGGGCTTGAAAAAAGATATTTGGAGTATGTAGGTGCTGTACGTGGCCTATATCCCATATCGTGGGCTCCAATCCTCTGGTTCTTGCCCGCATGGAATTTCTTATGCTCTGTAAGCAAATCCAGGAATGAAGTAAGATAGAGAGGGAGAGGCATCTGCAGGCTTCCCGGAACATTCTTGGAGCCCAGCTGGCCCTTTAAGTGGACTTGGGTCTGAAGGAGATGTTGATATTTCCTATTGGTGTTGTTTCTGCAAATTTCAGCAGGAGGCTGAAAATAACAAATTGCAAAGGGCTGTCTTTTAACAAAAAAAAAAAAATTCCACAGAGAATTGATAGAAATCTTTTTAAAGAGAGGACTATAAGACTAGGATTTTTTATTTTTATTTTTTTAACTGCTTTCCATGTTTATGTTTACTATCTTTTGCAGGCTGTAAAAGCTACCATGAAAAGGACTTGCAAATGCCACGGAGTGTCAGGGAGCTGCAGCATCCAAACCTGCTGGCTCCAACTGGCCGAGTTTCGAGAGATTGGAAATTACCTGAAGATCAAGCACGACCAAGCGCAGAAGCTGGAGGTGGACAAGAGGAGGATGAGAGCGGGAAACAGCGCAGACAACCGGGGGGCCATAGCAGAAGCCTTCACCTCCGTGGCGGGGACGGAGCTCATCTTCCTGGAAGAGTCCCCAGACTACTGCGTCAGAAACGTCAGCCTGGGGATCCAGGGGACCGAAGGGCGGGAGTGCCTGCAGAGCGGCAGGAACCTGTCCCAGTGGGAGAGGAAGAGCTGCAAGAGGCTGTGCACGGAGTGTGGCCTGAAAGTGGAGGAGAGAAGGATTGAGATTGTCACTAACTGCAACTGCAGGTTCCACTGGTGCTGCACGGTGAAATGTGAACAGTGCAAGCAGGTGGTGACCAAGTACTGCTGTGCGAAGCGGGAGAAGAGCCCCTCCCCTAACAACACTAGAAGGAAAAATAGGCCCGGCACGAGATAACGCTTAACTGAAAGCAAGCAACACGAACTTCTTACGCACACCGTGGATTCCTTTTTTTAAAGACCATACCACTGGTGTCTTCTCAGACTCCCAATATGTTCCTTCCTATGGAAGTTATTCCTTTTAGAAGAACTTTTAAGGGTGTAGTCCCAAGGGTGTTCTTAAAAAGTGGAATCCACTATCTACGCACAAATAAAAGGCTCGTTTTAAGTCTTGCCTGTAAGTGTGCTCCACATCTTCCAGCATAACGACATTCTGCTCTTTTTATAATTCACTTTCAGCCTGCCAGAGAGATCCTGGGCTGAGATGTATCCCCCAACGTGCAGGCAGAAATCAGTCTGGCCAGTCCAGTTCTTTCTGTAAGAAAAGCCCCTTCATGTGAGGGTGGACGCTGACTCGGGGAAAGTTTCAAATGGGACATTAATGTGTTAATGTGCAAAAATGTGATATGAATTATGGGTCTTTTGCTCATAACACTCAACGTTTAATGAGAAAAAAATGCACTTTTTGAGGTGGGATGTTTTCACAGAGTGACCATATTTATACCGTCACTGCTTTTTTCCACCTCAATTGTTTATTTTTTTTTAATGCATATTAGATTATATAGAAACAGAGAAATGATGGTGGAAAAGAGCCACAAAGCCTATCTAGTGTGGCCATTCCTGATAAGCCTGTTCTATGTATCCACCACCCTTTCTATGTAGAAAATTTCCCTTATGTTCCTGAGTTTGTCTAGAACTTCCTTTCAACTGAAAAATGCTCGTATCTTGTGCATTATTAATATATCTGAGGTATTGGAAAGGATTTTAAGTATCATTGTACAGGGATTATGGTCCAGACTCTGCATCATTTTGGAAGCTCTGAGCCTCTACTCTGTTTATAGTCCTCTAGAGATTCAGCCTCTAGAACTAGACCCAATAGATGAGGTCTCATCAATGACCTATACAGAGGTATTATCTCTTCCTGCACACTGATTATTCTTATGGCTCCTGCCACTGCTTTGTGCATTATTTAGTGAGGATGTGCATTTATTTGAAACGAAATGGGAAATTTTAATGAAATTTTCTATTTCATTTCAAGTTTGTTTTTAATACAAAATGAAAGAAAAACAAATCTTCATATCATTCAGTTCCTTTAGTTTTAAAAGAGTATACTGCCAAAAAGTAAGCATGCCTGGACTTATCTGTTCTTCACAGGAAAGGCACGATCCTTGACTGCGCCTGCCTGGCATTACTGCGTTTAAAAATGGTCTCCGAGGTGTGATGATTGCGAGTCCTTGTACTGTGGTGTGGTTGACACAGCCTAATAGGTGGATCTACTACGCCCACGCCGACAGCTGGCAAACATACCCTGGTCTGGGACAAGCGGGAGTTTCACCTATACCAGCCCCGTTTCCCGCAGGTTGAGCCCTTGGGTTTCAGGGGCTGGCAGGACTTAGGAGGGTCCAGAGGGTGGTCAGAGAGCGCCCAGTGATGGGCTAAGGCTGGCAACAATCAGAGGTACTGGTCGAGGTCTGGGCAGGCACAGGTAGAGCACAGTCAGGGTCCATAGCAAAGGTCAGGTACAGGTGACAGATAGAATTGGCTGGAAGGATACAGAGCAAGGATGAAGAAGGCTGGACAAGGCAAGGCTGAAAGGCAGGACGAGACAAGCGATATGCGCGACACTAAGCAGGAGGATCTGTTGCCGAGGCGAGCTGTTGGTGGCCCGGCTGGGTTTAAATCAGGGGGGTGCCAGTGCTGGGCTTTCCCACCGCGGAGTCCAAAAAGGCCGGCACATGGCGCATGCGTGCGCCTAGGGAATGGCGCCTAGGGAATGGCGCAGTGACAGGAGGCATGATAGTGGCGTCATTGCCATGAAGAGGAGTCGGAGGCTTCTGGCGATGATCAGGGTGAGTGTGGCCAGTGGCCAGCCAAGTGTAACATGAGGGTGGCATAATTTTTAATTTCTTCCACACAAAACTAGCATTGGCTAGACCCAGGCTTATGCCGGTGACATTTTATACAAAAGTAATTAAAAATGATTCTGGTCTCCATTCACTGGCAGCTTTTGTAATCGCGGCACTGGCAACCAGGGAACGCTCCTTCCTGTGAAGAACATCAGCTTGGGTAAGAGTGTTTGGGACTTGGGGAACTGGAAGGAGGGGTCAAGAATTCTTTTTTTTTTGGGGGGGGGAGGGGCCAACATTGTTTTTTTAAATTTTGTTTTCTGTTTCTTTTTGCAATTTCCTATTTCCTTTGCTTATTTTTTTTTTTTTCATATTAAATAAATGAAAAGAAACAAAACAAAAAAAAAATGTCTGTGCATAGCCCTAATTAGTGGCACTTTTCACTTAGAGGCCGATATTCAACAAAGCTGAGCCGCTAAATTTAGGGACATCCATATTTTCTGTTAAACTAATAAACCTAAACTTTTGGCTGAAAATGACCCTAAATGTAGGCCCCGCTGTTCATTTTCCTAGATTCGGCCTAAGTTGGGTGCCTTTGCTGAAAATTCATGCCGAGCTCCTAACTTTATTTTCCCTACCCTAACTCTCCTCCATAGCTACCTACTTTGTAGTTACTGCCATTTAGGGGCTTAAGTGAAAGAATAGGTCCAATCTTACTTGCTCTTAACTTGGGATAAGTCTGCATGGCTAATAGTGGTTTACGGATTTTCACTTCATGATGTTACATCGCCATCATTCATCGGAAATGATACAAACTGTTTTGTACAGAAAATAACTGTACAGATTTGAAAAAGAAATATGCAAATAACCTTATTTGGGTACAGTCGAATAGTTGTTTATTTGTGTAGGGAAAATATGGAATAGGTTGGGCCTCTCTCCAGTACTAAATACCTAAATCACACAGAGTGCATGATGCCCACTGCTTACTGCTGGTCCAAGCCCGTACTGTCTTAACAGGTCAACAGTACACATTACCCTGCCTTGTTCATTTTATTTCTATTTTAAAAAGCAGATATTGTTGGAAGCTACATGTAACGTGAAGAGATGGTGACTTAGGTGTGCAGTAAAACAAAAAAATTCCCCACTCTATCAGATATGCATTCAGTCTTTCCTTTAACCCAGGATGCGTGTCTTCTACACATTCTTCCCTGTTAACTCCGACAGGTTCCCAAGGTGAGCTAAAGTAATTTCTCTAATCCCTGTCAAGTCTTTCCACTGAGGGCTAATTTTCCTTAAACAATGAAAGCAGTGCCTTGTGCTTTGATGTGGTAAATATTGGGGCTTGTTTTGAGATGCATTATCTTCAGGAACAAGACCAGCCTTTGAACTTGAAATAGGAAGGGAAAGCGGTGAATGGGTTGTGCAAGTTATTTGCTGTGTAAGTCTGGCTCCCTGCTGCTTGTTATTCACAACCTCAGGTCAAGCATATTCCTCTTTTTTTTTTCCTCCTGTTCCTTTGCGCTTCCAGTTTAATTGGAACTGGCCTCTACTGGGTTAGTGTGCCATGAGACTTTTCGCACAACTACCCGGGGGGGGGGGGGGGGGGCGCCTACCCTGCCCAGCTATCAAAGTGACAGTCCTTGACCAGAGCCCGCAAACCCCTGGCTCGCTCTGTAAGCTGGGCTGATGAGGGCTCCAAGTCTGGCCACTTGGCGCCGCCACCACTGAGCAGTGGCTAGGACTCCCAGGGGCTGTGAGCACCACCTCTGCAGCATCCTTGGCTCCGGAAGGTCTGCGAAGCGGAAGCCCGACAGGAAAATCAAAGTGGGCTCTTTCACAGGGCGCTGCACAGCCCTTGCCACTGAGCTGGCTCAGATGTGAATCGTGCTCTAAAGCCCCTATAAGGGAACCTCCTACAGGCTCTCAGGTGCACGCACCGTACATTCTTCCCACCTTTACAAAGTTGTTTCGTAACATCTGTATGAGGGTATGGATCAGCTTCATGATGGTGGACTGAAGAGTAGGCATACCTCAGAAATCTACAACTAAGGTCTTTAGATCAGACCATATTTATTCAAGGCCAGATGCACCAATACAAATTGGTTACGGAAGCCATGTCCTTGATAAGGCCCTCTGTGCTATCCCTGAGCCTATGACAAAACCCAGCGATATGGTGGAAGGACCGCCTGGAGCCCATTGTTAAATTATTTTCAGAGGAAGAGGATCTGACTGCGTGGTAGAAAGCTGGTAAACAGGGGGGGGGGGGAGGGCTCAAGGCAAGCTGCTGCCTGAGGCGAAGGATAAGATGGCACCTCCCGCCCCCTCAGAGGCTCCCTCTCTCTGGCACCCACGCTCAAGCACCCTCGCACATGCTCTCTCTCTCTCTCACACTCCTCCAAGCACCCTCGCACATGCTCTTTCTCCCCCCCCCAGCACCCTCACAAGTGCTCTCTCTCACATTCCTCCAAGCACCCTCATACTTGCTCTTTCCCCCCCAAGCACCCTCGCACATGCTCTCTCCCCCTCAAGCACCCTCACACGTGCTCTCTCTCATATTCCTCCAAGCACCCTCACACATGCTCTCTCTCCCCCCAAGCACCCTCACACATGCTCTCTCTCACACTCCTCCAAGCACTCTCACACTCCTCTCACCCCCCTCCCCCCAGGCTCGCAATCTGTTCACACACACACACACACACAGACCACTATACACACACTCATTGTCACTGGGGCCTTCATCTTCATTGCAAGCGGGATAGGCTCTGCTCACGGTATGCCAGGGGTCTTCATCTTCGCCGTGAGCGGGATGTGCTCTGCTCGTGGCAACCCGGGATCTCCTCCGTCTTTGCCATTTCCTGCACAGAAAATGACAAAGATAAAGGAGACCCCGGCTGCATGGGGGGAGGAGGAATTTCTGCGCGGGTCCTTTGTTGTTTTAGCAGCAAGGTGAGGCGGCCATTGGGGGGGAGGGGGAAGGCAGTTTTTGCCACTTCCAGAGTTTGCTGCCTGAAACAGCCGCCTCACCCTGCCTCATTAGAGAACCACCCCTGCTGTTAAGAACCCCTTGATAGGAAATTGGTAGCACATCATTTACAAAACCCCCTAGTGAATAGGGGTTCAAAAGAATCACCCATAATAACCTCAGAGGAAGTAGGAATCTGAAAAAAATCTGAAAAAAAAAGAATGAAAAAAATCCAGGGCACAATATTCATCACCACTTAAGCAGGTTAAATGGTGCCATTTGAAAATTTGGGTGCAGTCAGTGGCTGCCACTTAGCCGGCTTAACTTTTTATCTGGCTAAAAGGTTAGCCAGCTTAATTGATGGTGGGTCAGAGGCATCCCAGGGTGGAGTCACTTCTCTGACCAACAAGTAAATAAATGCAGACATTCAGCATGATCTGGCTTAGATAAGCGTAGGACTGCTATTTAGCTGTACTAAAAGTTAACTTGCTAAACGTATCCAACTAACTAGCTATACAATAGCTGAGTATATTCAGTGGCACAACTGAATATCTCAGCCAAGTGAGCAAGAACACTTTATCTGGCTAATTTTTATGGCCAGAAAACAGCTGAATATCGGCTTCTGAGTGCCCCATCGGAGACTGGATTACTGTCTGAACCTGTGCTATTTATGAAGATATATCTGAGTCAAATAAAAACAGCTCAGGTCTTTCTTCTCAGGTGTCCTCATCTCCACGTGAGGCAGGCCTGTTATTGGCTAAATCAAGGCACACGTCATGAATCGGGTGAAAATTCAGCATAATCACTGAGACCTGAAAGGATTTACTAAAATCATTACATTTTTTTTTTCACCTGAGAAAGAAATGTTTGAAATGGTTTATCTTGAAAATATTAAAAGCCACTACTAGGAGCTTTCAGAAGGGAGGTATATATATATATATATATATATATATCTCATTGCAGAAGGAAGGACTGGGCATCTTTGATAGGCCATGTTAAAAGTAGCACTTTAATGGAACAAAGTCAGCATGGCTTTACCCAAGGCAAGTCTTGCCTCACAAATCTGCTTCACTTTTTTGAAGGAGTTAATAAACATGTGGATAAAGGTGAACTGGTACATGTAGTGTACTTGGATTTTCAGAAGGCGTTTGACAAAGTTCCTCATGAGAGGCTTCTAGGAAAAGTAAAAAGTCATGGGATAGGTGTGATGTTCTTTCGTGGATTGCAAACTGGCTAAAAGACAGGAAACAGAAAGTAGGATTAAATGGACAATGTTCTCAGTGGAAGGGAGTGGACAGTGGAGTGCCTCAGGGATCTGTATTGGGACCCTTACTTTTCAATATATTTATAAATGATCTGGAAAGAAATACGACGAGTGAGGTAATCAATTTTGTATCATCTGCAAATGTGTTCAGAGTAGTTAAATCACAAGCAGATTGTGATAAACTGCAGGAAGACCTTGTGAGACTGGAAATCTGGGCATCAAAATGGCAGATGAAATTCAATGTGGATAAGTGCAAGGTGATGCATATAGGGAAAAACAACCCATGCCATAGTTACACAATGTTAGGTTCCATATTAGGTGCTACTACCCAAGAAAGAGATCTAGGCGCCATAGTGGATAACACATTGAAATCGTCGGTTTAGTGTGCTGCAGCAGTCAAAAAAGCAAACAGAATGTTGGGAATTATTAGAAAGGGAATGGTGAATAAAATGGAAAATGTCATAATGCCTCTGTATCGCTCCATGGTGAGACCACACCTTGAATACTGTGTACAATTCTGGTCGCCGCATCTCAAAAAAGATATAATTGCGATGGAAAAGGTACAGAGAAAGGCGACCAAAATGATAAAGGGAAAGGAACAGCTCCCCTATGAGGAAAGACTAGAGGTAGGACTTTTCAGCTTGGAGAAGAGACGGCTGAGGGGGGATATGATAGAGGTGTTTAAAATCATGAGAGGTCTAGAACGGGTAGATGTGAATCGGTTATTTACTCTTTCGGATAGTAGAAAGACTAGGGGGCACTCCATGAAGTTAGCATGTAACACATTTAAAACTAATCGGAGAAAGTTCTTTTTCACTCAACGCACAATTAATTAAACTCTGGAATTTGTTGCCAGAGGATGTGGTTCGTGCAGTTAGTATAGCTGTGTTTAAAAAAGGATTGGATAAGTTCTTGGAGGAGAAGTCCATTACCTGCTATTAATTAAGTTGACTTAGAAATTAGCCACTGCTATTACTAGCAACCGTAACATGGAATAGACTTAGTTTTTGGGTACTTGCCAGGTTCTTATGGCCTGGATTGGCCACTGTTGGAAACAGGATGCTGGGCTTAATGGACCCTTGGTCTGACCCAGTATGGCATGTTCTTATGTTCTTAATGTTGCTTATCAGCCAGAACATCCCAAACTAAAGAACTACAATACCCACAACCCCATTTCCCTTAAATTAAAATAACATTTTTTCCAACTCTGTCCTGTTTTTCAAGTAAACATATTTGAAATAAAAGTGAATTTGGCTATATGGGGCAGGATCTTCTCTGGTGCACCATAGGGTACACTATTTCCCAAAAATGTAGAGAAGCTCATGGCCTGAGAACTGTGAATTTGAAATTGTAACTGATTTTGCTCTTCTAGCCAGGACAGCACTAACAAAACTGTGTTCTAGAACAAGGTTTGTTGTTTTCTAATTGCGCGATTAAACATTTGGAAGGGGCTGAGGCTTCATTGATGAAAGAATTTCATGTATTTTGTTTGACAAATTGCATGCTCCTGCATTTCAAAAATTAAGAGGCGATGGGGCTAATCAAGAAAGCTTTCAGCTGAGTGGTTCTTCGATGCTACATATTTTACACCTGCAACCTTTCTGTGCATAACAGTTTCATCAGTCAATCTGACAACCCTAAGAATTCCCTTTTTAGCACACGGTGAAGTTGTCTTTTCGTATGCAACCTAACACACACTAAGGGCGCAATTCATCAAGGTCGTTTCCCCCCTAGGCACAGCATTTTCCCCAAGTCACATGTTATAGGAAATCTCCAGCATGGCCATCAGCAGTTCCCCCCCATACCCTCGATTCACCCCTTTCACTTGTAAAACTCTCCCTTAACATAACAAAGATCAAAGGCTTGCACTGTACTTTGATGGCTGGTGTAACTGTAATTTATATATTAGTAGCATATAGGGTTTACCTTAAAGCTAGTTTGCGTGATTTTAATTTAGAAAAGCTAAAACTCATGCAAAATAGAAAAGCAACAATAAATTGTTAGTAGTGCTCTTCACAGGGCCAGTGCAAGGTTATTGGGTGCCCTAGGCGAAACTTACTGCCTGCTCCCTGCCCCCCCCCCCCCCCCCAAATCACATCCTGCCTACATACAAATAAAGCATTATACATGCATAATTTTAACATAAATAATAACATCAAGAAATATAAATTAGCAACAGAGTAAAACCATACTAATAAAAAAAATATTTCATAACATACACATTTTTTAAATGCCAATAAACTAAAAACAGACAAATCAGAGAGCGCCCAATAATTAAAATTAATAATAAAAACAAGTACCCTGCTGTCCATACCTGGGATCTTTTGAATTCCAGATGCCCTGAGATTGTTGTGGAAAGGGAGAGGAGAGGGGTTGTTGCTCCCTAATGTTATTCTCTCTCTTTCTCTTTCCTATGTATACACATGCGTGCTCTCTCATACATGCACATACACAGATGTGCTTTCTCTCTCATACATGCACACACATAGACATGCCCTCTCATACACATGCACACCCACACACACTCAGACATGCTTTCTCTCTCACACATGCTTTCTCTCTCACACATGTATGTGCATGTCCTCGTATACATGCACATACATACCCTCTCATATATAAGGATAGTAGTATAAATGGATTTTAAAACAATTTGAACAAATTTTGGGACAGGTTCATTAGCAATTATCAGCCAAGTAAACAGGTAGACTTGGAGTTTGTCACCTTTTACTTCTGGGAGGGGGAGCAACATGGAATGGATAATTCCCAATGATCTGGATTGGCCATTGTCTGAGAAAGGATACTGGACTCAATGGACCATTGGTCTGACCAGGTAGAACACTCTCTTCAAGGGTCCGAAGCAGTCATAAACAATCATAAAATCAGAAGGCAAACACAACTGTAGGCAATCAAACATGGCTCTCTCATAAACCAAAAATATCACAATTGTGATAACTTTCACTGGGACCAGGTAGTAGGGATGACAGCAATTTGGGAGCTCTGGAAGCATGCATTATGAAAGTAAATTAAAACCATCTTAAACACATATTTTTGAGACCTTTTCTTAAAAGTCTATGTATCGACAATAAGATGTCAAACCTCCGAAAGAGAATTCTACAATGAGGCACTGGCAATCGAAAAAGTGCAGTCATGCATTTCAGACAAGTACACCAATCTTGGTGAAGACACTTCGGTGGACCTTAAGGATATTGATGGTTTATAAACATGTACATTGCTTTTATGCAGGTAATATAGAAGAAAAGTTTCAAAATCAACATAGCTACCTTATAATGAGTACGCAATTGAATTGAGAACCAATGTAATGAATAATGTATGGGAGTAATATGTTCATGTGTACAGATCCCTGTCAAGTTATGGGCAGTCGAGGTTTGCATGATTTGAAGAGATTTAGATGCCGATGTTGGGAGGCCCAAAAACAGGGAATTGCGCTAGTCAAATGATAGTAAAACAAGAGCTTAACCACAAGAGTACTTTCCCACTAATATCTAGTTTACATAAATGCAACAGCAGTATACAATAATCGACCATATCAAAAACAGAAATACCAAGGCAAAGCATAACATACTTAATACCAGTATCAAATCCCCGAATAATGGTATCGGCAGTAGATAATAGGAGGGCTTCAGTGCTATACTGCTTCTTAAAACCAAATTGTTGACTGTCAAAGATAGAGAACTCTTCCACAAATTCAATCAATTGATTTAACACCACAGACTCATAATTTTGGCTAAAAAAAGAAAGAGATGGACAATAATTTGCCAATATGGAAGAATCCAGAGATGACTTCTTTGAAAGGGGGCCTACAGAAACCAGTTGTGTTCTTATTCAGCTGATTTTCTATTAAGACAAGTTGAAGTGCCTTTTTAAACTTACAGTTTATAGCTCATTAATACAAAGGTTACAATAGATGAATCTTCAATATATTCTAAGACACCAATGCAAAATGCAGTTTTGCATATACAAATTGCAACTGTATATTTATAAAATGTAAGAACCAGAGCTATATTTTTCCTGTTTAACTGCAAAGTATCAGCTTATCTCATTACACAGCAGGCAACTGTAACAAATCACAGGATGTCCTTATTGGCAGTTGGCACCACTAAATTGCTTTTCTGGTATCCAGAACCCTCATCTATCTATAAATACAGACCATGTACAGGCAAAAAAGATAGTGAGAATGACTAAAGACTAGGATAGCAAAGCTCCAACTTCCTGTGGTTTAACACAGAAAATGCCACATCAATAAGACCCTTGCCACAGGTCTCAGACTGTTTGATTGCCAGGAAAGAGGAATGTTAGCAATTCAGTATAACTTCTGCAGTTTGCTTTGATGGCTACTCTTCCCCTTCCCTGTTCCCATTGCTTGCCTAAGTGCAACATAAATCACAGAAAAAAAACCCTGATATATAGTCAACATTAAATGCTATAGAAATGTAAATTATACTTTTAAGAGGTAACCTATACAGGAATGTTTGGAGAAGATGATGAAATTAAGCATTACAAATATAAAAAGAGTTAGTCTCTTTTTTTTCCCTTCTAGGCAGTCTCTTTTTTTCCCCTTCTATTTTACATCTCTTCCCAACTCACCTAGCCGAGTCATCCTATTTACAGTTCTTGGTTAGGGGCCATACACCAGCACCCCTTCCAGAACTCTTCAGTCATGAGCTGTAAAACCGCTGTACGATGACTCTCACAACGGCTGGCCTAAGGAGTAGAAGACATGATGCGGGAAGCAAATCCAGATTTCTGCATGGCCAGTGCACAACACTACCACTGAGACATCAGGCACGTGCAGGGTTTAGGGATGCACGGAACCCTGAATAACATTCCCATTATGTTAAATACAGTGTGATTTATAGGTCTTCAAAAAAATGTGTCTATTCCCTTTTTGAACTCAGTTACATTATTTGCCTGTACAAGGACCAAGCCTATAACTCTATAAGATATTGAATCAAGCCTTATAAAGATTCCCCAAGTAAGCAGGTGGGAACCCTTTGGGAAATCACATTTCCTATAGTTAATGTGCAGAAATAAAGGTGAATAAACAAAAATATATAAGATGATACCTTTTTACTGGACTATAGACATGTAATGTCACATATTTCTTGACTAGTTTTCAGAAACTACACTTCCTTCCTCAGGTCAAAGCTGCTGTAGTGGAGTGTAGCTCCTGAAAGTTAGTCAATAAATGTATTACATCATGCCAATAAAAAGGTATCATCGTATTTGGTTTATTCGCCTTTATTGCCATGCATTCACATGGACTAAAATGACAACCACACTACTTTATCTATAGTGGATGAAAAATCTCAACTAAGCCTACTCAATGCTTGGGGAAGGATTCTTACAATATCCCTGAAGTTTAACGCAGATAAAGAAAAACAACGAGAAGTGATGTCTAGAGCCAGGCTGACTTGTTAACAGGTACTTCTAGTCTCTGGATTCAGGATGGCTGGATCCTACATCCTAAATCTGCATCTCTCTACTTCCCTGTCGATTATGGCTAGGAGACAGATGATCCATCTTACGCATTTTTCACCCTTGTCAGAATGTATCTCATTACACTCATTCTTTAAACACACATTTGCATGCCCTCTTTTTTTTTGTGTTGCCCTCACAATAAAAGACAGCATGCACCCTGTTGTTGACCTGTCCGGTTTATGTCCTTTCTCATGCGCCAACTGTGCCCCGAGCTCTATCATATTCACACTGCAGCTCATTTTATTTCCTATTGCCATTTTATGCATTGAATTTGCTTTTGCTTTATCACTGCCTCTGGGCTATATTTCCTTTCAGGTATATTTGGACACTGCAAGAGGCTTTTTTTTTTTCATTTGAAGCTGCAATTATCCCAATACAATAATATTGTCTCACAGATTTAAATTGCCTATGAAATCTGTGTCTTCCTTTACTCTACCTTCAACTACATAAGAACATAAGATATGTCATATTGGGTCAGACCAGGGTCCATCAAACCCAGTATCCTGTCTCCAACAGTGGCCAATCCAAGTGCATAGGAAGTACCCAAACATTAAACAGATCCCATGCTATTAATGCCAGCAGTGAACAGTGGCTATTCCCTATTGATTAATAGCAGTTTATGGACTTCTCCAGGAACTTATCCAAACCTTTTTTAAACCCAGCTAAGTTACCTGCCTTAACCACATCCTCCTGCAATGAATTCTAGAACTTAATTGTGCACTGAGTGGAAAAGAATTTTATCCAATTTATTTTATATATACTACTTCTAACTTCATGGAGTGCCCCCTAGTCCTTATATTATCCAAAAGAGTAAATAACCGATTCACATTTACCTATTCAAGTCCTTTCATAATTTTGTAGACCTCTATCATATCCCCCACTCAGCTCTCTTCTCCAAGCTGAATAGCCCTAACCTCTTTAGCCTTTCCTCATAGAGGAGCTGTTCTATGCCCTTTATCATTTTGATTGCCCTTCTCTGTACTTTCTCCAGTGCAACTATATCTTTTTTTAGATGCGGTGACTAGAACTGCATACAGTATTCAAGGTGCAGTCTAAGTGGTGAGCAACACAGAGGCATTATGATATCCTCTGTTTTATTTGCCATTCCCTTCCTAATAATTCCTAACCTTCTGTTTGCTTTTTTGACTGCCACAGCACCCTGAGCTGACGATTTCAATGTATTATCCACTATGACACTCAGATCTTTTTCCTGGGTGGTTACTCCTAAAATGGAACCTAACATCGTGTAACTACAACAAGGGTTATTTTTCCATATATGCATCACCTTGCACTTGTCCACATTAAATTTCATCTGCCATTTGGATGCCCAATCTTACAGTCTTGCAAGGTCCTCCTGCAATTTATCACAATCTACTTGTAATTTAACTACTCTGAATAATTTTGTGTCATCTGCAAATTTGATCACTTCATGCGTGGTAACTCTTTCCAGATCATTTATAAATATAT
Source organism: Rhinatrema bivittatum (assembly GCF_901001135.1). Classification (NCBI taxonomy): domain Eukaryota; kingdom Metazoa; phylum Chordata; class Amphibia; order Gymnophiona; family Rhinatrematidae; genus Rhinatrema; species Rhinatrema bivittatum. The sequence goes on along the minus strand of NC_042632.1, from coordinate 44,670,655 downwards.
TAAGAAGAACTGGTCCAAGTGCAGATACCTGAGGCACTCCACTGTTTTACCTTATTCCACTGTGAAAACTGACCATTTAATCCTACTCTCTTTCTCCTATCTTTTAACCAGTTTGCAATCCATAAAAGGACATCTCCTCCTATCCCATGAATTTTTAGTTTTCTTAGAAGCCTAGCCTGAAGGACTTTGTCAAATGCCTACAGTATTTTTTTTTACTGGACTACACTGAAAATAAGGCAAAATTATAATCGAGAGAGTCTGTAATCGAAGAATGTGTATAGGTAGATTAAGGGACAGATGTACTAAAGGGCTTTTCCCATTTTGTATCTGTGGGGAAAAACCTTTTCGTGCATCTAAGCTTAAGTGATGCTCAAGGTCACACAGTCATCTCTCGTTCTCTAACCATTATACTATACTGGGTAGCCAGTGTTTATTGGTCCCATAATGACCATTAAATTATCAAAACTGCTTGCATTGGTGCAAACTCTATGGGGTTTGTATTAGTAACCAAGTTTGCACAGGCTTTTGCTTTGGATTACTGCATCCCGAAAAATGACCTACAGAAATTGTGCCTGGTTCCTCTGCAGGTAATTTTTCAATAAGAAACATTAAGGGTAATTTTTAAAAGGATTTAAATGTAAAAGTGGCATTTATCTTAGCAATTTTCAAAAGCCCAAGTGCTTAAAATTACATTACCTGCATAAAATCTATTGACAATTTAATAGCATATTTTGTAGCAATTTTAAAAAGTGCATTTATGTGTATGCAACCCAGTTTGAAGCACGTAAATATTTTTGAAAAAAAACTACCCCTAATGTGCACTGATTGGAATAAAGGAGTTCTGCGTATAAATGTAACAGGCTATTGTAGCAATTTTATTTTATTTAGACTTTTTATATTCTTTTTGGCACTTCATACTTTTGAACATCAAAGTGGATTACATTCAGGTACTGCAAGGTATTTCCCTATCCCCTCAGGGCTTACAATCTCATTTTGTACCTGAGGCAACAGAGGGATAAAATGACTTGCCCAAGGTCACAAGGAGTGAGAGTGGGATCTAAATCCTGGTTCCGTGGGTGGTAGACCACTGCTTTAACCACTAGGCTACTTCTCCACTCTGTGCTTAAAAGTGCACTTACTTGCATAAAATCTATTGACAATTCACTAGCAAATATTGTAGCAATTTTTAAAAACCCATTTATATGTGTAAAGTGCAATTATACATGTAAAATCCAGTTTTAAGCATTTAAATCCTTTTGAAAATGAACCCCCCTAGTGTATTATTGTTCCTCTCTCTCTAATCTCTGAAATACTTTCAGAGTCCAGGGGTAAAGCAAAGATGCTTAGCTTAAGAGATAACCTCTGTAGACAGTAGGACAAATCAGCCACAAAAGTGGGTGACATCATCCGATGGCACAGAGATGGAAAATCCTTTCAAAGATCTCAGAAAAACCAAGACGACTTTTCTGAGCATGCACGGACCTTTTCGTGCATCCACCACTGTGCAAATCTCCTCAATCTTTATTGAAATTAAGCTTCCACTTAAAGGGAAGGAGAGTGGTACCAAGTGGACGATTTGTCCTGCTGTCTATGGAGAACACACATTATAAGTAAGCAACTTTGCTTTCTCCATGCACAAGGCATGATTTAAATCAGCCACACAAATGGCAACTCTCAAGCTGAGGGTTGCATGTGAATATTTTTTCATGTTTCTATATCCACAGGGGAGCATGAAACCCATATTTGCTTTAGAGGATGGAGAATTGAAGGAATTAATTGAGAACTACTTGGCCAAAATATCTGTTTGACATGACGCACTTTCTAGAAGATCATGTGGCAGCTGCAATAACCCCAACTCAAGGGACTTTACTTTGAAAATGCTGTCCTGATTGATTGTAACAATAAGAGATGCAATCAGAATTCCAAGTGGAACTGAATAACCCTGTTTGACTGGGTTAAAATAGATGAATAGTTGTGAAGATTTTCTACACACCTTTGTTTTTCCAAAGGGAATAAAGCTCTTTTGCAGACCATTGTATGAAAGGCCTGTTCACTCTTAAGGTTACGTAGGCTCAGAAAAAACGTTGTCAACAAGAGAAGAGAGCACATTTCCCCAATCCTTAAAGAATTACATTGGCTACCAATTCATTTCAGAATTCTTTATAAGTCAATCACCATAATCTACAAATCCATCCAACAAATCGCTCCTCTCAACCTACAAATCCCTTTCATAAAACATACTTCCTCCAGACCCATAAGAGAATACTACAAAGAGTCGCTGCAAGTACCGCCTTCCAAAACTTCCCTTCACATAACTTACAGAGATAGGGCTTTCTCCACAGCAGGACCCACTCTTTGGAACTCCATACCAACGGATCTAAGACAGGAACCCTGCTTACTGACATTCAGAAAAAGACTTAAAAACATGGCTTTTCAAACAAGCCTTCCCAGATGCAGATTAAAAACTATTCTATCCGATATTCAACCTCCAATCAACATCTTTTATTATTATAACCATCCTGGTATCCTACCCCTAAGCATTATTATCATCCAGAATCTTCATTACTTATGATTTCGCCTTTATTGTTAAACTACATACTTGTACTGAACAATTCATTGTAAATCTCAAACATCCATTTTTGGAAATTCCTCCATTCTACAGGTTTATACACTTTGTTAAAGTTTCTATCTTGTCTTCTTCTTGCTCCTAGTTGTACGTCTCCTTGTTTATTGTAACTGCATCTATATTATTTATAGTTCATATTATTTCGTTCTCTGTTCCGGTTATCACCCATTGTTTATTGTAAACCGGCTTGATGTGATATTATCACGAATGCCGGTATAGAAAAAATTAAAATAAAATAAAATAAATAACACAATGGATTGATTTAAGTGGAATCAAGAGTGTTAGGTGCGCAAGTTATCGGGGCTATTCAGCAGGGTAGATATCCCCTGAATATCCTCGAATAAAGTTGTCCTGATCTATGTAGACAGATAGCTTTGAAACCTAACTGGCTATCTAGGAATATCACTGGTCATGTTTGAAAAAGGTATCCGGGTACATGTTCTCCCCGCCAAAGATAGAAAAAATATATTTCAGGCCCATTGGGCTGATAGCTGCCTCCTTCCCCTCACCCCCCCCCCCCCCCCAGTTTCTACAAATAACCTTTTCCCCCCAGACTTCCTCCCCTCTTTATCTTGGTACCTCCTAAACTCTCGAGGCCACAGGGATCGCGGTACCCTTATACCACTCCTTGTGGCTCTCGGTATAATAATACTCTGACATTAATGCTGGTAATTTATTGCTTCCAGCTCTGCCGTCAAAGCAATGCTGGAAACTGCCAGGAATTGTATGAGGGTATTGTGATCACAACAGCTTGGAAGTTTTAGGGAGGGTGCCAGGTGGGGTGGGAGGTAAGGAGGGGGATAAGGAGACAGCCCAGAGGAAGGGTTATTTGGAGAAACTATGGGGGGGGGGGGGAGGGGGGAAGACAGCTACCAGCATGATAGGCAAGAAACTTTTTAACTATCTTTCAGGCCGATACAGAAAAACGCGCGGGAGTGCACAGAAAAGCAGTTTTTTCTGCTTTTCTGTACACTTCCCCAGTGCCAGCCGAAATTAACGCCAGCCTTTGGGCAGGCGTTAATTTCTGAAAGTAAAATGTGCGGCTTGGCTGCACATTTTACTTTCTGTATCACGCGGGAATAACTAATAGGGCCATCAACGTGCATTTGCATGTTGTGGGCGCTATTAGTTTTGGGGGGGTTGGATGCGTGTTTTCGATGCGCTATTACCCCTTACTGAGATAACAGTGCGCTCCGGTGGAGCGGCCTGTGTGGCAGGACTTGGGGCAAGGCTCAATATTAGTATCACAGAGGTGGGAGATAAAGCCAGCAGGCCCACTCAGTTGTTTTTTTTTTTTTCTTTCAGTTACCATTAATCGGCTAGATTATTTGAATATAGCCAGTTAAGGTTAAAGCTATCTGGGAACACATAAGTGATAACTGTCCAAACTAACCAGATAAATGACCAAGGCATTCAAACCTCAGGGTTTACCCAGATAACTCAAACGTTATCAGGAAAAACCCCTTTGAACATCAACTTCTTAGTGGTCTGCTATCTAATTATAGCAGTGGTAAAAGGAGGTGTTTCCAAGGGCAAGCTTGGGAAAGGACTTGCACGTATGTGCATACTTTTGCATTTTCAGAAAGTGCGTGCATAACATGAGCCGGACAATAGATCCAGCCAAAAAGCAGGTGCAAGTTGTGCAGGTACTTTTTCTTAGGCAATTTTCAAAGGTAAAGAGTGCCTGTTTAAAAATTGCCCTCCTAATGAGCCAATGTGTTTAAGTGCATTCATATTAGTCATTAATGCATATAAATACAGTGTTTTATGCAGGTATTGAGAGCCAAAAAATGGGTTTAAATTTACTTGACTAGCATAAAAATTGTTGATTTCCAGTTTTTGGTTATATGCTGCATCTCATTAATGAGATGCAAATGACAAAGTATGCAAATATGCTTATTAATGCGCAGTAATTCAAAAAAACTCAACTATGCCTCAAAGAGTTGGAGTTCTGGTTTTTTTGTCCTACTGTGTATGTTACATTTTGCATATGTTAAAATATGCTAATAATTTTCTACTTTGCATATTTAAGCATCTCATTTCTTCATTAGCAGAGGCTCTATGTTAACATTTATCGCAAACCAATGGATGCATGTTAGCCACTCGTGATAGATTGAACGCCTGCACAATGACCATTAAAGCCTGTGTTACTGTTAATGCAGTTTAATTTATCAGTCTCTCAATTTTGTGATTTACCTTAAGAACGTTTTCTATTAATATTTTAAATATACTGCTCGTTGTATGCTGTTATTAAATGAACAGAGCAAACTACTTACTTAGGATTTTCTGTGACAATCTTCATTAAAGTGAACTCTTCCCTGAAGCAACCCAACTGGGCAACTCAGGGAGTGTGTCAAGGTTTTCCAACGCACCTTCCTTTATCAAGTGAGGACTTCACTTGTAGCATTCTCTCTTTCAGGCTCCTCTAGTGATATCATTTTATGACTTTTGTGAGCTGTATGTGGAAAATTATCTTCTGTGCAACATAGTGTACAAGTTTGTGCACAATGCTCTTTGAGATAGCATTCTATTTTCCTTTTCCTATGCGCTTGTTTCATGACCTATGCACGTACACACACACACACACACACGTACAGTTTCCAGGGAACATTGTTCAGGGTGTTGTGATTTGAATATTGGGACTATACAATTTAAACTGTGTTAAATGAGAATTCAGATTGTTAAAGTACCATCTCTTGCCAAGACTGATAATAACTGGAAGTGGTTATGAGCACACCTCAATCTTTTCACTAGAGAATTTATTTCAGATTTCTTTTGCTTTTTTTTTTTTAGTAATTCAGTTTGATGACTAGGCTTATCTTGTATGTACATCCATCCAAATTGTTGCCTACAACTTGTATGCTACTTGGGAAAATCCCAAAACCAATTTCTCTGAGCAAGCAAAGTTTAAAGGGCATTTGTTATAGGGGCGTTGAAAAATGTACATGTTTTATGACAACTGCTGTATTGCTGGTTTCAAATACATGTTTGCTAGGTCAGGAATATAATAATGGCTTAGTTATGATAAAACTTCACCTGGCATTACGGCATGACTTAAATATTTCAACCTTGCACTTTAGTATTAGTGAAGACCATGCCGGTCAGTGAAGGTGCAGCAGAGCCATCTTTCAAGCACCATAAGATATAGTAAATGGAGGATGAACTTTAGGAGGGAATGAATTCATCTTTCCCACAGAGTAATTCCTGGTGGAGGTGGGCCTAGTGACTGGGCTTCAGTAAAATCAGACAAAGGAAAAACCTGGTTCTTAGTTTCCTGCAGGGCAGGCCACTGGAACTGATAGGCCTAAGACAAAAAACACAACATAGGGATGAGTGATGGCTCTATTTAGTTTGCAGTGCAAGTCCATCAATTTATCTTACCTCAACGCCTATCTACAAGTCATTAACTTGTCTTATCAGTCAGATCAAACTTGTGTTTCATACAGATTGGGGCATTCCTAGGGTACAGTGTGTCACTCTGCCTCATGTTTGCCTTAGTAAGTGTATTAAATTACAAATGTATGTAATCTTGTTATGTCACTATCCATCTGTACTCAGCAGTGTCCAAGTTAATTTACACAGTCACAGAGTTAGAGTAGAAACAGCACATGGCAAAGGTACAACGCATGTTTTTACTCTCTGACCCTGCCTTTTCTTTTTAATGTAAGCAGCATATAACCAGAAACTGGAAATCAACAATTCTTTATGCCATTCGAGTAAATTCAAACCCATTTGTCAATGTCAGACATGTCAGGCCTGTATTGGGGTTTGAAAGGATAAAAGTGTAATTCGGTAGCATTTCTTTCGCAAGACTCCCAAGAGCCATTGCTCCACGAAGCAGCATTCGGAAGACAGTGGTAACTATTTTATTGCAGTTCATAAAAAGCACTAAAAGATGTAGAAATGTCATATTGATCCAGAGAAGCTCAAGCATAACCGGCAGCATGATAAGCTATCACGTCCATGAATAGGAAATTGAAAGGGGGATTTCGTTTCCTAAAGCCTTTGTTGCCTTTGCCGAATTGAGCTTCTGGGTCTATTCAACAAGCCAGCATGGGGCCTGTTTACAAATGACGTTTGCAAAACAAAAGCCAGCCATGGTCAAAATGTAGCTGGCCAATTCTGTCTTGCAGGAGGGGCCTTTTAGGAAAATATCGGAAGAAGAAATAAAGAGACCGAGCCAGAAATGCCCACCAGGAGCCAAAGAATTAAAAATAAAATTAGCTTTATTTTGATAGCATGGAAAAACCACTGCTCATTCTTCTAAACAGAAAACCTTATAGCAGATATTTTACCTAAGAGAGAGGTTTTGTGAAGGAATCTAAAATAAGGAATAATTTAAATTAAGAACACAACTAACTAAAATGTGAAATCTACCAGAGAGACACGTAAAATAACCAGAAAGCCCATCCAGGGCCAGTCATACTATATGCTTTCCCACAGACACAAAATGGGGAGAACCTTTTAGTCATCAGCCTTTTGTGGACCCTTTCCCCCACTTACAGCGACTCCACAGGCCTGACTTGATTTTCCAGCTTTATTCTCTCTTCCCCATCACTAACAGCTGGACTCTTGCCAGGCTAAATGGTGCCCCAGATGTGGGGGGAATCCCCCTGCCAATGTCATAGCCACTGTAGTGATGGCGGCAACATGGCATCTGTTTCTGCCCATCCGTTCCAAGTGCCCCGAAATAAAGGGAATAAAACTCTTCCTACGCAGCAAGATGTTTTATGGTACAGGAATGGGCTGTAAGCAGGGTTTATAAGAAGTAATGTGGGGAAAAAAAAAAGATTTCCATTCACAAAAAAGCAGGGAGTAGCTTGCTTGTTACAGCGGATACTACTCCAAACCAAATAAGCCTGATACTTCACTTTCAATGCATATCCAGCACAGCTCTCTGATACTTCACTTTCAATGCACATTACTCTCTGCTTCAACAGCAAGGGAGAAAGTATGATACTTCACTTTCAATGCATATCCAGCATAGCTAGCTGCTTCAATGGCAGGGGGAATGAAGAAAAGTGGATCTATATACAGACAACAACCAACAAGGAGTGAATTACATAGTTGGGGTAAACAAGCATGGGTGTAGCTTGCTTAATGAGGTGGTTACTATCCCTAACTAATTAAGCTAGATATTTCACTTAGATGCAGTTCCAACACTGCTCTCTACATTAGGGTGGGGGGGGGAGGAAACAGAACCAAAAGGTTACTAAGGGCCAAGAGTAACAGATAAATATGAGAAAAAAAAATAGAGTGTGAAAGCTTGCTGGGCAGACTGGATGGGCCGTTGGTCTTCTTCTGCCGTCATTTCTATGTTTCTATGTAATTTTCAGGGTTTATATTTTGGTCAGTCTCAGGGTTTGACAGGGGCCCCAAACTGCTTGCAACATCAGCTTCCTTCTGTTGCCAGTAACTGCAGAGGCCCAGTAGTTTGAATTTGGAAACTTTGGCAGCAGAAAGAACTCAGCATTGCCAGCAGCTGAGAGCCCAGCTGGGCTCAGTCTTGCCAAAAAAAAAAATCCCCCGAAATCATAAAGTCTTTAAGTTACCAGCAATGCCGCTCTTCTCCTCCATCACTGGCTGCCAGCTCTGTACTTTCCACCTTGTAGCACTATTCGCCTAGAGCAGCCTTCCTAACACAATAATGACGGCAGAAAAGGAGCAAATGGTCCATCCAGTCTGCCCAGCAAGCTTCTTATTGTATCTGCCGCGCCATGCAGTGTGGGTACATCATGCTCCCTTTATTCCACATTCAAATCCCAACAAGAACCCCACCTTTTTAAAGCTGCTTTTTAATTCTTAAATTTTGGTTCTCCCTTATCATAGCCTTGTTGATGATTTTAACTGTTTTCTATAATCAATACAAATTTCCTGAAGTCTCTTAATTGCCTTGTCTGTGCTCAACAGAACAGGGACTTTCTCTAATGCATATATCAATGCAGCTCTGCATCTAGTAGCACTATAGAAATGCTAAATTGGTATCAATGTGAAAATATATTCAGTTTGTGTTATGCTGTATTTCTATAAAGTTAGTTTGGGCATATTTTTATAATACAGTCACACATGTAGAGCTATTTCTGCTCCCAATGGAGTTCAAGTTAAAATGCAGGTACAGCTGAGCTTTGCTCTTGGAAAGCTGCTGGCAGCATCAGCCTGTCCTCTGAAACAACCCTTGCTAACATGCTCTATTCCATGTTCTCTAAGTATTCAGTACTTTGCTAGAATTATCATTTTTGGCCCAGCTCTCTTCTTTTGGCCATGCTTTTCTTGCATGTTCAAGGACTGGGGAATTCACCTCGTGTATCTAGGTTTCCAGTATTAAAAAAAAAAAAAAGGCAGATCTCCTGAAAAAGTCCTAAAATATCTCCAAGAGATCTCACAAAGATCTTGGAGGATGGAAGTTATTACACTACAAGGAGACTCCTCCAAGCTGCAATGCACAGGGAGCGTCATTATCCTAGTGCCAGAGCTCCACATGGCTCCCCTTTCAGTCTTCTTCCTTGGCCCCCCTTCCTCCCCCCCAGAAACTTGATCATCGATGGGAAAGGTTCCCAATGGTGTCGTAGCAGGAAAACAAGTTGACAGAGCCAGTAGGTAGAGGATTAAAGAGATGAGGAAGGTAACTCACCTTCTTCTCCAAAGGACTCTCTTTACAATTAGCTTGCTAAATTTTGTGTTTACAAAAAAAGGACAAGAAAAAAAAAAGAAATAACTACCTCATTTATTAAAACTCTTTTATAAGATTACTGAACTCTGCCACTAGCTCTGTTTAAATCCTCTACATACAGCTGTTTTGGATCACAGTTTTTAAAATAAAATGTAAACTATTTTGCCCCCTTAAACTAACTTAAGAAAAGGAAAGTATATTACTGTATCTCCTTTTTTTTAATGTTTCAAATTGTGGTATCTTAGGAGTAACAATGATCCCACTTTATGATTGCTGGGGAATAATGGATCACAAATTTTGGCTCAAAATACCCCTTTCTCCATTACAATGAGCTTTCAGAGAAATGTATGCTGTACAATAGTGTGGGAAATGTGCATCTTTCCAAGTCCAAACTGGTGCTAAAGCTCTCTTGACAAGAGAGATCATTTAAAATACCTACAGTACCTGAATGTAAGTGCTGAAAAAAAAAAGTGTGAAAAGTGGAATATAAATCTAAATAAATAAATAAAAAAAATAAAAGGTTGAAGTTTGGTTAAAATGTCATCAAGAAGAAACTCACAGTGCTATAAAGAGTCCAGTAAAACCAGTCTTGCTGATACCTTTAAAATAAATTATTATATGCAAAGACCGTAAACGCACAGGAAGAAGGGCATGTCACCCTCTGTACCCGTTTTGTGTGTTCCTTCCTTAACTTTGTGTAGCTTGTATAAATCTGCCTTTTTTTTCCCCTTCTGTTGTACAAGCCTTTTACAAATGGAAAATACTCAGTAAACTACTACTGCTTAACATTTCTATAGTGCTATTCCATGTATGTACGCAGCGATGTACAAACAGCACATAAGAGACAGTCCCCGTTCAATAGAGCTTACAATCTAATCAAGACAAACATACAGGACAAAAGAAGTGTAGGGAAGAGTCATAAGTAAGACAATGGTTACAATTAGTTAGTTAATGAAATAACAGTAATACACACCATCCATAAAGCAAAGTATAAGATGCACAAAGTAGCAAGTGTAATTTGCAGACTTTTCCCATTCCAGATACGGAGGGATTCCGGCATGCCGGGCAAAAACCCCTTAGGGGTAGGGAGAAGGAAGGAAAACACCACAGTAGCAAAATTGGGAAGGCAGAAATAAACCAATTGATCTTTATCTAGCAACAACTATATTCCTATAACATCTCCATAGAAATTGACATAAAATTTGAAGAGAGGGAATCTCAATAATTGTGTGTCTTAACTGCCAGCTTAGCTAACACCTTGTTTTGCTAGGGTTATTGCTTTGTGGTGTTGTGAGCCAGAGGGGCAAGAAGCCTGAGATGGGAGAGATGAGGGTTACTGATCGTGCTATAGCAGCGAAAGCTTTAGACAGACTTCAGTTATATTTCAAAATCAATTTTAAGTTTGTTCAAAAAATGTTTTTTCTATCCACGTGGTATGATGCTTCAAAGGTGTATTTGGCATGCCTACGACTTTTCATGGCTCATCTCCCTAATTTACTAGCTATAAAACCAACTAAGTCAAACTAAAAAAAAATGTGCTCATCTCAGAGGCTATTCTCAGCACCCCCGAACATCAGTGAATAATTACTGCTATAGAGGGTTCCAAAGTCAACTGTTTTATGATGCATTCACAATTCTCCACACGCATATGTTAAAAACTCTTGAGAATTTTCTCACACTGGGAGAGGCCCGTTTCTTAATCAATTCAAAACAGGGCTGTCATTCAAGCTGCAACACAAATGCCACACAACAAGATAAGGTTTACAGCACCTACATGAGATAAGAAATGTTAACCAGCACGGGCAATCAGATACTTTAGAACTGCAAGGTTTCCTCCGGCCCTACAAACATTACAGCTTTGGGAGATGCTAAGGAAAACAATTTACTCCTGCAGAAGGAAGTGAACATTTTATTCAACATTTTATTGTCCTAAAGAAAGCAACAGAAAAATAGGCAAGAGACTTCCTTCAAGTACCCTTGATATCTTGAAGGCTTATAAAATTCACTAAAAAAAACTAAATAGATCCAGTTTGGTGGAAAGAGTTGCCCATAGAGGACGACTGAAACAATTACAGGCCAGCCTCTTTTATAAGCAGACTAACTAGAAAACAATTGAGGGTCTTAATCAAGAAAGATTGTTTTCCAGGCGTACAGATTAGGGGAAAAGTCCTTTTGGACTAAGCCTCTTAAAGTAAACAAAATCATAATTTTGCATCAACTGAAAAAAAATGAACATATGAATACATCTTTGAAAAAAAAAAAGGCAGGCAACGAACACTATTGCAGTTTGATAGAGTGGGCTTTAGAGCTGCCTGGTTGGGCACCTATGGAAGCTCCACATGTGCAACACCTATACTGATACTGATTTACCAAGTAACTTGGCTATCTGTAAACTGCCCAGTTCTACCCTGCTAGAAGCACCCGTGTGGTAAAATGGATGTATAAATGTAGCACTAGAGCAGGGAGAAGGTATATCTCCCTGCTCTAGTGCTCCCTGCGAAGGGAGCCAGAAACCATTACTGAGTTAGAGGGAAAGAAGGAGAGGTTTGCTTTTAGATCAGGGTTCAAGTCTGGGGGGGAGGAGGGGGAATGATTTGATCCGATGTTAGGTGCTAAGAGGAAGGCAAAGGAGAAGCATAAAATTGCAAAACCCTGAAGGATGGTGCAAACCTATGCATGTATGCTATGCGCATACATTCTGAAAATTAAAATATCCATCCGCAGGATGCATTGTTTTTAACAATGAAGGTCTCTATCATGTTTCCAAGTAAATAGGTAAACTGTTCGGTCCTTATTTGTGAGGTAGATACTTTGTAAAGAGCGGATTTTTCTACTGGAGATGATTTTTTGATAAGTACAGATACATTATAACCACATGGATCCAGCATAAAGGAAACATATTTGGCTTTTCAGAAGAACATTAGCAGGGGTAATGAAAGAATCAGTGTTGTTTCAGCTAATAAGCAGCAATTAATTATCATTGAGAGGCGAATACTTAAAGTAACATAAGAGATTAGTAAGAGCTGAGTTGCACAGAGCCACACTGGTGGAATATGTAAAACCGCAAATGATTCCTTAGTGGCTCAGGATACAAGGACCAAAACTATATATTGAAGATGAGGAATTTATGAATAAATAGACAGCCATACTCAATAAATGTTCACTTGACTTCTTGTTTACACACACACACAACTATAGAGGTTAATGTGCAAACACAGGAGGTCTCAGATAAAATCAAAGAACCTTTATCTATGGAAAAATATGACTCATCCTTACAAGAATTTAAGATGTCACTGGATCAATTTACAGCAGTCATTAAGCAAACTAACACTGGAAAATTTAGACAAGATGAATCAAATCCAGGAGGTCTATAATTGGTTATGCAAGAAATTGAATATGACAAGAATAAAACATATCTTTTGAGGATATGTTTGAAGATTCATCTAGTGATTTAGATGAAGCTGAAGGATTATATTGGACATGTCTTTTTTTTTTTTTTTTTTTTTTTGAGAAAGCGAACAAGGGAGGTGTCCACATTGAGAGATGGCACCACATGTCTCCAGAAGATCACAACTGGAGTTGCCCATTGGCGCGATCACAGACTTGGCAAGCTCATCAGTAGTTAATCTGTTGAGCACGTAAATTTCATTAGTACAGAGCAAGTGCTCAGTCAAGGTGTATCCTTCGTTCCTACACATATTCATGACCTTTTCAATGTTGATCGTCTATGCATCAATTCATTAGGATATTACAGGCTAAACTGTTTTTGCAGATCAACTCCAGGAGTTATATTTATAGTAAAAAGACCATCTAAGTGGAGTCCATTGGAACCTATAGATGCATATATATATCCATCATTAACGACATAGATAAGTTGAAAAAATCCAGACAGCTTTTCTTTAATTTACATTTGGTATCTAAATGGGCCTTGGAGGAGTTGGCAAGTGATACTCGACTTTAATTAAACCTGCTGACAAAGGAGGGGGGAGGGTTATTCTCAATAGAACACAATGCATACAAGAGTTAAAAAGTGAACTGGAAGATACATGTTATTACATTAAATTGGATAAAGATCTTCCTCCAGGGATACATGATAAATATAGAGATTATTAACAGAGGCTGATTGTCAAGGGTTCTTAACCATTAAAGAGAGAGTTTTTCCACAGAATTACATCCATGTATTCCAGTTATGTATGGAGTACCCAAGATTCATAAATTCTTACCTAAAACGCCTAGCAAACAGATTGTATCCAGCAATGGATCAATTTTAGAACACTTGTAAGAATTTCTAGATTGGTTGCTAAAAAATGAAGTATCACAGATAAAATCATATGTACAAGACACAGCTGATATGTTATAGAAATTCAAGTGATTCAATGTGTTCCACAGATGCGGTCTTGGTAACAATGGATATTTCTTCATTGTATTCCAATAGTCTACATGTTGCGATCCCCCCTGCTGCTGCGCTACAGGAGGTCTCTTACCTTCCTCCAGAGGCCGCTCTGAAGCCTGGGCCTCGCCTGTGTTCCATCCGGGACTTGCTCCAGGGCCTGAGAGGCCTAGCTGTGCCTGTGGCTTGCTTGCCAGCGTTTGGACTTCCTGTTGGCGACGCCCTTTCCCTAGGGGCTGGCCCGCAGCTCTCTTCCCCAGTTATAGGACCAGAGGTGGGCGGTCCTGGCAAGCTCCTCCCAGGGAGTTGCCTTCTACCTCCAGTATTTAAGGACTTTCTGTTCACTTGCAAAAGGCCTTCGGATCAGGCCTTACAGTTGGCTGTAACTGTGCTGATCCAGGTCTTCCATGGTTCCTAGTCCAGTGTCTTTGCCTGATGTCTGCTCCTGTTTCTGCCAGCCGAGGGGGCTTCGGATGTGAGTATCCCAGCATCGGAGTTCCTGTTCGCCTGGGTCTTCCCCGCACCCTCCTTCTCAGCGTGGTCTGCGACCAGCCTTCCTGGGCTGTGTAGGGTGTGTCTGGGACAGGGTGGTCCGCGACTCAGTCCCACGGGTGGGCTGAGTAGGGCGCCCTGATGGACAGTGCAATGTTTCCGTCCAGCCTTGTCTACAGTGTCTGCTTCAGCCCTTGCCCGGATGTCTTCCTGTCTCTGCCTTGACCTGGTTCCTGAGCCTTCTGTCCTGTTGGGCCCTGGGGTGGCCAACAGGAGGGATTCGTCCCACGGGCTCTTGAGCGTCTGCCAGCCGAGGGGGCTTCGGATGTGAGTATCCCAGCATCGGAGTTCCTGCTCGCCTGGATCTTTCCTGTGTCTCGCTTCAGCCCTTGTCCTGATGTCTCCGTCTTGCTTCAGCCTGCTTCTGCCCCGTCTGATGTCTTCTGTTTAAGGACTCTGTCTGCCCTCGCCTCTGTCCAGCTTGCTGCCCATTGCCGTTCCCTGCGGCAGGTCCGAAAGGGCCGGGAACAGTCAGAGGACCGTTCATTCGTCAACTTCCCCGTGTTGGCTACCATGGGCATGCAGGTCCGGCTGAGGGTCGGACTCCCTGCTTCTGTTCCTGCCTGCCTCGCTCACCATGCCTGCTCAGCTCACCTCCCACGGTGTGGCTTTGGGCTCCTCCTGGGGTCCTGCCGTGGCCCAAGGGCTCACCACCCGCTTACGATGACCGCGCGCGCTCGTATCACTACAAGCTACTGCATTAACCATTATTACAGCCATTTTAGAAAAAGTGTATACATATGAAGTTTGTGGTTCAATTAGCACGAGTGGTGCTTTATAGTAACTATTTTATGTTTCATTAAGAGTATTATCTACAGTCTCATGGCGTTGCCATGGGGTCTTCTATGACATCTAATGTGGCAAACTTACATGTGGTCAAATTTGAAGAAATAAATATTAATGCAACAGTGGTGGTCTTCTATTTTAATTTGGTCACGTTATATTGATCCCTTTTTTTTCTATCTGACATCATCAGTAGAAACTTTAGGTGTATTTCATCAGAGGATCTAAACAGTTTACAATTTTCCATGGAGTATCATCAACAGATATTTTTTGGCTACCTTAATCTCACAGCAAGAGGGATGTATGGAAACATCATTATATTGGAAACCAGTTGTGAAGAATAAATTTTAAGATTTGAAAATCATCATCCACTTCCTTTGAAGCTGGGACTACCAGTTAGTCAATTTTTTTGATTTAGGAGCTTATGTTCAGAATTGCAGGATTTTAAAAGTCAAACATGGTCCTTAATGGTCAGATTTCAGGATTCAGGATACCCAGGGTCAACCATAAAAGCTGCATACTTGCGGACGTTGTATTCTCATAGGACCCAATTGTTACAGTATAGATCAGAACAAGAACAAAAGAGGTTAGTAAGTCATGGGCAGCGGCTTGCTTTATACTTAAAACACTGGCACATTTTGACTATGCACAAGGTATTTGTAGAAGAGCCTTTGATAGCACATTCAAGGGGTCCTAACATGGAATTTAGTAGTTAAATCGGCTCTTTCTTTAATTCTACAAAAGGACTTGAAGAACTAAATTAGATTGTAATTGAACAAGTATCAATTCTCCTTCTTGGAAGAGATAGAGCAAGTTGATTAAATTTGAGAGAGCAGAGGCCTGACCACATGTTTGACTGCCCAATTGCACTCACAGGTGTCTCCAGCAGGATTGCGCAACTGAACGCGCCATGTTGGGTGGCTTCGGCGGAGAGTGTGGAAGTGCTTTGTTGACATTTTCCAGGCTGCGGCAGTGGTAACTGCATGGTGCAGGGCTTAAAATGGCGCCAGGCAGCCAGCGCAGGAAAAAGCTTGTGCGTTGTACTGCATGCAACATGAGCGCTGTACATGCCAGCACCTCTCTGTCACTGTATTTGAAATGCTCCGCAGCCAAAAGGGGAGGTTGTCATGGGGGACTTTGAGCCTGCAGGAAGGTCTAAATCCCAGTCATGGGAGTTAGCAGAGGAAGTGTTTTGTGGGGGAGGGGCCTCTGCTGAGGCTTCCTTGGAAAGAATTAAATCCTCCTCCCCTATCACTTATTGCTCCAGAGCCTATTGAAATGTGTACTAATGTGGCCTTGATAGCTACCCTGACACCTGGAATAGACTTGTCTGCTCTGTTATGGGTCAAGTTTTTAAAGGTCTGCAGACCTTTTTTATGGGGCAAGAAACTCCACGTTTGGCATCTGAGGTGCAATCTCCATCGGCTCGAGTTGCTTCGCAAAGCAGAAAGCACTCTGGGTCTCTGGGTTCCCTGCCCCTGGGACAGGGTCTCGAATGGAAGGACAAGAGACTGGGAAGAAATCTGATGATGATCCAGGAGAATTAGAGAACTTCTTGGATGATTTCAGGTCCCCCCTCAGCGGGGATTGGGGATGTCCCACCTGAGATGGAAGCACATGGATCCATTCTAAGACTCTTCCATAAGGACAAGTTGTCCAACTTAATTGCCCAGTCACTGCACAAGCTGAAGCTGGATGAGGTTGTTCCAGATTCCTCATACAGGCCGAGCGCCCGTTCTCCCGGCGTGCGCACAGGCCAATGTCCTGGGCGCGCGATCCAGTAAATAAAAATATGCTAATTAGGGCCTGCGGTGTCCCTAGCGCCTCCTTTTTGACAGGAGCAGCGGCTGTCAGCGGGTTTGACAGCCGACGCTCAATTTTGCTGACGTCGCTTCTCGAGCCTGCTGACAGTGGCTGTCAGCCCCCCCGTGGCGGGCTTGGAAACCGGATGCTGGCAAAACTGAGCGTCCGGTTTTCAACCCGCGAGCTGATTTAAAATTTTCTTTTCTTTAATTTTTTTTTTACTTTTGGGACCTCCGACTTAATATCGCTTTTCTGTACACTTTCCCGGTGCTGGCAGAAATTAACGCCTACCTTTGGGTAGGCGCTAATTTCTGAAAGTAAAATGTGCGGCCTGGCTACACATTTTACTTACTGAATCGTGCGGAAATAACTTATAGGGCCATCAACATGCATCTGCATGTTATGGGCGCTATTAGTTTCGGGGGGGGGGGGGGGGGGGGGGGTTGGATGCGCATTTTCAACACGCTATTACCCCTTACTGAATAAGGAGTAAAGCTAGCGCATCAAAAACACACGTCCAAACGCGGGTTAACTGCGCTCCACCGGAGCGCACTGTACTGTATCGGCCTGTAAGTCGGCAAGGAAGGACCCTATTATGGTCAGTCTGTGAAAGGCATCTTGTTTCTTCCCATTGCATGTATGCTCCATCACTAAGAGAACCACTATCCCTATGGAAGGTGGAGCCATCATTAAGGATGCTCAGGATCACAGAATACAGTCTATGCTGAAGCAGGCCTTCGAGGTGATGATCATGAATCTGCAGGATTTCCACTTATTGCTGTATTGTGGCATGCATGAATTTGCATTTGTCCCAGGAAGCCCAGGAAGAACTGGGAGAATAAGGTCCTCGGCTCCCCCTGAGCTTAGTGCAGTTCCTTTGGTGAAATTGTGCTGTCCAATTCAGCTCGAACAGCTTCTTGTTCTGTAAAGAAACAGCGCCACCTGCAGGCACTATATGCAAATTATAATTTTTTTCCATTGAAAAAGCCAATAGTCTTTGACTTATTAACAAAAGTAACAGGCAAACAGATTTAATAATGTGCAGGGCCAGTTCTAACATTTTTTTGGGGGGGGGGGGGGGGAAATAGCAAAACCCGCACAAACCTCCAGATGCCATCTACTCACTTTTAAAGCATGGTCCCACGAGTGAGAACGAAATGGGTCGACTGGAAGTGGAGACACTGAGGAAGCTGGGTGGGAGAGTTGTGGAAAGAGGGAGATGGGCAGGTCTCATGGTCCGGTGGGCTGGCAGGGAGTACCCCTGCAGGGGCAGTACAGGACCAGAGCTGAGCTGGTGCTTATCTTCTGTCTAGCCAAACCCCTCCCCCGCAGGTTGAGCCCTTGAGCTCTGGAGCCAGTAGGACTGGTCTCCGGCTAAATACCCATGGCTCGAGGCTGGGAGCTGGGTGCAAGCGCTGGCTGAGCTGGACACAGGCACCGACTGAGAGCGGGAGACAGGGGCTGGCTGGTACTGGAGGGCACAGGTTGGTATTGGAAGTGCAAGACTGGAAACAAGAGCTGAGTGCAAGAGCTGAGTGCACTACATTTGATTAGCAACTAAGCAATAGTGTTTATATTCTTACATCATTATGGTCAATGTAGAAAATGCTTTACAAGAGAAGATATAAGTCAATAAACAAAGTTAGGCAAATGAACCAAAACAGGCAACCAGACGTGCCGGGTTCTTTTGCATAGACCGTACCATGGCCCGTTTTAATTTTTCTGGGACACAACCTTCTGCCAAAGATTTATGGAGGATACCTACTAACAAACTGTATGTCATATCACTCAGCCCTAGTTTGATCCAAAATAGGACAAGAGTCCAGCTATGAGTGGGCTGATCTTAACTGAGATATTAAAACTGGATCATCATCAAATTAGAATAGTTCAAAATAAGATCAACAACTAGCTAAGTCTCATTCCCTGCAGAGGCTTTAATACCATCAGGAAATGAAGCTCTAAACTTGATCACTTTATCATGAAAATAATCTGATAAAGATTCACAAATCAACCAGCCAATCTGGTTTTTTGAACAAATTTTTAACAGCAAGAAACTCCTCACTTGGGTGATTAAGAGAGTAACTCATTACTTCTGAATTAAAAACTCTTTTAGTTTGTTGTAAATAATTTTTTTAATTCCAAAGCAATGTCATATATGACTCCTTGGCAATTTCAGTTATTGATCTATGCTAATTTCTCTCCTCAGTATCTATTTTTTATGAGTTAACTCAGGGGTGAACCAGGGAACAACATTCCTATTACAAAGGACAAAAATTAGTTTAGAATGAGCCATTCAGTCATATGCCTCCTCCATGGAAGTACATAATTTATGTACCAATTCAGTGGCGTTCTCAACATCTAACTTATCAAGGGGTGGAATTCAGCTATCACAAAATCTATCTAGATCTACTCTAGCTCTGCTAATTTTGATTTTCTGGTGGGTCACAATCTGTAAATTAACTTTCAGAAAGAATATCAATGAATTATCTGACCAAAGAACTATTAAAATCTGCATCAAGCTTATGCTATCAGTTTGTGATGCTACTTCTGGGCAAAATACTAAGTCTGGAGTGTGACGGGTGTAATATGAAGGATCTTAAATTAATATGGTGGCGAGAAGACCCTTAGGATGAGTGAAATCTTGCCTATCTATATATAAATTAAAATATCAAAAAACTATTAAATGTGTACAGTCAAGATGGAACATTATCAGATCTTCAGTTAATTATGGAATTTGAGCAACCTGCAGCCCTGGTGGTCAATACCACAGACAAATCATCCATCCTAACACCTTCAGCAGTATAGTTTCTATATTTCTACTTGTCCCAAAAGAAACTGCAGACAATGTAGTAATATTAAGTCAGAAATCTGAATTTCTTCTTGACAGAAAACTCATTAATATAGGTTCATTTGTAATACATATATTGCTGTTCTTCGCAGCTACCAGGATGCACATAATTAGTCAAGTGAGCCTTTCCCCTATTGACCTGCTCCATAGTCACCAAAATTGTCCGGGGAGCATTATCTTTTAAAACAGTTTCCATAACTGACTAAGAAAGTAAATATATTTCAACAAACATAGCAAAAAAATAGCGATCTTAACCCACACATTATTACACCCCCACCCCCAAGGATGCATCATTGTCATGGGGGCATCCTATATACCTTTGTTTTAGATTTTATGAGTTGTTGTGTTAAAATGTTTGCTATTGCTTTATTATGAATGTTTTAAAATCTGTAAGCTGCCTTGCGCTTAAATTGTAGAGCGCGGGTTAAAAATGTTTTAAAATAAATAAATGCAAAGACAATGAAAACAAAATTAGCCATCGGCTTACAGCCAAGTAAGATGAAGAGGTCAAAGTTCCACTAAAAAGAGCCCACAAAAGGGTAAGCCCTTAAGGGAGGGCCTGCCAGGTAAGGCCCACCTGTGGTGCTGCCCCTACATAGGGCAAGGAGGCAGGAGTGATGACCTCATCAGTTGAGAGGTGGACCTTGAGCACAGCATTACTCAATGGCGATGCAGGAAGCACTGACCAGGTGAGAAGTACAGCCAGGCAGCATTCAGGAGTCAGGTCAAATGAAGCACAATATCAATAAAGCTGGCAAAGCGCGTCATACAAGGAAAGCTCAGTACTTAATGAGCTTGCTTTGCTCCCCCCTAAGGAGGCATATAAAAGAGCTTTAGTGCTTCCTCTCTTCCAGGTCATAGCGACCTACCTCTAAATGTAAATTACTACCTTCGTCCTTCCCTGCCCTTTTTACATGGTTAATTAGTTTGCGGTGATTTTCCGTAAAGCCTATTGCTGCATTATATTATCTGTAAACTGAGGTGATGTTCCCAACGTTTCTCGGTATATAAAAATGTTTAAATAGATAAAGATAAGCTCACACCCCTCCCCAGCTTTGCACTCGGGACTGTCTCCGTTTAATCCATATAAATTTACATGTGAGCAGGATCTACTTGCATATCGGACAGGCAATGTCACAATAAGCCACTTCCAAGGATAAAGTACCATTTTACCCATAGAAATGCCTTGGAGAATTATTCTCCCTGGGGGCTATGTACTAAAGAACATTAAAAATACACATTTTTAACAAGCTTTAGTGCTTCCTCTCCCCCCTCCCAATAAGCACGTTAAGCCCTTGGTGAATCCTATCTTTGCAGAACATGTTTTGTTGGAGCTGATAACGCATGGTTGCTAGAAGCAGTTGTAGTATCCATGCATTCCTGATCCCCCACCCTTCTACCCTCAAGTTAAGCCCCCTTTTCCCCCTCAGATATTTAACTTGGGAGTAGGTAGTCTCAATTTCCCCCTTCTCACCCACAAAGCAAGAAAAACCCTGCCTAGAAAGTATATCCCCGCCACTTCCCTCATAGATCTGTCGCCATCTCAAAACCCTATCTGTCACTCGATTATCAAACAATATCCCTACCTTAAGGAGGATGGATTTAATGTGCGTTAAGCACCCACCTAGTAAATAGGCTCTACATCATTACAATTACAAATGCTTTTGATAATTTCAACAGAGGGATAAAAATGATTAGGCATGGGAAAAAAAAAAAAAAAAGACAGACGGACAGTTTTTAAAGGAGAGTGAAACAATCCAACTCAATAGGGCAGGCTGAAAATGGAGAATCATGGATAAATGAAAGACCAGTCTCTAATTCTGCCAATCTGTCACTGTTCACAATACAAAGGGCCTCATCCACTAAGGTTTTACTCCCATTCTGCGCTTCTGGAAGAGGTAGACAAGCTACAGCCCATGTTAGGGCAGCTGTGATATAGGTCTGGCCCACGTGGTGGCAGCTCGTAAAGGTTTGGCCACCCCCGGTCTATGGGAAATATGCTTAGTGAATGAGGCCCTAACTTCATTAAAATAACAAGAATGACCAATAAATCTAGGGGTTTAATCAAAAGCAAGCGTCCCTGCTTTTCAGCACTACAGCCTGGATAGCTCCTGGGTTAGGGAGATGGTCACATGGAAATGAATAGTGCTTTTTCAAAGAGGCTGAAAACCTACCCCTTCTTCGTTTTGCAATTTGAGGATTTTAATATTAGATTACGGGGCTGATTACCTAAAGTATTCTATCATGTAAATGGGCATCAGCACGCTTTACTAAACAGACCCCTTTTACTGTGTTATAATCGGCCATTAACACATCTTAATGAGTGTTACAGTGGTTCATTTTTAGCAGTCTAGTAAATCAGCTCCTATACTAGAAACTAGTATTTATTTATTTAAAATATTTTTTAGCCCGCCTATATTAACTTGATCATGCTAGTACAATAAAGTTGCCAAAACACATAGGCACAAAACTGGACAATGATAAAACAAGTACTTGCCAAAAGAACAGTCAACCATAGATCAAAACTTGGACAAAAACCTTACAGATGAATTTTCAAAGAATATGACAGTAAATGTAACATACTATCATAGCAATTTTCAAAAGCCATTTACCCGCATTAATTGCACTTAATGCAGGTAAATCCTATTGACAATTCAATGGCATATATTGTAGCAAATTTTCAAAAGCCCACTTACTGGGCCACCTTAAGGCACAGCCCAGAAGGGAATTCTGATTCCAGGGGATTAGGAGAGCAGACCCAGGAGGGAACAAATAGGCCCTGGGGTGGAAGAAGGCAGATGTCCTGCCGAGACTGTGAATGCTGGAAGACTTGATTTATGCTGCTGAGGTAAGCAGACTGTTTCTGTTATTCTGAATAATGCATTTTCTGTGGAGTTCAGACTGTTCTGTCCTCCAGACCCCTTCCAAAATCTAACACTGCTCGCAAGGCATGACAGTACCAAAGAAAGGCGAGTTAATGAAACAATCAATCAGAATGGCTCAAAATACTTCATCTTTTGATGTCAACATCCTTCATTTATTTGTGAAAATCAAAAATCAGAACTGGTTTCTACCTTCAGTTTAGTTTTTGTTAATTTGTTTTACCTGAATGACATATCCAGGCAGTCTACTGTATTTGTTGTATACTGTAAACAACAAATTATTTTAGTTTTGATATAAAATGCATCAAGCTTTTGTAAAAGATAGCCAAAAAAAAAAGTAAACATTCTGCAAACTAAGGACAGCATTAAAATATTTTTTAAATAACAAATATTCACTATAACAGATTAACTGTCATAAAAATGTCTTTTTTAATTTACTTAAAATATTTATGTAACAGTTGATCATTTTTTTCAGTCCTGTTTTATTCTTGAGGTTCTTCCACAATCACATTTTTCATTACCTTGGGTTTGTTAGGGTTATGATCAATCAGCCAGTCAGCAAGCCAAGTCTGCAAAAGAAAAGAAGAGCAAATGCCTTAGGTAAATTCTGACCAGCACCCATTAACAGAAACAAAATCCTGTAAAAGTTACTCAAGAATACCTAGTTACTACTGCAAATTATCCAATAGAACTTAAGTAGAGGCTGGTTACTCTAACCAATCCCAGTTCCATCGCCACTTATAAGAAGTAAAGTACATCGTTTCCTAGTTGTTTTAGCCAAGCCTTATATGTAACAAACAAAACATTTATAGGCCAATATTCAGTAAGCCAGTTAGAGGACAAGCTAATAACTTGTCCTGGAAATTCAGGCCTGGATTTATCAAAATGCGGTAAATATCACATGCGATGGGAAAAGGGGCGTGTTTTATGGTACTAGGGAGTTTATCACAATATTGCATTAATACCTATGCGAAGAGAGAGGGAGAGGGAGAGAGCAAGCCTAGCCATAATGCCCTCCTGACCCTAGATAGGTATTTATATCCCTATGGGAGGCCCACCTAGTGACTGGAGGTGAGGTTTAGGTATTAGTGTAGGGGGTTAGGGGCCACTTTGACATTCAATGTGAAACGTACGAACAGAACAGTGCTCTCTTGTGAACATTTGATGACCCTCGGAGTGAGGAAACTCAACCAAAGATGAGATTTGTGCAATGTTCTCTCAACCTAGCTTGTTGGACTCTCTACCTGGGTAACATCAAGCTAGGTTGCGAGAACATTGCACAAATCTCATCTTGGAGTGAGTTTCCTCACTCCGAGGGTCATCAAATGTTCAAAAGAGAGCACTGTTCTGTTCGTACGTCTCACACTGAAAGTCAAAGTGGCCCTTAACCCTCTACACTAATACCTAAACCTCACCTCCAATCACTAGGTGGGCCTCCCATAGAAATATAAATATGTATCTATGCTTCTGAAAAAGTTGTAGCTAAAATCGGCGTTAAAGCCGTGCGATAGGGCTTCACAAAACGGTAAACCCAGCCCACTCCTGCCCCTAATTCCTCCTCTTTTTCGGATTTGCATCGCACCATACGATATGGTGCTATCGCATGCGTTAAAGGCGTTTTTGCATGCGATAAGCCCTTAACGCATGCGAAAACACCTTAACACATTTTGATAAATGAGGGGGTCAGTTGGATAAACGTCTCACTGAATATCCTCTTATTAAAGTTATCCAGCTACCTGTAGCCGGATAACTCTAACTGGCCAAATTTTAAATATGTCCAAAGTTATCCAGCCTTGCGCGGATATCTTCAAAAGATATCCAGTTAAGTAGCGATCCTTTAAAAAAACATTGTG
The DNA here is from genome assembly GCF_901001135.1 of Rhinatrema bivittatum. Taxonomy (NCBI): domain Eukaryota; kingdom Metazoa; phylum Chordata; class Amphibia; order Gymnophiona; family Rhinatrematidae; genus Rhinatrema; species Rhinatrema bivittatum. Next base: position 44,646,248 of record NC_042632.1, on the reverse strand, counting down.
TGCCTCTTGGCCCAACTCTCAACCTCCATCACCACTAATTATTGCCCCCACTGCTTTCAGAGGCCCCCCCTGCCCCAAACCCTTCCAAACATGTAAAACCTGAAAGTAATTCTGTAAGTCCTCTCCCTCCTCTTTCCATACTCCTCAGCCCCCCCAGCACATTGATCGGCACCCTATTTCACTTGCAGGCCCGGTATCACTGAACAATGCAATCTTGGATGCTTCCAGCGTAGGTATGGGCAGCTGCACTGGAAGGGTAAGTTAACAGTGTAATTGCCCAGCCAGCCTGCCCTTCATTACTATTCTCTTGTCAGCCGAGGCCCCCCTTGTATTTGTCACACAGGTTTTTAAATTCTGTTACTGTTTTTGTCTCCACTACCAACTCCGGACGTGCATTCCGGGCATCTCCCATCCTCTCCATGAAAAAATGATTTCCCAACTCTGTTCCCGCATCTAAGCTCTTGGAGTTTCAGATCATGAAAGGTTCTACAACCTCCCTTCCATTGAAAAAAGGACTGCTTTTTTCAATGGAAGGGTCCATTGCTGTGCATCAACACCTTAGAGCTATTTAAATGCCATATCATATATCTCCCATTTCTCCTCTCTTCTAGGGGGATACATATCGAGATCTCATAGTGCTTATGGAGAACAAAAAAAAAAAAAGGTATTGTGAATGGCAACAAATAACACCAAGAAAAATGACAATAGAGCTAGCATTAATAGAGTTGGTACGTACAACTGGATCTGCTGGTTTCAGCTTGCACAGCTCTGTGAGTCCAACCAGAAGGGTAGGAATTACAAAGATGGCCAGAAAATCCTTTGCCGCTTGTCCAGCAGGAATTGGCTCAATAATTGCTGGAAGCAAAAAAAATATATATATATGCAACGTTATTTTAAAGCATTTTTATTCCTGTTTACAAAATAAAACAAATATCCTTATCGCTGCACTTTCTTTATATTAAGGCAGAAGAAAACCCTTTTACATATAATGTAATTTAAATTAATTTTATAATGTTTACACAAAGACTGAAAATGTATGTGCTGTGCTATTTTATTGTAATGAGCCTTTCTGAATACATATAACAAACTTCAGTAAAATTCATAAACTGAGCCCAGGACTATATGCCTTAAGCAAAAGAAAAAAATACTGGGCTGTTACTTCCCAATATAGACCGTTATGAAACCTGGGGTCACCTAGACACTTTTCATCCCATTCCACTTGAGCCCATCTTATCTCTATAAGAGAATCTTATATTCAGGTGACTGAAGACACCGGCTTCTTTCACAAATCCCCTTACAGTCCGTAAGAGCACATGCTAGTCCCGTTCAAAACATTTTTCTCTCTTGAAAAAAAAAGACCCCTCATTTGCCTTCTTTATCAAAATGAGGTACATGAGCTCTTTTTAATTTGATTGTGGGGTGGTGGGGGGTGTTTTCTCCTGCTCCCATGGGATCTGGAACAATGAACCTTCATTTGCAACTTCCTGGTGATTTCTCCCCTGCTTTATATCCCCTCCTGACTCACTTAGCCCATTCCATGCAGGTGACGGTCCTTGGGCCTTACATTCAGTCACTAGGGGGTCCCCCCACTGCACAGGGACATGGACTCTCTCCCTACAGGGGATGTGAATGCGGCCGAGAGAGCAGAAGACCTGACCCAGCTATCAAGCCCAGGCCCTCTCTTATTCGGATAAGAGAGTCCTGTAAACCTTCCATTACCACAAGAAGATATTATGCAGTTAGGAACTTACCTTCGGGAAACAGAAACCGAATTTCTCTTTCAGCTGAAGTAAAAGAGGAACTGCCGTGAACTGCATTCCTGAGGTCATCGGTCCCATAGATAGCTCTTAAGCTTAAATCAACAATTTGAACTTAGTCAAGTCTGTATTAAATCAATATGTTACTCATTTCTATTTCCCTGGATAGAGAGGATATTATCTATAAAAGCACATGGACATACATGAAAATAATGCGAGAGATAATAAATGTGGAACCTGGATACGTGCGATGTACTTAAGTTTATATATGCCTTTTTTGGGGGATTTATTCCTTGCTTGGAGATTTTGAATTAAAATGTGTAATACATATTTCAATATCAATCTAGATAAATGAGGCTTTACAGACAGAGAGCAGCTCTACTGCGCATGCGCGGAACAGATTGCGCTAAGCGCCGTGAGCGATGTGCTGACGTGCCGCCCCAAGGAAGAGATCGGACCAGGGTGTCACAGAGGGGAGGAGGAAAGGGCAGACGAGCCGCCGCTCCGAGAAACGGCTCCTCCGACAGGTTAACAGCCTGCGCCCGTCCCTCCGCCGCTGGGGAGGGGCTCAGGCTGTTAACCTGTCGGAGGAGCCGTAGGGACGGCCGGACCAGCACGCACAGGAGGAGGAAAGGGCAGAAGAGTCGCCGAGCCCGTCCAACGGGGGAAGAGGGGAGGGAGTTGGGACGCCCGGAGCAGATCTAAATCTCGCCCGTTTTAATCGTCCCGCAAAGGGACAACAGCTGGCCCTGTAGAAGAGAAAGTGGAGGAGGGCTGAGGGAAGGGATGTGGTGAGAGGGGAAAAAAAGGGAAGATGAGAGGAGATGGAAGGAAAAGGGAAGAGGGTATGAGTGAGTAAGTGGGAAGGGTAAGAAGTTGTGGAGAAGAGAGCGGCTCTGACCGACGGAATCTCGCCCGTTTGAACGGGCCTAACAGCTTGTAAATAAATAAAACAACAAATCAACATTAATTTGTATCGAAATTAAACAAGTACCACAAATGAAGAAACTTAAAATTGAAAGGGGAAAGAGGGAGCCAGCACCATTGGCTTTCAGACCCCCATGACCCCCTGCTGTCCCTACTCGACCGGGATAGCTTTGCCAGACCTGGGAGCAATTTGTCCACCAGATCTTCCAACTGCAGGTTTGGCACCTCCACCATCTGCAGGAGACAGAGAAACACTGCAGGTGACACAGTGTCTTATGTCTGTTATTGCAGAAAAGCATTTATTCTCCGTCTCCATCTGCTGATAGGGGAGAAAAACCATCCATCTGGACTGGTCTGGTGGATGATAAGGAAGTCAATAAATATGGAGAATCAAAAACAGAATGCAAAAAAAAAATACAAAATATCAATAAAGCATCAATAATTGTCATTCAGCAGCCTGAATGACACGATCTATGGTTTGGCGTTGAAATTGGTTTACATCACAAAAGAAAGGGATTCATGTGCAGTTCAAGCCCCTGAGGAAGAGGCATTCAAAACAGTGCAGTGTTGGGTTTTCTGTTTTTTTAAATCGAAGTTCCTTCACGCCTGTTCAACTCACTTTAAGGGGAAGTAACTTGCTATGAAATGGTTTTTACTTGTAATAAAAATTAAAAAAAAAAAAAAGTTATGGGCTCCTGATTAATCACCGTGGTTCTAGGACTAAGCAGGACCAGCAATGGATTGCTGAGGAGTGAAACTGAACATCTCTCTGCTGCACAGGTATGATAATTGGAGCAGACTGGGAGGGAACTGGGGGAGGCCTGACTGCTTCGCTGCACGTAATATTCGAAAATTCACCCCCCCCCCCCCCCCCCGTGCGCACCGCCTGCAGACGCGTACGCGGATTATAAAATCGGCATGACCTTGTATGCGCGCGCCGGGAACCGCATGCACATGGACGCGTGCTTCTTTTAAAATCTACCCCATATGGTATACCGCTCATCTTCGCCACCACATTATTTGCAATGACTTGCTTGCCCATTTGCCAAGTAACAAAATCTGGTTCCCCACACTGCCAACGGAACACTCTAATCTCACTCTGACAAGCTAATCATGTGCTGTGCATATTTTGTTGAAGATTACCTCCTGTCTGAAGAGTGATTTATTGGAATGACTGATTATCTAATCCCTAAGGGCTCTGAAGTTAAGAACATAAGAAATTGCCATGCTGGGTCAGACCAAGGGTCCATCCAGCCCAGCATCCTGTTTCCAACAGAGGCCAAAACCAGGCCACAAGAACCTGGCAAGTACCCAAACACTAAGAAGATCCCATGCTACTGATGCAATTAATAGCAGTGGCTATTCCCTAAGTAAACATGATTAATAGCCATTAATGGACTTCTCCTCCAAGAACTTATCCAAACCTTTTTTGAACCCAGCTACACTAACTGCACTAACTACATCCTCTGGCAACAAATTCCAGAGATTTATTGTGCATTGAGTGAAAAAGAATTTTCTCTGATTAGTTTTAAATGTGCTACTCGCTAACTTCATGGAGTGCTGCCCCCCCCCTCCAGTTTGGAAAATAATCAGAGGCTGCTACAAATTGTGTGTGATCTCAGTGAGCCTCCCAAAATATCCCCCTTTCAGCTATTTAATATGTAGCACCATCGTGCTACATATTAAATGTATACATTTATGTATGTAAAATCTACAGAATGTAATCAAAAACAAAAATATTTAAACCTACACATTTTTTGCACCATTGAGCAATTTGGGGGTTTACATCCATGCAAAGCAACATACATGACTAGAATCCTGTCTGGATTAGGGCCACAATATATGCTAACTAAAAACAAAAGTTACAGAACATAATTTACTATCCATTTCAAATCCTGATGATTAAATTTGACAGATACGTGACTTGTGGCACTATCGTCGTTTGTTTTCTAGATTTAATTTTATTGTAGCACGTTACCTGGAAGGATGCGTTTCCTTAGCCGTTATGCTGTTTGTTGGACCAATAAGTTCCTTCCAGAAGGTGATGGCTTTATATTTCGCTATGGTCAAAGCAATTATTGGTGCCGAGCTCATGAATGCAGTTAAACTAGGGAAAAACAGCTTTCCATAGTGATCTGCGTAGAAGTCACTACATTGTTCTGGGCTTAATTGAAGTTTTCTCTTCTACAAAACATTTAACCAAGACAAACAGCAAACTGTGTATGACCTCAGCATTTCATATATTCAGCATGCTTTCTTGCTTGTGAGAACTATGATACAGATAAGGAAACGGAATTTGATTACAGTAATATAGAATAAGCTCTGTTTTATAGACAGCAGAACACCGACTAGTTCTTGTTATCGATTTCTATGTATCAGTGTGGTGCGTGCAGAAGGTTCTCATGATGGGTGACACAGATGTGCCCTGATTTCTGTAGATTCATAACTGTAAATAGCAGCAGAATTAAAAAAAAGTGGTTTTAATTTTGATTTTAATTGTCAACTAACTTTTCTTAAAAGATGGTTTTGTTATTACTGCTGCTTTAAAGTAGCAGTCATCATGGGGGAAGGATGAACACATTTAAATATTCATTTGGAGAGGAGGAGCAGCCTAGTGGTTAGAGCAGTGGGTTACAAACCTTGGGGCAAGTCACTTCACCCTTCATTACCTCAGATCCGAAAAAAAACTTAGATTATGAGCCCTCTGGGGGCAGGGAAATACCTGCATGCAATCCATTCTGAAGTGCTTGAAAAGTGGAATATAAATCAATAATTAAGTGTGCATTCGAATATATCAGATGAATTTGCTTTGTACATCCCTTTGGACCGCAAAAGAGCCTTAGCGTATTACGAGCAATTAACTCTGAAATCCTCCCAGCTGTTCATCTCATAAGATCCCAAGTGACGAGGAAGAGCCGTTGCCAAATGCACCGTGTCTAACTGGTTGGCTGAGTGCAGTCATCCCTGCTACACCTCAGCAGAATTGAAAATCACGGCTCATCGAGTGAAAGTCATGGCTGCTTCTGTCGCACAAACCGCTTACCATGGTTGATTTTTTTTCTTCTAATTAATGTGACAAAGGAAAATGGGTCAAAAATACCAAATTTTTAAGCCATCCTGGTATCACAAAGAGTGCGTGGCAGCCAATATAATTCGGCAAAATGCACAATAGCGTCAATTATATATATGATTGAAGCTATCGTGCATTTTGCTGAATTTTATTGGCTGCCACGCACTGTTTATAATACCAGCACGGCTTAACAGTGTGGTGTTATCGACCCATTTTCTTTTGTTACATTAGTTAGATTTCTCTGAATGGGTTTTTTTAGCTTTTGAATTTTTGTGATTTCATCTTCTGCCCAACATTGTAGAAGAGAAGGCCGATCTTTGTGGATAAGTTTTGGTTTGTTTTTTTTTAAGTACCACTGAAAAGTGCTTTTATGGGGCTGCAGAGGCAGCAAGGCAACTTTAGAAGAATAAACCGAAGTAAAAATATATCAAATAAAGTCATTTTTAGGATTTTTAAAGGGAAAAAACAAATGTAAATCACTTCCATATTGTGCTTGGACAAAAAACGACTGAGGAGACTCATGAGGTAACGCCCATGTGGAAACTTCCACACATGTTCAATAGATATCAAAAGCTCCTCTAGCTTGGAGAGATGAGTCCGTTTGCTGCCGCCGGATGTCACCCACCCATGTCATGGCTAATTCAGCCTGCTTATCAACAGAAAAAAAATCATATTTTACGCATCCAATACAAGCACAAAGCGTGTTTTGTGCCACAAGGTGGAGAATGTGGAAGACGGGGACAGAGACCACGTGGAGAGTGTGAGGGGAGAGAGTGCACGCGCACACACCCCTCCCTCCACCCCAGTCCCCACGTACAAAGGGATGAGAAGACGGAGACAAAGTGGACAGTGCATAAATACACATTCTCTCACTGGCAGGGTTGACGCACGAAGCGAGTTAGGGCGCAACGCCTAGTACTTTCAGATCTTCTTAACTCACATTTCATCGTTAGGAAATGTTAGCATTGCTTTCCTTCACAGCTCTATTTTTTTTCCTGCAGCAGATAAAACCTAATTACACTTATTGAGACTGAATGCAGATTTAGGGCATATTAGGTAAGGGAGCAGAAAGGGTATTTCAGATCAGGAAAGGCAGGGTTAGAGGTGAATTTTCACTGAAGGTGTGTCAGAGTACAGTGTAAAGCAACACAACTGTAATTTTACCTGAATAATGGTGAATCCTGTTCGGAGGATTATATCTTCAATTTCTTCTGCTTTATGAATGGCATCTGGTTTAATTAGTGCCAGAGTTCTTTCTACATAAATCTGTGGTGGGGGCATGAATGGCTCCATTTTTATGCTAATTTTAATCCCAAGAGTTGCTTTATTTCAAAACTGCAATGACATAAAAATAATAATGTGAACTTTAAAAAGCATTTTCCATTCAAGCAGGATGACTGTGTGAATTTTTTTTTTTAAACCATTTTATGCTTCAGAAATAGTCGCCACTGGGGTAGATAGCCTAGCAGCAAGTTTCTGGTCACTGGGCTGTACAAAACCTTTAAAGAAACGGAGGGAAAAAAGGAGCAATTTTATAACTTACGAAAATGTAAAAGCCATAACAGAATCAAAATTGATAATCCGTTTTACTTTGGAATGACTATGAGCAGAGAAATTCTTTGCACTATGTGGTGAAAAATTGACTATGATAAATCATTCTTGCTTGCATACGAATGCACAAGATTAATTCTAAAAATGTACAGACAAGGACTACTTATAGCCAGGACCCTGGTCTCCAGCAAAATTTGACCCTTTCCATGGAATGGTCAGTCTCAGCAATATCCAAATTCAAGAAAGCATGGGACAAGCATAGGGAATCTCCAAGGGAGTGGCAGGGATTGTGGAGCTCAGTAGCTGTGGGATGGGAAGACTAGATAAGACCGTATGATCTTTTTTTTATCATAGTTCTATGTTTCTATTTTTCCCCTTATAAAATGCAAACCCAGTTACACATTGTGATGAAATATCTGGCCGATTAGCCACATATTGGCTTATTAGACTATGAACTGGCATAGTATTTTCTATGGCCTAATTTAAATGGGTGACATCAATACAAAGATATTCTGTTTATTTTGTACAGGATGGATTCATCACAATTGCAGCCGCGCTGTCATTAAAGTGTGGTGACCAATCACATACAGCCACATTGGACACACTGTAAAAACTATGATGTTGGACTTTGGATTTAATGGCGTTGGAAAACAGACAGCAGAATGCTACTGACCAGACTAAAACAAGGCAGTGAATTTGACGGTAGTATAAATGACATATTGCTGAACTGTGGGGATTACATTGGTTTAAGATTAAGGTATATTGATTTTAAATTGTTTTCATAGATTATCTAGAATTTGTATTTTTAATCATGCAAATAAAACCTTAGCACTTAGCTTTAAACAGGTTAATCTTCCCCATAATAGATAACACAAGGTCCCACGCCTGACACTAACCCAATGTTTCAAAATCAGCGTCTGCATCAGGGGCACATAAAAGCAGAAATCAGTTCTTAAATATACACATGGTCGAAAAAGGAAGCAAAATAAAACGACGAGTCTTGACAGCTCTTAGCAAAAATGTATAACACAATTATATAAAGTGTACTCTCTCTTTGGCGATAAAACATGAACAAAATCAATAAAAACAAAAAATGTTTGTTGTACCATCTGTCAAATATACCACCAGTGAGCATTTATCCAAAGAAGTGTTAAACAAACAAAAGGATTTTTGCTTACAAACTTGCTTGATAAGAAGACAAAGAAGCATGGTCCTGCACAGCATGAATGTTTTAACCAACAGGAGCAGCATTGGATAAATATCTTAAATACGGAATCTCCCTATGGATTGAATGAATCCATTGAATAGTGCACTGTAAATTCCTGTACTATTTCTTGATTACTGGATGCCATATTCTTTTATATTCTCTTTTGAGGAACCCTAGTCTGTCAAATTAAGACTGACTGAGCCTATCACCTTTTCCCACCAAATAGTTTCCTTTTCAAAATGGCAGTGGTGTCTGACACTCATGTGTAAGCATTCTTGCTGTACAAAAGGATGCTGATTTATCTTTTTATCAAGAAAGTTTGTAAGCTCCATCTGCACTTTATATCAGAAGCAATATCCAAGCAATTGAAATGCAAGGGACATGGGGTAGGGAAGAAGCATTATGGACTAGTCTGAAAAAAGATGCTACTGCTTCCATTTATATTGGTGTGGTCTATAGGCCTCCAATTCAGATGGAAGAGCTGGACAGAGATCTGATGGAAGACACTGAAAAGATGGGCAAGAAGGGAGAAGTGTTGCTCGCTGGAGATTTTAAGCTGCCAGATGTAGACTGGAGTATCCCTTCCGCGGAATCTACGAGAAGTAGAGAGATAGTGGATGCCCTGCAAGAGGCTCTGCTCAAAGCAACTGGTAATGGATCCCGTAAGGGATGGTGTAATCCTGGCCCTAGTGCTCATAAATGGGGATAATGTCCATTATGTCCGTACAGGTGCCCACCTGAGTGCAAGTGATCATCAGATGGCATGGTTTGATACTGCGAATAAGCTGCAAAGAAGTCACACGAAGTCCCGAATTTTGAATTTCAAATATATGGACTTTGACAAAATGGGGATGTACCTGGAGGAAGAACTAGAAGACTGGGAGAAAATGGGTGAGGTGGAACAACAGTGGGCTAAATTAAAAGGAGCTATTACAAAGGCAACAAATCTATATGTTAGAAAAGTAAACAAAAGACGAAAAAGAAACCAATTTGGTTCTCAAAAAAAGTGGCTGCAAAATTAAAAGGCTAAAAGATCAGCGTTCAAGAAGTATAAAGGATCCCAAAAAGAGGAACACAGGGAACAATACCTGGTGAAAATAAGGGAGACGAAGAAAGAAATCAGAAAAGCAAAATGTCAAGCGGAAGAAAGGACTGCCCAAAAGATAGAGAGATTACAAAACATGTTTCAGATAGATAAGAGAAAGAAGGAAAGCCCGAAGTGGGATAGGGAAATTGAAAGGTGACGAGGAGCAATGTGCCGAGACAAACAAGGAAATGGTGGAAATATTAAACAAATACTTCAGTTCTGTGCTCACTAAAGAAGACCCTGGAGAAGTACTGTTGCTGGCTGACAAGACCGTAGAAGGGAATGGGCTAGACAACTCCTTTTACAGAAGAGTATGTAGGAAAACTGAATGTGGACAAGTCCATGGGGCCAGTTGAGGTACATCCTAGGATATTATGAGAACTTAGCGATGTCCTGGCAGAACCGCTAAATGACCTGTTCAATAGATCCCTGGAAACGAGAGTGGTGCCGTGAGATTGGAGAAGAGCAGTTGTGGTCCCGCTTAATAAGAATGGTAGCAGAGAGGAGGCTGGAAACTACAGGCCAGTTAGCCTCACTTCAGTGGTAGGAAAATTAATGGAGATGCTGCTGCTACACCAAGTTGCTACACCCGAGGCAGCATGGATTCACCAGAGGAAGTTCCTGTCAGACAAATCTGATTTTTTTGATTGGGTGACTAGAGAGCACAGGGGTGATATGCTCGCGCCTATTGGTGCTGTCAATGAGACGTGCAGCAGCATTCATCAATAGTTGAAAAGGTCTTAAGAGTAGCAGCAGGTAGGCCCAAGTGATTGGAACTGCAATAGTCTACAATGGGAAGGATAGAAACTTGAACCACTATGCGGAAATCTGCTTTATCCAACAGATGTTTAAGACCACAGAGTATGCAAAGTTTGAAAAATCCTGTTTTAATTCTGTTTTGGACAGACACCTAAATTCCAAATGCAGGAGTTAAGAGAGAATGAGATGGGGGGACGAAAGCTGATGTGCATGGACCAAGAGCGGGATCTTGGGGTGATAGTTTCTAGCAATCTGAAGATGCCGATGCAATGTGACAAGGCGATAGCTAAAGCCAGAAGAATGCTGGGCTGCACAGAGAGGAATAACCAGTAAGAAAATGGAGGTGGTAATGCCCATCGCTGATACAGATGCTGATTTCAAAACACTAAGTCAGTGTCAGACATGAGATCTTGTGCTATCTCTTATGGGGAAGATACCCATTTAAAGCTAAGTGCTGAAGTTATTTGCACTGCTAATAAAACAATAAATAGAGTATGTGACTTATGATGATAATGCCTGGCACATATAATGGACATTCTTCACGTTTTGCAGCCCAAACCAGACCAACGGGGATTTACTCCTACCAGCAGAGGGAAGCAAATCCCTTTGCCTTCATGGCAACTCTATTACGTGGTCCTGTCAGTAGTCTTCTGTCTCCAGCAGAAGGTCTGACAAAAGGGAGAAAAAAAAAAAAGAAATAAAAAAGCAGGAGCAGCAGCCTCGAACTCTAACCCCCCAGAAAGTGGGTAGCGTTCCTCCCTCATAGGCCGGCGTTGAGTCAGGGGATTGTATTCAGGGGCTGCTGGCGGGGTCTGCTCTTCCCTGCCCCCCAGGGCAATCCGAGTCTTGGCCTGGGGATTTCCCAGCATCTGGAGTAGTGGCGAGGGAGGCCTCGGCCCAGGTTCCCCCTTCTCCCTTGGTGCCAGGGGGGACATGCAGGTGGTGCAGTGCACGCCAAGCATCGCAGTAAATGTTTGCAGGGGGCAGCAAAAAAGCCAGCAACAGCCCTGCAGGTAACATATGGAGGTGAGCTTGGACAGTCTTTGTAATCAGGTAGTTAATGCCCAAAGAAGTGGGACTCTTTCTGCATCTTCAGGCCACATGTTCTTGGTCTGCGATCGCATCTTTTCATACCTGTATCTTCTCTCTCTCCATACATACATAGTACAGCTTAGTACACTTCGGGGGGGGGGGGGGGGGGGCAGGAGCGGGGTCTCCTTTACCACTAGGTCTAGCTTTCTAGCATCGAGCTTTCTTATTGGCTGGGCTGGGAACGAAGCATGCAGGTAAGAAAGAGTGACCTGCTAATTAGAAGGGGGAGCCGGGGGGGGGCGAAGCTTGATTGATTTACGTTCCCCCCACAACCAATAAGGGCTTTCCATCATCGTTTCAGGTCCCCACCGAGCAGTACAAGGAAGGGAAGCTCCGCCGTGAGCTCGCTCCCTACTTAACAGTAGTTTACGGCCAACCGCCTTCCCCGCGGGAAACGCCTCTGGATCCCTCTCCCCCCCAAGAGGCTCCTTGGGAGGGGGGGCGAAGGGTACTCAAGGCCCCGGAACGCGCTCACCTGACTTGGCCGAAGCTTCAGCGCCCGCCGAGGCAACGCTCGCGCGTCCCGCCCCAGGCCGCCGGCGGTTGCTAAGTAACCGACGCACGGTGAGTAAGGACGTCACGCGTACGGCGAGCGTCGGGCGGTTGTGGCTCGCTCAGCGGGGGCATCTCTGTGTGTGGTGAAGAGAACATGAGGTAGGGGCGAGCGTTCCTGAAGTCTGTGAGAACCGTGGTTTTGTCGTGGACTAACCCTGCGCTTTTCCGGTGGGGATGTCACGTGCAAAAGCCCTGATAAAAACGACATTTCGCTTTTCAGCCCTCTCACTTTCTGGTAAGGGCTTCCTTAGAAAGCTATCGAGTTCGTTGGGGGGGGTTGTTTTCTTTTGGAATTTGCTTCCCACCGTTATAAAACATATTTTCTTATCGCATAAAAAGGATTCTCCCTCCCTGCCGACGGGGTTTTGTCTTAACAGAGAAGGGGGGAGAGTTTAATAAATCGGACCCAGTACGAGTCCGTGGCAAGCAGTGCGGCGTAACCTTTATTCCGCTGACAGCCTGCCTTTCGATTTGTGAGTTTCCCGTTGGGTGCTCAGCCCTGGGGAAGGCGATGTCCCTTTAAAGCCCGACTTGGTCATTCTTAGGGGGGGGCCTTCCTCCACTCATTTCCCCAGACGAGATCTGGCACCGCCGCCGGGAAGAAGTCTCGACTCCCTTTGGCAGCCGTTAAATAAAACTGTAAACCCCCAGTTTTTGTAACGGATCTGAGGGTACAGAGATTTATTTCCCGGGGAAAAGGAAGGTGAAAAGTTCGCAGGTCAGTGTTTCCCAAATGGCTCCTCTCATCCAGTATCGCTTGAGGCCGAAGCCTCCTGGTGGGTTTATTTTTATTTTTTTTTGCTCGCCTCCTAAGACTGTTGGCATTCGTTTCTTTGCAGTATCTTAAGTTAATGACTGAACCTTTTGTCAGGCTGTTCTGCACTGAAAACAAGTGAGTGAAACAAAACTACAACAAAGGATGTGTCCGGTTGTTCTGGAATTTATAAAAATAGATGACTATAGAAAATAAAAACAAAAAACCAGTTTGAAATTCTCTTAGGATATGGTATAGCTAGTCTGTAATATCGGTTAGCTGAAAGTTGTGGGCACTGGGGCCAATTGATTACTCTTGATAAATGTAGCTAAAGATTTTAAAGAATGCAAAGTGACATTACTGGTTTTTAATTTGTGTTTTCTCTTACTTTCAAAACAAAGTATTGCAAGTTATTCAGTTAATTTAAGATCGAATTTAAAAGTTGTGGGTGTGTTCTCTTCTCTTCTGGCCCCCAATATTTTCCTCTAATGTTTTGGACTTTATTTGCATTTGTTTCCTCATCCTTTTATTATCGCTCTGGTCTAGTCCATCCATTGTAGTGAGTCTTCTGTCTGAAAAGAATCTGGCATTAAGTGTGCCCTAGAGTCAGATGGTGGATATTACTGCTGGGGCTCCTACGATATAAACCCTGATATCACAGCATCCTTGAAAGTTGGAACATCATGAATAATGGAGAAATATAAAGGAAAAGTTAAAAAAACAAAAACAAAAAAACCCCCCAATGTTCCCATAGCCTTCCTGTTTACTTTACAGACAGAGGAGGATACCTAGCACAAGATTATGGCAGTCCCAGTGCATGAGATCCTTATGGAGTTGCTGATGAAGATTTACATAAAACCCGCTCTCGGTGGCTCCCATTAACAAGAAGGTGGATGCAATTTACCTCATCCAAAAAGCTCCAGGATTTGACAAGCATCAGCTGCCACACAGAAATGACGGCGAAAAGGACCAAATGGTTCATCCAGTCTGCCCAGCAAAGCTTATGATAGTATCTGTCTTGCTGTGCAGGTTACCTTCATATTTATCAATTTCCCAAGCCTAAAAGTCAGGGGCCTCGTTTACTGTATGAATGCAATTCCCGGTTACCACCAATATTTGCTTTCTGCTTTAATGGCAGAAGTTGCATCAAAAGTATCAGGCTTGTTGGTTAAGGATAGTAAATGCCGCACCAGCAAGTTACCCCCATACTTATTTGTTTCCCCAGACTGTAAAAGTCTGGGCCCTTGTTGGTTGCTATCTGAATCCCATTCCTTTTTTCCCTTGCTGTTGAAGCAGAGCGCAATGATGGAATTGCATTAATGGTATGTAGGATTATAGATTCAGTATTTATCACTGCACCGGCAAGTTACCCCCATGCACTCTTTTCTTCATTTCCATCCTCTAGTTTTTAGGGATCCACAGTGTTTATCCATTGCCCCTTTTGAATTCTTTCACTGTTTTCATCTTCACCTCCTCCTTTGGAAGGGCATTCTAGGCATTCACCACCCTCTCCTTGAAGAAATATTTCCTGACATTGGTTCTGAGTCATCTTCCCTGAAGTTTCATTTCTTGACCCCTAGTTCTACTGATTTCTTTCCAACTAAAAAGGTTTGACAATTGTGTATCATTAAAACCTTTCAGGTATCTGAAGGTCTGTATCAGTTGTGGTCAAGTGCCTTTGGACCCATTTCTTGATGACCCCAGGAAAGGATCAGAGGGCCATTGATATGCTTGCGAGGAACACTGTTCAGGGAGCTATGCTTATTGCCTGCATAGCAGCTTACCAGCTCTTCTTGGACCAGTACATGTGGGACATCCTGAAATGGGCAGGAGGTGGCCAAGCAGCAACCTCAGCAGCAGCAAGATACCCTCTAGTCATTGGTGCATAAGGGTCTGGAGTGTGGAAAACACAGGTTCCACTCTACCTACGATGTTCTTGAGGCAGCATCAAGAGTCTCTGCTGCAGGGATCCGTGCCTGCAGACTTGCCTGGCTGTGGGCCTCTGATTTCCATCAAGAAGTGCAGGAAAGACTTGCTGATGTAGCGTCCACAGGAGAGAATCTTCAGAGATAAAGTGAAGGACGCCGTGGAGCAGATCTGTGCTTACCATGTGAAGCTCTAGCAGCTCTCAGCAGGCACTCAAGACTCAGCTTCCTCATTCAGGATGTCTTGGTCCCATCCACTACAGTAGGCCCCTTGTAGCTGCCCAAGGCATCAGAGTGCCACAGAGCCCCAAATGGCACCTCAGTCAACACTTGGAACTGGGTTTTGATTGAATCAAAGAGGGTATAGCCAAGCCCAGGATACCTGTGGCAATGGACCTTCTGGTTGGGGGAAGGCTGCAGATATATGTGAGCCAATGGCCCAGTATAACCCTGGACCAGTGGATCCTTTCCATCATTCACAGAGGGTACAAATTAAACGAGTGCCCCACCAAATCGCCCTCTTGAACCTGTTTTTAGAGACTGGTAGTGCAACAGGAAGAGCTTCTGTCAGAGCTATCCTCCCTCTTAATGGCCAAATTGGTTGAACCCGTTCCACAAGGCAGAGAGGGTGAGGATTTTACTCCTAAGTACTTCCTGATTCCAAAGAAAATGGGAGAACGCCCTCCCATCCTAGCCCTAAGGGCCTTAAACAAATTTCTAAAAAGAGAAAAATTCAAGATGGTTTCCCTGGGAACCTTGATCCCTTTCCTACAAAAAAGGGGATTGGTTATGCTCTCTTGATCTAAAAGATGCATATACTCTCATCGAGATCTTCCCACTGGAAGTATCTCCGATTTTTGTGGTGGGAAAAGACATTTCCAGTACTACGTTCTGCAGTTTGGGCTGGCATCTGCCCCATGAGTCTTTACAAAATGCCTGGACATGGTGGTGGCACACCTTCGCAGACTGGGAGTTAACATTTTCCCATATCTGGACAATTGGCTGGTTAAGAGCCAAAGAGTCCATGTGCTCAGGCATTTGTGTCCTGGAGTCAAGTTCGTCATCAACTACCCCAAGTCCCATATCAGCCAGTTACCTCAATTGGACTGCTAGACAAGGCTCAGGCCAAGGCCTTCCTGCTGCAGCAATAGGCCATCACCTTGATGACTATTGAGGCGGAGATTCAGAAGAGCCAACAGGTATCGGGACCTTCAATGATACAATTTTTTTGTACCCTTCCCCAGATATGTCTCAACACAATCCTGTCCCGGAGGTCTACAAACAATTCCTTAGACTTCACGGCTTTGATTTTGCTCTGATATGCCTTACCAAATCATATCCAATCAATTGAATCTGCCACAGGTAGACTCCAAGTTGGAGAAACATTTCAAGGATGCATCTGAGCTCTACTTTGTGACATAGCAAAGGGTCTGAATGCTTATGTAAATGTGGTGGGTTTTTTTTTTATTAATTTGCACAAACTTGATTTTGCTTTGTCGTCATGTGGTATTGTGTGAATATTGAGAAGAGAAAAATGCATATTCATTTTAGAATAAGGCTATAATATAACATGTGTAAAAAAAAAAAGTGAAGGGGTTTGAATCCTTACTGAATGCACTGTTATTTGTAGGTAAGAGAAACTTGAACTGTATGTGGAAGTAGACAAGGAGCCAATGTAGTGACTTGAGAAGAGGGATAGTGATGCTGAAGGAAGATGCATCATGTAGCTTAATTTTGAATAGACTGCAGTGGGAAGCCCTCCAAAAGCAAGTTGTACTCTAAGCTGGAGGTGATAAGAGTGGATAGGTGTTTTGCTAACAAGCTTAGAAAGGAAGGGACAGACTTTAGCAATGTTTTGAGTGTGCTTAGAAAAGAGGTATTTAAGATGTCCCTTGGCCCATAACCTTGGGGTTAACTAACTGAGCATGAGTGACATTTACAGAGAAAAAAAGGGAAGGGGTGAAATAGATTTGGGGGGAAAAACAAGTTCTGTTTTGGACATCCAAGCAGCTATGTCAGACAAGCAGGCAGAGATTTGGAACTAGATTCCTGGTGAAATTTCTGGCATAGAGAGGAAGATTTGGGAGTCATTAGTATAAACATAACATTCAAAACTGGGTGACCAAAATGATAAACCTTGGAAGAGTTCCCCTATGAAGAAAGGCTAAAGAGGGTAGGGCTGCTCAGCTTGGAGAAGAGACAGGGGGGGGGGGGGTGATAGAGGACTTCAAGATCTTGAAAGGTCTTGAATAGGTAAATGTGAAACAGTTGCTTACTCTTTTGGATAATACAAGAATTAGAGGGCACTCCATGAAGTTAGCAAGTAGCACATTTAAAATCAGATATTTTTTTTTTCACTCAATTCCAGAGCTTAACTGTGAATATGTTGCCAGAGGATGTGGTTAAGGCAGCTAGTATAACTGGGCTTTAAAAAAAAGTTTGGATAAGTTCCTGGAGAAGTCCATAAACTATTATTCAATAGGAATAGTCATTGCTTGTTGCCGGCAATAGTCACACGAGCTCTATTTAACGTTTGTGTACTTGAGACTTGGATTGGTCACTGTTGGGATACTGAGCTTGATGGACCCCTAGATCCAAGAGAGCAGAAATATGTAGAGATTCCCTGGGATTACGCTGTTTAAATAAGAACTTGGCTTTAGTAGGTTTTGAATTTTATTACATCAACACAAATATAATCAAAAGATGGTGAAGCTCATGACCCTTTGCAGGTTTGGGGGTTAGCTGTCAAAGATGTGGTTTTAAAAACTCGTGTCCTACGTCTTAGAAAAGGAGCGGTACAGTTGTATGAGTTAGTGCACAGTAAACTAAATCAAACAAGTGTGGTAATTGGAACGGTCCTAGTATCCATCCTAGAGTTTTGACAAGCTGACAATTTCTCCTAGTCAGAAGGGCGGTGGAAGGAGAGCGGCCTGAGGGCAAAAAGGGACATATACACAGAAGCTGAATACCCCAGTTCCCCTCCGTTTTTACTAGGCTCTTCCGCCTGTGGTCTACCAAGTCTTTGCAATGGTGTGTATAACATCCAAACAGTGTGCAATATCCGCGTTCACCGTCTGCTTGCTACAGGCCGCTACCGGGGCAGCTCTTGACGTCACGGCGCCGCACGCCTCGGAGGCCCTAGCACGCAAGTAGGGGAGGATAGAATGAGGCAACGAAACCGCCCTTAGCGTTTTCCATCCAATAGACACGCCCGATCAATGTAACTGACATCTCTCTTCGGTCAACCAGCGGGTATCTTGTTTTAAAGTGACGGCGTTCCGGCTGTATAAAGGCCGCCACGAGCTGGCATTATTGGGAGAGTCCATCTTGAAGGAATTAAACGTTCGTACAGTCTTGTGTAAGCTGCGTGGAAATGCGCTCTCTTATTCTTACAAATAATGTTACACAATACATAAGGACATTATGTATTTTGTATTTATTTAATAATATATTTGCTTCGACCCGGTGAGAAAAAAAATCATAATGCACTTTCTGTAGGGGGATTTTTTTTTATTTATCGTTGGACAGTGATCGGATGTTTTTGTTTTTTTAAAAAGCTGTAAATGAAGGGTTGGATGTTAAGGCGGCCGTGGTCGTTTATAGCCCGGCGGTACACTACAGCGTTTGTCGCTGAGATTGGTGTGGGTGAGGCCTAGTCTCGGCCCGCGGGAATCCTCTTCCTTATCGCCTGCTGGTTTCTCTCCTCTCCTCTGTGCAGGTGTTCGATCGGTCCCCAAGCAAGATGTCAGACAGTGAGTTCATGGAAACTACCGAGAATGGGCACGAGGCGGCGGAAGCTGGCGACCAAGCGGCAGAGGCCGCTGCGGGTGAGGGCCAGAACGGCGGAGAAGGGGATCAGATTAACGCTAGTAAGAACGAAGAGGACGCAGGGTGCGTAGCTGATAACTTCTCCCCTTTAAACAAAATAATGTAAGGGTTTTTCTACGTTTTATTACCGTATCTAATATTTATGACTTTGGGGTTGAGCGGGAGCTGAGAAGGGAGACAATGAGCTTGGAACACCTCCTTTGTTCCGATTTCTTTTGTTGGCGCCATGTGGTGGTTGGGAGAGGGGGGGGGCAGTACATTTAAATTCTAGTTTAATCATTTTAAAATATAGGTATGTTAATATCGAATGTTGAATTAATTTTGTTAGGGGTCGCTTTGAGATGTGCTTTCTGCGATATTAAATTTAAAAAAATGTTTAGTTTTATTGATTTGTCTTTTCCTTTTTCTGCCTAGAGCAAAGAATTAACAGCCTAGAAAATTGGTTCTATTTTAAGTTTTTGTCATGGAGTCTGCTTCAATATTAATATTAAAACGTTTATAACCTACACCTTGAAATCATTCCGAGATTTATAACTTATGTACTAGGGTGTTTTTCTTAATTCTGTAAACAAATGACATTCAGTTTGTATGATATGTGTAGCCTAGCTGCCATTATAGAAAAGGCCCGATGTTGGCTTTGTGACAATTGTTTGTTTTTATTGAGAAATTCATTTTCTCTTAAATCTGTGAATATCTGTCTTATTGAGTTATTTTCAGTGTTAAATAAGTTTGGCTCATTTAAGGACTGAATTCACAACACCTCTAAAGCTATTTAACTAAGAGAAAGTAATTTTGTTTTAATTGTGAAACCAGTATTGCTGCTTAAGTATTCATATATAGCCATTTTCTCACTTTTCTTGCTGTCTTCTAAGTTCTAAAATTTTATAATTAACCATTTTTTTTCAGCTTAAAAGGTTATCTTTATACACTCATATTTATTCTAAGTCCGTAAATGAGTGTTATAGTGGCACACTTAATTCCAGTGATGTTCCACAAACTCGTGTGTTGCCACTATAATTATGCACACTTTGGCAAAGTGTGCATAGTGTTATAGTCTTTATATATTTTTAGCTGCATACTATCAGTAAATGTATTCAAATGTGCAGAATTCTGAAATATAGTAAATGTTAATTGTCACTCATATTGTATCTGAGGGGGCTTTGTCAATCACTTTGCAATCTGTAGCCTAATCCCCCCAAGGTTTGAATTGTCTTTCTGTATGAGACTAGCACTAGGTACAAAATGCTGCTTTACCTTTTGAGGAACCATGTGCAGCTGATGTGAGTCAGATGTATTGGGACAACACTTGGACAATGTTCTACTCTTGCAATGTTTTTTTTTTTTGTGGTTTTTTTCCTGTAT
Source organism: Rhinatrema bivittatum (assembly GCF_901001135.1). NCBI lineage: Eukaryota > Metazoa > Chordata > Amphibia > Gymnophiona > Rhinatrematidae > Rhinatrema > Rhinatrema bivittatum. The sequence continues at coordinate 44,626,374 of NC_042632.1, read as the reverse complement.
AGCTTAGAATTGTATGCTGGGTACCACTTAATTAGTGCTTGCTAGAGTTCTGAGTTCATACAGCAGTGCTTTGTGGAAATTTCTCTTGTCCTCAGTTGTCCCAATATGAGACCCCTGGTGATTTACAGCTCTGTATATATTATACTAGCCATCTGGGAACCACTTTGTGCAGTGGGCTGAATTCCCTTTTGTCACATTGTCATACATGATACATCTGTCTTAATGCATAGCAAACCTGAGGCATTACCCAAACTTGCTAATTGCTGTCATCACAAAGCTACAAAAGGTGGAACTCTTGCAGCATATTATCATACACATAGTCTGTTTAAGAGCAGGCTGGATGCAATTAATAGGGCAGTGACAGTCTCTGAAAAGGCAGTGACCTTTGTGGAATACCAATACAAAACCTCTAGTCTACTGACCTAACTACCTATCTTGAATAAAAGCCATAAGTTTCACACCATTGAATTCTTATTGGTATGTCAACGGTGAAGATACCAACTGTGAATCGATTCTAATTATATAGCTAATTTAGACTGGGCTTTTTATTTATTTTTGTAGTCTGCCTTGGGGCCATTCTTTAAACAGCAAAAAAACACTATCAAATGTGTATTAAAAAAAAAAATCTTATCCCCCATTTTTGTGATTTGCCCAGAAATGAGCAATTTTAAATAAAGATATTTTATACATGGAATGTGCTAAAAAAGAGTACATAAGTTGTTTCTACAGAAACAGTGGTTTCTTAATTCTTTTTCCATGTACCCTTGAGCTGTTGACTTGCTGGAAGTATTATGTAATTGCTAAGTGGTTTTCATGTATACTTGTAAGGTCCAGTATTGATGTTGCCTCTTAGTCATTTTGGGCAGAATACTAAAAATCTAGTGTAAGAACTCTTAAGTTTTCATATCTTGTAGTTGATCAGTAATGTGAAAGTGATGGTTGCTGATGACAGCTGTCAATTTTAACTGTTTGATTTTGGGTGGTGTTCTTTGATTTGCTGGAATAGCCTGACTCCCCAATAGGCTGTGTACATATGGCAGGTTTTCTCCCTAATTAGTTTTTTTGGGTCTATATCAGCTGTCCAATGTAATTGAATTTAGAATTAATTCAGTAGCAGATCATATACTATAACTTATAGGATGCAGCCCCACTTCTACAGAAAACACTTTGTACTTGGTGTTTCACTTTGGTTACAAATTTTTAATTTCTGCCTTTTTTACAGTAAAAAGATCTTAACATACTCCAGAGACTGCAGATTAAAATTTAAATATTTCCTTTTGTACAATTTCAGGAAAATGTTTGTTGGTGGCCTCAGTTGGGACACGAGCAAAAAAGATTTGAAAGATTATTTCTCTAAATTTGGTGAAGTAGTGGATTGTACTATCAAGATGGACCCCAACACAGGAAGGTCCAGAGGTTTTGGATTTATTCTCTTTAAAGAAGCTGCGAGTGTTGACAAGGTAAATGGCTGGTCATGAACATATAGGGACAGTGGATGCAGTTTAACATAGCAAAGGTTTTGTGATAATGCATATTCCAATAGGTATTGGAGCAGAAAGAGCACCGGTTAGATGGAAGACTGATTGACCCCAAAAAGGCTATGGCAATGAAAAAGGACCCTGTGAAGAAAATCTTTGTTGGAGGACTTAACCCAGAAGCCACAGAGGAAAAGATCCGTGAATACTTTGGAGATTTTGGAGAGGTTGGTTAAATCTCTTTTGAAAATAGTGTGACATAGACCAAAATGGCCCATTTAGGTTTGTAACTGCTGCTTTTTATGTAGGTTATTCCCATACATTGTACTGTGAAAACTAATATAGGTTAGTGCTATATTCTTAGGTACTTTCATTTTCAGTTTTTACTTTTTCCTGGGTATTTGTTATAACAAATCAGTGGAAAAATGACTTTTCCACTGACTTTTCTCCTGTGATGATTGTAATACTGATTTTTTTTTTTATTATAACATTTTAAATTCACAGATAAAATAAACAAAGGTCCCTACCTATTTCGTATTAAGATAAGTGCCACTTAAAACCAAACAAGGATAGTTAGAGGCAGTAGGTACCCATCTCAAACACTCACACTAGAAAGTTTCTTTGGAAGAGTGCCATGCCTGCTTGAATGGATTCTCTGCTCTAGCCTTCATTGTTATCTGACCTACACCACATCAACTTCGGTGCTCCAGTAAACATTAGACATGACAGTTACTTAAAGCAATCTGGAGCAAGAATCCAAAGCAGATATTTATGTTCAACTCAAGTATAACACACCATTATATTATGAGTTTGAAAGTAGATATCAACAAGATACCAACTTACATATTGCAGTTTATATAAACTTCTATTCAGGCAATGAATACACATTTTATGTATTAATATTTATAAACTGCTTTCCAGATAAAAATCACCCAAAGTGATGTACAAAAATTGCATAAGAAACGTAAAATAATTGTATAACAGACCATAATACAAAATAAAACAGACAAACGTATTGAGAGATCTATGGCCAGGTATAGGCCAAATTTTATGTGGACAAATGTGTGGTACAAATTATTGAATTTACATTATCTTTATAAATATTTCAGATTGAAGCTATTGAACTGCCAATGGACCCAAAGACCAACAAGAGGAGAGGTTTTGTGTTCATCACTTTCAAGGAAGAAGATCCTGTCAAGAAGATCCTCGAAAAAAAATTCCATAATGTTAGCGGTAGCAAGGTATTGAACTTAACTTTATTTAATCAGATATGTCATTTTAAAATAATGTAGCCATGCTGGGTTCAATTCATGGGCCCAAATTTTGCCTGGGATGGTGGGCTGGCAATGCTGTTGCAACAATGTTCATAGCCCTTTGGTGGTGGTGGGGTTCTACTCATTGCACTGTGGGGCAGTAGCTGGCCAGATTTTTAGGGTGCACGCATGCTGTGTTTCAGAGGGAGCTGTGATCCCAGGACAAAGGTCATCCCTGCAGTGGGTAGGGAGGGGATTATGAAATGGGACAGGAGTGGTCAGCTGTGGTCCTGAAGAGCCACAGAGATCTGCTTTTCAGGATATCCACAATGAATATGCAGGCAGTGAGTTTGTATGCAAATCTTGTGTATATATGCATATTGTGAACAGCTTGAAAACCAGACCTTTGTCTCATTTTTAACTGGAGTTTGCCATCCTGACATGGGGGAAAATCCCTGGCTCGTTGTGCATGAAGGCTTATGATGCTATAGCCTGCCCTAATAGAAGCTGGCACTCTGAGCTGGAAGAAGTACTGTGCCAAAATCCCCTGTAGCTGTTTTTGAGAACTAAAAGGACCTCCTTGACAATGGGGAGAAAAAAAGAGCAATTGAACAGTTTCTTTACACTTCCAAAACTAGATCAATGAACAGCTATAATGTTTGGTTCAACTAAAAAGTTTTAGTTAAACCAGTAATTTACCCATGTACCCTGCAGTCAGGTTTGAACAGCTAGTGAACATTTGTTGTATGATTAACACTGTTAAACCTTTCCCCATATGTTAATGGGAATGTCTTCATGTAATGTTAAAGGACACAGGTTTGGATTTTTATCACTGGATAAGTAATTTTGAAAAGTAAGATTGCTACGATGACATGACAGTTAAAATCTTCAGAGGAATGTATGTGCCCACTTCGTGTATTAGGAAAATTGGCCTTAAACCCTCAGAACAGGAAAATGCCAGCCACTGTACATTTTGTCTTTGCTGTACAGTATAATAGAAAGCAGGTGTAGTGCTTTTTAATTATTTTTAGGTAGATATTTTCAAAGGGGTATGTACAGAATGTTTTGGCATGTGTAGTTGGCTTCTCTATTTAAAGTTGTGCAGTTGCTTAGTTACAATTACATTTCTCATTATAAAGCAAGGAATTTAAACTATTAAACTGTCTTCAGGAGAATGGATAAGTTTAATGTTGATCCAAATATTGAAACATTTGAGGATGTAACCATATTGATGTTTAAACAGAGATCATGTCTAGTATAAGTTGATTGAACTAACTCGCATGCCATGACATTATCTCAAATGATGGCTGGTTCCATGTTTTAAAATTGTAATTTAAAGCATTAATTGATCTTATTTGATTGTACCATGACTTATATAGTAACGGGAGATCTCCCTTTGTTCTTTTAGTGTGAAATTAAAGTAGCACAGCCAAAGGAAGTTTATCAGCAACAGCAGTATGGTGGTGGCAGCAGCAGAGGCAGTGCTTTTGGAGGCAGAGGCCGAGGTGGAAGAGGTGGAGGTGGTGGTAAGCTAGGTCTGTATCCAAAAATACCAGTGTTAAAGACCTAGCTACTCCATGCTTTGTCTCTCCAGATGTCCAAGCATACATAAAACCTAAATTAATAGCCTGTTTGTTTGTGTTTTAAATGGGGTAATTTGTAACAGAATAGCTTCAGGTCTGACTGTACAAACTAGAATTGTACTAAAATGACCTTTTGTGGCTTTCTTTGTAGCTCAAAGCCAAAATTGGAATCAAGGTTACGGCAACTATTGGAGCCAGGGCTATGGGAATCAAGGATATGGCTATGGGCAGCAGGGCTATGGTGGCTATGGAGGCTATGACTATTCTGGCTATGGGTATTATGGATATGGACCAGGATATGATTACAGTAAGTAAAAATGAGACTGTGTACTTGGATCTGTCAGCAGATCACATGCAGCAGTAGACTGATGCCGTATGCTGCTATTGTTGCAGGTCAGGGCAGTGCAGCTTATGGAAAGACTCCAAGACGTGGCCATCAGAATAACTACAAGCCATATTGAACAAAACTTATTCAGGTATGCAGTGGGCATGCTCAGTATTTTAGAGAACTGCACAGGTTTTGTAAACCCTGCTATTCTGGATATTGAAATTATGTACCAAATCTAAATTTGTACAAATTTTATGGCCTGTCTAAAATATGCATCATTGTAAAAAGAAAAGCTCCTTGGAAACATTTTCTAAGTGTTAATTACAGCTGTATGTCATAGGCTGTGTGTGGTGTATAAATGCCAGTCTTGCAAGGAAGATATTAATTAATGATTTTATTACTAGGTTAAACTGAAACAGATTTTGAGGGTCTGCTTAAAGCTGCAGCTCTGCATCTAGGGACTGCCTCTTCTTGGAATTAAGTATGGACTCTGCATTACTCCAGTTGTACAGATTGAAATGCATCTTAGGGAACCAGTGTCACTTTTCCACCTTTTTTATTTTGTATTGTTTTGTGTCATACATTTCCTGTAATGGAAGTGTTAATTTTACTGTACTTTTTGGTACCTTTTTGGAATCTAATGTATTGTAAGGTATTTTACATGTGTTCTGATTCACCATAACATGGATATTGAAGCTATCCTAGCTTTTGAAATAAAAAAAAAATTGAATTTGAGTATCTGGTGTGATTTGGCATCATTGCATCCGTTGTGTCTGAGACTGTTAGTTTGGTGTAGCATTTTGCCTTATAAGCATTAGTCATTTTGGCTTCATCCATTTAGCAATTTTTTTTTTTTTTACTTATTTAGTTATGTTACTTATTGTAGTCTTGCGCCAGGACTCTGCTTAAAATGTATGCTAAGTGTGAACGAGACTTGATTTGAGAGATAAGTGACATTTAAATATATATCTTACAAAAAATGAACATAAAAGAACCATGAGGCTCTACAATAGATTTACCATCTTGCTTGCACATACCAACTTTGAATTCTGTGTTAGTACTGCTGCGTTCTCACTTGCTTCCTTTTTTTGGTGAGGCCATTAAGTAAATTCAGCTTACAACTGTTGGACTTGCAGTATTTTGAAGTAATTGACATGATTTAACAAAATACTTTTATAGCTGAACTTTCATGTACCAAGTTTTTTTTTTTTTTTTTCTTCCTTTTCCCTTCCTGCTGATGCCTATGTCACATTGTTTCTAACTGAGCAAGGGGAGGAAGCAGAATGATTTGCTTTAATGTACATGTAATGTACATATTGAAGAAAACACAAATGCCACACACAGCCTGATTCAGTAAGCTGCTGTCTCAGACACAGAATTGGCAGCGGGGGGGGGGGGGCTAGAGGAGGGGAAGCCTTAATGAATCCTGCTCTAAGAGTGACAAAGATGTTAGGCCTTATGTGCACTGGTTACTACATGGAAGCTGAGACATATAAAGTATCAGACTTAGCAGCTGCCCTGCTTTGCTTTTGGTCCAGTTGAATATGGAGAAATAAGGGCCAACAAACAACTTAAGTGATGCTTTTATTGGATTAACAATACATCTGTGATTAGCTTAATAAAACTGAGCTTAGAGCTCAAACACCTGAAAATAATACTATTGTCGCACTTAGCGTTTGCTGCTGTAGACAAATTTCTAAAATGGGAAATGAGTTAGTGCAACTTCTGCAGAATCTCTGCACCTGTGATTTCTAAATAGTATATGTACTGCTTTTTAAAGTAAAGGCTAGTTTAATATCCCATGTTCAGATATAGGTGTGCAAAATTTTAAGTACCCATATTCAAATTTCATGTTTCCTAAGAATATCTAGGCAAACAGAAGCTGACACAACCACTACATGGTACAGTTACATGACATCTTTCTGCAATTTTAATGCAAAACTACAATTTTATACCTCTTGTAATGTGAAGCTACAAATGACCTGTTTCTAAGACATGTAGGTGAATCTCATATGCAAAAAGGGGGGAAATCAAGTAATACATTTTGCTGATTTTAATAGATTTGAAAATAAAGTGAATGTGCAAATGTTTGGACACTTTCATTCAGTACTCTAATGCTTCCTTTGGTAGAAATAGCTTCCATATTTTTCCTATAGCCAGCTAAGATGCTCTTGCTTTTGGAATTTTTTTTTTTTTTTTTTTAAATCAAAATTTTATAGGCTGCCTAGACACAGTATAGGTGGTTTGCATAATTTTGCATACATAATAGCTACATCAAATGTTCAGTAAAACAGAACAAAGTAGTCACAATGGTCTTCTTAAACAAAAAAAGCTGCAATGGCATTCAGTCATCAAAAGCTTGATGAAAAAGATGTTTGCAGAAGCTTTTTGAGACTTGGTGACTCGGAGACAGGTGCATACCCTGTCAATGGAGGGTCCTAGCATCTTGCAATTTGTGCAACAGGGCTTGTCTGTTCCATATAGTTCCATTTCAAGTGCGGGTGTCAACTTTGGGCACTCCTAGGGGCAAATGGCAAGGGAGGTTCTGGGCCTCGCATTCAGAGGTGGTTCGTTATTTTAAGAGGTCAAGCATTTGCGACTTGTGGGCCGGAAGTTATGCCCAATTTGGAGCTTTCAGTTTTTGTGTGGGGCTACATTTGAGCCTTTGAGGAGAGCGACACTGAAGGCTTTGACTGTGAAGCTGTAGTGTACCTGGTGGCTTTCTGTCCGGTCAGACAGGTTTTGGAGTTAGAGGCTTGTCTTGCAAGAATCCCTTTCTGCGGATTTCCCATCAGTGTTTCCTTGTGGACAGTCTTTTTGGTCTGAAGTGGTATACTCCTTTCATGTTAATATGTAGACCTTCCAGCTTTTCCAGAATGGTCTTAGGATTCCCCTAGGGGCAGGGAGCTGCATCTATTGGATGTGAGGAGAACTGTTGCATTATCTGGAGCTGTAGAAGAATAGTTTGTGCTCTGATCACCTTTTTGTCCTGTATGGGGGCAGGAAGAAGGGAGAGAAGACCTCTTAAGATTACCATTTCTGGTTGGTTGAAAGCAGCTATTTGCATGGCCTATATCTATCTGTAAGGGCTGTCAGTTCCAAGAGGGTTGAACTTGCTCTCCCCAAGATCACTAGCCACTTTTTGGTAGAATATAAGAACATGCCATACTGAGTCAACCCAAGGGTCCATCAAGCCCAGCATCCTGTTTCCAACAGTGGCCACTCCAGGCCATAAGAACCTGGCAAGTACCCAAACTAAATCTATTCTGTTACTGTTGCTAGTAATAGCAGTGGCTATTTTTTAAGTCAACTTAATAGCAGGTAATGGACTTCTCCTCCAAGAACTCAACCAATCCTTTTTTAAACACAGCTATACTAACTGCACTAACCACATCCTCTGGCAACAAATTCCAGAGTTTAATTGTGCGTTGTGTAAAAAAAGAACTTTCTCCGATTAGTTTTAAATGTTCCACATGCTGACTTCATGGAGTGCCCCCTAGTCTTTTTATGATCTGAGAATAAATAAATAAAAGATTCACATTACCTGTTCTAGACCTCTCATGATTTTAAACACCTCTATCAATATCCCCCCACCTAAGAATGTACTGAGGGGGGAATGTCTGTTACTGTCACCTCAGGAGATTTGTACTGCTGTGGTGTGGTTCTTGTTACATACTTTCACCAGATATTTCCGCATGGATGTGAGGGCGCAGGAAGAAGGGTTCTTTGGCGAGAGTGTTCTGCGAGCGGGTCTTTCGGGTTCCCACTCAGTCTAGGTGTGCTCTGGTACGTCCCACTTGTCTGGACTGATCTGGGTATGTTCAGGAAAGGAAAGTTGGTTCTTTCCTAGCGTGTAATAGATGGACGCAGGACCAATGAGTATAGTGTACTCCTGCTAGCAATTGGAGATGGATTAGATTTCAATCTGATGTCAGCCCTAGTACATATACCCCTGCAGGAAGTGCAGCTCTTCAGTATTTTCAGTCTCCATAGCAGTTAGGGACTCGAGGCACACTAGCACAGCGTTAGAGTAAATGTTACTGAAAAACCCAAATTAAGAAGAAATCTTACCTCTACAGCTGAGCCCCGCTCTCCTTCAGTGACACTCACTGGGTCCCTCCCCAGTCAAGATTTGAGGTGATTTCCACGATCCCTCGCAGGTGAGCCTCAGTCCGGCAGCAGACCTTCGGGGACCTAGCCCCCAACATCGGCTGAGGCAGCGGGTGCAACCTTGAGCGCGGCGGTGAAGGTATTTCCTCTCTCCCCCCGCAGCTGGAGACCGCCCAGAATGAAACCGCGAAGCGCTGGGACAAGGTAAGGTAGAAATCTATTTAAAAGTCTCTGGTCTCCGAAGCTTGAGGAGACGCACAGGTCGCCAGCCGGGACCAGTGCCACCGGGTTGATCGATCCTAGCAGGGCTAGACCCTAGTCATAGCAGAGGGCCCTCCCAAGTGGAGACCCTCAGAGGTGGTCGCCGTCGCCATTTTGGCCCTGTTGCTGCTCTGTCCGCAGTCTCTATCCATGTGCACAAATTCCTTGTGCGCACAACTTCGCACGCACAAGTGCTGGGTGTACAAGCGAAGCGCATAGCCACACGCTCACTGTGCTGGGTGCATAACTTCGACCCGTGCGCACTAAATCTACACGTGCATCTTCGACGCACAACTGTATTGTATGCTCACTAACCATGGCTCCACCTGAAAATAAGCTCAAAGCTAAGGGCCTTTGCCCAACATGCCACATTAGAGTTGCACAGCATGAGGAGGCCATGGGCCTGTGTATACAGTGCGAAGAGGCCCTAGGGGACCCATCTCATGGCCCTCCCCAGCCGGTACCGGACCCCAGCCCTTCGAGTGGGACCCCCCCCCCCCCTCTCAAACGGGGCTCCCCAGGGACATGGTGCCCCCTAGTCTAGACCCAGCTTCTATCTCCTGCGTGGAATTCTTCAAAGGTCAGCATACCTGAAAGAGCTTGCCATCCCAGACACAAGCGCCTCAGGGGAACCTAAGCCGAACCCACTTTTGGAGGGAATTCGTCAGACCTCCCGTCATTTCCCACTATTACAAGCCGTCCAGCAACTAATTGACCTGGAATGGGAGGCACAAGAAACCACTTTCAAAGGGGGCCGGGCTCTGGCAGCCATGTACCCTCTGGACCCTGCCGCCAAAGATATCCTGGCATGTCCGAAAGTGGATGCCATGGTCTGCGCGGTCTCTAAGCGCACTACTACCCCAGTGGAGGAAGAAGCAGCACTCAAGGATCTTAAAGACAAACGCCTGGAATCTAACAGTCCTTTGACGTCTCCGCTATGTCTTTACAGATCGTGGCCTACTGTGTGTGGTGACACGCGCCTGCTTAGCGCAGACCAGGAACACCACCCCTGGAGAAGGCCTGGAACCAGCCATATCATTTCTCGCAGATGCTGCTTCGGATCTCGTACGCACGGCAGCTAGAGGAGTCTCATCCGCATTGGGAGCAAGAAGACAAATCTGGCTCCGAACCTGGTCAGCAGACGCATCCTCCAAAACAAGACTCACAAGGATGCCTTTCAAGGGAACACTCCTGTTCAGAAGCGAACTAGAGAAACTAGCCAACAAGTGGGGCGAGTCCCCACTGCCACGGCTACCAGAGGACAGGAATAAGAGAAACCAGCAATCCTTCCCCCGGACCTCCAGGGGCAGAGGGTCACAGCTCTTCAACCCATATAGAAGCTCATATCAAGCAGCCCACCTCACAGGCTGGAGCCAGTCCTTTCGGAACAAGCATAATAAAAGGAGAGCCGGGCCCCAGCCGCACCCCACAACGAAAATCGGATGACCCATCCAAAGGAAGAAGCCATAGGGCCCTATTCTACCAAAGATGGGTCGAGAGAACTTCGGACAAGTGGGTCCTCTCCATTTGAGAAGGATATTACCTGGATTTCCACCACCTCCCTTCGGACAAGTTTGTGGAATCTCTCCCTGCCACAACCCTTCCGAGAGAATGGCAGTGAAAACAACACTGACCACATTACTAGCCTTAGAGGCTATAACACCGGTGCCTCCACAACAAACAAATACTGGTCATTCCATCTATTTTATCATTCCCAAGAAGGAAGGAACGTTCAGACCTATCCTGGACCTCAAGGCGGTCAACCGTTACCTGAAGATTCCCCACTTCTGCATGGAAACCCTACGCTCGGTAATAAGGGCGATACAACCGGGAGAGTTCCTTACCTCCCTGGATCTGTCGGAAGCCTACCTGCACATTCCGATCCATCAAGAGCATTAGCATTTTCTACGCTTCTCAATCCTGGACCGTCACTACCAGTTCCGGGTACTACCTTTCGGGTTAGCCACTGCACCCTGGACGTTTACTAATATCATAGTGGTAGTGGCAGCAACACTGAGGAAGGAAGGAATCCACATGCACCCTTATCTAGACAATTGGCTGATCAGAGCGAAATCCCCAGAGGAAAGCCACCAGGCAACCAACAGAGTCAAAACTCTACTGGAGAGCCTCGGGTGGGTGGCCAACACAAACAAGAGCTCCCTGTAGCCTTCCCAATCTCTAGAATACCTGGGAGTCCGGTTCGACACCAAACAGGACAAGGTCATCCTGACCGACAAGGAGATCAAAACTGATGACCCAGTTACGAACCCTGTTGAGCTATCCTCGCCCCACAGCATGGGATTATCTATAAGTTCTTGGCCTCATGGCATCCACACTGGAGGTAGTCCCATGGGCACGGGCTCACATGAGACCCCTACAACGCTCACTTGTATCACGATGGAATCCTCTGTCCCAGAACTACACTGTACGGCTTCAGCTTCCGGACAGAGTTTGTGCCCAACTACGATGATGGCTACAAGAAGCCCATCTGAGCCAGGGAACGAGACTATCCTCCCCAACTTGGATCCTACTCACCACGGATGCCAGCCTATGAGGATGGGGAGCACACTGCTAGGAGCTAACCGCCCAAGGGCAATGGAACAAAGAAGAGTCGGGATGGAATATCAATCGCCTAGAAGCCCGGGCAGTCAGACTAGCCTTCCTAAGGTTCAGTCACAGACTCCGAGGCAAAGCGCTCAAAGTAATGTCAGATAACGCCACAACAGTGGCCTACATCCACCGTCAGGGAGGAACCAGAAGCCAACAGGTGTCACTGGAACTAGACCCCCTAATGTCATGGGCGGAAATGAATCTTCAAGAGATTTCGGCAATTCACATTTCCTGGAAAGACAAATTTGCAGCGGACTACCTCAGCAGAGAGAGAGTCTAGATCCAGGAGAATGGAAACTGTCAACCACAGCATTCCAATTGATAGTAAACCGTTGGGGAACACCAACCATGGACCTCCTGGCAAGCCAGTCCAACACCCAAGTACCTAGTTACTTCAGCCGTAGGCAGGAACCCCAGTCCCAGGGAATCTATGCCCTGGTACAGACCTGGCCACAGGAAACTCTGTTATATGCCTTCCCACCGTGGCCCCATTGGGCACGATCATCCACAAGATAGAACACCACAGGGGGCCAGTACTTCTAGTGGCCCCGGACTGGCTAAGAAAACCATAGTACACAGACATGCGAAGACTGTTGGCAGGGAACCCCCTGCCGCCACACAGAGACCTGCTCCAATAGGGACCGATCCTCCAGGAGGATCCAGCTCGATTCTTTTATGGTCTGGCCATTGAGAAGGCTCGCCTAAAGAGGAGAGGATACTCTGGAGCAGTAAGTGACACCCTACTCCGAGCACGCAAGTTCTTCACATCCCTAACATACATAAGGATCTGGAGAGTATTCAAATCCTGGTGTGAGGACCTCTATCATATCACACTGTCCAAAATCCCTGCGATTTTGGAATTCCTACAGAATGGACTACAGAAGGGATTGTCCCTCAACTCCATCAAGGTACAGGTGGCAGCCTTGTCATGCTACGGAACCAAGAGCGAGAGCAGCAGCATAGCCTCTTTGGAACCTCAACCTGGTCCTAGATTTCCTAGCAGGAACCTCCTTCAGGCCTCTCCGTGGCCTGTCTCTCTGACTATTAACATTGAAAACAGCCTTCCTACTGGCAGTCTGTTCAGCTTGTCATATATCTGAGCTACAAGCACTGTCCTGCCAGGAGCAGTTCCTCACTCACCCTGGGAACCATCCAGTTATGCACAGTTCTGTCTTTCCTCCCCAAAGTGGTGTCTCACTTCCATCTCAACCAAACCATCTCACTACCATCACAGATGAGCATAACAATTCGGAAGAGGCTTGAAGTCTGACATTTCAAAGTCAGCAGGCTCCTAGTCCGATACCTGGAAAGATCGGAATCCGTACGAAAGACAGACCATCTATTCGTCCTCCACAGCAGAAAGAAGCAGGGGGAAACGGCCTCACGAGCAACCATAGCCCACTAGATCAAAGAAGTCATCAAGGCAGCCGACGTGGACGCAGGCAAGCCACTGCCTTTACAATTCAAGGCCCATTCTACTAGAGCCCAGGCAGTGTCCTGGGTGGAAACCAAGATGCTGTCACCCACTGAGATCTGCAGGGCAGCGACATGGTTCTCCATCCACACCTTCTCTAGGTTTTACCGCCTGGATGTTCAGGCTCGGGAGGACACAGCATTTGCAAGGGCAGTAATAAGTGGGTCATGGGCAGCCTCCCACCCGGTTCGGGAGTAGCTTTTATACATCCCATTGGTCCTGAGTCAATCTGCTACACGCTAGGAAATGGAAAATTACTTACCTGATAATTTCCTCTTCCTTAGTGTAGATAGATGGACTCAGCATCCCACCCACGGCTGCCGTTACTCATGGAATTCTCGGGGGACATCCCCGGGAGCGAGTGATTCACGGGTAAGCCATGCTTTCCTTCACCTAGGACACCCATCCTACCGGGTGTCGACTTTTCTCGGTTGAGGGCACTGGTGGTCTCCAGCTATAGCCAATTCAACCGGTTCAAATTAATTAAGTTATTCAAGTCAGTCACATATCCACAATGCTTTTCAAGGAGAATACTGAAGAGCTGCACTTCCTGCAGGGGGTATATGTACTAGGGGCTGACTTCAGATTGAAATCTGATCCGTCTCCAACTGCTATCAGGAGTACACTATGCCCATCTGTCTACACTAAGGAAAAGGACATTATCAGGTAAGCAATTTCTCCATTATCTGCTCATTTTCATTCCTGTAATACGACAGATCAGGCCAGAGACCCATCCGGTTGCTGCCAAGATGTTTTTGCCATCTGGTGTTTCAAGTGGGTTTGCTTTTCAGGGTATTTGGGCAGTTGATCATGGTGTGGGTTTTTGGGAGTGTTTTGGGCTTGTTTTTGGGGGTTTCAAACCCTATTGTTTTCTCTGTTAGCCCGAGAAAGGGTTAGGGGGGTTACATCTTGGCTTGGGTACCAGTTAATACTGAGGGGACTGCAGGTGGCATTTTCTCTTATGAGGCAGTACCTGAAAGTTTTTTTGTTTCTCGGACTCCATCTGCTGGTAGGGAGGCAAAATCCACTTGCCTGAACTGATCTTTGGTATTGCAGGTAAGAACCAATTTTCTTATCTAAGGGATTTATTTACTATGCATTTTTCCCATAGACACAAAATGGAAAAAATCCTTTACAAAATAGGATCTTAAAATGGGTGCTTAGCACTGATTTTGAATACTTACTCCCCCCCCCCCCCCCCACTCTTTATGTTCCTAAAATTTAGGTTCTCAGCTCAGGCCATTTTCAAAGCACCTAAACCCTTTGAAAATTGACCACAAGTGGTGTGGGCAACAATGTTTGATTTCATAGCTTTTTTTTTTTTTTTGGTAATAAATGGAGCAGTTATTAGCTTTTTCCCACCTTATGAGGTTAAGCTGTTAACCTTTTGTTTCATTTCAGTCTGCAACCATTCCTCCAGAATGGTCAACAGTTCTAAAACTTTGAATTTTCTTCCCCAGATCATATTCTGGGGAAGAAACAGTGCATGCATAAATTTAAACATGTTTACTTCAAGGTTTCTCTCTGCTATTGTAGGCAGTATTTAAAAGAAACTACTTACCACTTTTGGAGTCAAATCAGATCATCGTTGCTTAGGAACTCGTTCTAGTGTTATAGTTCTCAACTTCTTTTTCCATAGCTGGTGTACAGACAACTCAGTTAAATCAATACCAGAAAAAGTACATCTATTCTTCATAATTTACTACAGCAGCCTTTCAATGGTATAAAGTCTGAACTGTTTAATATTTCTTAGCATTCAGATAGGTGGATCCATACCAGTTGGTTATGCACCACCTCTACCAGCGATGGAGGCTGAGCAAAGCAGACATCACAGTATATATATATAATCGTCCATGGACATCAGCCCGCCAATATTCTCCGTCTCTAGCAGATTGTGGATGTGTGGGGGATTGGGTTGTGGGGGGTTTTTTTTGTTTGTTTTTTTTGCGGAGAAAAGAAGAAAGAAGGTTATTGTTCTGCTCTCTTGTGGTGATACCTTATATTTTCACATAGATAAGCAGCTGAATTAGCCATGCTGTTGCTTAGGAACTCGTTCTAGTGGGTATGTCCTCCATGCCACTAGGTGGTGGAGCTCTCAAAGTCTAGTAAAATCTTTTTAGCCAGGAGCTCCCTCCCTCCTGTAATCCTCAGGCTCCTCAGTCTGACTTTTTTTTTTTTTCCTGTGCAACAGCATGCACGGAACTCTCTACTCTCCTTTCCTTAACTACAAAAAAATAGTAATAACTAACTAATGTTTTAATTAAACTAATGTAATCTATGGTAAATAGTTCTATTGTAAATAATTACCTCTGTAAATAAGTTCTAACAACATTAACGGTTGCACTGTTCTTACTCATGCTACCTATCTCTTCCCTCTCTTCTCCTGTCTCCCCTTCCCCTCTCCTCTTTCTGGCCTGCTCCAATCCCTTGCTCCCTGTTCATTGTAATTTCCTCCTATATTTGAGTTACCTGTAAACCGGCGTGATGTGCCACACGAATGCCGGTATATTAAAAGTTGTTAAATAAATAAATAATGAAGGAAAGGAACATCAAAATCGAAAAACAGAAAAAAAGAAGAGAACATTTCTTCATAAATTGCCCTTCACCTATCCTCCTGCAGCATCTCTGTGTACCCCCTCCCAGATGATTCACTACCTGGGCTAATCCCAGAGCCATTATGTCCACCAGCATGGACCTTTAAAAATAAATAAATAAATAATAAAAGCTAATGAAGATGGGCATGTTGAAGCCCGGATCATCTGCAGCAATAAAATTCCACCTCCTCAGTCCATAGGGTGGGCTACAGATCCTGGCCAACACAGAGAGCCTACCGCTAACCTGTGCTTCGCTGAAAGCAATTTAAAGTTTCCTACTGCATCAATCAGATGGTTACAACTCTTGGTTGATGGCCTTGAGGGACCTCTCCTAAGATACCCCTTTGCTTCCCCAAAGTCTCGTAACGTCAACTTGAAATACATTAAACTTTCACTTCGCTAGGTGACACTGGCAAGCTACAGTATATATTGTCTGACTACAGTTTTTTCACTGATGCCAGATGACCATAAGTTTAAAAAAAAAAAAAAAAAAAAAAAAAGGAAGGCTCATTTTCCATCTGACCTTGCCTCTAAACCTTGGCATCAATAGAAAGGGGAAGCTCTTCCTACACTCAGTCAGTCTCTATAGCAAAGTCAATATTCTGCCTCAGGGAAAAAAAAAATCCATAAAAATGTAACAATACTGAAGGACTTTTCTCCAGTCAATCCATCATCCTGTGGATCGCATTACCTGTGCAACAGGCATATGCATCCAATCCATGGCTATTATGGGTGAATCTTCTACCAACAATTTCTTGCCTAGGCAATCTCGGGCTCCTAATCAACTACAAAATGTCAAAATTGCAGTGCACACAAACTTTACCGTTCATAGGAACTTACACCACATCCGATAGCAGTAACTCTTTCCACGATGTCCACAACTTTACCTATTTTGAGACATATGGCAGCAGCTATTTACCTGGTTCCGCGCACACACACCACCATATGCGCTGCCTACAATAGGATCTCCAAACTCAATCTCTACTTCCATTGTCCATACTCATTTCTTTCACCAGCAGCATGGAATGAAGCCTGCAATGGTGGCGACTCCTACTATAGACTGGTTTCCCTCTGAGATCCCTTTGACATCAGGTGATACTCACCACAGATGCATCCCCCAGTGGATGGGGGAGCTCATCTGGACAAATTACAGACACAAGGTCTATGGACTTTGTGCAAACTTACACTACATATCAACCTTCTGCAGCTCAAACCGGTCAGAAATGCCCTTTGAGGATTCCCTACAAGGGAAGACAGTCATGGTACAAACCTGGACAACCAAGTGACCATGTTCTGTATAAACAAAGAAGGAAAGTTCAATTGCTGGAGTGGGATCACCAAAGATCCATCTCACTACAGGCAACTTATCTGCTGGGAATTCACAATTCCAGAGCGAACAAGCTCAGCAGAAATTTTTGACAACCCCCCCCCCCCCCCCCCTCACAAATGGGACCTACATCAAGCAGTAGCTAAAAAAAAAAAAAAAAACAACCACAAAACTTTCGCAAGGTGGGGTCTTCCTACAGTAGTTCTGTTTGCAACAGAGAGCAAAAGGAAACTAGAGAATTGTTTATCCGAGCCCACTCAGACTCTCTCCAGATGCCTTTTCTCATTGATTAGTCTCATTGCCTCCTCTACACCTTCCCTCCAATTCCGCTCATCTCTCGCACAATCCAGAGATGCATTAAGGACCAAGTGCATCTGTTCCTAATAGTGCCAACATTGCCACGGAGACCATAGTACAGTTACCTACTGTGCCTATCAATCCGCAACCTAATTCCCCTGGGCGACAATCCAAGGCTTCTCACAGAGGACAAGGGAACACTACTACATAAGAAATTGCCATGCTGGGTCAGACCAAGGGTCCATCAAGCCCAGCATCCTGTTTCCAACAGAGGCCAAACCAGGCCATTACCCAAACACCAAGAAGATCCCATGCTACTGATGCAATCAATAGCAGTGGCTATTCCCTAAGTAAACTTGATCAATAGCAGTTAATGGACTTCTCTTCCAAGAACTTATCCAAACCTTTTTTGAACCGAGCTACACTAACTGCACTAACTACCTTCTCTGGCAACAAATTCCAGAGCTTTATTGTGCATTGAGTGAAAAAGAATT
The DNA here is from genome assembly GCF_901001135.1 of Rhinatrema bivittatum. Lineage (NCBI taxonomy): Eukaryota > Metazoa > Chordata > Amphibia > Gymnophiona > Rhinatrematidae > Rhinatrema > Rhinatrema bivittatum. The sequence goes on along the minus strand of NC_042632.1, from coordinate 44,608,568 downwards.
TTCTCCAATTAGTCTTAAATGTGCTACTTGCTAACTTCAAGGAATGCCCCCTAGTCCTTCTATTATTCGAAAGTGGAATTCCAGGATAGTGATAGAATCAGCAGCTGCCTTTTTGGCATTTGTGGGCTGTGTCCTGGTCCGCATTTTGGCCAGAGGGGTGGCTTCGGGAAGAGCGGCCAGGTGCCAGCTATGGCTCAGGAATTGGTTGGCTGATACAATTTTGAAGTCTAATCTTATGAAATTGCCCTTTAAAGGATTATTTGTGTTTGGGAATGAGCTGGAAAAATGGCCAATAAGTGGGGTGAGGCCCAGGTACCTCTGTTAGCAGAGGATAAGAAGTGCCGAAAGAGCACTGCATCTGCAAGAGGTCATGCTAGGGGTTTTGGATGCTTTTGACCCTACAGCGGGGCAGCTTCTCAGAGGATGCTGCCTTTTGGGTAGGTCTGACCTTGGGGCTCAGGTAGTGGTGGCTCCCCGCCTTCCCCTCTCAATGAAGGTGTGCTGACCCACCCCTAGGAACAGAAGAAATCAGAGGTGGGTCGAGATCATGTCAGACCAATGGATTCTGGAGGTGATAAGAGATGATTATGCTCTGGTCTTTCTCAGTGTCTCTTGGGACGTCTTCATGGTGTCTCCCTGCAACTCTCCACAGAAGACAAGCAGTGGAGTGTATGTTATCAAGGCTCTTCAGTCTGTGGGCTGTAGTTCCAGTGCCCATGTCACAAGAAAAATGGGCAGATATTCCATATGTTTCTTTTTGCCCTGTCCTAGATCTCAAGGGAGTCAATAGTCATTTGTAGCTAACCCGTTTTCATACAGAAACCTTATGTTCAGTGATAATGGCAGTCTTGCCAGCATTTCTGATATCTGGATTTTTCAGAGACTTACCTTCATGTTCCCATCCGCTTATAACATCAACAGTTTCTGCTTTTCACTGTTTTGAGGCAATAGTTGTGTACTGTTCCATCCTTTTTTGCCAAAGGTGGTCTCTGATTTTCACTTGAATCAGTTTCTCTGCTGATTCTGGACAGGGAGAGAGATGTGGATGAAAATTGCCTGTTACAGTCCTTGGAGGTCAACAGGCATATCTTGAGGTATTTAAAATTTTCTGAACCTTGCTGGAAGACGGAGTGGCTGTTTATATTCTGGTGGGAGTAAACAGGGTGAGCTGGCATTGCAGGCTACAATAAGAAATCACGGCCACGTATGTGGATGCTAAGCAGCTGTTGCCTAGTCAGGTTAAGGCTCAGGCAGTGTCATGGACAGAGATTAGATTGCTGTCTTCCGTTGATTTGCTGAGCTGCCACGTGGTCCTTCTTACATATCTTTTCCAGGCATTACTGCCTGGATGTACAGGCCCGGGAGGATGCAGCCAATCGCACATGCGGTATTGATTGTACAGTGGGCAGCCTTCTACCCTGTTTTGGAGTAGCTTTTTGTACGTACCACTGGTGTGGATCCACCTATCTGAATGCTAAGAGAGGAGAAATTACTACTTACCTGATAACTTCCTTTAATGAAGATAGGTAGAGCCACCTTCCCACCCTTGGCTGCCAAATGGTGGTGCTATTGTCCTCTTGCATGGCTGAATGTTCCAGGGGTTATTGGTAAATGTCAATCCAGTCCCTACACTAGTGTTATCCTTGTCTGAGCTTGGTGGTTTCCTGTTAGCGGAGTGCTGGAGATGTTGGTTAATCAAGTTTTTGTTAATTTGTCCACAGTTGACTTTTGCAGAGAATACTGGTGGGCTGATGTCAGTGCAGGGGTATATATGTACAGTGACATCAGCTTTGCTCTGTCTTTATCTGGTGGTAGAGGTGCATGATCCACACCAGTGGGTTATGCACCTTTATCTTCATTAAAGAAAAGGAAATTATCAGGTACGTAGTAATTTCTTCTTGTGTATCATTCACACCAGCATGGGGTAGTATGACAACGTCCCATACAAACTAATGTAGCTGTATAGATATTTTTATATTCTGTAAAACCTAGAAAGGCAGAGTAGCCAGTTTAAATTTTATATTTGATCATGGTCTATACAAAACTATAAAAAGTTTGAATTGGAGCTCAAATAGGGAGCTTAAGTCTTAGAGGAGCAGCAGTATTTTAGTCAACATTAGCTTAAATCATTCTACTAATGAATGTATTATGTGGCAATCTGACCGTTTGACTCTGGTTACTACAGGATATACAAGTAGGGCAGCCATATGGTGAAAAAGGCATGGCATACAAGGAAAAATGTTGGTTTGCTAAGTTTGGCCTGAAACCTAAAACACTGGTGGTAGTTACGACCAATGTATGTTATATCTGCTAAGGGTCCATTCACTCTGCTCAGCAAGTTGCTTATAGTAGTAACTGCTGCTTTGTGCAGGTTACTCTCCTGCAGATCATACAGAAATATTGCATGTAAAGCTAAATATAGGCTAACCCATTTCTTCATTTCTATCCTCTAGCAAGCTGCAGTTCTATCCATGCCCTTCTGTCCCTCTTCCCCCCCCCCCCCCCCCCTTCCCCCATCAACCCTGTTTCTAACACTACTTATCTGTTCTCAACATCTCTTCATACCTGGTTCTTACAAGACCCATATTGAATCCAGCATCCAGGCCACCTCGTGTTTTACCATCAAGCTTTATAATAAATCCGAATACTCTAGCATTTTTAGAAGTGTACACAGGGAGTCCCTCCAAAGAGATGTTACGGTTAGTCTCACCATGATCCTGCACTGCTTACACAAATTCAGTTGTTGTCTTCCCCCTCCCTCCAACTACCTTCTTATTCAGTTCTATATACAACTCTTCCCTCCTTATGTCTCTCTCTAAAGCTACAAAAGAAAAGTAGGCCAGAGAAAGCAGTTCCACCTCCCATTCTTCCTTGTTAAAACAGCTAAGAACAAGGTGGAAGGAGCTAACAAAACTGAAAGATTATAGACTAAAGGTCCTATCAGGAAGACCAAACTGGTTTTGATGAAACATTCAGTAGTTGTTTGTCTTCATTGTAGCTGATAACCAAACAAGTTTATGTATACACTCTGTAAGAGGTTTTATACCTTAAAGCAACTAACTAAGATTACTTTATGTATCTTACTTAAAGTGTCTTTTTTTTCTTGGACTTTTAATCAAATGAATCACTGGAAAGATACATTCACATTTATAGCTACAAGTTAGGTTGATGATGCCACTTTGTGGAAGCTAAGGTTCCTTAACTTTATTCCTACCTGTTAGGATTTCATCAAGTGTGTCCACAACAAATTTTGCATTCTCCTTACTAAAGCACAGTGGGGGTTTGAATTTAATGACATTTCTGTCTGGACCATCAGTGCTCAGCACAATATACTCTTCCTTTAGCCTGTGAAGGAAAGAATAAGAAAAGGAAACCTTTCTGTATGATCTGCATCACTCTGATAGTTCACTTTTTCCACCAATTTACAAGGGAAGATACAGGGTTTTTAAAAGGTATTGGATGTTTTTATATTATAAATTAGTTTTGTTACTGCTCCTGAGCATTCAGGTCTTTCATAAACATTACAACAGTTACAGGCTATGGCAGATTTTTCTCTTCAGTTTTATAATTTAGTAAGGGAAACACTAGCTGGATGAGACTCTCATTTCATCAGTTCACAAATTTTTCTCTGCGTGAGGAAGTAAACAATTTTTAAACCGCTGATCTATAATTGTGTTAATGCTGGGCCATTTTATGCTGGTAAGTACTCACGCTTTGGTGTATTTCTGAAGAGTAAACCTGCAGCTGTGGAAGAGTGGATCATGAACTTGTTCCAAGGACCGACTAAAGTCCTAGATTGGGCAGCGGGTCTGATTTTTGCCTGTGCTCTTACGATTGGGGGGGGGGGGGGGTTTAGAGTATCTTGTTTTCTGTTATTGGACATGAGTGAGACATTTGAAGTTGGAAGCTACAGGCTTGTGTGTTCTGCTGTGAATACAATGACTTCATCCCTACAGCATATTAAAAGAACAAAAAGTGTGTAAACAGCAGCCACATTCATGCAGATCTAATATAAAGAGGACAATATAATAAAATACCTTCTAATTATAAATTCAGCTTCGTCAGGCGCTGGTGTCCTTTTCTCTTGATTTTTTACCAAATCAACACCAATAAACAATCCAACACCCCTGAAAAGGGAACATATAGTTTATCTACTTCCAAATACAAAGCTGCAGGTAGTAGGTAAGATGTGACAAATCTGGTGCAGGGGGCATTGGCGAGGGTGGAATCCATGTTTCATTAAGCACCTACATCCTCGCCCCTGTAATATGTCAACAAGGTAGTGGGAAAATAGCCTAACACACTTAAAATTCCTCCTGCACAATGGTAGCAAGGGCCATGTTGTGGGAGTACTGACTACCCACTAACTGGCCCAGTGCTAGTGCACCATTACTTTGGCATCTATGAAATGTTAGTTCAGCCAGCAGCTGAGTTAGAGCAAATTTTCTTTAGCGGGGGATGCCGGGTGGAGCTCTGCCAGAGCTAAGGTAGCATATTAATACTAAATAAAACAAAAACAGCTCCTGAATAATAACTTAGGTGGCTTATGCCCTTTCAGCATGCTTGCCAACCTCTCAGGACTTGCTACCACTTTTGTCTCTCCCCCCCCCCCCCTTTTTTTTTTTTCTGCTTGTTTGTAAAGCCAGAGTTGGTTAATCCATGCTTGCTTGATCAACGTTTGGAATCCTGGCTTTAGTGATCGTAATAGTGCCATAGCAAATGGGACAAGTGGATCTGGTCCTGGTTTTCCCCGCATTGCATTCACAGAAGTAGGATTAGATGTGTCTATCCTTGATGACATGGGGGCTATATGGTCATGCTGCTTGGGGGGCTGGTGTTAGTGATCCTTCTGCCTGTATGAAATCTAGTGCTGCTGCAGTTGCCTTGTTAAAAACAGTCTCAGGTCTTTCCTTGCTGGCAATCAGGCAGATACAGAACAGTCCACTGTTAACCCGCATTTGGATGCGCAGTTGACGCTCTAGCTTTCCCCTTATTCAGTAAGGGGTAATAGAGCGTCAAATGCGTGTCCAACCCCAAACCCCCCCCCCCCGAGACTAATAGTGCCCGCAACATGCAAATGCATGTTGATGGCCCTATTAGTCATTCCCACGCGATACAGTAAGTAAAATATGCAGCCAAGCTGCAGAGTTTACTTAAAAAAATTAGCGCCTACCCAAAGGTAGGTGTTAATTTCTGCCGGCATCGGCAAAGTGCACAGAAAAGCAGTAAAAACTGCTTTTTTGTGCACCCTCCGACTTAATATCATGGCAATATTAAGTCAGAGGTCCCAAAAGTTAAAAATAAATAAATTTAAAATCGGCCTGCACCTTGAAAACTGGATGCTCAGTTTTGCTAGCGTCCGGTTTCCGAACCTGTGGCTGTCAGCGGGTTTGAGTACCAACACCGGCAAAATTGAGCGTCTGCTGTCAAACCCACTGCTCCTGTCCAAAAAGAGGCGCAAGGGATGCGCTAGTGTCCCTAGCACCTCTTTTTACCGCAGGCCCTAATTTAAATATTTTATTTTACTGTATCGTGCACACAGGACACTGGCTTGTGCTCACCCTCTCTCCCGCGAGCTTTACTGTATCCGTCTGAATGTAAATACAAAATGTAGCCAGCCTAGCCTCTTGTTTTAATTGTTCTAATACTTATTTTCTCGTAGGAGAAGCAGGATGGTAGCCCTCACAGATAGGTAATATTATCCGATGGAGCCCAGCACAGAAAAGTTTTGTTGAAGTTTCTAGAAACTTTGACTGGCACACTGAGCGTGCCCAGCATGCCACTAACCACATGTCCATTGGGTGGGGGGAGGTCCCCCCTCTCTTGTTTCTCTTCCATGGCGCTATCCTGTGACTATGTGCAGCTCGTGCTGTTTTTCTAGGAACACTGCCACATTTTGAGTATCTCAAGGTTTTCTTTCCCCCCACGCCCTGGGCCTTGTCTCCTTCCTGTCGTAGAGGGCATTGCAGTCAATCCCTGACAGTGGCAGTGTCTGCTGGCCATCAGTTGGTTTTAAATATGATGGCAGCAGGTTTTGGCAATGCCCCTAGACCATGTCAATCCCAGATGCCCACGAGGTCTGTGGTCTATGCCTGGAGGTATTGCACAATGTGATGAGGTGTCACTTTTGTGCCCAAATGACCCTCTTCCCCCCCCCCACACCCCCCCCCCTACCTAGATAAAATGGAGAAGTTGTTTGGGCCTAAGAAGTCCAATCTCTCAGCCTCGGGGGCATCGCAACACCTCTGGGCAGTGGGGAACTACTGCCTACCAGTCCCATGCTGTCCACTCCGCCACAGAGTCTATGGTTGCAATTCAGTGCTGGAGACCGGCCTTTCTCTATCTCTCTTCATTCCAGATGCGGATCATCAGTTTTCCTCAGCGCTGGGGAAAGACCAGGCCAAGCATCATGGGAGGGCTAAGAAGCACCATCACCGGTCTCTTGTCTTCACCTGAGAACAATCTCTGGAGGGTGCCCCCATTCCAAGGAGGTATCTCCCTCCCTTGAGGCCAGTGGCCTGAGGTGGTCCCCACAGATTCTAAAGCCAGGCATCAGTCTCCCTTGGGACTCCAAGGGAGATCTGGTCATGCTGCCTCAGCCTGTCGTGTCTTCGGCAGCTTTTGAGTAGAGTGCAGTTTGGTGGTCTGCCAAGGCATCAGCCCCACCTGGCCTACCACTGATGTTGGAGCCTGCACCATTGATGCTAACACCACTGCTAGAGTACCTCGATCTTCTCTGTGCACTACTGAGGCAGCTGTTACCTGTGCCCCAGGTGCTTTCGATGCCCTGTAGGGCACCGGCACTGTCTTCAGCAGAGACCATCCCCATCGCTGATTTTTTGGATGAGGGAGGTCCATCGAGGCCAGTGCCACCACCTCAGAGACCAGCACTGCTTGAGTCCGGGCCCTCGCAGCCCTCTGTGCCTCAGGCTCCCTTGCCAGTGTCCCTGGGCAATCTAAGTGATGAGGACGCCCCATAAGACCTGTAGGGAGATGATGCCTCTGTGTCCTCTTCTGTTGACTCCGTGGACCTTCCCTCTGCGCCATTGCATCCAGAGGAGCAACATCGATCCCCTCCCGAAGACTTGGCCATGGTAGAATCCAGCTCCTGATGGAGGAGGATCTACAGTTTGTGAATGCACAAGGGAGTTGGTGGCTGTCTTAATCTATAACATATTCAAGGATTTGTTCGCTTGGCTCTGAGAACATCCCATTTCAGCGCCCCCAGTGAACAGGAAGACCAGCCTACCATGGGGTTTGATCTGCGTCAGATCCCACACCAGTTCGTTGTGGTGGAGTCCACTCTCAAGCAGGCAAAACGATCTCATTGCCTCCCCCCGGCCAGGAGCACAGAGCACTGGCCACTCTTGGCAGGAAAGTCTTCCAGGGCTCAATGCTGGCTGCCCGCATTACCTTTTACCAGTTGCATATGACACAGTACTTCCAGAACCTCTGGAAGTAGGTTGAGCGCCTGCCTCAGCAGCTACAGGAGCACTTCCTGAAGGTGGTCCAGCAGAGTTGGAGTGCGACAAGCATAAGGTCCGGTCCACCCATGATGTATTTGAAAACTGTGGGAAGGTTGGCCACAGCAGGCATTGGGGACCGCTGTATGGCTTGGCTCCAAGCCTCTGATCTCCATCCGGAAGTTGAGAGGATTGCAGATTTATCCCCAAAGATATTCTCCCAGATGCAGGGTAAGATTAAGGATGCTGTGGCCCAGCTGATGGATCAGCACATCTGACCTACAGTCCTCCAGCAAGAAGCCCTCGTGGAAACGATAGCCACCTAGGACTCAACCGGCACCCACAAAGCCCCACCACGGGGTTTTGACTGGCTGAGAGGGAGCGTAAGGCCAGCCTCCTGTGCCCACGATATCAGACCTTCCAGAGGTGACTATGGTTCTTTGCAAACTGTCATCTCAGTCAGGTCAGGTGATCCTATAAATTATTCATTGGGGGTACAGGTTGAACTTTCAGGGTGTCCCTCATGGGGTCCTTCTGCAAATCAGGCCATACTCTGAAGGGAGCTCTCCACTCTTGTGATGGCCTGGGCAGTCAAACCCGTTCCGCCAAGGCAACAAGGGAGTGGCTTCTACTCCAGATATTTTCTGATTCCAACAAGAACAGGGGGACTCTGTCCTATTCTGGACTTGAAGGCCTTGATCAAATTCCTGAAAAGAGAGGTTCAAGATGGTCTCATTGGGTGCCATGATTCCTCTCCTGCAGAGGAGGGGGGGGACGACGACTGGCTTATCAAGTGCACCACCCAGGAGGGAGTACTGCAGTTCCTGCACTTCACCAGTCAGATGTTGGAGACCTCGGCTTTCTGGTCAACTACATGAAGTCTCAGCTTGTCCCATCAACGCAGCCGGACTTTATTGGTGCCAGGTTTGACATGATGTTTCTTCCGTGGGAACCTCAACAAGCAGGGAGGGATGAGGTCATTCCTCCTCTGCTAGGAAGTGGTCCAGATCTGGTCGTGGGCTCTGTGCCAGGGTATTTGGCTTCGACCCATGTATCTAGTGGGAGTCAGACTGTGGTGGCACATGGACTAAATGGTTCCTTCTGCCTCCACGAGTGGTCCCTGAAGGAAGAGGTTGCAGATTTGATCTTCCGTCTTTGGGGAACCCAGGACGTGGATCTCTTCGCTTCCCCCTGCAACAGGAATGTAGCTCTGTTCTGCTTCCTGTTCAGGGAAGACAGCAGACCAGCATCAGATACCTATGCCTTCACCTACCATTTAGGCCAGGGCTCCCTATATATGCCTCCTCTGGTGGTGCTGAAAACTTTTCTGCTGTTCCATAAGGACCAGGGTACCATGATTCTCATCACTCCTTATTGGCCACGACAGATCTGGTTCCTACTCCTGCAGGATCTCTCCCTTCAGGAGCTTATCCCACAGAATCAGGCAGACTGTGCCATCCCAACCTCCAGGCCTTGTCTCTAATGGCTTGGATGTTGAGAGGGTTATTTTATAGCCCCTGTACCTCTTGGATATGATGGAGGAGGTTCTCAGTTTGGTGTGGGCACAAAGGCTTGGATCTCTTCTCTTGCTCTACAGCGAAGCTACTTCATTACCTCCTGCACCTCTCAGAGGCTGGCCTAAAGACCAACTCCATCAGGGTACATTTCAGTGCTATCGGGGCCTACTACCAAGAGGTGGATGGGTTGCCCATCGCGGGGTGCTTTTATGCAGGTCTACTTCAGCTACAGCCTTCCCTAAGTGCCTCCTGCTGTATCCTGGGACCTCAATATGGTCGTGCCCAGCTTATAAAGGCTCCCTTTGAGCCTTTGCATGCCTGTAACCTGAAGTACCTGACCTGGAATATAATCTTCTTGGTGGCTGTCACTGTGGAGCACAGGGTCAGCAAACTTGAGACCTTGGTGTCCTATCCACTTTAGATGAAGTTCTTTCATGATAGGGTGTGTGTGCAGAACCAACCTAAGTTCCTGCCTAAGGTGATGACTGATTTCCATCTGAATCAGTTGCTCGTCCTGCCCACTTTTTTTTTCCCAAGCCTCATTTGCAGAGAGGTGAATGGGCACTGCACAGTTTGGATTGCAAGAGAGCCTTAGCCTTCTACCTGGAGCGAACAGTAGGCCATAGCAAGGCCATGCAACTTTTTGTTTCTTTTGACAAGCAGACCCTGTCCAGCTGGCTAGCAGATTGCATTTCCTTTTGCTGTGCGTAGGCAGGACTGTAGCCTGGGGGCCATGTCAAGGCTTATTCTATCAGAGCCATGGCAGTATCAGTGGCCCACTTGTGAGCAGTCCCCATGGATGTGATCTGCAAGGCTGCGACTTGGACTTCCCGCCACACCTTCGCCTCGCATTACTGTCTGGACAGGGATTGCTGATGTGACCATTTCTGCCAGTTTGTCCTCTATTAGCTGTGAAACCCAACTCCCTGCTTCAGGCGCTTTGTTCAGGCTCAGAAGGCCTCCCTGTTACCAACAGCACCAGTATTGGGCCCATTGGCACGTGGTTGGGTGCCTGTTGGTCTTGCTTGTTGTTTGGGAGCAGCCACATGTGAGCTCTACCATCCTGCTTGTCCTAGGAGAAAGCATAGTTGCTTACCTGTAACAGGTGTTCTCCTAGCTCAGCAGCATGTTAGTCCTCAGGAAACACGCCTGCCACCCTGTAGAGTTAGGTTTCTCCTAGTTAGTTGTATTAAGCTTTTTTCGTAATTCTATATTAGGAGACTGAAGAGGGATGATGTGTGGTTAGTGGCATGCTCCGTGTGCCAGTCAGTTTCTAGAAACTTTGACACCCACATGTGAGGACTACCAGGCTGCTGTCCTAGGAGAACACCTGTTATACGTAAGCAATTCTGCTTTCTATCCTTTACTCTAGCATCTTCATTAACAAAACAAAACCATGTACTTTTTCAGTTAAAGTATATTTTAATGTAAGCTGACATCTTTATAGACGTTACTACCAATGGTTTGGTTTTTGAGTTTCCAGTGAAAAACATTTAGTCCATAAAACATGTACAGGGGAAAAAAAAAGCATCACTATTTTTCTATTCCTGTTAATAAAGGGGTAAATAGTTTAATTACTACCCTCCCCTCACATCCCTCCCACACTTATTACCTTCCCAGAAAAGTGAGTGGATTTAGATCAGGAAATGAAAGCACATGTAGAAACTTAATTTTCAAATCTTTGCGTGTGCTTCTTCTGGAATTTCCCTCTGACTGCATGTTCCCTTATAGCCTTTCAAAACTACCCTTGGGTTTGTCCAAGTTTTAAATTTATTTTGATTATTTTTTTTAAACAAACTAGTTTCACAAATTATTCTGTATACAATCCGTGGACCCATGAATAGTTGAATGCAACAGATTGTAATACACACAAGTTTGCAGAGGGGATCTAATGGCTGACAGGCATCCTCTGTCTTTGCACCTCTAGTCACTGGTGCTGTGGCAATCTGCTTTGAATTGCCCCAAAGCAGAATATAAATAAATGAATGCCATCAGTTTCCTTAGTTTAGAATAAACATAGCTGAACAATTTTTTTTTTTTTTTTTTTTTGCAAAACTCCTGCAGAAGAGACCTGAACCATCTCTTGGGCAACAAGAAGTACCAGAAAAGACACTGCACAGGGGAGTGAGCTGCTTGTTAAAATATGCATTGCGCCTTAATGTACGTCACTACAATTATCTGGAAGGCAAAAATTGATTAGTTATAACAGCATCTGAAACAGTTCATTTAATTGTTTGTATGTGTACCTGATGTCGCCAATCAGCAAATGCTTGGCTTTCTGTTGCTTGAGTAATTCCATCAAGTAGTTGCCCACTTCTGTAGCATGAGCACAAAGGTTCTCCTTCTCAATAACATCTAGAACAGCTAAACCTATTGCACAGGATACTGGATTTCCCCCAAACTAGATAAAGAAAAAAAGCAAAAAAGCTATACTCTCCATGATCATGAAGCATCACATGTCTAAAAGGAAAAAAGTCCTGCCCAGGTTTAAGTCACTTTGAATCCAAGCATGTCCAATTACTAAGCACAGATTCTCCATTGAAGGAAAAACTCTGGTTTACATAGCAGACTAGAAATTCAGTAAATTATAAAGAGGTCAGACACCAAGATGTGAAAATTCAAGCCCTAGTGATAGAAACAAGTTTTCACGAAGGCTAGATATTTGAGTACAAATGAAAAATTTATATCTGATTTCATGCAATTAATATTGAAATCTGAAACATGCATACACTTTAAAAATGACATTACAAATGATGGAATTTTCATAAATGTGAACATTAAACAAATTATCTCTAGTAGAATTCAAACTTTTTTACTTACCGTATTAAAATATTCCACTCCGGTTGCTGTAAAAGCTTCTGCAATTTTTTTTGTTGTTGCCACACAGGCTATGGGGTGTCCATTCCCAATTGGTTTGCCCATGGTCACAATGTCGGGAACAAAATCCTCTCCTTGAAGCTGAAATGCCCAAAACTGTTTGCCAACCCTGCCAAAACCAACTTGAATCTCATCAGCAACAAACACTCCTCCGGCACCCCGAACATATCTACAATGCAATAAAGTTTTAAAAGTTTATTCATGTTAGTTGTTTAAAGATGTTACCAATGCCCTCAGCATAATTCTGTTGTACAGTATGTAAACCACTGTTAGCCATCTTCTCAACGTAGGCCAACAAGAGGCTCCTAGCCATACCAAATTTTTACTTCATGTCGAGGAGCAAGTTGAAGTATTGTTTGGATCCACATATATGTGGTCTCATTCTGTAAAGAAGGCTCCCTTGGTTTGAATAAAAGGTCTTGTTTATAATTTTCTACAGCCACGTTAGCCAGAGAAAAATGAAATTTCTTCCATATAGACTGTAATGCCTCAAATGCCATCACAGCATCAGTTCATCATATCCTAGTCCACATGAGATGATTTTGACAATGTTAAACTTTTTTTTTAAATGACTTACTACTTGGGCATGAACTAATATAGACTACATAGAGTATAAGATTTTGTTTATTTAACAGTATTTATAAATTGCTTTTCAGATTTCAAGAATTGCCCAAAGCGATATAAATGCACTCAATTATAATATACTAAACCAATACAATAAAACACAACAAGTAAACATCTTACCAATGAGCCAGGTTATCCTTACCAACTTTATAGACATGACTTTTTTAGAACCCTACTGCTTTCATCTGTTACCTTAGCTATAACAATGGAGAAATTACTTACCTCATAATTTCGCTTTCCTTAGCGTAGACAAATGGACTCAGGACCAATGCGTTATATGCTCCCCTGCTAGCAGATGGAGTCAGGTTTCAAAGCGGACTTCACCTTAGATACACCCCTGCAGTGACCTCAACCCTTCAGTATTCTCTTCAAAAGCCATTGTGGACATACTGTTGAAAAATGTCGATTATAACTTGATTGAAATCAATAATTGTAACTGTACTCAACCAAACACTGAATCCCAGCAAGATTATAGATGCCCTGATCCTAGGGATTGGGTGACAGCTTACCCATAACCTCTTGGCAACGATATTCAGTGCACGGACGATTCCTTGGCACCATCCTTGGGCAGCTGTGGGCAGGATGCTGAGTCCATCTGTCTATACTAAGGAAAACGAAATGATCAGATACGTAATTTCTCCACTACCTAGCGTGTAGCCAGATGGACTCAAGACCAATGGGATGTACAAAAGCTATTCCCGATTGGGGTGGGAGGCTGCCCATGGGCCAGTTAGCACCGCCCTTGTAAAGGCTTCGTCCTCTTGGGCCTGAACATCCAGGCAATAGAACCTGGAAAAGGTGTAGCTGCTCGGCAGATGTCGACGGGAGATGTCGACATCTGCTTTCGCCCAGGATACTGCCTGAGCCCTAGTGGAATGAGCTTTAACCTGAAAGGGTAACTACTTTCCTACCTTTACATAAGCTCCCATGACAACCTCCTTGATCCAGTGAGCTATGGTAGCCCAAGAAGCTGGTTCGCTCTGTCTCCTTCCACTGTGAAGAACAAACAAGTGGTCCATCTTGTGCATCTGTTCTGAAAGTTCCAGATACCATATAAAAAATCTGATGTTTAAATGGTGGAAGAGGCAGTATTCTTCTGTGTCCTTGTGCCTATCCAGGGATGGCAACGAAATGGACTGATTCACATGCAACTCTGACTACCTTGGGCAAGAAGGATGGAACGGTACAAATTTGTAACTTTCCTGGGGTCATCCGGAGGAATGGTTCCTTATACAACAACACCGGTAGTTTAGAGATGCAATGAGCTGAGCATATCGCCACCAGGAACACAGTTTTCAGGGTTAACAAGCATAAGGACAGACGGCGCAATGGCCGAAAGGAGGGCCCTGCCAAAAATTGCCATAGTAAATTAAGATTCCACAAGGGGAACTGGCCACCTCGGGTGGCCAGAGGTACTTTACCCCTTTTAGAAAACGGGCCATGTCCAGATGCGCTGACAGGTGGGTTCCGTTCATTTCGCCTCTAAAACAGGAGAGCGCTGCTACCTGGACCTTCAAGGAGTTAAGGGACAATCCTTTATTCAAGCCATCCTGTAAAAAATCTGGAACCAGAGGGCTTTTGGCTGTCCGAGGGGCAACACCGCACTCCTCGCACCAGGCTCAAATACTCTCCAGGTTCGCACATACGCTAAGGACGTCTAACTTCCACACACAGAGCAGGGTGGTAACTACTGCCACCGAATATCCCTGCTTCATGAGGAGAGCCCTCTCAAAGGCCAAACTGAAAGACAAAAAGAGTCTGATCCTAGTGAAGGACTGGGCCTTGCAGGAGCAGGTCCCTGTGAGGTGGGAGGCACAGGGGGGATATCCACCAGATGTCTCTGCATGTCTGCATACCACTGGCAGCTGGGCCAATCCGGAGCCACTAGGACTAATCCCATGTGCTCGATCCTGCAAATGACCCTGCCCGGCCATGGCCATGGGGGGAAGGCTTGTAGTAAATCCTCTTCTGCCAGGTCTGAACCAGGGCGTTGATTCCCCAGGAACCACCAATCTCTTCTGCAACTGAAGAATCTGGAAACCTTTGTGATATGAGATGCGGCCAGCAGGTCGATGTGTGGGAGGCCCTAGGGATCTACCAGCAGCTGAAAGGCTCTGGCCAAAAACTACCCATTCTCCTGAATCCAGACTCTCCCTGCTTAGACAGTCTGCTCTGAAGTTGTCTTTTCCTGCAATGTGGGAGGTTGAGATCTGTAGATTCAATTCTGCCCATTCCATAAGGAGATCTATCTCCAGAGATGCTTGTTGGCTCTTGGTTCCTCCCTGGCAGTTGATGTAGGCTACTGGTGTTGCATTGTCAGACATCACACAGACCGCCTGACTCTGAAGTAAGTGGCTGAACTGTCAAGCCAATCTATCCACCCAGGCTTCCAGGCGGTTTATGTTCTAGAGCCTTCTTCCTTGGACTGTCCGTTCCTGACAGTGAGCTCCCCAATCTCAGAGGCTTGCATCTGTTGTGAGGACCAGCCAGTTCGGTGGGGACAGGTTTATATCCTTGCCCAGGTGAGCTTCCTAAATTCACAGGAGCTGAGAACATACTTCCATCAGTAGGTGGTGGCGAATCAAATAGTCTTGAGACAGCGGGTTCCAGTGTGACAGCAGGGAGCGATGAAGTAGCCGCATGTGTGCCCTCTCCCATGGTACTCTCTTCAGCGTTGACGCCATCAGAGGACCTGAAGATAGCTCTACACCTTGGGGGCGTATCGTGCTCGTCAACAAACATTCTTAGGATATCAACTTTCTTAACCTTGCCCTGCTTGGTGTTGAACCGGACTCCCAGATATTCCAAAGACTGGGAGGGCTTGAGGCTGCTTTTGTCCGTATTTATGACCCAACCAAGCTCCTGAAGCAGGGACGGACACTTTCTTCCAATGACTTCACCCAGATCAACCAGTCCAAATATGGGTGCACCAGGATTCCCTCTTTCCTCAGTGCCGCCGCTACGACCACCATAATCTTGGAAAATATTCTGGGGGCAGTGGCCAGGCCGACGGGCAGCGCCTGGAACACATAGTTGCAGCCCAGTACCGCAAAGCGTAAGAAATGTTTGTTCTTGCCGACTGGAATATGAAGATAGGCCTCTCAGAGGTCCAGGGAGGTTAGGAACTCTCCTGATTGTACAGCCATTATCACGGAGCACAGAGTTTCCTTGCAGAAATGAATTACCCCGTAGGTATCAGTTGACACTCTTGATGTACAGGATGGGAAGAACCGGGCTTGGTAAAGTCTGGGGAGGTCAACTCTCCCTGGGCCTCCTCACAGTACTGTCATAAGTAAGAATCTAGGTCAGACTGAATAGCCCTAATATGGCAAGCAGGGCAGAGAGAATGGCCCTTTTGTTTCTTTGCTGCTGGAGCCATTAGAGACGTAATTGCGAATTCAGCCAGCTTGTGCTTGAAGACTTTTTGAGTGCACAGATTTCGGGCACCTAAGTGGGCTGTGGCGAGGTCCATGTACAGCCCATATGCTTGGGAATTCTGCGCCTAAGAAGTCTACATAGATTGCGAGCACAGCCGGCGCTCACATTGCAGGCGCAGAACTGCCACGCACTGCACGTACTGAAACAGTTATGGAGGGCAATGCAAGGCGCATAAAACTGGTGTGCCAAGTCAGCCTAAAGCGGGGCCTAGCCCACCGGGGGAGGGGGCTGCTCGAATGCCCACTTCCCTTTACAGCAATGGATCAGGAGCGACATCAGTAAGGAGACTGGAGAAAAGCTTACCAAAACCCCTCCACTCTGAACAGAAATTTTTAACTTGCCTGGGGGCTCCGCTTACCTGCTGAGTACAGACTCTCTTCGGCTGCGGGGTGAGAGGGCTTTGGCCGTCACCGCCTTGCTCTGCTTCCTGCACCTGCTGCCTTTCAGCTGTTTCAGCAGCAAAGTCCACATCGGGAACCGGCTACTGGACCAAGGCACACCTCTGAGGCATCTCTGAAATCACCTCAGGAGAGGGACCTTGAGGTATCTCTGCAGGAAAGCGGGGCTCAATCTCTCTCCAATTTAAAGGTAAAATTTTCTCTTCTAAAAAGAGTACGGCGATCCCGATAGGGAAACGTCCATATCTGCTAAGAGACGGAGAGATAGTGGAGGGGTGAAGTCATTGCAGGGGTGTATCTAAGGTGACATTAGTTTTGAAACATGACTGTCTCCATCTGTTAGCACGGAAGAGCCCATTGGTCCTGAGTCCATCTGGCTACACTATAGGAAATCCTAATTTACCCCAGATGCCATTAACTAAGTTTTCAACTTCCTCTGAAATTTCAGTAAATCACCTTCCTCTCTTCACTATGCTGGTAAATTATTCTATGATTTAGAAACTCTTGTCGAGAGCCCAATTTTACAATCTCACATAGAAATAGGCTCTTACAGATGGAAGCTGTAACCAGTACCTTGAATTAGATCCTAAATTCCAACCAGGACAATGACAGCTCAACGGACCTAAGAGGTGATGGACAAATACCTCTCAAAACAAACATACAGCACATCCTTACTGGCAATTGAGGTAGTTTCAACAATAGCAGGGATGCTGATGCTCACCGTGAGCTTACCCATGATGATCCTTGCTGCAGTATTCTGTCATTCCTGCAATTTCCGATTAGTTCTATCTGGTAACTCCAAAAAGACTGCATTACAATAATCTACCTGCAACACCACCAGTGCATGTAGCACAGATTTTAAAGCCTGAAATTCCAAATAATGGTTTCAATTGCCTCACCATCTTTAACTTCAAATATCACAACTAGCAAGGAATGTATATCTGCCTCTCCAAGCTTAGAGTCCAATTTTACTGCTAATGATTTCACCACCTCTAACTAGTGCCAAAGACATCCTTTTAATATGTAGGAAGAACGGATTGATATCTGACATCTCTTGCAACACCTATTCTGATCTTATTTTCACATTTTTCTGGGATAGCAGGAGGGTTGTTTGGGTTTTTTTTAAAGATTTTATTTAAAAAAAAATCAAGTTGACACTAATAATTTGGCAAAATGCTATATCTGCATATTGTTGGAACATTTCAATGGAAATACCAAAAATATTAAATGACTGAGCAGCCTGTTAGAAATAACCATGACAGGCTTCTTCTTCTATTACATATTTTAAAACTTTTTTATATAAAACTTATACCAGCTGCCTCATGTCAGATTCTACAAACCTCAATTTTCACTTATAGGAGAACTGCAGGTTAAAACCGCAATTTACATTTTTACCTATTACTTAAATCAGCAGAGATTTAGATAACACAGGTGTAGTCTGCTTCAATCTATTTGAATATAAAATAATTTATAATATATATAACTATTAAAAGTGTGAAGTATTGTACTTACTCTGCAACCTTCTGAAAATAGCCTGCTGGTGGAATTATTTGGCCTGCAACACTAGGCAATGACTCAATAAAAAATGCAGCAATCTGTAAGGTAATGGTACAAATGCAGCGTTTTTGCATTACAAGCCAAAAGAAGCTGGAGAAAATAGTACTCTGCATCACTGGTGATGTAGTTTAGAACAAGGAAAGAAAGTTACTAGGCTCTATTTGCCTTTACTAATGTATAACACGAAATTAAGTATGGGACCTTTCATAGTATACACAAATCATTCTATAGTCTAAGACAGTAGATGGGGGAAGACCTAGAGGTCTTTCTGAATACTTGAGAGTGGGGGTGTAGTTGCACAAACAAGATCCTAAGATACTTTTCTGTGCAAAGGAAAGAGAGAGGGAGCTGGAAGCATTTATCTTTTGGCTGTGGAGTGGGGACCAAACTATATGTTAATGTGGCCCAACTCCATCAAAATCTGGAAGGTTAGTTGGACCATGTTAACACTTCTTGGGTATGAACACTGGATAGTACATCCGATGTTAATATCTGGTGAGTTGATTTAAACATTTTTTTCTAATATGTATGCACATTAGTATTCGTATCAGTTTCCTGGTAACTTTAAGGCGCATATGGGTCACTTGGAAGTAGTTGGAAAATCAGTTCACTGTTGCTCATTCCTAGATGAAGGAAATGGCAATGGACCAGTCTGCCAAAAACTTGTCTAAACTTAGCTGTGCCATTAACTTTTCACCACATCCTCTGGCAACAAATTCCACAGCTGATAAAAATTCTTACATTTTGTGTTTAACTCTTGTAAATAGCACTTGCTAACACATTTTCTGCATGGCCTTTGGTTGATGCCTCAAGTTAACGCTAATGCCTATTAATACAAAGGCCCCTTAGTGCTCTCAGCATTAGTATTTAGGACAGAGCAGCCTGAAATTATACATTTGCATATACTAGGTCTCCAGTCTGTGCTTGTTATGAATAACCAGACTGGCTAGAGATGCTCCTAAGGACGAGGTTGAGAAGTGTTGGTGCAGAGTCTACTACAGCTGGTAGAATGCTCTCTGCAGTGATGTTTCCAATATGCTTTTATAGCTAGCTAGTCTTGTTCTTTGTTTCCAACTCTAGCATCAAGGCCCAGTCTGTCTAATTTTTAGGATACATAGACACTGATTACATCTCATAAATGTGAAATTATATCAAGTCCTTAATACTGCTTTCTACTGATCCTATTCTATGAGGCTTGGTCATCTTCCATCTTGTACCTATTTGTAGGAAAATTCTCAAGAGTGTCCCAAAATGTTAAATCTTAAAATCGCCACATTTTCAGCAACTCTATTGTGGTGTGTTTGCTAGAGTACAGGCAAGATCAAACCTACCTTGCGATTCTTTTTGTGAGCCTCATCGATGACTTTTTTCACATCACTGGCATAAGCTGCAGCTGGATCTTCGTGATCCTCTCGGTACAGCCCTCTGTAAGTATCGGGGAGAGATGCCTGTGTACAGGAATGGCATATTAACATAAAGGCAATTCCTCCAAGCATATTCTGAAATTAGCAGTGGTTTTATATGCTGCCGTACATACCACATGAACCCATTCTTTTTGTCCTTCCAACTTTCTGAATTTATATGGACTTATGTCAATCAACGATGTCAGATGTCCATGATAAGCACTTAAAAACAAACACAAAATCCAAACTATTTTATTTTTAGACTGGTTATCTAAAGAAATATACTGTGCACAAAATAAATATAAAACAGGCAATACTATCCCTCCCAGGAGATCAGTGCTATGACAGCAATAGGTAGATGTAAATATTTTGTTTATGATGGTTGTCAATATGCTGTAACTTGCCCAGAATAGCTTCTAGCATTGGGTGGTATATAAAGTAATGTAAATAAAATGTCAGGGCTTTCTCCCTCTCTTATCAACCGTTGAACTTTATCTAGTGAGAATGAACTGAAAACAACTTCCAAACCTCTAAGACAGTTGATAATTAAACCAAAAATTGTATCACTGCAACTGCAATTATGGTATTGAGGTGGAGCATGAGAACAACAAAACTCATCGATTACCACCACTACTCAAATAATACAAAATTCATTAAAGTAGAGGCAAAGCTGATAAATTAACCTAAATACTAGGCTTCATCGACATGAATAAACCTCTTTAGGCTCAGCTTTCTTTATAATCATCGGTCAATAAGATTGTAAAAGTGCAACTTAGTGTTTAGTGAACATTACAATTTTTTTTTTTTATATTACAACTAAAAATCAATTTTGCAACGTAAGCCAAAAAATGTCAGTGAATCAAAATGCTGCTCATAATCCATTTTGTAGTCTTGAGCTGTAGGCTCCTTCTTGCTGTGAGCCTTTTCTGCGCAAGACTCTGGAAGCAGTCTAGCTTTGGACAGGGACAGATGTAAGCGAGTACTGCCTTTTTACATTCCTTGGATGTCAAACATCTAATGTAGTACTTGGAGGTGACAATCTGTTCAGAAATCTGATTGCTTGTTTGTGCTCCATGGTAGCGGTGAAGAGGGAGCACTGGTTATGCAGGCGACGATAGGGTTAAGGAAGTCGTTACAGTCACATATGTGGCTGCTGAGGTAGCTTTGCTGAAACATACTAGACCGCATTCCTCAAGGGCTCAGGCGGTATAGTGGGCGAGATTACTGCGTGGCGATGTCAGCTTTGCATACTTTTTTTTTTTCCCCCCGAGCATTATTGCTTGGATGTTCAGGTTAGGGAGGATGCCACTTGTGTGGACAGTTTTGATTGGACCACTGGCAGCCTTCCTCCCTTTTTGGAATTAGCTTTGGTACATCCCACTGGTGGGGACTGACCTGCCAAAATGCAGAGGAAGGAGAAATTACTACTTATCTGATAATTTCCTTTCCTCTGAGGGCAGCTCAATCCCATACCTGACCCAGGCTGCCAAGATTTACTGTTTGGTTAGCTTTTTTTCAGGGCAAACACTGCAGTGTATGATCCCTGCTCTTCGTTTGACTAGCAAGTGGCTTTTCTAGCCCCTTAATTACTGCATGTATTACTTCTTTTGTCTGCGCTTGTTGTTCCCATTGGTTTGGAAGCAGGAGTGGTTAATTGTTACTGCTAATGTTCAAGTATTATCAGTTTGTCCACAGTTTGGCTTTTCCATTAGAATACTGGCTGGCTGATGTCTGAGCGGGACTATATATCCGGGACATCAGCTTTTGCACGGTTTCCATCTGCTGGCAGAGGTGCATAACCCACTGGTGGGGACTGACCTGCCCTCATGAGAGGAAAGGAAATCATCAGGTAAGTAGTAATTTCTCCTTTTTGGTGGATAGCACTGAATAATATCATAGCCTGTTATGGATGATACTTTCAAGGGACATTAACTGTTATACCACAGAAAGGTGGAAACTATTAAAAAGTTCAGCTTCTCAGGGATACAAATAAAGCTAGATATATAATGTAAAAAACAAGTAGCGAAAGTATGGTTATCATGTAAGTGGATGGATATTGGACACTTCTGCTAAAGGGATTTTATACAGATGAGGGACATCTTGTTTGACAGAAGCTTGCTCTCGGCCACTGAAAATTGCTTTGTAAACAGGTTCAACTGTATAACAGTTTTTCAAATAAAGCTGTTAATTATTGACCTTTCATCTACCAAAAGCATATTATACTTACTGGTCTAAAACGATGACATCCTGATGCTTAGTATACTGACGTGCTAACCGCAGGGCAAGGTCATTCGCTTCTGATCTGAGAGACAAAACAGAAAGCTGTTCCACTGAAGGGATAATAATATTTTGGGTTCTAAACTTAGGCAGCAGTGAGGTTCATATTCAAAAGCCATTTAGACGGATAACTCAAGTTATTCATCTAAATAGCAAATATGGCATATTCAGCCACTAATTTAGATTTTTTAAAAAGGGGGTGCTTTGGGTGTTCCAGGGAGGGGCAGAGATATCCGGCTAACCTAGCTGAATAGAGTATATCCAGTGAGGTAGGCCTGATAAGTTATCTGGCTTACTGAATATGAAGCCCCCTTAAGACCAGCGCTCACCAACCCATAGACTTCCTTCATTCAAACAACATAACAGGAAGTGACCCACATGCTGCTCGATTGCTTTCCTACTGCTGTGCTGATTCCACAGCGCTCTTCAATATTCATGGGCTGTCTGAGCTGACCTTGCACTGCACGAGATTATGCCAGTGACCTTGTTTTCAGTGCAGGCTGCATCTGAGTGAGGGGAGCTCTCAGAAGATGGATTACTGTGAGAGGATTCTCTTCCCCCCACCAAGCACAAAGCAACACTACTAATAGTGGTATTGTTGCTACTTTGGCAGTTAGCCCCTCCCCCTCCAAGCACAAATCTTGTCAATTCCTGCTCTCTAAAATTTCAATTAAAAAAGACAAACCCTAAATATATTGCTGCTCATATGTTTCCAATGTGGGGTTTGTTTTTTTTGTTGGTGGCAACTTTAGGGAGTGCTCAATGGATTTTTATTTTACATTCAGACAGTTCAATCTAGAAGCCATGATGTAGCAGTTTTTACTACCTAATTGTCATGGCTACTGAGTCCATGGTGCATTAATCATCAGAGACAATGATATTATTTGCACGGAGTCAGTTACTACGCTTAACAGAAACATGGGGGTAATCTGCAGGGAGAAGCAGTTACTATTATAAGGTTGCTGGGCATACTGGATGGCCCATTTGGTCCTTTTCTGCCATCATTACTCTGTAAATTTCATTTTTAGAATTAAAAATTCTAGAAATATCACCTATGACTTTCAGTTTATTTTCTGGATTTAGGAAAATACTGTCATCTAGCAGTGTCCTTATGTCTATACTAATTATCTGTGTGTTGCTATATATTAAACATGAATTGAGTTTTTATATTTTTATTGCATGTGAAGTGTGGGCGATTTATCAGCAACACCTTATGTGCCTCAAAGGACCGCCAAATGATGCATTTGAAAGATTCTCTATATAACGTGGAAAGATCACCGCAAACACCAGGCAAGCTTACTGAAGCAAACGTCATCTGCATCAAGTCAATGCTCATCAAAACCTCCACTTTGCTGGATTGGCTACTGTGTGCAGATGCCCAGCTCTCTAAACAGGTTCACAACTCATTCATGGGCAAAGCTCTCAAGCCAGCCAGAGGAAACATTACAAAAAGACATCTCAACAGTATGGCTGAGGAGGAACTGGCTACTAACCAGCTATCAGTGGCACAGTTCCTTCAAACTAGCAGCAGCCTGATTTAAAATAAAGCAGTTGATATGGAAGTGGAAATAGTCGAGGGGGAAAAAAAAAGAAAAACCCAAGTCTTTGAGCTCCTCTCCTCAGTGGAACAACTGGCAACTTTTATGGGCAGACCTGTTATTCAAGGATTGGATTTCAAATCACAGCGGTAGACCATGGTAGAGATCAACGTCAAGTTGACAGATTATCCACTATTTCATATCCAAAATGCACTTCCATTCTAGAACTTAAGTAGTTTATAGTCAAATTATGGCTAAGCACCAGCTAATATGCGCCGCATATCAGTTAACAACAGATAACATAACAGTTTTGTAGACCTACCCGGAATTCAGAAAATAGTAGATGCACAACTTTTCTGGCAGTGTTTTGGAAAGTCGTCTTGCATACTCTACCAAATTGTCATGGAGGTAGCGTGTATTTGTATTTAACAATTTGCTTTGTTCGTGCTCTGCCTTTATTACAATAGGGTGGCAGTGCCCAACTGAAAGAGAGAAGGGTAAAAATCAGGGTCCATACTTATTCCAGTAGGATGCTGTTGTCCTAATCCTCCCTACACCATGAATCTCAGCTGCAACTAACATTACCATCTATTGCCACAGCAGCTATTCTGGAAGTTGACATGATCCGAATCCTCCTTGTGTATTCAGAGCCTGGTGCAGAAAAGTGTCAGGGAGCGCATACGGCTCCCTGACACTTTACTGGATTTTTACCACATTTTTTTAAGCCTTGAAATTCTGGAACTCTTGACAGGCTCTGTAAACTCTCCTGCAACTTAGGACATATGGACCCATCTGCTAGTGATTTTTACTTACCATGGGAAACATTGTTGATACAGTCAAGGTACTGTCTTCCCTTTTCGTCATATATATACTGCCCTTCAGCCCGTACAATCTTCACGGGATCTTCTGGGAAAAAGAGCTTGCAGGCTGACCTGCAGAGACCACACAAATCTGTACATAAAACTAGACTCTTACCTTTCTAGATCATCATCTTTTCATTTATGACTGGATCTTAAATGCTAACATTTTTACAGAATGCAAAAAATCATAAGTCACAAGAAAATAACTTATACAACCAGGATCATTTTGCCAGTGTCAAAATGTAACAATTTTCATTGTCAAACTAGTACAATATTTGTGTTCAGAGGACAAACAGGTAAGATACAAAGGGCTAGAGATAATTCACTTTGTTACTCCACAGAATATACAGTGTAATTAAAAGTAATATGCAGTATGTGAGTTTGGTGGGCTTGTTGGGGCAGGTAGCCAGGGTATGTGCTGCATCTCTCCTCTGCAATGCTCTTTGTAGCAAGTACAAACAGGCTCAGTATGTGATCCCTCAAGTTCTAGGCGAACATCATTTTCTGCATTTACTATGTCGCCAACCACTGCCTAGTGTCTGGGTTAGAAAGACCAATTTAAGTTGGCATGACCTCTCCTTGGTAGGTTTTGCATTGTCCTAACTTTAAAAATGAAGCACATAACACTATATACACGGAATTTTTCAGGCTTTTCAGGAAAGTGCCATTAGTGTTAACAGCAAATGTAATCAACTCTGCAGTTTCAGTGCAAAACAATGGCATGGCTGCATTGTGCATCCATGAAAGCAATGGGTAACTACAGAGCAGCGGTTACAATCTGAAACAGTAGAAGCATTACAAAAGCATCAGGCTTCAAGAAGGCCAGAGTGAAGTGGGTGTTTGCAGTAACAATAATTCACTAACCTTAGTGGCTGTGCAGATTATAACAGCTTGTTTGTTAATAAGGCGTAGAAGCAAGATGGCAAGGCCTGAAATGGCCTACTAGCGGAGGTGCTGGAGGCCACGGTCAATGTAACAGTTTTGGGGAAAGGGGAGCTGGTGTTGGCTTACACATGTGCCCAAAGGGAATGAATCTTAAATGGGCAGACTGGATGGGCCATTATCTGCCATCACTGACTTAAAGAAAACTTCTAGAACGTTGCTCTATTCAAACATTTGTTTCCATCTACAGCACCAGCTTGCCTCCCGTTTCTGTCTTTCTACATCATCTTTTTAAGTGATTTTTTTCCCTTCTATAATCTCACCTTTCAATTGCTTGTACATTTTCAGACACAAATTTAAACAGCCAAATCTTGGTCATTAAGCTACACACAGCCTGTGTTGCACTCAGCCCAAGCAACCCCAACCCTAAAAATACTTGCAAGCACAACCTCTCTCGCACAGCCACACCCATGCTGTCACAGTCACTGCAGGCTCAGACCCTGGTCCCCTTCCATTTCCAGCTTCACAAAGACTCCCCTCCGCTCCAAAAAGAGGCACTAGGGACGCACTAGTGACCCTAGCGCCTCTTTTTGCTGCTGGCCCTCATTTGAATACAGAATCGCACGCACAGAAGAGTGGACTTTTACTGTATCGGCCCATTACTAATATATTTTAGCTGCTGGGTGGTCTAATTTCTCCACAGGCAGTTATTTTTCAGTTTTTCTTTAGGCTTGGTTCTCATAAGGCATTTCCTTAAGACAGATGAGTCAGTTTAAACATCAGACTCTGTCTGCAACTGGAAGTGTAATTTTCAAAGTCACTTTAATGTGTTAAAAAGTGTTTTCCCCACACCAATGGACTTTTACAAAATTGCCTGTCCAGTAAGTGAGTAAAGTACATTTATAGGGCCTGTCTAAGTGTAAGTTTATGTACAGTGAACAGAGGTAGTCCAGGGGGACTGAATTTGGGAGGGGGTTTGTATTTATTTTCAAAAGTATGTATGTAAACTTTCAAACTGTGCATAAAATTAGCAGGTGTAATTGCTTGTGGGGAGTGGTAGTGGGATAATTTTCCTTTTGAAAACTGGTGAAAAGGCTGTGGGCTGTTTCCAAACCTGTCATTAAATTTTTTGTTTTTTGGCTGTAACAGAGGTCAGCTTCCACAGGAAATCACAAGTAAAGACTCTGTAGCTTTCACGTTGTACTCATTGCAGTAAAAATAGCTAGATTAAAAAAAAACCAAACCTGCAGATTTTGTAGAATCTCTAAAATCTTTCCATAAAGTAAATAACTTTAGCTGAGCTAGGCTCTTTGTTTTTACAATTTTTATGTACAAGTATCCCTAGTTGTGGAGTTGTTTCCTGGTTTCCACATGAATCACCATCTTTGTTTCATTGTGTTTTGTCACAAGGGTTGTTGAGTAAAGGTGATGGTAGAGCACTGGATCTGGGCCCCAGCCGGAAAGCCTTCTATAGCACAGCTCCAAAAGGAGGCAAATCGCATGTGCAGCTGCCAGCGCCGGACTCGTGGTGGTTTTGGGGATTAGAATCATTGGGTGAGAGGGGGAAAAGTGTGGCAGCAGCAATGAAAGGTTGAGAGAGCCATTGGTGTTTCATGGAATGGGGGCAGGGAGAGGCAGTGAGGGATTCAGGATGGGGGGGGGGGGGGTGGAAACAGAAAAAAGGGCATGAACTAGTGGTGGGAGGATGGGGGGGAGAAAAAAGAGCACGAGCGGGATAGTGAGTGTATGGGGGAAGAGGAATAGCTGCAGTACAGTGGTAGTGGTGGGAAGGGACATGGGATGAAGGCAAAGGAGGGCCCTGAGGGGAAAATGATATTTACTTTGTTTGTAGTTGGCCCCTCCACCTTTCCCAACTGCCTCTTAAAGTCAACACAAAGAAAAGGCAATGGAGAGTAACAATTAATACAACAATGAAGTTAAATTGAAGGGAGGGAACCTGGGTGCAGAAGCAGTGGTAAGCAGTAGTAATGTCTGATGAACAGGCTACAAACTGCATCGTCTTTTGAGGTCACTGGCAATGTACAGCGCCATGATGCTGTGTTCTGTATGCGGAGTCACTACCCAGGAACAAGACCATGGAGTCATTGTGGAAACACCAGTGCAATCCTTGGGTCAGAGTGTGGTGCCAGTCAAAAAAAAAAAAATTCTTGGAATGATCCACGAAGGAATGGAGAATTAAACGGAAACTATCCTATTGCCTCGGTAGCGAGCCATCGTGCAACTGCACCTTATGTACTGTGTGCATTATAGTTACCCCCCTTTCAAGAAAGATGATGGAACTAGACAAGGGGGCGAAGGAAGGTGACAAAATGCAAAAAGGCATGGAACGTCTCCTACGATGAAAGGGGATGTAGGCTAGAACGCTTCAGTCTGGGGAAAAAGAGGGCTGAAAGAGGACATGAGACGTTTATAAAATGAGTGAGGTGGAAGAGGTAAATTATAGAATGGTTATTTACCCTTTCAAATAATACTAAAAGGTGCAGGGAATGCCCCCCCCCCCCCCTTCTAACAACCAGCAGATTCAAAACCGATCATAGGAAGTACTTTTTCACGCTGGGCACTATTAAGCTGTGGAATCTCTTTCCAGAGAATGTGATCAAGGCAAGTGGCAGAGCAGGGTTTAAAAGAGGTTTGAACAGATTCCCGCAGCAGAGTCCCCAGCACATTATTAGCCAGGTAGACTAGCGAAAGTTATTACTATCCCTGGGCGAGAGTAACAGGAATTAGAGCTATGGTGTGAGATGGGCCACTACCCAACCCCATGCTAAGCTCGATGGATGTTGGGCTGACTCAGCAGGACATTTTGGAATACATTCTAACCCCAGGCAAAGGCAGTAAAACATTAATTGTATTCAGATTCTTCTTTTTATGACAGTTTCCTAAGAATTTCCATTACAACTGTTTACAGCTATAGCCTGGACTTTAATCTTAATTCCAGCAGCATTGGCAAGCAATCCTACCAAGAAAATGAGCAGGGGAGGCACTTAGACTAGCAATTGCAGCTCATTATTTTGACTACCATCCAACTACTTTTTTTTTTTTTAAATAGAATGTTTAACCCTCCTCAAATAGTTTCATGTCACTAGTAGAGCAGGGTGGCAGTGTGGTAAACCCCCATATTGGTCAGGTTTCCATTCCTAGCAGCAACCAACCTCATCTTATAGTTCAAACCCTACACTTGATCTTATCTAAAGAGACTGAGAAACAATGTGGTGAGCCAGGGTAGGCCCCGATGAAGAGACACGGGGGCTTGTTGGCTATTCTTTCAGATCTTAATTTCATCCACTATACCTACCCACTAAAAACAAAAGTGTAATTCTTGTTTTTAACCCATTATCTGAAGGTGGTTTCTCTACCAAAAAAAAGCACACTTACAAGTAAATGGCATGGGGAGAAACCAGTATGGGCTTAGTCTCGTGCTACTCCCCCACAATTATCAGATTTTGCATAGCTGTAGGTGTGTTACAAATTTATTTTCATAAGTGCTGCTGTGAAATGTCTTGTTCCTCCCCCCAGCAAGAGTAGAATCTAACCTGCCCTTTTGTGTCTAACGTTCCGGAAGGGCATGTATTAGCTGCACACTTTTCTCCTTGCTCCCTTGTGCACTCTAGAATTTATTTATTTAATTCTTTTCTATACCGGTATTAGTGGTTACATCATACTGGTTTACATCCGAACTGAAGGTAGAAAGTACATCAAACAAGGGACAGGGGACGGGACTACAAGGAACAGGAGAGAAGGGTCGCCGGAAACTGGCAAACGCGATCAGAATAAAGAGATAACATGTTAAACGATGTAACATAACGTAGAATAAATCATTCCTATTGTGGAGAATCATGGGGTTACACTGGGGGGAAAATGGGAAACACAGGTCAAAGGGGCACCTCAATGCCATGCTGGCACTATGGTGGTATAGGCCTGAAGTGTTGGGTGTGGAAGTGCTAGTCTCCCAAGAGAGGAGTCCATCTGCGATCCATTGCCCAGCTTACCCAACCAGCTGCCTGCGTAGCTCCAGTGTCTTTTCCCTGCCATACAATTCCCTGTTCATGCTTTGTACACGGACAAAACCACTCGTCAGGCCAGTGAGCTGCTCTCAGCCAGGTATCCTGGTGGCAGAGCAGGGAACCATAGGCACAAAGTCAAATATTAGCTGTGTCCTTGCATCTTCTTTCTCCAGTGCTTTTCTTTGGTGCTTTGACCACAACTGCTTGAGAGAAACACAGGAACTAAGCCAAGGCCCAGTATCCACCCAGGGCAGTCCTATTTCTTTCTCCTGGAGCAGTAGTATCAGACCTGAAATATAAAATTATTGTATGAGAACCTCAATTATATTTCACAAAAAAAATATATAGTATGCTGTTAAAAAAAAAAAAAGTGTATTGAAAACAGAGCGATTGAAAAAATGAATTTAAACCCCTCATCTAACAAGGAGACTAACGGGCATGGTCACTACCTGCTCCTTCTATGCCCCTAGGCAAACTGCAGTAGTAACTCCTCCTCCTCTCCGTCCCGTTGGACAGACGAACCTTCAACAATAGGCAGTCTTGCTTCTTGTAAAATATATTCCTAGAAAGCCAATGCTTTGTAAACAACAGATCTGCAGAGTTACAGGTTAGGACGCACGCTACCACACCGCTCCCTTCCCTGCCTTTGTAGCAGGACAGGAATGAAAACAGCAAATAAATATAAGGTGATTCTTTTTTTTATTGCAATAACTTAGTACATTTCTTAGAAAGTTTTGGGGAAGTGAATACTCCCTTTCTCCGATCAAGGGACAGTAAAATTCCGGGCGGGTACAGCAGATCACCCTGCCTCGCGCGCGCTGAGCTTAGAAATGCACGCGGTTCGGCTCCGTTCTTACCCTCCACCGAGTGCCCAGATCCTATTCCATAACCCCCCCCCCCCCCCCCTATAAACTCTCGCCCTCACCTACCTCCAGGCTGGCGGCGAGAGCGAGGAAAGACGCGCGCGATTGGCTGCACTGCCTGCAGGGCGGAAATGCCTCAGTGCCGGGCAGGAGAGCAAAAGCCTCCTCCAACTCAGCAGCAGCAGCAGGACGGAGGCCTCCGCCGATTGGCTGCAGGCCCGAAACCCAGGGGGCAAGGAGCCCAAGCTCCGCCTTCTCTTGCCCTGTCGTGTACTCACCCGGGCGCAGCTGATTGGTTGTGGCATCCGCACATGCTCTCGCTCCTTTTTTTTTTTTTTTTCTCGTTCAATCATCCTTCTGCCTGGCATCTAGCGCAGGACTCAAGCGCAGTTCTTTCCCCTTCTCCGTCTCTCTGCTCGGAAGCGATTTGCAACGATCTGATGATTATGGCAAGGTAAGTACAGCGTTTGGGATTTATGTGGGTGCAGACTGATAGGATAGAGTGCCTAGGAGCATGCAAACAGCCCTTACCTCCTGCCCTCAATGATTTCTCAATTTGCTTTTACCCTTAAGGACATTCTTACCTACATTAATCAGACGGGCATAGACACTGCTTATTGCAGTAGGAGCATGGGATTTCCTTAATGTCTTGCTATTTGCCAGGTACTGGTGACTTGAATGGGCCATACTTAGAGAGGGGATGGTGGGCTTAGTGAACCCTTGCTCTAACCCAGTATGGCATATCTTATGTACTTAAGCTATCCCTCATGGAGTGTATACCCTGGAAGAGAGGAGTTATGATAATACAGACCTTCAGCTACCTGAAATGTTTTAGTGATGAACAAGCCTTAAACCTTTTTTCTGTTGGTAAGACATCAGTAGAACGAGGGGTCATTAAATGGAACTCCAAGGACAACACGGGACCCACCTCAGGAAATATTTCATCACAGAGAGACTGGCGGAGGCTTGGAATGCCCTTCCAGAGCAGGTGGTGAAGACAAAAACAAAAAGAATTCAAAAGGGCATGGGATAAATACTGGCTCCCTAAAGGCTAGAGGATGGAAATGAAGAAAAGAGTGCATAGGGGTAACTTGCTGGTGGGGTGCTTACTACCCTTTCCCAATAAGCCTTATTTATTTAATACTTTTATATACCGAAGCTCGTGTGGACATCACCTCATTTTATTTAAGGTTTTTATATACTGGCATTCATGAAGCAATCACATCATGCCGGTGTACAGTTGAACAGGGGGTGTAAAATACAGTGGAACTGAACTGGTGCAGAAGAAATAGCAGTTACAAGAGCAAAAAGAGGAAGAGGAAAAAACAGGGAAGAAGAAAGTTACATTATAACAAAATAACTATTTAAATTAAATTAATGAAACTAAGAGACTTAAAAAGACTTAAAACCCTGGCTTCTCAGCCAATCTTTTAAAGATAGCACTCAATGACTTTAAAAATTCTTTATATTCTGCCATTTTTCAATCTCCCTGTTACAATGATACAGATGCCCTTCAATGCTTCATGAGTTATATGTACATCTATTCAGGGTTCTATCCTGTGTTATCTTGTTATACATTCTCCTGTTGTATTTACTTTCGTTAATTTTAAATTGTAATCTTCATACATCGTTCTATGTAACATGTTGTTTCTGTATGTAAACCGGAGTGAAGGCAACTCTGCTATACCTCAGTATATAAAAAATGCTAAATAAATAAATAAATAAATAAGAGAAGAGAAGAGAAGAGAATAAGGAGAGAGGAGAGTGGATAGGTAGAGAGGGTGAGGCTATAGGAACAGTAAACTGCCTTGATACTATTGATGCAACCAACATTGCTCTCTGCTCCAATAGCATATGCCTGGGGGGGCAGAGTGGATGGGTCCTTTTCTGCTGCTATTTCAATGCTGCTCTGATCACTCACATTGAAATTTAGAATCTCTATTAACACCTCAGCAAGACAGGATGCAACCACATTTTTAGTAAGATTCTTTAGGTGGAACAGTCCTGCCAATATTTCAAGGTGTCCAAGAGAACACCACATCACTTATTGTGAACCGCAAACTGGAAGAGAGCACAGAATGGACTGCTACAGATCTCTAACAGAAAATACAAAATGCAGACACAAAAACTGAAATGATAAGCTCAGGAAGCCAGACTATGCCATGCAGTGCAACACTGGACAAATAGAAACCTAAAAGCATTAACTCCAGCAGCCATGACAACACCACTATCCTGACAGCGTCACGCCTGCCCATCTGTACCAACATATTAAAACCCTCACACACAAAGCAATTAAGACAAGAGCATGTAATTGTTTAATAAAAGCTGAACCCTTCTCATCCAAACGCTATCGTCACTAAATGACCTATAGCTGAGCTGAGATGGTAATAGCCAAGCCCCTGCCACTGCTGCCCACCTTGTCCCAAGCAGGGCAGCATCCCACTAGACCCCTTGCCTTGACCCCAAGCAAGGGGGCCTAGCGCTGTCCTTGCCCTGATGCACCCCTGCACCACATCCACTGCCCCCAGCTCAGGTACCTACCCCTTCCCCCCCCCCCCAGCTGTGACAATAGAGTCAATACATACATAGACATTTGTTAGGCTGAATATCTGAAATATACACACACACACACACAATAAACAAATGGCAACTAACATACATAGCAAACTACTTAGTAATATGTTATGTATCCCACAGGCCTAAGCAAAAACACTATCTCGAGATTTGAATGCATGGGGCACAGTGCCATAACCATGATGCAAACCTGCCCAACAGTATGGTTACAAGGATGGGAGGATGGGGAATGAGGCCACCCTCAAAAAGGCTAACTGCCCAGATGTCATCAGCCTGCATCCCTTGCTTCCCCTCCCAATCATCGCCACATTCATAAGTCCCAGGAGGGCCCAGCACAGTGCAAGGAGGGGAAAGGAGG
Source organism: Rhinatrema bivittatum (assembly GCF_901001135.1). Classification (NCBI taxonomy): domain Eukaryota; kingdom Metazoa; phylum Chordata; class Amphibia; order Gymnophiona; family Rhinatrematidae; genus Rhinatrema; species Rhinatrema bivittatum. Next base: position 44,575,914 of record NC_042632.1, on the reverse strand, counting down.
AGGGGCACCTGTGTAGCGTGCCGATGCCCCGGACTCCACACCCCCCAAGGTCTGCTGCGCGATGATGATGCGTGGCGCCCAGTTACAAGGGGAGCATGGAACCACATATTTTCATCTACACTGAGCAAAATACAAAGATCAGAGGTATACATGTCCCAAAGAGAAAAATCAAATTTCCCAGAGAAAAATCAAAGACTTCACGTAAAAGAATGAGCAGGAAAAGAAAATAAGTATAATCCCGGGGGAAAGGGGAGGAGTAGCCGAGTAGTGGGTTGGGAACCAGGGGAACCAGGATTCAAATTCCTCTACTGCTGCTTGGGAAGTGACTTACATCTTCCATTGCTTCAGGGACAAAACTTTGACTTATATTCCACTTTTTCAGCAAACACAGATCACATTCAGGTACCTGGAGGGTAATTTCCCTGCCTCTAGAGGGCTTGCAACCTAAGCCCATCTGAAATTCTGTGGTACAATATGTTGCTTAGGCAGTGGAGTAGTGGCATAGGCATAGGTTGGATGGGCTGTGTGTGTGCATGAGTGAGGGGAAGGTGAGTGTTTGAGTCCGTGATTGAGTGGGCTTTCTGTGCAAGCGAGTAGGTGTGATTGAGTGAGCGGACTGGGGGTGGGGGAATGGCCCACTTCCTCCAGTCTCTGCTATGACCTCTTCCTCCATGCCTCCAACCCTTCTGTACCCCTTCCCCTTCTCTTTCCTCCCTCCCCCTTTCACATCCCCACATCTGGCAGCAGTTGCTCCTCCTCTGCTTCACTCTACAACCTGACTCCAGTTCTCCTGAGCTAAGAGTAAAGAACCAGTACATAGCCCTGGATGTGGAGGAAAATGTGGAACCGAGAGGAAGAGGAATCAGCACTAAAACCCCAAAGCTGCAGGCTCAGCCACTACTGCACCTAAGGTAATGGTGGTTACAGACTCCCATCTGGGGGCACACAGAGGCATCCATCTGTCACCAGAAACGACCTGGGAGGTGGGCCGTGAAGAGCCAAGACATTATGGCGAGATGGCACTGTCCACTTCCTCCCACTTTGGCACAAACGAGACTGCTAGGTACCACATGGAGCATAGCAAAAGGCAGGCTCTTTCAACAGAAGGAAGGCTCCGGAATGAGGCGGGTTGGGTTAAGGGGAAAAGGGATTAAATATTTCTTTACAGAAAGGGTGGACACATGGAACGGCCTCTCGGTGGAGGTGGTAGAAACAAGGAAGGTACTGGAATTCAAGAGAACAGAGGAGAGCTGAGGGAGAAGCTGAGCAAGAGATGTGGATGGGCTGTACGCTCTGTATCTGCTGTCATGTTCTCCGTTTCTAAATTAGGAAGGGCTTTCAGGGGGTGTGGGACAGGGTCACATTTGGGATTTTTGTCTTAAGAAAGGCATTGGGGACTAGAAGGCTAGAAAGAACGTTGCTCGTTAAGGTGTAAACATTTTTCTAATTCATGGTGCATCATGGTACTTCTGTAATGCTTTTTGTTATAGAAATGAGATGCTTCATTTTACAAAGTATGATTATAAACAACACACAACTAAAATCTTGCTGTTTCCTGTGGATGATTGTGTATTGGGGTGGGGGAGGAATTTGATTTGTATTTATTTTCATTAACTGTCATGTGGGTATTGCTGTTTGCATTTTTTGAAATTTGTTGTTAATTGCCTATTTATTTTGCTTGTTGATTATTTGTATGTATGTTTTGTTCCACACACTGGCACCTCAGGGTGAGTAAGCAAATATCATTAAATAAATCATCATATGTATTCTACCCTCCCAAACTGAACAAGGTATTTTGGCAGAGGACAGACACACTACTGTGTGAAACAAGGTAATGCTTACAATACCCGATAAGCTCTTTGCTGTCCTTCATCAAAACTAATGATGAATGCAGTGAGGCAGACAGTGTTCTATAGTAATGATACACATTTATCTGTTATAGTGCTAAAGACCCACCAACTAGCAAACAGACCTCAAACTGCTGATCAGGACAGCCGACTGTTAGTATAGCCTAAGGAGTTCATCATTAAGTGCCTTTCACTAGCTTCTCTCTAAGTCTAAGGGTCTGATTTTCAAAAGCATTTATATGTTTAAAACTGGGTTTTACATGTTTAAATGCCCTTTACCTGTATTAAGTGGCTTTTGAAAATTGCTACCATAGTATGCATAGTTCCCTCTAAGCTGAGCGTGTAAGCCATTGCTCATCCATTTCACAGCATCACTCAGGTTTTACATGGTCACTCACACATTTTTCTTTATGCTATATACAGAAATGCAATGCCTAATACTGGCGCTCAAAAATTGTTGGTTTAAAAAACATTGTTGCTCACATGAAAAATAATATGCACACACCTAGTCACTTCCTTGGAGGGAGCATTGATAGTATGTTACATTTACATACATAACGCCTTTGACAATTCACCTGTACCAGTGCTAGCAGTATCTATTTTTTTTTCCAGGTGTGTGTTATACCACATACTGGCCAGCAGAGGCCACCACAGTAGCACGCCACCCTCCTCCCTCCCTCCCTCTCACCTTGGGGTCCAACTGCACCAGTTCTGTGGCACATGTAACTCCGATAGATGGAAGTTCCAAACCCAGATCCTGCGCATCGCACTGCATAGCGCTGTGACCTAAGTCACAGGGATAGCCCTTGGCAATAACTCTATATAAATGATGAAGATGGAAAAATTTGGAATACATTGAAATAGTGATTTATAAAAATAAGCATAAGCATTTTTGTATATAATGAGATTATTGGTTTGTGTATAGAAATCACAGCTCATTCCACTACTTGGATGTCATACATCATAGGCAAAAGCACAAGGGTTCCCAACCCAGTCCTCAGGACACAGCCATCTAATCTATTTTTTTTTTCAGGGCATCCACTATGAATAAGGATGAGATTGATGTGCATGCACTGCCTACAATGGAAGTAATGGATGCAAATCAATCTCGTGAATATGAGGCTGGGTTTAGAATCAATGGGCCGGCAGTTGAAGCAGTACCCAGACCGAAAAGTACATAACCATAGTACACAAATCTGACACTAACTGCAGTTTTACATAAGCACTAACGTTTTGATCCTAGGTAAATTACAATGAGCTTCAAATTATATATTTAAAAAATATGAACACAAACTGCAGAAAGACACAGTAGTGATTCTCCAGACTATAAAACAAAACTATTCAGGGCCAAGCAATGTCATAACCACAGAAGGTGGGTGCATGGGGAAAACTCATTTTGTTTTTATTTATTTATTTTTGTATTGGAAACATTGCAAATCTAATGTTGTGCTTTCAATAACATCTGTCTACTTAGATTAGGTGCATTATCTTCCATGCACATGGCCAGTACCACCAACGACCTTTTCAACTTAAGAAATCTGAGCTTGGCTGCCGAATCTCTGCTTTCTAAACAATATTTAGCAGGAACCCTCTTTCAAGCACTCAAAGCTGAAGAGCGTATCATCACATAGACCTCAGCTGTTCACCAGGCTTTTGCCAATAAATAGAATTTACAATGAATGATTGATTTGATCTTGGTTGACAGTTTAAAAAAAAAAATGGAATTGATGAAAAATGCACTCAGATTTGTACACCTTAAAGTTTATTCATGATTGCAAGTTACAGTTGTTGCAGCTTTTGATACATATTCACACAGTCATCTGTACAGTTATGCAAATCTATAAAAAAGCCCATTTCTGCTACAGAATCAAGTAAAATACAGTAGTACAATTTCAGTAACATATAAAAATATAGATAACACTGCACTCCCCATTAAAATAGCTAGAAGGGAAGCAAGTAAATTCCTTCATAAACACTTAGAAATACTGTATGAATACCTTCATTTCTTTCAAAATAGTTGTTCCCTAAAAATTAAAATGAACCAGATATAAAACACCGATAGTTGTTTGTGTCTCATACAGGACACACACAAGTTTAACATAAAAGATTTACAAAGCAATTAGTAAAGTATATTTTGTGATGGACCCCACAGCTGTATAACAGCTGTTGAGTAAGGACGATTTAGAGTTTGGGGCCAAATAGGTCTGTGATAATCCACAAATTCAGCACCATTCACACTATGAAAAACAAAGGGTTTCCAGGACAGTTTTACCACTGCAAGTTTAAGGCAGTCGAAGCCCTTTCCCATAAACAGAGGAATGAGAGAAAAGCCTTGGTGAATCTGGCCCATGGCGTTATAACTTGTTTTGATACCCAACATCATAAACAAGCACCGCACACAGCGAGGATCTCAGTTAATAATGCATATAGGATAACTTGAGCAGTTATAATAGTGAACAGGGCCTGGATAGGCTAGAGTGACTAGCTGGTTTAGGTAGCGCAGTCTCTCTTAGGTATCCACATACTTATTGCTCAAGAGAGCCCGCATTCAGACAGATGAAACAAATATCTGGCCAAAACATGTGGCCTATATGATAGGAATATGTACACTGTAAAAATAAACAACCAAAAAAACCCCACTACCACAAATGGTAAATAAGCTTAATGGAATTTTTTTTTTTTAAACAAGTATTCTACTATGAAATAAGAACAGTGGGCCAGATGTACTAAGCACTTTTGTGGGAGACACAAAAGGCAACAAGCCAGGATATACAAATTGGTCTCTGCTATTTTATGTCCTAGTTGAAATTATATATTAAATTTATTCACCAGCTATGGCATGTACGTATTTAATCTTAGTAAAAAGAAACCCTACATTATTCTAATAATTCCATCCAAGCCTTAAACCTAGACTTCCTTTGCCTGTAGGCCTTTTCCTTTCAGTATGTAAAGTGATCAGCTCACTTCAGTTCACTATACACCACAAACAATTTTGAGGTACAGCAGCATCGCTGTCAGATTTATGCAAATGAGCAAGTCTACTAGCTATAATCACACAAGGCTAAATTAATCTATGCACATGCTGCAGTTTTAATGCAGTGTGCCTGTTTATTCTTAAGATTAAAAAAAAAATGCATCTATAATTTTGCATCTACAGATCATTGCCAGCCGTACAAATGTTATTGCTAGGAGTGACCCAAGGGACAAAAATACACAATAAGTTTATTTTTTTCTATCTGAAGAAAATCTTAGACTGGTGCTCTATCCTGTACTTTTAGTATGTTCACAAAATAAGTAAAAAAAAAGAAAGAAAAAAGTGTATGGTATCAGTAAACAGTGAATTATAAAACCACTTGAATGATTCATTGGATATTTGTCCTAAAACTGGTAAGCGAATCAGCCTTATTAGTACACATAATATTTCAAAGATATACAACTATACATTTAAATAGACCAGTTGGCAACATCACTACTTGATCATTTACATACAAAACAACATTCAAAAATCCTACAAAATAGCAGAATTTGAACATATTTCACACAAATGATTCACTGGCTTTCCTTCAGGTGGGAGACTGATGTTTATTTCTAGATAGTAATGCAATTTAGAGCCACCAAACTTTGAGCTACATTTGCAATGGAAAATGGTAACAATTTATACAACATTGAACAGCCTCGCTGAATGGGGGTGAGGGGAGAGATATAGGAAAAGTACCAAGGGTTAGTTGCATTTTTTTCCAAGGTCACACTTTGATTTATTTTGCCAACATTTATATAAAGTGTATCTGAAAGTGCTTCGTAAGCAAGGTGGAGTTGTAGCTGCTATTTTGCAAGTAAAGGAACAGATGGCAGGGATGAAGGTTAAGTAACTAGCCAAGTTGTCCGGTGCATGAGTGGCGGAAGCATTCAAATTTGGGATGCCCAGGTTTTGAAATTAACAGCTAAGCAACACCAGAGTCTCCTACAGCTGAGTGGGTGGACATAAACCAACCGTTTCTATAAAAGCTGGTCATGCATGTAAGAGCAGACATGTATGGCTCTAAACGCTTACAGTGCTGTACAGCTGGAGAGAGCCTCCTTCCCAAAACTGAATGGACAAAACAGCGTTCCAGTCAACAGCAGCACCCCACCTCCCTTCGGACTCACAGGCTCGTCACGGACTTTAAAAGGGTGATGTGACCCTTGCCCCATCGCTTCTTACCTAGGCCAGTCACTCTTCTAGCTGGTCATTACAAAATTTGATTTGAGTTGTGCAGACTCAAAAGTGTGCCATGAAATAATAATAATAAAAAAAAGGCTGACCCACAATGCCCTATGTATGCCTCCACATTTCTGAGGTCCAAGTTATTTTGTTTCGGCCAAATTGTGTGTATACATTTGCTGAAGTGATATGCATCCTGTCACATCTATTTGGACTTTCTTAGTTTAAAACTGATACGAGAATTGCCTTTGTTTGCAAAATATGACTGAAGACATTATTAAATCTGTCAACACAGGATAACTGTGGATGCAATAAAATGGAAAAATACTATTTTTCCATTTGCAGAAATACAAAAGCATTTAGAAAGCTGCAATTTGTCTATTTTGTTGCTCTACTTTCTTTGGTAGATTCGTCACATTTCATAAACCTTCAGTTTATTGCTTCTCCCCAAAACTGGACGGACAGCTGGGAAGATCCTCACCATGTATTTGAAAACAAGGGATAAATTCCAATAGATCAGCAAGAAATGAATTGAAATAAATGTGATGTTTTCATACAAATTTTTCTAGTTTCCCAGTGGCCTTGCATATAACCTGCAAACCTGGACTGTATTTACAAATGTTTTTTTTCTTCACAGCCAGAGAAGGGCGACCAAAATGATAAGGGGCATGGACCGGCTGCCCTTTGAGGAAAGGCTAAAGACGTTAGGGTTGTTCAGTCTGGGGAAGAGACAACTGAGGGGGGATATGATAGAAGTCTACAAAATCATGAAAGGACTTGAACAAGTTAATGTAAATCGGTTATTTACTCTGTCAGATAATGGACGGACAAGGGGGTACTCCATGAAGTTAGAAGTAGCTCATTTAAAACAAATCAAAGAAAATTCTCTCTCACGCAATGCATAGTTAAGCTCTGGAATTCATTGCCAGAGGATGTGGTTACAGCAGTTAGTGTAGCTGGGTTTAAAAAGGGTTTGGATAAGTTCCTACAGGAAAAATCCATAAACTGCTATTATGGTAATTAATAAGCAATAGTAGCTTGTGATTTATTTAATGTTGGGTACTTGCCAGGTACTTTTGACTTGGATTGGCCACTGTTGGAAACAGGATACTGGGCTTGATGGACCCTTGGTCTGACCCAGTATGGCATACCTTATGTTCTTAATAAATGTCAATAAATTAAGATAATACATTCTTTGGCCAGCTTTCGGAAGTTCTGCTTCCTTCACCATTATTTTAGATGATTTATTGTGAAAAGTTTAAAATATTCTCCCTTTAGTCTAGTGACTAACCTGTAATGCATGTTATTGGTGAAAAGACCCCACTGCCACAGTAAATAATGCTTGTTAATTCTTATTCATAGATTAGTAAATGGTATATACACTACAGTACATGCAGATCTTCTTGTAAAAATGATGATCTTTCTGAAAAGATTAAAAGGCACAACTATAATTCTGCTATGAAGAGGCTTCTGATTTAGTAAGGAGTTTGTCCAGCCATGCAAATTTGGGAAAAAGTCTTAAAAAGATGAATCTGACTGCTTTCCAGTGATTCTGTTTCTTTCCCTAATAAATTAAGGGCGCCCACTGGAAATTTGTTTGGTAAAATTATTACTAAAATTTTGCATATGATAATAGGGAATCCATACATTATCCAGGCACCAATATTCACGTAGAAATAGGAACATCAAATATAAAAATTAGACAACCCCAGGAATAGAGCAGGCATTGTCAAAAAAGAATTCTAAATTCACCTGTATGAATTATCTAATGCAAGAAATACAAGAGTAACACAAAAGTTACTTAATTCTGTTTATACTGTCCAGAAGGGGCAGTCAAAGAAATGGTCTTCTCTCTCCCCACCTCAAGGTGTGCTGCAGCCCTGCTTACAGGAATGGGGTAGGGACACCCCCAAATTTGCTGTGCAGAGCCTTGTGAAGGATTAGTGAGGAATACCCACTCTGCGCTAGGAAAATATTTGTGACGATCTCTCTTCAAAATGTAGTGCTGCCAAGGGGGTACAATAAGAGCAAAGAGTGAGACTGAGAAGAGAGACCAAGTCCTGTAAAATAACCACGGAGCCCCGTAACAGGCCACTGTGGTTGTGTTGTATTGGTGGACAAGCAGCACGACTGTCGTGGTGATAAAACTGTCCAAGTTCTGCTATCCTACAATTAAAATATTTCTCCTCTATTTTCAAATAATTGTTAAAAGGATCGTGAGCCGCACAAACTGGCTCCAGGGCTAGATAGGCTTTCACTGATGTATGAACTGAGGCACCAGCTCCACATTTCTGTCACTAAAACAGGAAAATATTATTTGAACCTTTGATTTTAAACTCATGCTAGCACTTATTTTCTGTCACTGAACCCAATATTCTAGCCCGACTTCCTCTGAATGAAAAACGGTAGTGAAAAGAAGTGGAAAAAGAAAATAGTTATGTTCTCAGTTTTAACAGCAATTAATAAAAGATCGTTCATGCACCCAAAGACTGGCAAAAACGAAGGACTTGCTACTTAACGAAACAAAATGAATGGCTAATTGCGGTGAAGTCCTCTGGGTTTCTATCCCGCACTGCACATTCCCAGTTAATGCGCGGTGGCTTTAGCGTGCAATCATTTTATGCAACCGCCTACGCAGAAAAGTAACCCCGGCTGGTAGGCTGGAATAGACCTCAGGGCATCGAAATCAGCATCTCATTCGCCTCCCTGAAAACTCGGACCATGTCGCCGTACACAGTAAACCTCAGCACTCCCGGGTATCATGCAGAGATGAACATGGGACTCCTGACAGGGCACTTGCAACCCTTCTAAAACTTTCCACCTGCGAGACGTTTTGACAGCAGCTATGATTTTAGCATCCAGGCCCAAGGCAGTTTTCGCCTAGTGAACCACAGGTAAACAGTGAAGTGGGGGCACCAGGTAAGAAAAAAAAAAACAGTTTTGCCCCTCTCTTCCGCTCTGTCGCTCGCGGCCGCCAAGCCGATGCAAAGACTCCATCGTTCTCTGTCTTCCCTAGGGCGCTTGCCCTTTTTGTTTCTTTTTTCCTTTTCGCTTGGGTTTTTCACCCTTTTATTTTTCGGGGGATAAAAATGCATAGTGAATGTCAGGTTGAGAAGGGCAGTTCAAACCAGATGATGGGTTTTTTTCTCCAAGCAGCACAAAATAACTCTTCCAACAAAAGGAATTATTGCAAAAGTATGTTAATTATGATTTTGTTAGTCCAATTAAGCAGCAGTTTTGGCGTAGAACTCGCATCCACTCTGCATGCTGGTTAACAGTCCAGAAGGCACATATTCAACTTCTCGTGGATTTGGAAACTTAAGTATCATTAAAAGTCCAAATGTGACGGCATCCAGTATAAAAAGATCAATATATTACTGTTTTTGTTTGTACACAAATTAAAAAGGTAAAAAATATATCACAATAATATATACACACTCCATGCCCGATGGTTAGAGATCACTGGAAAAGAACACAGTCAAAATCATTAAAACAGGAAATGCTGCACATTGAGCCACTTTTTAAATAATGGGAAACAATTTTAGAATACAAGTAAATGACCACTGTCTCTTTACAAAGCCCCCACATCTTTTTGGCTTCAAAAAATCATATATATGTATGAAAAATTAGAAGATTGGGATCAGTTTCTTTTAAATGAATAAACACAGGTGTATAGCCAATCAGATGTTGTTATCTGTTTCTGTTAACCAATGGTAGGCCTGCTCCCATTTTGAAATGCCATGGAGACAATTTTTCAAAACGATTTATGCACGTAGATGGGCTTTTGAAAATTGCTACTTTCACATACGCAGCTCTTCTGAAAATTCACTCCATATAGCTGAACTTTTAAAAGTTTTCAAGCGCGTAAATGGGCTTTGGAAAATTGCTATGAAATATGCTTTTATGCGTGTATCTCCTTTGAAAATTCCATTGCCTGGCTGACTGCACCAATAAATTGGTCAGGTATATGTATGTAATCAATAAAAAGAACACTAGGTTTTATACCAGCCTTTGGCAAAGCTGTGAATGAATGGCACTTCAGCATTACACTAGCGAGATGTACTACTGCAGTGCTGTCAGCATACACATTGCTGTCTTAGAATAAAATGCATACTGGAACTCAATCAGCAGCCCGTTAGTTTAAAGTAATACACACCATGCCAGATATTACTCCAGAAATATAAGCCACACTCTGAGTAAATGGCCTATATCTCCTGCAAAGAGCACGCAAGAGCTAAATTTAAGAGTTAGGTGAAAGTCCCACAAGTTTTGGCCTGCACAATTCTTTTATACAGTGGAATTTTGCCCCTTTCAGAAATTGCAGGAAATTAAATTCTTGGACAAAGGATGTAAGCCCTCAAAGTGATGCCAGCTGACGTGCAGGTACAGATGTGCACAGAAAAAATGTTTCATTCTTTTCTTTTAATTTGGTTTTTGTTTTGTCTGATGTTTACTTCAGTTAGTTTCAGTTTCCCAAACAAAATAAGCAAGGGAAAAGAACCCCCCCCCCACACGAAACAAAACAAATACTAAAGGAAAAAGGTCCGGGTTCCCCCCCTACCACTGCCAGCGCCCTCCCCCCCCCCCCCCCCCAGCACGCAGGAATAAAGGGCGTAGCTTACCCCGTCCATGCAATGCCGGTGCTTCCAACGAGGCAGGAGCAATCCACAGTCCGTGCTGCCTCGCCGGCCGGCTGGCATGACAGCCGGACATGAAACGGCACTAGCCCGCAGCCTGGGGACCGGCCAGGAACAGCTAGGGATAGTTTCTGCCTCAGTTGGGCTGCTGAAACCACATGGAGGGAGACAGCAACGTTGGGGGTTGGGGGAAGGATTCCATTTTTTTTTTTAATTTTCTGTGCTTTGGGGGGGGGGGGGGGGGTTGAGGAGATAGATTGCGGTGGCATTTTTCATTTTGTTAGAAAACAAATGCACATCCCCTACTTGCGAGTTTGGGCATTTTTTTTTTAAATTCAAAACAAAAGTACAGCAGCAGAATTTCTAAATTTTCCACAAAACATCAGTTTATTTGATTTTGGTTCCATCATTCCTTCATGTAGTTTATTCACAGAACTCTCTGCTTCTTGACCAAACATTTTTTTTTACATTTTTAAATAAAATGTTGGCACCTTTAGCTTAAGGCATGACCCATGTTTGAAAAAAACTATCTTTCTTCTTGGGCCACTTGCCAGCTGACTAAACTGCATTCGCATTCTCAAGTTTCTGATGATGAACAGGAGAACGCCAGCCAATTTTACGCAATGGTAGGAAGAGCTGAGTTAAGAGGATATTTTTTTAAATGTCAAATTATACTCAAAAAATAGAATTTATAAAGAATGAAGGAACGATTCTGTTTGTTCTGAGCATTAATTAAATTATCCTTGCCAACAATGGTGGGAAAACAAGCACCCAACCACTTCATATGCTCCCATACTGAATACAAACCTTGTGCCAGCATCCTGGTATTGGCAAGCCATCCAGTCCCTGCACAAATGAAAGAAAAGAAGAGTCATTTCCTTATACAATAGTTTAGGTATCAGAAAAAGAACCACTTATAGCCAATACAAAATTAGTCATAATTTCTAAATTCAGGTAAAACATCCATCAACGCAAGAAAAAAAAAAAAAGCATGGCATTGTCCAGAATGAAGGTGGCAGCCGGACGCTCGTTGCATCAGAGCAATATCGATCACAGGGACCACCTCACCACTTCATTTCCTCCTGTCAGTCAAAATGAGCCACCACTAGAAACGAGAAACAAACAGCTAAATCTCTTTTGAAATCAGCCAAGTGGAAACACATAGCCGAAAACAGTTTTAACGCAAACCATGCTTTCATTTGTTTTGAGAAATAATTCAGGGAATTTCCTTGGGCTCCTAAGCCTTAGCAGGTAAAGCATACTGAAATACAGTACAGCAGAGCTCTGTCCATCCAGAGTGCTCAGAACAGGGGCCGATCTGGACAATGGGGGGGTTTTTTTTCTGGATAACGCAAGTATTCTGATAAAAGAATTTTGGATAATGGGATTTCTTCCAGATAATGGATCATATGAAGTTAATCAATTTTCAGCCAATCTGGTTTTCCAGATAATAGATCAGGGCCCAGGGACTGCAGCTTTTTCTGGAGAATGAGAGTTTCTGATTGACGAATTTTTGGATGAATAGTGCTCTACTGTATTTGCATCTCGTCACTTTTTAAAGTTACCCTCAATGCCAAAATACTCTCAAAATTGATTTTAATGGGAAGAAATTCTGTTTGTGTAGCTTGGGTGGAGACAATAAAAGGCTTAAAGTATTTGGCACTCAGAAAGGGATCTTAATCATCTAATACAATATATATTACTCAATGCAGACAATGTCAAGAAGCATGCCACAGTGCTTGAGAGAGGCCAGACAAAGTCAATTCATGCACACACAAGATCATACACCACAGTGAAGATCAAGGTGCAAGCTCTGTGGGAGAGCACTTTTCAAAACAGCAGCACTGCATCAATGACTTTATCATTAGGATAATTAAAGGAACATTTTTTAAAATTCAGGAATTCAAGACTTTTGAAGGTAACATATTCAGACACATGCCAGAAAAAGACAAAGACCTAGGTTTCTTATCACATTATGAGCTATAAAATATTACTGCCTGTTACCTTCTGATAACCTATTAAAACTCCTTCACCCCCTCTCCCTCTTCTTCTTGTCAGTAGAATGCCTTTTATGATTCACTTATATTTCCTGTTAATGTCATCTTTCCTCACTGTATTTTGATCCGAGGAAGAATGTATTAGCTCTTAAAAGCTAGTTAAGAAATTCATTTTGTAGTCCAATAAAAAGGTATCAGCTTATATTTTTTTTTCTTGGTTTTGATTTGTTAACCTTTATTTGTAGTACCTAGAAGACATCCAATGAAACTATCAGTCATGTGAACTGGTCTGCTGTTTGTATAAATGGTAATAAAATGAAACTTTTCAACTCTGAAATCTTTCCTGCAAATTGCAAGGCACTTTGGAGGCGTGGCCTACTGGTTAGAACAGCAGGCTGAGAACAAAGATTGAAATCCTGTTTCTCTCACGGACACTCCTTATTATGACCTTGGGCAAATCATTTCGTTCTCCAGACTGTAAAAGACCAGGGGCAGCAAAGTCTTGGCGCTATACTTTTATTTTCTATTTCAATCTGTAGAGGCCCAAAACGGCAACAGACAAAATAAATCAACCCTTCAGCAGAATGGAAAGACAGCAGCAAAAGCACAGAATGAAAGCACTCTCAGAGTCACTAAAAATATTTTAAACAAAAGTTAAATGTAGCTTCACTCTAGAGACAAGAGATCCCTTCTCAAACATTCAAAATATCTAATATAAAATGGCATCCAAAAATGGAAATCCAGAAGAAAATTAAAATGGTGGCTTAATGCTAAAATGTTTTCTTTTTAGGGGTGTGAGTGTAGGGTGCAAGGGGTTGTGTTGTAATAAGGTCAGCGAGATGAGAGTCATGCACTGAAGCAGTTTAAGCATGGTCACATGACTCTGTAGAACCAATTATACTGCTCGACCTCCCCTTACCATTTTCTAAGTATAAGGAAAGTATAATATTTTATCTACAGAGTCTACAAATATTGGGCCTTGTGGCTACGAAATGTATGTAAGCTATTGTTCTTCCTTGTATTGTAGTTTCTAAGAATTTTAAGAGATGCATAAGTACCAATAGCAACTTTGCTTTTCCTTCAGCATGTTTCAATAATAGAAACTAGATATCGTGATAACAGATTGCATACTGCCTACGTCTCCCCCAGTATATCAGACAGTACATTATAATTATTCATACAACTTCTTTCTGCCTTTCATTTGTCATTGATAAAGCAAGCTGGTTATGCTCCTAACCCAGTCCTTACTACCACAGTTACCCCTGGGAGCAGGGTCGGCGCTAGATTCTGTGCCGCCCTGTGCATAGGGTCCCTGCCGCTGCCGCGCCTCCCCCCCCTCCTCTGTTTCTTCTGCCGCTGAAAGAGGATATGAGCTCATACCCTCTTCCGCCGGCGCTCTCTCCTAACTCCGCCGTCGCCAATCCAATGACCGGCCGACCCCCCTCCCCGGGTGCGCCGCTCTTTGAAATTGCACAGTTTGCACACCCGGTCGCACTGTGCAACCGGGAGTGACAAGATTGACTTTGCAATATTGTGATGATGGCCACAGTGAACAGGGTATGCATTGGGATGGTGATATTACAGTTCATCTCAACTACCATGAATAGCCTATAGGTTTAAACAGTAGAGTTGGAATGGTATTCTGTTTAGTTTTAGAGCTGAGCCAGGGCATTGATGTTGACTTGATCCCATGAATGATCTGGTTGCAGAGACATTTTCTATCTGCTGCTTAAATAACTCATGTGTGCCTTACCTCTTTTGCAGTGAAAAAATGTCTGAGTCAAAGCACAAAATGGTTGCCTACAGCCAATGAATGTTTCCCTGTTGCAGATTTGTTCAAAACATTGTCCATGTTGGTTTGGACTAAGACTATAGTACAAGCATAAGAAAAATGAAAAAAAAAAATCATAACTGATCTGAGTTATGAGACTGATGTATTGGGACCGATGATTGTAATCATGAACCATTACTGATATAATGTGGCTGATTCGCTTTAAGACAGTGTTTTTGTATTTCTGGAATAAGTGCATTGTGGCTTATACAAATATCCAAAAGGATGGATTGTTAGTTGGGTGCTTTGAGGTTACATAGTAGATGAATGTTGTGAATTTTTGTGCAAGAAAAATAAAATTACAAACAAAAAAAAGAATACCAGATAAGTAAACAGGGTACAGTTTGCTTTTCTTTTCATTCATAGTGAAAAGGTTATTGCAGGCAGGAGGTACACAGAGACAGGCAAGGGCAAACTCCATGCAAGGAAGGAAGGAAACCATCAGGGAGAAAAGGTAAAGAAATACTATACCAAGGGGCATGGGGAGGGCGCCCCGCCCAGGCCCGGAACACCCGAGTCCCCTCTACTTCCCTTAAACTCAGGAGTTTCCTGTTTTAAAAATGAACCACTCGTTGATAACATACAAAATATATATATATATATATAAACGGTTGCTGCTGGAGACAGCAGTAGGCAGTCATTCCTCATTTTAGCCTGGCAATATTGTACCGGGCGCCGGAACTATGACGTTTAAAGTTATTACAGAGCGCGGGCGTCTTCGGTGGATGAAGTCCTACCACCCTGGCGGCTAAAAAGACAAGGAGTCCGGTTTCTCAGTAGGGGCCACAGAACCCCCCCCCCCCCCCAGCGCGTTAACGGGCCCACACCGGCACTGGAACCTTCTCGTAAATCTCATTATGCCACGATTTGTCGCCTAAAGGGGAACATTCCCAGGTGCAACGAGGATGGGAAATGTATTTGTGCTGGGGACAGAGTGTCCTGGGCCATACAGCGTTTGGCACTACATCAGGAAATTGCGGATAAAATTTGGAAATTGTGAATTTGGGCATTTCCAGCATGGCAAGTCCTGTTATTACTTAGGTGATGCTGTAGCTCTTTGAAGGAGAAAGCGAAGTTTATTTTTATATACATTATACATTGTAACTTACCTCTTACCTCTTCCCTTAACTCTATCAGTAGCTCTCTAGCTATGATCACTGTTAATGTTAATTCCCCATGTTTGATGTAAACTGACGTGATATGACATGTGTCATGAATATCGGTATAGAAAAGAATTAAATAAATACATTAAAAAAAACAAAAAACAAAAAAACCTCAACATACCACCGGGCAAGGCTGATCCAATCCGGGAGGACCTGGTTCTCCTTTACTTCCCTTTGTACCTTTCCGACCTGGCATTCCCCTCTCTCCCTGTGAACATAATGAGAATACCATGTCACGAAAGACCTGAATGGTTGCCCCAAAACAGCAGCCTATATTTTGAAAAATTCCTGCACCATGTAAAACAGCTGAATATCTGGAAATATAGGGCCCAGAGTATGTTTTCTCATCATACAGAAAAGATATTTGGGTCAGGGATAGTGGGCTCTGTCCCATGGAGATTCACTCATAACATTTTGCATACCTCTTAAGGTTGCAGAAGAGAAGCCTCTATGGCCATTATAAAAATTTCTACAGCACAGTGGCTGATTGAGAAGTCTTAACGGGCCGGCTCAATTAGCTCAGTGGTAGTGCTGCGCCTTGCCACGTGGAGGGGTCCATGATTAGATTCCTGGGGGTCAGGTCCTCCGCATCCCAGGTTGGCTGTGGAGGTCACTGCTTAGGGGTAACATCTAATGGCTGGATTTAGAGCCCTCGATGCAGAGTATCCTGGAAGGAGTCCTGGGTGCCTGGCTCCCGGCCCCAGCACTGCTGCTGTAAGGATTGGGTTAAGAAGCGTGGGAGGAAGGGTCCCTGTCACGAGAGGCACCTGGAAACCAGAGCCGGGATCCTGTCGAGCTGGAAGAAAAGGAACTACTTACTGGGCCAAAAATAAGGATAGATGGTTTATTTCTCTTTTTAAGTACTGATCTGAAGCAAAACTGCACAAGAGAAATTTTTGAGTATTAACACGCCGTGACTGAAAAGAACAGAGAACGCCGTGGCCCCCCCCCCCCCCCCCCCCCCCCGACAGTGGTTTCAAATAAAAATGTCACCAACCTTCTCCCCTCTTTCACTTCTATCTCCTTTCTCTCCTCTGAGGCCTGGGAAACCCTGAGGGAGAGAATTATAGATAAAATTACTCATTTCATTTCCATCAAAAACCTAATCTATCAAATCTAATATATACTGAATTATATAAAGAAAATTAAGAAGTACGGGAATGTCAAAATACATTGTAATATCAGAGAACGCCTGTATCCTTCTAGATAATGAACCCGATTTTCTAACAGTGCACTTAGGGCATCTCTACAAAATAGACATGAACTTCAGCCCGAACTTTCAAAGCACACAAAAGTCTGCACTGAAAATTAGCAGGACTGCTCGCTTCTTTACTTGTATAGTTTCGAAAATTCAAAGTCCACATGTAAATTATTTTCCCACCCCAACTCCAACCCTGGGAAAAGAACGTGCAATATTATTTCCATGCATTCTTTTACTTGTACAGTCCCTGGGGTAACCTTCAGAAAGCTCATTTACATGTGTAAAACTGCATTCTACGCATGCAAATTCTTTTGAAAATTACCCTCAGTAAATGCATTTATGTTTTACTTCTGCACATAAATATTGAAAATGTGGTGGTGATAAATTCTACATTTAAAAACTTCATAAAATTAAAATATTTTATTGATTGCATGCAAGTGTAATTCTTAGTTTCAAACACAGCAAATTGCCATATTCATTAAGACCAAGAAGAAGTTCCACCCAGAGCTAAAGAAGCTTCATTCATGGGATGTGCATGCATTTAGTCTGCTATTATGTGTGGATTCCAAAATCCTTCTCCTGTTAAGAGTCCTCATGTCTCCTTGATATGTCCTGAAAGTTTGGCGTGGATAGGAC
Source organism: Rhinatrema bivittatum (assembly GCF_901001135.1). Taxonomy (NCBI): domain Eukaryota; kingdom Metazoa; phylum Chordata; class Amphibia; order Gymnophiona; family Rhinatrematidae; genus Rhinatrema; species Rhinatrema bivittatum. The sequence continues at coordinate 44,558,401 of NC_042632.1, read as the reverse complement.
ACCAAACAGGAAAATTATTGGGGTGGGACACCGGAGGGATGGACAAAGAAAGTTAGTTTATTTATTGCCTTTCTATTTTAAGATCAGGTGATGTACAATAACAATTAAAATAATGTAAAACAGCAATATATAAATAACAGAAACCATAAAAAAAATAGATAAAAGTAACAAAAATTTAAAAAATTTAAAACTTTATAAAAGTAAACAGGACTCTTGAAAAAGGTGAGTCAGGTGACACAGAGAAGATTAAGCAAACAAACCACGTAGCACAAAAAACAAGTAATACTGCATAATAACAAGTCAATCAAAAGAATGATGGGACATGATAAAGTAAATACCAATGACCAGTATATGAAAAGATTCAACAATTGAAAACTTGCATGAAGAACAAAGTTTTAAGGCCTTTCTTAAATTATGGGAAATTCTTCTCTAGGCATAACCTGTGTGGAAGAGAATTCCATAAGGAAGGACTTCAGGTAAGCAAAGGTTTTTTCCAGGATTGTCTCCAACCTGATTTCCTTGATTGTGGGAATCTTTACTAATTCCTGCTGAGAAGATCAAAGTATCTGGCTGAGACAATAGGGAATTAAGAGGTTTGATGGGTAGGAAGGGATGCCCCCAACGATATGCCTTAAAGACGAGGCAAGCAATTTTAAACTAAACTGAATCCAGCTTAAGATGGGCAGCCAGCGAAGCTGCTTCAAAAGAGGAACAACATGATCAAATTTTCCCTTCCCAAAAATAAGTTTGGCAATGGCATTTTGAATGATCTGGAGTAGATGAATTAATTGTGAAGATAAACCATGATAAAGAGAATTGCAATAATCCAGCCATTTTATAACAAGAGAGTAAGCCAAGATTTTTAAGTCATTGGTGTCAAGAAATGGTCTCAACCAGAAGCTGATATTTAGATAAAAATATGAGTGCAGCTCTACATAAGAAATGAGGTTGAAAAAAACAGGGGAAAGAATATAGGCCCTGCGGTACCCTGCATAAAAGATGCAGACGTTTCGAAGCACTAGAGTTCCAGTCTATGGTATAGTCAGTCTGTTAAAAATAATGTGAGCCAATTAAGTGGTTGATTCCATACCTCAATTTCAAAGAGACATCTGACTAAAAGTTGATGGTCAATGATGTCAAACGCGACACTCATTTCTAAAAAGACAACCAAAATATCTTTGCTCTTATCGAGACTTAGACAGATAGTACAGTAAGGGTGATTTCTGTGCTGAACCCTTTATGGAATTCTGACTGTTGAGGGTGAAGGACAAGAGTCTTATCCAAGAAGGATACGAGTTGGCATTGGACTGCTATTTCCAGTATTTTGGAAAGAATAGGATTATTAGAGATGGGCTTGTAATTTTCAGGGAAGCCAGCATTTGGTTTCTTCAGAATAGGATGAATTTTGGCAATTTTAGGTGAATCAGGAACCATACATTGTTCAAAGCTAGAGTTGATGTTGTCAACAAGGTAAGGGAACAAGCCAAAATATATATATTTTTTTTAATCTGAAAGGTAATCAGTCTTCCAAAGAGGAGGAAGCAGCTTTCATCTGTTTCAAAATGAGATCTAGACTTGTAGATGAGATCTTATTAAAGACAGAGAGTTTGCCAGTGGTAACCCTGGGATCATCAGTGGAGGAGTGAAGTTCAAAAGTGAGATCACTGTTCAAAGGGGGTCTGCTGAAAACCCAGAATGGATAAGGTTGATTTTGTCTTCAAAAGCCGATACAAGATCACAGATATAGTGATCTCGTAAGCATTTTTTTCCTTCAGTGGTAGGCTAAAGAAGGTAACTAGGAAATGAGACATTTCAAGCAATACTCACATCTAATCCTGGTTCACCTGGTCTTCCCTAGTACGAAAGAAAGAAAGGACATATGTGGCATTTTATATAAATGTTAAGTTTTCCTCTTATATATTGTTTGGTACAGTTATCTGTCTGCTTGTTTGTACTGCTCAGAAACCCTGTTGCTCTGGGGTATACCTAGCTGCTGAATACTTTACACCCAAAGAATGAACAAGAATAATTAGAAATAATAGGCATATACACGAGAACAGAAGAGTATAATGGGAGAAGGAATGAAAAGTAATAAAAAAGAAAAATAGAATGAAAAAACAAAAGAAATAGCCACAGCAAATGCATACAAGATGGAAAAATATTTTAGTGTTTTTGGAGGGAAACATTTGTTCATATTAAATGAAAACTGTACAAATGTAACAGAGAATTCTAAATATTTTACTGCTGCAGAAACTGGGGGGGGGGGGGTGTCATTTGTGCGAGCTCTTTACTAACTCTACGCCGACGGCAGGTATGGGGTTAGAGGACAGCGATGCATGCCGTGCTGCTCTGCTCGATAACTCGTGGCAACAAGGCAAGATTCAATACCTTTTCTCCTTTAGCTCCTGGTAAGCCAATGAGCCCCAATGGACCGGGCGGACCCTAAAAGGCACACACATAGTATATTAGATACGACGCTTACAAACCTTTTAAGAGTTTTACAATAATGGGGAGGGCGGGGAAGATATCAGGTTGCACTTACAGGTGGCCCATTATAACCTTTTTCACCAGTGTCACCTTTTTCTCCTTTCAGACCATCCAATCCCTGCAGGAAGAGAGGATAAAACGTTTATCGGTGACCAAAGGTCACTTAAACAACAAAGAAACTGGAGAGTGGCCCAGCGGGGCTCGGTGCTACGTCGTCTGTGTGCTGTGGGTTTGGGCTGCAAGCTCGCTCAGTCTCCTGGTGGCTTGAACGATTAAGTTCTTAAAGGAAGTCCTCATTGTTTCTGCACTTTGGCCCATGGCTCGTGCTTAGGACACAGGGAGAGGGCACTCGGATAATCGCTGTGAACGGTGATCTCAAGCTACTGCGCCAGTCCGAAAAGTCCCCAGTTCTCCCCACCACCCCACCTCACTCTCCTAGAGGAAACGGCAAGGTGGCTTTCAGGGCCGGATTGAAAAAGGAGTGGGGGAAAAAAAAAAGGTCCCATGGGAAAAGAGGATGAATATGAAAGAAAAAAAATAGAAATAAGAGAAATGGCTCAGATACAGAGATCATTCAAAAGTCAACAGGACATGCTTTTCTTGCTTGCTCTTACAATAAGAAATAGGCTGACAAAATAAATCTTCAATTTTTAATTGCCCTACAGGTTCCTTTAACTGTTACGATAATCCTTAAAGCACTATGTGTGTTCCTTGTACCCAATCTCTTCTCTTACCTTAGGCCCCTGAACTCCTGGAAGACCCTGCAAAACAGAAATTTAAATAGATTAAACAAAAGTTTATCCAATGGATAGAACACGAATCTGATCCAGAGAATCCCGTATGTTTTCAAAATTAAGCCAAACCCATGTACTCTGGTTAATTTCAAATGTACGTACAGCAAATACTCTTATCAAGTAATATTGTAACTGGTAAATCTTTTTTTTTTAAACTGCTCCTCTAAGGCTTCACGGTGCCCCTGTGAACAATAATAGTCAGAGTAGTGTCACAAGTTACCTCACAAGAAATGAGGATCTGATTGGTCCATGCATTGTGACATCCTATCAATTATGGACCAATCGGATCCTGTGAGTTAATCCATGACTCTTGCTAATGTGTGTGCAGGAGCCATTTCATGTGTTTCAAAACTAACACCCTGGTAAATATCACTTTTTGTTATCTGCGCTTTTGAAACACACACCTAAGAGGGTACACATTCACTATTATCAATTGCAGCAAAGTCTCCAAGTTCAGTTCGGCATCTGAATTGTCTCACACCTAATGAGACAGTGACTTAAGCTTGAAACAAGAAGATGTGGATGCTAAGAATCCTGATATCCTTTCTACAGTCGACAGTTCAAGACCTCTACTAACTGGAGGAAGAAAAACTCACCACCAAAAATAAAACTATGTATTTTTCTTTGCGACGGGTACAGCAAGAACTATTTGTGGTAAGGCCACAGTTAGGGATAATTTGACAGCACCCAACTAGTGCAAATTTATAAACTTACCATGGGGCCTGGGGGTCCTGGTGGTCCTTGATCAGGAATAATCTGCACCAAAGAAATGAGTGACAAATAAAAAAACTCTTCCCGTGTGAAACTGCATTATTCACTTTTAGGTTTGTTCCCTGTCTCGTCACTGCGCACATTAAAATAAGAGGGGAAGCTACGTAAGAGAGAGCTTGTTGAAACATTTTAATATTTAACATTAATAACCCTCTGCAGGCAAATATATCAATATATATATATCTCAGTTGAAATTATTTAGTCTATGAACTAGTTTTAATTCTTGCATTTGTAAATATGTCAGGCAGTAAATATATGAGGAGAGATTTATCATCTCCTCTTCATAACTTGCAGTTATGAATTTGCTTAATCCTGGTCATGTTTGCTAAATTGATTTTATACCTCTGACGTAGATAAGTAATTAAAAGGTTCACTTAAGGTTCTGAGCAAAAGAAAAAGCTTCCTAGCCTTGATACTGAGCATTTTTCCCCTAGATACAAAAAATGGGAGAAAACCTCTAGCACTGGTAAAATGGGAATTTGAGACGTCAAAAGACAAATCTGCTTATTCCAGGATTCTTGGTTGCCACCTGTTGAGCTGGGCCTTGAGTTTCTTCTAGCAGATTCTAACTCTTTTTTTTAAATGAACATGGGTATGTTTTAGGGCTATGCTGTGCCACACGGCAATGGCTGGCACTGGTTTATAACCCATGCAGCAGTAAAAAGACACCGTAAGCCATTGGAAGCGACAGACTCCACAGCAGACCAACAGGAGAGGCCCAACCCTATTAACATCCAAAGGCAGACCCCTTAAATCATTCCGGTTCAAAACACGTGCAAGAGTCTCAACTTGGACAAAGCGTCCCTAGAGCAACGGCAAGTTTCTAGCACTGATAAATCTTACTAGAGTTTCCTGTAGACTTGCAGTTCCAGGTTCTCCTTTTTCGCCTTTTGGCCCATCCACCCCCTGAAAAGTTATAAAATATTAGGTTGGGAATAATGTTCTTATTTTTGAAAAAGAAAATGATGATTTTAAAGTTAGCCCAACTTCTTTTTTTTTTTTTTATTGCTTCTTCCCATCTTATTTTCGCACCGTTGCAAACCTTTTGTTGCGTAATGACGACACATTAAAAAGGCCTCATAACCAAGAAGGAACTTTTAAAACAAAGCATTGGACTCCTCCTTAAAGAATACATTAATGCCTTGATTGCATCATCCAAACGGAAAGAATTTTTTGTAGCAACACAAAGCAACATCTGTTCAGAACACATCATCCCTTCTCAATATTACCCCGCGTGTGCTCTTTATTTCCTCCTTTCTACTTTGGTGGGAAACTGGCTTTGAAGCAGTAAAATGTATGAAAAACGGACATACCACTGGGCCTGATAAACCCATTTCTCCTCTCTCTCCTCTTGGTCCGGGTAGTCCTAACTCTCCTTGGTCTCCTTTAGAGCCCTGGAAATGGCATGGCGGAATTTTATTAGGCAAGGAGATATTTTCATATAGGAATACTCATTTCCTCTTGCAGCCATTATGATTTGAGAAATAAAAGGTGCATTTATTCTGAATTCCATTGTGATTGAACATTTTTATATTACTCCTGAGTGTTGCAAAACCTTTGCTTCCACCACTGCAGCAGCAACCAGAAATCTGACAGAAAGCATTCAAAATGGAATTAAGCAAAATAATTAATAGCTAGTGTGCCCAACATTAGCTTGCAAAATGACTTTGAAATGAGCGGGGTAGCAGCTTTTTTTCCCGCTTGCTGCTAGAATTTTCAATCATTTTTTGGCTTTCTTGAGACAATTTTAAAAGTCGATCGTCACCAAATTCCATAAAACATTCATTGGCAGTCTTGCCCCATGACCTCTGAACCCAGCTTTTGTTTCAACCTAATTTTTTTGGCAATCCACTTTTTCATAAATAAAAGGTTGCTCTAGCATCACGCGCCTCATGAAATGCAATGCACTTAATACGATCACAATCTGACGTTTATTGTTATCGTACGTTCCGGCTACAAATAATGGGGCAGATCTTTATACCTGTGCATGGGCATAGATTTGTTCGCGCAACTTGGCGCGAACAAATCTACGCCCGATTTTATAACATGCGCGCGCTGCCGCGCGCATGTTATAAAATCCAGGGTCAGTGCGCGCAAGGGGGTGCACAATTGTGTAAATTGCACGCGCTGAGCCGCACAGCCTTCCTCCGTTCCCTCTGAGGTCGCTTCAAAATCGGAGCAGCCTTGGAGGGAACTTTCCTTCCCCCCCCTGCACCTTCCCCTCCCTTCCCCTATCTAACCCGCCCCCCAGCCCTATCTAAAACCCCCTCCTAACCTTTATTGTAGAAGTTACGCCTGCTCCCGGACCACCGCCACGCCCCCGGACCCGCCCCCTTCCTGCCCTTTTTTCGAAGCCCCGGGACATATGCACATCCCTAGGCTCAGTGCATGCAGGGGCAGCTTTACGGGGGTTACGCGCGTAACCCTTTGAAAATCTGCCCCAATACATTTAAGTAATGTGTAAGGTGCTGTTTTTTTTTTAATTTTTAAATTTAAATGTTTTTATATACCGACAACCGTTTGCACATTGTATCTGTTTACATAGAACATATAATAATGAGAGAGAACATACATTTAATAATAATACATTTAAGTAATGTGTAAGGTGCTGTTAAATTCCTAATTGAATAGCCTACAAAATGGCACAAAAATTATATTAGTGGGATAATCCAATGAAGCGCTGGTGGGGGGGGGGGGGGCAATTTTTATATTGCTACCACCAAGGCAAGAACATGGATGACCACTTGCTTGCTTTTCTGCCCTTGCATCCTATTTTTGTAATTATCTCTTGCTATGATACCCTGTTTTTTCCTCTTGCTTCACTATCTCTTCTCAGCTATTTGACCATTTTTGATTAATTTCCTTTGATTACTTGTCTAATAGCCTATGATTACTATAATTACTATTTTCTTTAAAACCCTTTGATTACTACAATTAATAGTCTATTTAATATCCTTTGATTACGTTAATTGTTTGTTTAATATCTTTTTGTATTCACTATAATTGCATTGGTAAAGCACCGTTGCTATCTTTCTTGTTGAATGGAAACCGATGTGATGTTTTTCACTAAATGAATGTCGGTATAGAAAAATCCGCAAATAAATAAATAACCAACTGTTGTTGCTATTAGAAAACAAACATTATATGCTCATTTCACCCCCATTAATGAGTGAGCACATTTCTTTGCACCAATCTATTCTTAATTTAATTTCTCAGTCAGTTATATGGTTATTTTTTGTCTTTGGAATTATTTCCGAATGTTGCATGTACTGTATCTCAATGTCCTATGGCTCAAACAAGCTAGCCATAACCACTTTCACATTTGTTCATTAATGGTGTAGTCTGTGTGTTCCTAGCAAGGGCAGAGAAACATATAATCTACAAAAACTGTAGCAAACAATAAAAGCTGAGCATGCCAAATAAACAAATCTAATTATGCTAACTGACCACTGTTTTGTTAAAGGCTAGAACTAACCCCAGGGAGAATTTTATAAAACGTTTGTAGATTTTTATGATGATTTGTATGTCAGTGTTTCTGTGGTTTAGGTAGGTCTTCAGTTAATTGTGCTTATGGGGGCAGATTTTAAAAACTTGCGCGAGCGCGTACTTTTGTTCGCGCAGCAGGCGCGAACAAAAGTACGCTGGATTTTATAAGATACGTGCGTAGCCTTTGTTTCTCATCATATTACCAACAGTTAATGGAACATAAATACTGAATGAAACAATAAACTACTTAAAAATAACGTTTTGCCTGATAAATGTACCTTCTCTCCATCGACTCCAGGAGGGCCAGGTAACCCAAGTTCTCCCTATGTTGGTATAAAACAGTAGGGTTAGTAAAGTAAGCCCACAAATAAGTCTACACTAAAAGTTACATACATTTTAAAGAACCATTGGCATGTACTAACTGGCTTGCATGAGAGGGCATGGTAATATCCCCTCTTTATGCAAACTTTGGAAAGAGGTGAAAATGTGGCTATTCCGAGAGTCATTCAGATAATAGTAAAATTGGATTTTTATCTCTGCTGTTTAGAGGTTAAGTGAATTTGGCACAAGAACATAAGAAGTGCAATGCTGTGTCAGACCAAGGTCCATCAAATGCAGCTTCCTCTCTGATGGTGGCCAGTCCGGGTCACAAATTCCCGGGCGATCCCAAATAATTGATCTATTTCAATCCCAGGGATAAGCAAAGGCTTTCCCAAGTCTACTTGGCTAAAAACTGTGATTACAGAGTTTCCTTCAGGAGCTTGTCCAAACCTCTTTTGAGCCTCACTACGGGGTCAATGCAATATTGTGCACTCAGGCTAGCACACAGGTTAACCTGCGGTTGGATGCGCGTTTTGGACGCGCTAGCCTAACTCCCACTGCAAAAAGGGAATTAGCGTGTCCAAAACGCGTGGCTAAACTCACTCGTAGCTAATAGTGCTCATCGCATGTAATTGCCATGTAGGAGAGGCTATTAAATACTACCCACAATGTAAAAAAAAAAATCCCTGCTCGCCCAACGCGCCCTTGTTAATGCGGCAAATTCAATACCAGCTCGGGAGATGGTGTTAAGCCTTACAGCACACGTATCAGGCCGAACGAAAATACAAAAATACAAAAAAGTCTGTGTTGCACAATATACATGTACAATACACACGCTCCAGGCTGTGTATGCTGTGTGCACATTGTGCCAGTCAATCAGCTGCTGTGAGAGAAAACGGGTGCTCGTAAACTGAGTGTCCATTTTAGTAACCTGCACACACAGCCACGTCTCCTGGGCGCCCGATGCCAAGAATGCACTAGGGGCGCACAGTTTATCCCTAGGGCATCTGTTTTAGCATGCCGGCTCATTTACATATTGCATCGGGCACCCAAGAGAGGTGAATGTGGCGGGTTCAGAATAGGCGCCCAGTTTGGACAAATGTTTATTCACGTGCACTTTACTGCATCGGCCTCTTATGTAGTTTGCCTTGATTTTGTCCTCTGGAAAAAGATTCCATAGCTTAATTGTGCGCAGAGTGAAAAAAAAAATACTTCCTACGATTTGTTCTAAATCTGCCAGTTCTTAGTTTCAAGGAGTGTCCCCTAGTCCTAGAGTTGCCATTTAGTGGGGTGTTTTTTTTGTTTTTTTTTACAAGTTTAAGCAATGGTACCAAGACCAAACAGCTTTTACGAGATACTGACTTTTGGTTACAAATAATCTGAACGACGTTTGAACTTCAGACCTAAAGGCTCTGCATCCCTGTGCCCAGCCACTAAGCCACACAGTTCCCACTTATGTGCACTCTCTGATAACAGATAATACTCATCCAACCTTTGATCCTGGGGCTCCTTGAAGTCCTGGTGGACCTTCAGGCCCTGGTATACCTGGCGGGCCTGGGGGACCCTGCGAATATTTCAAATAAAGTTGCATTAGCTATATAAAAACATCTTTAAAGCAATGGTATACAGCGTACAGTCCTCAACTTAAATTAGGTTTTTTTTGTTTGTTTTGTTTTATAAACTGTTTCTTTCTGCCACTAATCCTAAATCACCTTTGTTTTCTGAAAATATTTTATTTTTTTTACATCCTTACATCTTTTATTGTAATCACATCTTTTAAGCTAAGCCTCCATCCCAGAGGTTACCCCATGACCTTGTACAGTACTGTCAGGTACGCAGAACCGTTTCTGACAGAAACGTGACACCAAGGGAATCATTTGCAAAAAAGGATTTTGCAAGTACATGGGCTGTTCACGAACTGGGGACAGACGCCTTTGAAAATCGTTCTCCCCTTCTTCCGCCCAAGTGGGGGAAAAATGGGACTAGGGCACCCCCCCCCCCTTTAAGTATGAAACCCCCCACACATTCCTCATCCCGCGCATGGGGGTTAAGACTCCCCGCGGTCCCAACCCGGCTGCAGGATTTTTAAAGGGAAACTGAGCAAGGAGTTTCCCTTTGAAAATTGGCTTGTTGGGCCTGTGGGCTCAAGGGCATCCAGTAATTTACCCAAGGGAAACTGATTGGCTGACGCTTGCCATCCCTTAGTCTGGCAAAAAAACACACGCAAGGCGTCTACTGCATGCGGACATTAACCCGGATGGGGGGTGGGGAGGGGGGGGGGAGGTTCCTGGGTGGCCATATTTTGGATGGTAAGAAAATAACTTGGAATGTAATTTTCACAAATCTATGCATATTATTTCCCATAGAGGTTTTACCCAAACAAAAAGCAGATGCAGTAGTCTGCGGGAGCGTTATACCCAGGGCATTCTTTGAAAATTAGGGGCAAGGTCCGCGGCACCAGCACGGGCAGTTTGAAAGTTGACCCTCAAATAACTAAGAGGAGCTTCTGCTCAAGAATGAGACAGGCAGAGGAATGAAATCTCAATTAAATTTTGTTTTATTGATTAAATTATCCAAAATACATAATCCGTGCTTGACAGTACCGCCGAGTCACGTGACACACAGACCATGTTCATGCCAACGCTTGATCATCACTCATGGTATTTGAAGCAGATATTTAGAAAGGAGCCTGTATCACACTTGGCCACTGCTGAAGCGGCATTATAAAGGCACAGCCATTCCAAGGCTCGGTCAACGGTGCGCGTGCAGAGCGAAAAGAGAGGTTTGCTAGCAAACAATAAGCATAAGCCCGCAGACACTGTATCATAATCGCTAACATAAAACTGAACTGGCAACATTCATGATGAGGGCGTTTATTTGTGAAAACAAAATATCAGTTCACCTAGTTCATTCAAATGCTAATGACAACACATCTAAATTAATCTTGAAAGCATTTATTATTATTATAATTAAATGTAGTCAGGACATTTATGTTCATGCATAGAATAAATTCATATTGAATCACTTGAGGAAAGAGGGGTTTCTGTATTGCACTGCTGGCATCTGAGCTGGTCAAAAAAGCCCCCCAAAACAAAATAGGAAAACATAGATGTACTAACTAATTATTATACGCACAAGAAAAACCTCAGTGAGGAGGGATTACGATGGCAATGCACAGACTCCAGACCTTTTCTTAATACCTTTCAAATGATTTCAGTGCAAGAATTGCCATCATGGGAACCCATGCCTCTCTAACATCACGGTTTTACCACAAACATTTTGCAGCTTCAGTGCCTACCCTCTAAAAACAGTTCAAGCATCAGCAGGAAATTATTTAGTCTCTAAATGTAGCTTAGCCCCAGTGTCCCTGTGTAAAAGTTAAGAGAGTTATGGGCAGCATCTTTTCTATGGCTCCCTGTTATAGGCAGCTCATGCATGCCGCAGGCATAATTCTCACCGCATTGTGTACCCCCAAAGACCTGTTGCACACTACATTTGCAGGTCTTTTGTTCAAATATTTTATTAATAGATCATTTAGTCTTAAAAAAAAAAAAAAAAAAGTAAACCTATATTGACACGAACAGATAAGGCTTCTTTGCAATTTTGTAAGGAATTCCATTAAACGTCGTGGTATTCAAAATCCAGATTGAAATTGAACAATACCCACCTAAACTCAGATGAAGACGTCAAACACGCTGAGAATTATTTTGAGCAAGTGGTTGGTGGTCAAGTCAAAAATCAACCTCTTTTCTTCTCAAATAATTATACTGATTGACGTTTTTGAGCACCTATTAACCATTGTACTTAGTATTACTATAATTCTATGTTCACTAATTACATAAAAGCCCTATTAAACTTCCAAACTCGCATACATGAACCTATTTGTTATTGGTTAGTTTTAGAAAACTGAAAAAAATAAAAATAAAAAATCCCAGATATAAATTCTTGTAGCTGTTTTTTGTGTTTTAGAATGTATATGATTGTTTTGGGTTTTTATCTGTGGTTAATTGATTTTTTAAGTCTGTTATTATTTTGTATATTTGTCTTGAATGCCTTTATATTATTTGTGTATGTACTTTTTATCTAACTAGAACTGTGGATAGAGCAGGACATAAACTGAAAAAATACATACATAAAAAAAAAAAAATAACCAACCCTGATCCACTCTCTCTCTTTCACTATTTTCGTCATCAGTAGAGATGTATTACACATTCAAAATGTATCGCTATACTTACTAGGACCACTAAAGCTCTAATCAAACTAATAAGGATTTATTTGTTAACCTCATCTGTTACTTGGATATTGTGGGGGTACTTTTCAAAACATTTAACCATTATAAACAGAGTTTTACATGTGTAAATGGGAGGTTTGCAAATTAATCAGAGGTTGTAAACGTACAAGTGCGTGCAGAAGTGATTTTGAGTCTTTCAAAAACACATTCCCAAGTGCGGAGTTGGGAGCGGGGAAATAATTTACGCACGTACTTTTGATTTTCGAAAATACGCATGTAAATGTTTGCATGGACATTCATACCCGCTCCTAGCACAGGGGTAGGCAACTCCAGTCCGAGTGTCGCGAGCCAGTTGGGTCTTCAGGATAATCACAATAAATATGCAAGAGATGCAAAGACGACAGTGCATGCAAATGCATCTCATGAATATTCAGTGTGGATATCTTGAAAACCAGAGTAGCATAAGGCATTCCAGGACTGTAGTTGCCTATCCTAGCTCTACCGTGTGCAAATGTGCACACTTATGCCATTCTAAGGTGCGCGCAGTCCCGCTAATTTTCAAAGGGGACTTAAGCGGTGTAAGTCCGCTTTGAAAATTTAAGCTGAAGTCTGTGTGTACTGCGCACTTTGAACTATAAAATTACCCCTCCTATGTTTTAATCCAGAATATTATGAACTTTAGAGTGATTTCTCCCTAGGGTACTGGATAAAGTAGTAGCTGCTCCACCTGCAATATGATTTTATGTTATGCCAAGATTGCAGTAAAGTCTTGGACTGTTGAAACATTTTAATAATCTCTTAATTATATCAGCACCAAACAGTAATTCTGTTTTTACTGGAGCATACAAGATCCTCTGATCACTGAACTCACACATATTATCTTATGGAGACTCTCGAGAGCAGAGAATTCTTTCACAGGATTTACATTGAAATAGGTGCACTCCAGCATTAGCATAAGACAAATCTTCTGGGTCCATAGAAGGACCTTTATTGTGTCCATACTAAAGGCATGGTTCACTAAGGTTTTTCTCCCATTCTGTGTCTGAGAAAAAGCTTAGTGAATCAGCCCTAAATCACAGAAATATCTATCTATATATCTTTCTATATATCTATATCACACATGTAAAGATACAATATTTTTAATTAGCAAAAATTATCCTCAAAATGCAGAAATAAATTAGAAAAATGCTTAAATCATGGAAGAATCCCAGACATGTTCTGATGCAGAATAGGCAGTGAAGTGCTTGGGCATTGAGGTATGTATGCATGTAGTAACATTGTAATCTGCTGAGATCTGTGTGCCTATAAATTTGATAGATAAATGTGTTTTTTTTCTCCAGTTCTGCTTAAATATCATTGCTAAACAGTCTACGCAGAATTAACGCCACTGACAACCTTCAGCAATGTTTCAGAAAACCATTTAGGCAGAGTATAATTCCAATGTATAATTCCACTTTTAGAAATAATTTTAGTAGTAGTTGAACTTTCTGCAATATGCAACGTGCTTTGGAAAGCAGTTGGCACGAAAGGCCTTACGCAAAACCAAATTTATTTCCCACTGTATTACTAATTTGGGCTGATCATCCATGAGGTGGTCTTGATGATATCCCTCCTCTGCGATATGGCGGAATTCCAAAAAGGGACAAAAGAACGTTGACTATCAGACACAGGGTTGTTTTTTTTCCTTCGCACTGCTCCTCCTACCATGCTCCCCGGGTCTGCCAAACCAATGGCACGTCCTGAAAAGGTTACCTTAAATGCATCCAGAACTCTGCCATCATAGTCAATTACTACAGTATCTCCTTGTTCACCTTTCTGGCCAGGTAGACCCTTGAGGTAAAGAAAAACGTGGACATTTTAGGCACAAATGGAGTGTATTCAGACCTGCAAAACAGGATGCCCCAGAAACCGTAGCGCGAGTGCTTCCTGGCAGAAGGCACCCTGGGCCTGATTCACTAAGCTTTTCTCCCCATAGATGCAGAACAGGGGAAAAGTCCCTTGCGAATCAGGGTCTTCACAACGCTCTTAGCTACCAGAAGGAATTCCAGTTTCAAGGGTTCTTAAGATTAACGATAAAACTGCTATAAACCACGCTTCGTCGTGGTAATTGTAACAAATACTGCAGCTGTTTATGGTCATTTTCTTAATTTTACATTTATGCAACCTCCTTATCTTTACCAGAATTCAACTAATCTTGGTGTATACTATTACAAATATTTGTTTCTGCTGTAATTTGCTTATCCACCGTCTTAAAGACCAGAAGATGAAATTCCAAGAGAGTCCAAAGTTGTAGCTTTAGGTTTTTGCAGCTATCATTTATAACCAGGAAAAAAATTAAAACCAAAAAGATAGTCTTAAAAGTAGAGAACACACAAAAATATCAATCTCAATACTTTCTGAGTAAAAGCAACACTTGGAAACAAAACAAATAAAATCTGATACTATTTTCCAATGTTTGAATCATCAATTTGCCATGTAGGTTACCCCATGTGTCTGTTAAGGGTAGTAACTGCCGCACCATACCGGTTACCCCCACGTGCCTGTTAAGGGTAGGGATGTGAATCGTTTTCCATATCGTCTTAACGATAGAAATCGTGTGGCAGGGCAAGAAAATCGTCTTAGGCACGATTTTTTAGTTAAAAAATCGTTAAAAATCGTTTTTTCCGATTAGTGCGCACTAACTGGAGTTAGTGCGCACTAACTGGGAGTTAGTGCGCACTAACTGAAAATGATACAATTTGACACTTTTCAGGTCAGTTAAGGTCAGTTTAGGAATGAATATGTATTCCTATTGGCTGCCCTCTTATTTATTCATGTTACCAAGTTTCCTACTGATAGTATATGGGGGATGGGAAATGGAAACAGTTGGTAGCTTGACAAAACAAGTAATGTGATCAGTCAATGTGACTAGAACTTGTGCCCTAACCCTGATACCAGGGGTATTGTGATCTTCCTGCACACAGTGCCCTATCCCTATTAATACCAGGAGTGTTGTGATCTTCCTGCACACAGTGCCCTATCCCTAATACCAGGGGTGTTGTGATCTTCCTGCACACAGTGCCCTATTCCTGATACTGGGGGTGTTGTGATCTTCCTGCACACAGTGCCCTATTCCTGATACCGGGGGTGTTGTGATCTTCTTGCACACATCCCGGTATCAGGGATAGGGCACTGCATGCAGGAAGATCACAACACTCCTGGTATTAATAGGGATAGGGCACTGCATGCAGGAAGATCACAACACTCCTGGTATTAATAGGGATAGGGCACTGCATGCAGGAAGATCACAACACCCCTGGTATCAGGGATAGGGCACTGTGTGCAGGAAGATCACAATACCCCGGAGGAGTGAGGGTCAGGCAGCTCCCCCCTGTCTGTGAAGCCAGCCTCTCACTAGTAATGCAGGGAGGGAGCTGTCTCAGACTTCACCATCCTCCCCCCCCCCCTCACCCACACACCATTCACTAGCTGGGACATGGGGGAAGTCAGGAGTGAGGGTCAGGCAGCTCCCCCCTGTCTGTGAAGCCAGCCTCTCACTAGTAATGCAGGGAGGGAGCTGTCTCAGACTTCACCATCCTCCCCCCCCCCTCACCCACACACCATTCACTAGCTGGGACATGGGGGAAGTCAGGAGTGAGGGTCAGGCAGCTCCCCCCTGTCTGTGAAGCCAGCCTCTCACTAGTAATGCAGGGAGGGAGCTGTCTCAGACTTCACCATCCTCCCCCCCCCCCTCACCCACACACCATTCACTAGCTGGGACATGGGGGAAGTCAGGAGTGAGGGTCAGGCAGCTCCCCCCTGTCTGTGAAGCCAGCCTCTCACTAGTAATGCAGGGAGGGAGCTGTCTCAGACTTCACCATCCTCCCCCCCCCCCTCACCCACACACCATTCACTAGCTGGGACATGGGGGAAGTCAGGAGTGAGGGTCAGGCAGCTCCCCCCCCTGTCTGTGAAGCCAGCCTCTCACTAGTAATGCAGGGAGGGAGCTGTCTCAGACTTCACCATCCTCCCCCCCCCCCCTCACCCATACACCATTCACTAGCTGGGACATGGGGGAAGTCAGGAGTGAGGGTCAGGCAGCTCCCCCCTGTCTGTGAAGCCAGCCTCTCACTAGTAATGCAGGGAGGGAGCTGTCTCAGACTGGTATCAGGGTTAGGGCACTGTGTGCAGGAAGATCACAACACTCCTGGTATTAATAGGGATAGGGCACTGTAAGAGATGACTGTAGTAGATTGAATAAAGATCTGATGTTTCTGCTCTCCTCACACCAAACAAAAACAACACACAAGCAGAGAAGCCCTTCTTACAAAGCTGAGCTAGTGAGTTAAGTAGGAGGAAAAGTAAACATACTGGTGCCAGTGTGGCTACTTAAAAAATACACTTACCAACAATCAATTACATATATTTGAACTGTGTACAGTTCCAGCCAGGACCACCTTTCTAAAATGCACAGTGATTGGCAAATTCAACATGCACTAGCATTTCAGGTGCCTGCTAACAAAAATAATAAACAAACAAGTTCTAGTCAGGTGAGTGCTGATCATTACATTACTTTTTTTGTCAAGCTTCCAACTGCTTCCATTTCACATCCCCCCAACCATATTGGTAACATCAATAGATAAGAGCACAGCCAGCCAATAGGAATACATACATACATATTCATTCCTAAGTGACCTTTACTGACCTGGGAAGTGTGAACACTTTGTTTCATTTTCTGTTGGTGTTCGTTAGTTTCCAGTTCCATTTCCCATCCCCCCAACCATCACCTCAGTGGTAACCTTGGTAACATCAATAGATAAGAGGGCAGCCAGCCAATAGGAACACATATTCATTCCTAACTGACCTTCAGTGACCTGGAAAGTGTTTATTTGTATCATTTTCAGTTAGTGCGCACTAAATCGAGTTAGTGCGCACTAACGGGGAGTTAGTGCGCACTAACACGATTTAACGATTTTTAACGATAAATCGTTAGAATTTCTATTGTATCGTGTTCTAAAACGATTTAAGACGATATAAACATTATCGGACGATAATTTTAATCGTTGAAAAACGATTCACATCCCTAGTTAAGGGTAGTAACTGCCGCTCCGAATAGGTTACCTCAAGCTTTATCTTTAGAATTTGTCACGGGGGTTGCAGGTCATCTGGTTATTGCAATGCTACAACTGTGCATCTTTAAATTTCAATTTTTACTTCCTGCTAGGTTCTCTTCCACAAAATCATCTGTACAACAAAGGGGGTACCTCTTGTTGCTGAATAAAGCAGCTTTTAGGAGACAATGGCTATGTTAAAATCAAAATTTGTAAAAGCGCAGAGACTGGTGGTGCCTTAAAGATGAACTGATTTATTGAAGCATGAGCTTTCGAGGACAAGAGTCACTTTGGTGAGATGCATCTCCCCTTCACATCTCCTAAAGCATTTCACCAAGCATACTCATCCTCAAAAGCTCATGATTCAGTTGGTCTACAAGGTGTGACCAGCCTGTGTGTTGTTTTTGCTACTACAGACTAAATTGACTGCTTCTCTGTATTGAAATTAGTTGGGTTTTTTTTGTTGTTTTTTTTTACATGTAGCTCTTTCTCTCTCTCTTTCTCCTTCCAACTAAGCTTGAGTATTATGGAATTCTGGCTTTTCACATCATACTTTACATTTTAATGCACAGTAAGGACTGTGAAACCTCTCTGGTGCTCTCTTTTTACAACTGGGTATATTTTTGTACTTTTTAACTTGTTGTTGCTATAATTTTGCTGAAATTTCATCATTTAATACTAGAATTCCAAAGGTGATCTAGGTATACCATTGTGCTTCCTTTCCATTCTTGAACAACGATGTAAGAATTTTGTCTATCAAATTCTTGGATTGAATCATATTGCATCTTCCCTTTTATATTAGTAAATACATTTAGAAGCAATTTTCACATGCAATTTGCACAGAAAAGCTGAAAGCTAGATACAGGAAAGAACAGGAAGCAAAGGCAAACATGCAGGTCCATGTTGGTGCAAATCAATTCTTACTGTAGATCCAATGACTCCGTCTCCTTTCTCTCCGTTTTCGCCCTAGATATAAGATGCAGCAAAAATCAATGATAATTTCTAAATGCATAAATATATCTACATTCAAGTGAACAAAATGCATTTCCGATATTAAGTATGTCAAAAAATATCTTAAACTCTACACAAGGAACAGAAAAATACCCAATCTGAGATTTTTAAAGCTTCCCAAAATAGGAGAGTAATTGTTCACTCTGACCATGGACGGAGCGAGGTCCTTAAAAAGTTTGTGCAATTACATGCTATTACACTTTTCTGTCTGAGATTTTGGAGAGAAACATTTAAAGAGTAACTTTTCACCCATATAAGTTTGCTTTCAGGTCCCATTATGAAGCAAAACTTTTAAATGAAAGAATCCATGGCTATTGAATGAAGTGGAATATCTCAATACAAACAGATATCTTGACAGATTGTGATAGTTTTTATTGCACCATCACAAAAAGATATAATATACAAGCTTTTGATCTTTTCATCTCAAAAGCTCAAGTGTTACCACCTTTTTTTTTTTTTTTTTTTTTTTTTTAACATTGGTCTAATAAAAGGTATTGCACACAAGCTGGGAGGATTCCGGTTTTCTCCAGGTACAGTATATGGTTACTAGAACTCTGATCACAAAACAGTGAATGATCTGCCAAGGGGTCCAGGCTTTGGTTAAGGTCTCCCTTTTCACTATGGCTCGCTCTATCCACATCTGTGCACCTGGGATTTACTGAATCAAAGTCCCACTGCACTTAGTGCCCTGGCTAGCTGTGAAAAACTGAGAATGGACCAATCAGAACATGGTCTTTTCCAACTTACTCCAGTCTCCAAGAACAAAGGTGAATTAACAAGAGCAAGTAATGAGCAAAGTGCCTTTGAGAATGAGGAATTCCTAACATTATGTTTCCGTGATCTGTCTGTATTGACTATACCTTTGCTCCAGGCAATCCCTCTCTTCCATTCTCTCCTGCGGGACCTGCACTTCCTTTCTCTCCCTGAAAATAAAACAATTAGCATTATACATTTGTAATTCGCTATGGTTTTGAAACTCCGGCTTGTATAGATTATCGCACTGCTAGGGCTGTCTCTGGAGGGCAGGGTGGGCAAATTAGGGCAATTGATCAGGGTCCTGGGCATCCGGGCATCACATGCTCAGGCCATGCCCCTTTTCCATGGGCCCAAGGTGGCAACTGCTGCTCCTCCTCTTCCTCCATAGCCTGTCCTGGGCCATGGGGCCCATGGAGGTAAGAGACATCTGCATCCCAGCCATGCCAGTGGGGTCCAGAGCTTTAAACTCACGTCTGCTGCCATTGGTTCCTCTACTTCTCTTAGCACTCAATCAGCTGATCTTACTTGCAGGAGAGAGGGCTAGAAGCATTGGACCCGCTAGCCTTGCTCTCCTGCTGCCTGGGTCACAGAGGGAGGTGAGGGAGAGGCCCCTGGGAAGTGGAGGAGCAGCCTTCAAGATGCTTCAAGATACAGGGCTTAGGTGTTTGCAAGGATATTTGGGACTCAGGAATGTGGTGTGGGGTATGAACTGAGGTGATGGGGGTGGTGTTTGAGGGAATCTTAGCCACCACTGACATCACTGGGAACAGGAGAGGTATAGAGAGCTCCCCCATTCTCAATCTCCAGATGTTGAGGGTGGGAGGAGTGGAGAGAGAAAGCCCCCCCCCCCCAGAGATTGAGATGGGGGATCTCTCGATACCCACAGTACCTCCCACCCCATCTCCTTACTCTTCAACCTCATGTGGGATGCCTCTCTCCAGGCAATTTACTCCACCCCTCCCCCCCCCCCCCAGGGTTGGCCCTGCTCACACCATCTGCTTTCACATTCATTGACCAGGCACCTCAAATTTAGCAAAGGTATTTTTGCCTGACCTCTGAGCACAGACTGTGATCAGCTATCCTAGAAAGTAAACCTTAATCACATGAAAATCATAAAGCATGTTGTTTTACAAAAAGATACATCATGCAAAGCATAACTATGCATTAACTCTGTCTTGGGACGATGATGTTTTGCTACACCTTTTCTGTATCAATGGTAGATAGTTTGTGATGGTTACTCCCTCTATATGCTTAATTTTAGCTTAAGAACATAAGAATATAAGAAATTGCCATACTGGGTCAGGCCAAGGGTCCATCAAGCCCAGCATCCTGTTTCCAACAGAGGCCAAACCAGGCCACAAGAACCTGGCAATTACCCAAACACTAAGAAGATCCCATGCTACTGATGCAATTAATAGCAGGGGCTATTCCCTAAGTAAACTTGATTAATAGCCGTTAATGGACTTCTCCTCTAACAACTTATCCAAACCTTTTTTGAACCCAGCGACACTAACTGAACTAACCACATCCTCTGGCAACAAATTCCAGAGCTTTATTGTGCATTGAGTGAAAAATAATTTTCTACGATTAGCCTTAAATGTGCTACTTGCTAACTTCATGGAGTGCCCCCTAATCCTTCTGTTATTCGAAAGTGTAAATAACCGAGTCACATCTACTCATTACTCAAAGCCATAGATAGAGTTTAATTCTCAAACACAGTAGATAACACCAGATTCTGTTGAAGGAGTCCTACTCAACAGCCCAGCATAAGAGCTCAAATATCTATTCAGCCATAATCTTTTATGAAATTTGAGGTAGGTGAAATATGAGTCAGTCATGTGCCAACATGACCTAATTCTGTGCATGATCCCAGCCTGGCAATTGGGGTACTTGTGTTTCCCTGCTCCTGGGGGAGGACGGAGCCTCAGCCGTTGTACACCACCACCACCTGGTGGCCAAAGATTGCGGGTGCATGTGCACCAGGTTCTGAAAGGGGCTGCAGTCTGACCCGCTGGTCAAGGAGGTGCTGTGGCTGTGCTAGAGAGGGGAAAGGGATTTATAAAGGGGGGGGGGGAAGGGGGGAATCACCAGGTAGTTTGAATGAAGGCTTATTAAATTGAACTGGAAGTTTAAAAAAGAAGAAGAAAAAAAAGGACGTGATTAACTTGAAACCTAGCCACTTATTTTTAAAACCTAACAGACTTGGTTCAAAAAGAAATAACGAGAGCTACGTAAACATGGAACTGCCAAGGGAATCTATTCAGCCAGTTTTTCTTAATTGCCCACTCTTTTGAATTATTTTGGAAACGTATGCGGGCAGCAATAAATAAAATCACAGATGAAGGAGAGAAGAGAGGAAACCCATAGATCTCAAAATTACTTAAAACACCTGCCTTTGGTCTTATGTGGGATGCTATCATTCTGCCCAGTGAATTACCCCTATAAGGATGTGAGATTGCTAACCACAAGCCCCAAGAGACACTGAAATCTCTGCCAAATAACACCTTTTATCTCTAAAATACAGTCATTCTCTCCGTAAGGTTTTCATTATAACCATGGCCCTCCAGACGCTGCAGGTACTGTAACCGGTAAATAAAAAACAGAAGGGGAGGCTTGCTATGTCCATGCACAATTATCTTATTGCAGGTTGAAGCAATTTAAACTAAACTTGCTTTTCGACTGCCATTATTCAGGTGAGGCGGTTTTATGTAAGACCTGAGGCGGCACCGCAGTGAGCTTTACTAAACGAGATCGGCTTTGCCATCTGTGCTTATGAAACCACTCGAGATTTACAGGAAAGCGAACCAAGAGGGCTCCCCCTGTTTTCTCTGTTATCAGATATCCGTTTGCTTGGCCTGCATAATAACCATCACTACCACGAAGCTGATACACACGGTACCTTCACTCCTGCTGGTCCTTCGGGTCCTGGCTGCCCTGGAGTGCCATCTTCACCCTGAAGACATAGTAGCATTAATTAGGAATAAGGTGACATGTAAAACACTAATACAAATTCAGTGGCTGCAGAAAAACAGCAAGCCTATCTTTCTCTCTGTAGAGAACAATTTGATTTTACAGATTATCTAAATGCATGGTTAAAATTCTGCTGCAAGTGAAATAACCAATGCACTGATTAATGCGAGTACGGGGAAGTGTGGCTCTTTCCAGAATAATCGCCTATGCCCATTTCTAATCTGTTTTTATTCTGGCCAATTCACTGGGTGAGAAGCCAACACGTCTGAAAGCATTAACGTGGCACCGTAGCTAGGAGGAGGGGAGATTTTCTCTTAGGCGAGAACATCCCCCCTTCTGCTGACACACACACGTTCGGTCTTTTTTGTTCTTTCTTAATTCTGAAAAGTAATTTCAAATATCTTAAGAGAAATATTTGTGTCAGATGGTGCTTAATGTAGGAAGTATTTTGCTAACCTTTTTTTTTTTTTTCCTCTCCCCCCCCCCCCCCCCCCGCCCTGACCCCATCATTTCCCTTCCAACCTCATCACCACCCCCTTCAATCCTGTGTAGATTTACGCACCCCGAAGAACTAACTGTTGTTTGATCTCCTACTTGGTTACTTGTCAAGTTAAGTTTATAACCGAATTATTGTTTCACTGTATTAACACTATGTTTAGCCTATTCTTCCTTGCTCTCTTGTCTCCAATTGCAACACCCTGTTTTTTGTAACTTCTTCCTACTCGTTTGGTTATCCCCTGTTATGCTGTAAACCGGTACGATAAGATATTTATCTTGAGCATCGGTATATTAAAAGTTTCTAAATAAATAAATGCTTGATATTGCATCAGCCCCCAAGTCTTAACTCATACTACTCCTGGTCTTTTTTTTTTTTTTTAAAGAGATGCTATCATACACAGGCCATTTGCAGAATCTTAACATGTACTGGTGAAGATATTATTGCAGGATTCTTTGATTTCGGGTTGCTAATTTAATGAAGCTCCAATTTCAGGGTTCGCTAGCTGCCCCTTACCCACACTCATACCTCAGTCTGATTTTTAAAGAATACCCTCTAAAATAGTAGACACTGAATACTCTCTGGTTTTGGAACTGGTTAACTGCTGTTTTAGCTTCCGGGAGATGCAGGAGCAAGAGGTATTGAGAAAACAAGGAAGGCCCTACCTTGTTTTCAAATGTTTAGTTTGACAATTTGATAGACTGCCCTTTGCATAATGCATCAAGGTGTTTTACAAAACAAGGTTATTTTTGCTGACAGACACTAGAAAAAGAACAATATTGACAAAATAACTTACTGGTTTTCCTGAACCACCAGATTCACCCTTGCAAAACAAGAACAAAAAATTTATCTTCAGATAAACTACGAAAAGTTAAAGCAATTTTCTTATAAAAGCTCATGAAATCAGACATATAAATCTTAATGCATAGATTTACTTCTTAATGTCAGCATAAATTCATATGAGATGAGTACCACCTTATGGCAACATGACAACAAAGAAGGTACATTTGCCTTAAAATTAAATTTGAATCTTACGTTAGCTATGCCAAAGATAACAAACTGTTTAAAGAGATGGCACTGCACATCTTTCTTGTGATCACATTTTTAAAAAAAAGGCAATATTATCAGTTTATATCATGCTTTTCCAACAAAAGAGCACAAAGCATGTGACATGAAATTTGTAAGATGGATACATAATGGATGCTAATTTATGCACAATGTTAAAAAATTGCCCCAAAATGATTTCATTATGGGCTGACTGGTGGCTTAGTGGCATAGCCACGTGGAAGAACCTGGATTCAATTCCCAGCTCAGCTTTTCTGCTCCCCAGTTCAGCTGGGGCTGGGAGGCAGGAGGGGAGTCAATTAACACCCAGTGATGATACCCAATGTCTGCATTTCGGTTTTATGTAAGGGCGCTGCCCAAAAGTTTTTGTTCTTTGTGAACCGATACGATGTGCGAACGGATATCGGTATATAAGAGACCTTAAATAAATAAATAAATAAATAAATAAATACATACATTTAGGACTTATGATTGCAGGTTCTGGAGGGAACCCTAGTGTATGGCCCCCTAGCAGAGGACCATCACGGCAATGACCATATTAAACTCACAGTGAACATAAAATACAAGAAAAATCCCCAGGTAGTTGTGAATGAAAGCTCAATATGCCATATTTCGGCCCTGGTTCTGATTCAGCTGGAAGCTCAAAAGGATTAGGAGGATATTGCAGAGTCAAAATTCATCGTGAAGCTTACCTTTAGCCCTGGGGGTCCTCTAGGTCCCTGTTTGGGAAAAAAAAAAAGGGAAGTTTATTATCTTTCTTCAGAAAAAGAAACAAAAGTTAGAAGTGAACACTGTTATTCCCACACGTAGTTTTAAATTCAAGTAACCCAGCTCTCAAAGGGTAAGCAAAATGGCCATTACAGGGGTTGACTTCCTGAGGAGGCTGGATACCAGCGGGTGTGTGTACCATGCAGTTGCACGGTGGGGAGGTGGGGGGACCCACACCTGTGGGGGGTAGCAGTGGACTGTAGAGTCAGCATCAGCCCATGCATGGCCTTCAGTCTGAACATGATGGTAGGCAATGGGAGGATTGAGAGAGTACTGGGCTACGGGGCCAAGAAGGCAGAGCTGACTCCATCTATTGAAGTGGAGCGCCCAGCGCCAGGCCACCAGCAGTAAAGTCCAATTTAAGCAGGCAGTGATCGCAAATATACCTCATACCTAGTCATTGTAGATATCCTGAAAATCTGATCTGTTTATGGCCCTTCAGGACAAGAGTTGCTTACCCCGTCCTAAGCTGTGATATAATGGGTCTATTGCACGTTGTGGCAAATATGCTTGTTTTCTAAGATGAGTGCTGTTTGTATTCTTATGCTCGTGAGTCAGATCATATACACAGAGGGATATTCTGATGGGCTGTATGCAGTTGTTTACTACAGTGCATATGGTTTGAGGAAACAGCCATCTTGATCTGTTGGAGGACACCGTCTTGCTTCCTGTTGGAATTTTAGGGGAAGGCTGTCTTGTGGAAGTGACACACCTTTGTTCTATGAAATCTCAGCTGGGTTTTGTTTTTTTTTGTTTCCACCATTTTGTTTGTGGGAACATTTGGAGTTTCTCTACAAGATATAGAATAGTCCCAGAAGACGTTCTGATCAGAAAAACATGTTAGGATATAATGAACATTTCTTCTCATAGAGGAATTTTAAAATAACTTTTGTGCTGCAGCATTTTGGTATTTCTTTTGTTGTGTTTTATGTCCTATAACACTTTGGATTTTTATTTATTTATTTATTTTTTATTTTGGATGAATAATTCTGCATGAATTTTTTTTTTTTTATAAACTGTAGGTTTAAGTTATTTGTATTTCAGTCAATCATCCTTATTTTATATTCCCATTTTAATAGCATGCATTCAATAATAATGCTGTCATCACAAAACAAAACAAAAAATTAACTACACCTCTGAGTTCTAATTCATTTTCTCATGTAAATTGCTCTGCATTGTCATCATACAATTTAGAGTGCATTATTTTGATATGTAAACATAGACAATGAGCTGATTTACATAATCATGCAGCTCTGAACCTATTCATGCACAGATTTTGTAGTGATTGTAATAGCTAAACAATGTGCACTAACAGCAAACATGAAAAAATTATCAAATGGAATAGCACACATTTGTTGATTCAGCATACATTAACACGTTTGTGAACATCGATGCACCATCATACATCAACCTCTAAATCTGAACACAGACTCACTAAAAATGAAGCATGACATCAATTCTCCCATAATAAATCTGGACTACTGTGCTAGTCGCTAGCTTGTAAATTTTGCAGAATACGAAAAAGCGATGGTCAATTGTCAACCCTGCCTGCTGGTTTGGATAGTACAAATAATTAAGGATGTGTATCTAGCCCATAATGTGGTTGTCCCGTTGGAAGATGGGAATCTCAACAGAGCTAGAATAAGAGGACTTGACCACTCAGCTCAACTTACATCATATTGTTCTGCTCACAAGCAGATACTGGTCTTGTATTCATTTTAGCCTCCATTCATCTCTCAACTGAATATTTACAGGCAGTGGAATGGCCAAGTAACTTATTAAAGTTCGGTCCATTTCACCATACTATGTTCCATACATGACTAGAATTTACAAACAGGCCAAAAAAAATATTTTGTAGAATAAAATACTCCTAAGAAAAAGAGACAAGGCAATGGTAGGACTAGCTAAATTCCTAGTTAAGCTTTTCAAGTGTATTTCCCAACATTTATCTTCAATGGAATTCTGGATGTGTATAAGGGTCACAGAAAGATGCCAATGAAGGTAGAAACTGAAAAAAATTCACACATTCAATGTGCTGTCCATAAGCGATTGCTTAGCAGAGTTGGTGAGAGTGTAGCTGTAGTCTGACAGACAGGCAGAACGAATACTCACCATTATGCCATCCTCTCCTGACTGTCCTTGCAAACCCTAGAGAAATTAACATTTTATGTAGAGTGTTAAACAATTAAGCAACTTTTGTTTCTGAATATTTAATTGGCATGCAAACAAAGTTAAAGCATAGATCTGTACTATCCCATCATTTTATTGGGGAGATGGCTGAAAATCAAACAAATCTATATTAAACATTCTCAACAATGAACTACCTTTTTTTTTTTTTTTGCAAGACTGTTCTGTAATTAAGCTGTAGCAAAATGTATACTGCAGATCCATACAGACAAATTAACTCAAGCTGCCTTGTAACTAGATGATGAAATATCTCACACACTGCTGTTTTCCTCCTGTTTTGCCAAATGAAATGAGTGTCAGCTAGACTATATAGGAATACGTGGTCATACGTGCATCTGAAATATGCCCTGTAGCCAGGAGTGCTCCATGCTACAGCCTCACAGGATGGAATAAAAAAAACAAAACCTGAAACAAGTTTGGATAGATTCATTTCAATTTGTAATTTTAAAAAAATGTTTGGACAAACCCCTTGTACGAATGTGTTCTAATTCACAAAGGGCTTGTCTCACACATTATATAAAAATGCATCAGTCAACGCGATGTCTTCTTAATGTTATTCTGAACTTTTATTAGCCTTGGTAATTTCTGGCTGTTGGCAATATTTTGTTTAGACCGTACTAAGGCTGTAATCTGGTGTCTCTGTGAAAAGTGCTTTTAATTTGTTTTTAAAACCACATTTTAGCAGCAATGAGATGTGTTTTGCTGTGTTTGTTAATCAAAAGACTCTGCTGCAATGGGCATTGTGACCAAATGGGCATAGTTATAGCAAATTGAACAGGAATATTGCTTTCAGTATATACATTCTTTTTAAAGTAATTTTTTTTTTTTTTTTTAAAGAGCAGTACTTCTATGGGTCAGGTTTCACAGACATTCGTCCAATTAGTTATAAGAGGAATATGTTCTGAGAAAGATGGTCATCATGCCTGACTTCTGATTTGTTTGGCACAGACCTGCAGTGAGCTAATGGCCCAGTAGATTTGATGGCCAAAAGTGCGAGAACAGGGAGACTGCCTTGGGGGTGGGGTGGGATGTTGCGAATTATTTATTACTGGCACTTCGGGCCGGGCAGATACACCACAGTACAGGCTAACTGAGCTTCCATCGCCGCATTTTCTGTGCTTACAGAGGACCAATTTTCAAAAGCCACTGGTCAGAGTTAAAGGGACATCTGAAAATTCCCCGCCCTTAAGCTTGCTAAAAGTATGCGTAGGGTTCGACAGCATGTGTGGCTTTAACCGGGTGAAGAGGAAGATATTCCTGGGAGCATGTTTACAGAAACAGCATGTGCGCACGTTGCATTTTTAAATGCATGCATGCTGTTTCCCAGCAAAATCCAACCCACATAAAAAGCAGATGGAAAGTCCACAGGCCAGTGGTACCCATGGGCAATTTTCAAAGGAAAAGTACACCTGGGCTTTCCCTTTGAAAATCCATGCACAGTCTGTAGGTGCAAAGCAGCTGAGGACTTTGCAGCTGGGTGGGTTGTTTTGGAAGACTATCACAATTTGCATATGTTATATGATGCAATAAAGCTCAGTATTTCAGAGATATCTGTAGAAAAGTAAGAGCTGCACAACCTACGATTATGCTGTAGTGTCTATTTGTACGCTGCACTGGGGATGTTTGCAGTCCTATTGTAGATGCAGGTGCCAGTGAAAAGGTCAGGCATCTGCATGGTGATGTAAATGTAGTTGCAATTTGCTTGAACTTCGGTTAAACTTTGCGGTGGCTGACACTCCACTTCATCATCTCCCTTTCAGGAAGTAATTTCTCTTCCATTTCTTTCAAGCTGAACACTGGTGGTACACTGACCATTGAAAACCCATCAAGCCAGAGATGAAAACGCAGCACACGTCCACTCCGCATTTGCTACCGCCAGTGAAGAATTTCAATGGAGCTGAAATTGCAGCCAGGTGGAATTGCTTTAGTAGGTCAGCGTCCTGGAAAGGCTTTCTTTGTTCTCTATTCCTGGCTAATTTTTCTCTTCATTGACTCCAGCTGTGGTGAGGGTGAGGTTCATAACTCAGACAATTTTTCACACTTACTAAAGGTCTGGACAAGCAACCACCTAAAGCACGTTGTCCCCGCACTTTCAAACAGGCCATTGTCTGATGAAAACCCCTTTTAAAATCTATTTCATCCATATACACAGAAGAGACAGGGTGTAGGTGTATTACAGCTGTGGTAGTGGTTCTGTAATTCTTCAAACTGATCCCTGACAGAGAAATTACTGCAGGGCAGTTATTAACTAATTGGTGTTTCCCTGTGGACTACATATCTTCAAATTTACATCACAGCATACATGAGAAGAGAATATCCACAAACAGAATTACTAAGAAACAGGGCTAGCCAGGGAAGTGGTTGGAAACTAATGCTTGGTAGGACTGGGTACCATTACTGATGCCATTCTCCTGACTTGTGGGGAAGTGAACGAGAAGTTAGAGTTCATGAAGAGTCTGGGATATTACAACAGGAAGTCAAAATGGACAAAGATAAGATGAGCCATGAGGTTTTCATCTGCTATCACGTCTTAGGGTGTGGCCAAATACTACTGACCATAGAAATACAAACATTTTCCTTATGGGTGGCTAGCAATGTACATCTATCATTTAAAACTGGTCTGATGCATATATGACGTGGGTGACAAGAAAAAAAAAATAGATGATAGGTCAACAGAAGGCACGTTGCATGATAAATTAACTCTTGAACCTGGCAGAGAGACTACATGAGAAGCAGAAGGCGGCACTGTTTTCACACTTAGTGTCACAGTTATTGTTCTTTGTAGATGAAAATCTCTAGCCAGTCACTTGCAATACCTTAGGCTAAAGTATTTTGTTTTTTTGGAGTGCATCAAAGAATCATGGGTAAGTAACAGCAGCTGCCATATTTAAGGCTGAATTTCAGCTTCTCCATGATTTTCAAGGTTTAAGCTCGGACTCTTGCATATTAGAATAGGCATAAACTTGGCATATGAGCACACAACTTTTGGTTATTAACAGAAATGTCTGAACTCCATTCTGAGACATGTGTGATGCAGCCCAAGCTTCAGAAGCTGTTTAGTACTGACTTAAAACTGTAAGCAGTTTATAAAAGAAGTCTTCAGCTGCACTTGGCATTCTGAAGACACTTAAGGTGAAGAGTTGTGCATTCTGTTAAAAGATGGGCCTTATCTAATATAATGTAAACTACCCATCATTTGCTTTAAGATGTCCATCCGAAGTCTTCATTTGCAGCTCCACTGAAGTACTTAAAAGTATACCTTTGTGAGATCCAACTGGGTGATGTCCCCATAATGAGACATGTTGATGCTCTAAATATCAGAAATGTTGTGTCTGGCACACTGCTTGCTCAGGAGGATGATGCCTAGCCTATTTTAAGAAAATATATATCTTTACTAAGCCTCACATCAATTTGAAGTGCCACTTGTTTATTGGATGCTGCCACATACTCTCTCTTTCCCCTCTGTTTTGTGATGAGTGAACTCAACTTTTTGAACTAGACTAACATAGATTGCTATTGGACTTTACTTAAGAAGAACATTCCTTACAGGTTGACCTGGTGGTCCTCTTGGGCCATCTTTGCCTGTGTCTCCAGGGGGTCCTCTGGCACCTGGTGGGCCTGGAGGACCAGGTAGACCAGGAGATCCTGCTTGACCTTGATCACCCTGTTAAAAAAAAAAAAAAAAAAAAGTTTAAACAATATTTTTCAATGCAAAGACAAAACTCTAAACCATGCTGCACAGCATACAAAACCAAAACGCATATAGCAGAAAGACAGAAGCACTTCTAGCATATTGTTCTCAGCTTTCCTTTGGAATATTAGTCAAATATTTGAAAGGAAACCCAGTTGTTGTGAAACTATCGGGGAAAACGTGCAGCTTGCACCCATACCTGATATAAAAATAGTGCCCTGGATTCTTGCCTTATCATTGCCTTAATGATATGGCAACATTGAGGCTGAGGATGCAGTTGTGCCAATTAAAAAATATAAGGTCCAGAAAATTATATTTACAAGGAGGGAATCCAATTTTCAGAAAACAAACTTACTTGCAATGTATGGTCTTGTCAGTCCACAGTTTTAACCATGACTATGGGACTGATGTACTAAATTTTTTTTTTTAATCATATTCAGATTGGGAGAAAGCTTTGGAAAATCAGGGCCTGCCATTTCTGATTTTTTTTTTTTAATGTAGTTTCAAAAATATAAACCACATAAAAAAGCTGCATTATAAATACTGCAACATCAAGGTGGAGCAGTAGCCTTTTATCCCTTTCCCTAGAACATAAAATAAGAGGTGTTTTTTGGTTTTTTTTAAGGCGCTGCTGGAACTGCATTCTATGACTAGCTGGTTACATGCTACACGATTTTAATTCAAACTTTGGCTTCCAAAGTCAGGACTCCAGCGGTGCAGGAAAAGTCAGACGCTAGCATTAGAAACCAGAAACAACAGATTGCCATCAATCTACCTTAAGGATTCGTCGGTTAAAGACATGTTGGTCATTAGAGAGAAATCCATGATTGAGGCGTGGAAAAGCCATCTAGCCAGGAGAATGAGTCACAGGAAAGATGAGGTTGGGAAAAAAAGTGAGAAGAGTTTGTTTTGTACAGCGGAAATAAGGAATGACAGTAGAAAGAAACCTGCGCAGAACCATAGCAATGTCTTTATCAGGGCTCCAAGTTTCATCATATTTATTTATTTATTTATTTAAATTAATTTATATACCGGAGGTTCCTGTATAATATACATATCACCCCGGTTCACAAAGAACAGTAACTATCGCTACAAATAGCGGTTTACATAGAACAGAATAAAAGAAGTTTTACATTGAACAAAAAAAAAAAAAAAAAAAAAAAGAGAGATTGTTTTACAATATTGTACAGGAACCATGAAGTGACAAAATAGAGAAACTGTGCGTTGATATATAATGTCAAAGAGGAAAATTAAGGTGACCAAAAAAAAAAAAAAAGTTACTCCATTCTTAAAATGCAACTTCATACTCAATTTTGAGTCTGCAAGATGGGAATGTCCCCAGAAATTGTACAGTGCTAAAATCTAGAACTATACACTCTAGAAAACCTTTTAATTGAAAATGATTTTTCTCCAAGAATTAGGGCTTGCATGCAAGTTCCTTTCTAGTTGGTGAGGTTGAATTGTCTTTCTAAGATACTGTCCTGTGACATAGGAACATATTGCAAATGACACTCCAATCCTTTAATAAGACCTAAAATAAGATATATGAAATAACTCGCTATAAACACGCCTTCCCTGCTTATAAGGCCTAATTACCATGTTCTTTTAGCCTTCAGTTTTTATTTTATATATTTTTTGTAAAGAAAAACAATGCATTTTTGTTTTTGCTCTTTTCCCCTTATTCTCCATCTTCAGCCCTTCTATCCAGAGGAGTGGCTGGGGGTGAGGGTGCCTCCTCTGAGCTGTCTCCTGTCCCTCCCCTGGCTTAAGCACCTCCCCCTCCATGGAACACTGAGACCCAAACAGGATCCAAACTCAATCAGATCCACCATGTCTCAACGAATGAATACTACTGCTATCTGAGCCATAAGGCTGACCCAGAAAACAATGTTTTATTGAAAGTAATCTTAAATTTCCACCTAGATTTTTTTTTTTTAATCCATTCTGTATGAAATTATTTCTTTTTAAGTTTAGAAGTTTTGGTTTTAAAATACAGATAAGCCTAATCATCATTACTCATGAATGTCATACTGTCCCTAATGCAGTTTACACATTTTGACTCGGTGCGCTAAACTGCCTTTACAGCGTACACATTGCATAATTCCCAATATCCATTAAACTGCATAAGATATAGTCTTGAGAACATCTGGATTTATCTGTTTTTAAAACCGTACAGGACCTAAAATGTATATCCGCAACCAGCATGGCTACCATGCAGTCATTTGACCTCTGGGGAAAAAGCCCAGTACAATGAAATGAATATAGAAAGAGCCTGGTGGCTTCTTATTCCTTCTAGAATAACATGGGTAAAGATGGGCAGGGTTGAAAAAAAAACCAAAAAAAAACTCAATAGGCAAAAATGGATGAAAATCATTAGACGGGTGATCTGCAGTGGAGGCTAGCTTATGGAAACTTATTTTAATAAACTGTCTTTTGACCACGTTAAGGTTATGCATGCAATTTGAAGCAATGAGAATTTAATTGTGCAATAAAAATATGATCATTTTTATATCTGTACATTTTAGATTAGAAATTATCATCTAGTTCATCCAGTAGGGAGAGACCTTGTTTGGCAGTGATGCACAATGGCAGCTCACCAGCATAAAGCCATAGGAACAACAGAATTGTATTTTATTGTTTCTTGTTTTGTTTTGTTTTTTTACACTGATCTGGCTTTCTCTCAGCTGTAAACGTGCATTGGACAACTCTATGCTAGCACTCCATTAGGCATATATATTTATCTTTTTTAGCTTTTATTCATACTTATTCATTGGCAACTCAAGGCAAATTACATTTAGTTAGAATAGGTATAGCCCTGTCCCCAGAGGGCTTTCAATCTAAGGACCACCTGATTTACTAAGCATTTTTCCCCATAGGCACAGAATGGGAGAAAAGTCATAGCAAATGATCCCCTACGGTTATACCTGAGGCAACTGGAGAGTGATGGGACTTGTCCAAGGTCACAAAGAGCAGCAGCGGGATATGAACCCTGGGGTTTCCTTGGTTCTCAGTCTGCTGCTTTAAGGAGTAGGCTGCTACTTCTGAAGCAAGACAAATTGTATGTCATCATTACTAAACCATCTGGGGCTGATATTCAACCAGAGATAGCCAGATATGTAAGACTTATCCGGCTATCTAGCAGTTGGTGAATATCCAGTCAAGTTCAGCGGCCACTAAATAGCTGGATAAGTCACTTATCCGGCTATCTAGATGGATAAAAGGTGGGCGGGCAGTGGGCAGATTGGGGCAGCATTACTTAGCTGGATAACTTATCTGGCTAAGTAGTGGTATTGGGACTTAGCCGCATAAGTTATGCAGCTAAGCCTAGACCTGCTATTGAGCAGCCATGTAACACTTATCCTGTTTGTATGCTGACATTCAGTGGCACAGCCATGCCGCTGAATATCCAGCTAAGTTATTTAGCCACCTGGCCTCTCAATATCTACTCCTCAGTTGGTTGGGACGTGCTGTTTGTTTTAAAATGACATTAAAATATTAATGATATTTGTTGTATTATCGAGTCATTAGCCATTTGAAATGAGACCAAAAAAAGCAACAAAATGTCATTTGTCATTCATGTTGTGCCAAAAAATCGCTGCATGCTTTATTTGCAAAAGTACCCAGGTTGTAAAAAAATTTAAATTAAACATGCTAAAAAATGAATGAAAAAAATAATATACTTTTCAAAACAAAATGACTGAACTAACTGAAACAATGTATTTGCCCGTGCACATCCCTCTCAGTCAGACTGTATATTTAGGTCTCAAAAGCACATATGTGAAAAATAGAAAATATGGAGTTTGGATGTACAGTTCTGTTATAATTGCCTTACTCAATGTGCATGACTGCACCTTAAGCAGAAGTCAGTCCTTCCTTAGCATTTAATTCAGCATATTCGTAGCTTAAACTAGCAGGTGTGCAATGGAATGAATCCATGAATTTGCATATGCACATCACATTAA
The DNA here is from genome assembly GCF_901001135.1 of Rhinatrema bivittatum. Classification (NCBI taxonomy): domain Eukaryota; kingdom Metazoa; phylum Chordata; class Amphibia; order Gymnophiona; family Rhinatrematidae; genus Rhinatrema; species Rhinatrema bivittatum. The sequence continues at coordinate 44,524,315 of NC_042632.1, read as the reverse complement.
AACTGTACATGTCCTAGAAATGACGGGCAGAACTGGTTTCAATGCGTGCTCATTGCTGACCTTTTTGAATATAAGATCTTATTTACTAAGGGGTTGAATTAGCAGAAGTTTCAAACTTGTGAGCAGTAGCGCCAACCATCAACCCTTCAACCTCTTATTTATGATTGCCTATTGCATATACTTCTATGTCTAACCACCAGAGGGCAGCAAAACACAATGATTGTAACCTACTGGAATATTTTCTGTCACACGTGGGGGACAGGTACCTTTTGCTTTGGAGCGACCACAAGATTATTCTTTGGAGACTGGTTGGTTAGGGAAGGTGCTATCCAAACATCTATCTCAGACTACTACTGGTTATCATAATATTAATAAGAGATTATCTGACTGTGAGACGAATTGGAAGAAGTTGGTAAGAAAGTTACATCTTTGGAGCAGAAGGTGAATCAACTAAAAGCAAACAAATCTCTCTCCTTAAAAATAACACTATTTTGCATCAAAGAAATGAAACCTTTGAGAATTATGTATTTAAGGCTGATCAACTTTCCAAACATGACTTGTTACCTCCTAAAGAGGTTTTTTTTTTTATAAAGTGTTTGTTGGAGGTTTTTAACATCCTGGTAGGAATCCCTTCCTCCTATCTCTAAAGGGTTTTGTTGTTTTTTACGCCTCCAAAAAGTGATGTAAGAAAGGCTGAAAATGAGGATTTGGTGCCAGTCTCATCAAGAAGTTTAGATTTTACTGATTTCTTAGAATCATCTGGAGCAGTACAAGTGGGAACTGCAACTATAGCCATTTAACTGATGTTGGAACCCAACCCTAATTGAATACTGAAACTTTTCTTCAAACAGAGAGATTTGTTTTTCAGTTGCAAAATTAGAATTTTCCCAGATGAAGCTGCTGCAATGCAGAGAATATTTACTTTTAAAGCAGAGAGTATTACAATTGAGAGCAATGTTTTTTTTTTTCCTTAAGTATCCAGCAAAACGCTTTAATAGATATCAGAATGTAACATATATGGTTCTTGATCATGCACCCCCTGGCAGTGGCTCCAGAACAGCGCTCTCTTCTTTGGTTATATTGGCTGTGGCCCAGCACCCCTCTGGAGCTTATGCTGGTGGGATTTTGATGCCCCCAAAATATCGGTGCTCTAGGCAGCTGCCTATTTTGCCTAATGGAAGCACCGGCCCTGCCAGTAAACCAAATCAGTTAGGCCTGTTCTTTTTTCTCGCAGGAGACTCTGGGTGAGTGCCCAAAATTAATTTTTACTGGAGGTGTGTTCTGAATATTAAAAACGGCACAATTCACGGAAGTTCTTATCTCACAAGTGGATACAGTTCCTTCTCCCTCTGTACAAGGGTCTCTCTCGCTCTCTCTTTTGCCAGAACAAAGAAAAACTCTCACCCACCAGGTCTTGGACAAATGAGGTTCCCAGGTGGCCAGGGGTGCTCATTGCACAGAAAGTCCAAATCTTTCTCTCTCCCAGGGGTGAAGACACCAAGTGGGTGTCCTCAATACATTTCAGGATGGTCTTACTCACCGTTTCCAATATCTCTCTCGATCTCTTTTTCCTCTTGAATCCCAAGTTGGAAAGCTGGAACACTCAGCTCTCAATATTCCTGTCAGTGTAGGAAGACGGGGCAGCAAAACTCTTCCTCCTAGGTCTTCTAACCAAAATGTCTCTCTTCCTCAAAAACTGAGTCAAACACCAGAAGGTCTCTGCAGCAGGTCACCACCATTCTCCTGTCCACACAGGAGGTTGCAGAGGGTCCCCCCCCCCTCAGGGAGAGAGTTCCCTGCACCCTCACCCCAAGCAATACCCAGGAGTCTTGCAGTGTCAGTCAGTTAGTGGACTGGAAGGGCAGATCCCCTGACCTTGCCCAGGGACTGCAGGCAAGTGGTACCAGAGTCCAACGAAAGCAAACAACTCCAAACACCTCCTCTGACTTCAGAACCAGAACTGCACTGTCCCCAGAGCTCTCAGGAGAGAGCTGCTTATGAATCCCAGCAGAGGGGATGGCCATTCCAGCACCCTCAAAGGGGAGATTGTACATGAATGGTGCCTGTCACTCCCTATCCTTAGGTAAATGGAGTAAACCCAGGTGATGAACTCGGAGGGGCCACTGCATATAGTCTGTAACACAAGGTAACGGTGGCTCATCCCAAGCTAGAAGATAGAAATAAAGCTCAGAAATAAGGCATCAGAAGAGGAAGACTGGATGGGAAGAAGATTGGAATAATCCAGGCCAGATGGTACCAGAAGAAAGCACATCTTAAGACAGTGACAGGAGCAAGAAATGCTGAGCAGGGAGCAAGTATCTGTGCAGCCAAGCAAGATTGCAGTTATTCGTGGACCACAAACCTTTAGAGTCAGAATCTGATTACTCAATAGCCCTGCTGAGGCACCAGAACCAGGAAACCCCTATGGACATAACACATTGAAAAATGGGGGCACAAACATATTATCACATCTGTACTGCTATATAAGGTACACATACTAAAAACGAACAATGCACTGATGATATCTAAATGCATGCTGCATGGAGCAATTTTGCTAAGTAATTTATTCTCCATCAGAGTCGGTCCCCCAACATACTTTGTCAATATTAAAAAAAAAAAAAAAAAAAATAGGTGTTAACAATGACATAGATTTTCATAGCTGGAAATATTTACTTAATTTGGTGGATTTGCCAGTTTTAATGACATTGATGAAAGTGGGATTCTCTCATGTAGCTCTCACATTTCTCAACACTTTAAATAAGGTAGCTTATCTGGACAGACTTGAGTACAGACTTGAGTTCAGACCCCTATCAGACAGGGCCGGAAGGTCCTAGGTGCCACAGAGGTGGAGTGGGCTCATACCCAGGGAGGGAGGAAGGAAAACCACCTGTCACAACAGAATTGTCCCCTTGTGGGCAAGATGCAGCACCGAGGATGCATCTCAGAAGATGTGTAAAGAATGCTTAATGATGGCCTCAGATATGAACATATGGACATATATCGACAGGTAGCTATAAATATAGATAGATAATGCACACAAATTTTCTCCTAAATCTTATAGCTAAAGACACAGTTCATAAAATCTGTACACAGTGACACTAATTACAGACCCAATTGTCTCTCTCTCTCAGCCTTTGATCACTAATAGCATAAAAAACAACAGTGAAATAAATGATGAGTTATTTAATTCTAGAATCCAGTTGGGTTCTAACAATCAATAAACAGAATACCCCAAATGAGCTAGAATGGCTCCAACCTGAAATAAAAGAAAAGCAACAGGCAATCCTGAGCAAAGTGAAGGAAGGAAGCAATACAGAGAGAATGATCAAGATGAGACATCTGTTTGATTTAGAGGAGCTTTAACATCAAAGGGCACATCTGTCATTAATTGTGCAATTATGAGCCTGCTCCATTGGCCAGCCTTTGCTCCCTCTGAAGCCAGAATACATCATCATCAGTTTTGAAATGCCCATAAAAATTAATTTGGGTAATTAAAAATGAGGAAGAAAATGCCATTCATCTTTAGTTTATATCAAATGCTTTGTAAAAAAAAATCATAAGGCCATCACATTTATCAGTAGAGCAGAATAACTTTACTCAATTTGGAGAGAAACCAAAAGCTTCAGTCAGCTCTGCAGACAAAAAAAGCCATGGCCGCCATGAAGGAGTTTGCAGTCAGCAGGGCTAGGAAGTCACCTTTTCCTATTTTGCTTCCAGATGTGGACATCAGATACTTCTGGTAGCATGCAATCACCAGCAGGGGCCAGCAGTAGTCATTTTCTGCCAATGTCAAGTCTAAAACTTTTTGAGCTCATTGGAAAAAAAAAAGTGGAAGATGGAGGCTGCTGCTGGATCCGACCCAGTACCTTTTTTTTTTTTTTTTTTATTTAGAAATTACCATTGCAGTGCAGAGTTCCAATGGCTAAGCCACTGGATTAGCCTCGCTTCCTTCTTTTTCAATCAACTTCGTGCTAGGACCTGAACCTGCACATAGTATAAAAAGTGACGATTTGCTAAATTTCCATGTATCCACTGTTTTAACTGATATACTGTATATTTTGTATATCAGTCCAGAGCTCTATTCAACATTTCGAAAGAGAAAGATGGATCCACTGTAATTAGTCTAAACTTATCTATTTTATTCGCTTGGGACAGTGCGCATTTAAGCACTCATTCTGGGACAAGTCGTGGATAAACCTCGTTAGATTCCAACTAGCTATGGCAGAAAGTGCGCCATGGCCTTCAGGAAGAATTCTTGTAATCACCTAAGAAAATGAAGCAGGAATAGACATAGAAAGGTTGATATTCAGTTCCACTTGGCTGGATAAGTCCAGACTTATCTGGCTAAGTGGCACTGTTTGCATATTGGACTGCGTTGAGCGGCTGCCATTTAGCTGGATAACTAAATCCATTTAGCCTTCTATCCATAACTTTAATTTTCCTCTCAATCGTTCCAAATATGTGCACCTTGTACCGTGACTCCTTTATTTTTAGCCAGGTCCTTTCCTAGAACTGCATTCTTTATTGTATTCTTTGTTCTTTAATCCCCAGTTTACATGATCCAAGTTTATCCACCTGTTCGATGTAATTGCATTAGGTCATGACTGTTTAATGTTATAATGTAAACCGAATTGATATGTAACTTTGCTACATGAATTTTGGTATATAAAAATGTTAAATACATAAATAAATAAATAAATAAATATTTATCCTACCAAGTGGTGGGCATGACGAGGTGTTCCAGAGCGTGGCTACTTATCCAACTAACTCAGCCAGATAAGTGGCAATACTCAGACTTATCCAGCTAAGCTGTCGAGCAAGTCCAAAGTTAGCTGGATAAACCAATCTTTCAATATTCCCCCCTGACAAATGCTCAACCTTTTGTGCTTGCAGATTTTTGCCTGGACAAAAATGGAGGCCTTCTAGCGTGGGGCTAAACTTTAGCCGACGAGTGTGTATGTATTGAACATTCTTCGGATAAAGCTATGTTTATATAGGTCTTGCTGGAAATATAGCAGTCCTAACGTTATCCGTGTATGTTCAGCAGGAGACCTGTACACTAAGTCCTGCTAAATATCCAGGACAAGTAGGAACCTTCGTTTTCAGGTTTTATTTTATTTTTCCCCAGGAATTTATCAGTGTTTGTTAGAAGAAAAAATAATTGGGAGAAAAATCAGTAGAAAAAAATGGACTTGTAAGTTTTCCCACTGATTTTCTACCATTTTCGTTCATTATAATAATAATAATGAACACTGAAATTCCCAGGAAAAATAAAATAAAAAAACTGAAAATGGAAGCCCCTAAGGGCAAGTTACGTGCATAACGTCACATGGGTAAATTTGTCGGCTGCCCTGTCATTGAATATTGACCTCCTAGTTTTTAAATGCTGAAAGACTGGATGATTCAGGAGGTGGGCTTGGGTCGGGGGAATAAGCCTCACACACATATATACAGACTTTCCTAAGATACATGCATGGTTTCTCCCAACTAACCCCTGTCGCAGATACAGTAGATGAAAAGTAGGGGTGTACATTTGTAGAGTGAAAGCTTTGGTGAATATTCTAAGAGAAACTACTTGGTGTTTTCTCTGAAAATGTATTAAAGTTGCATGGATACAACAGTACCTGCGTATCGTGCCACTAGGCAATTTCATCAAGTGACCCTTCCATTACTTTACTACACTTGTAATAAAGCAATTTTTTTAGTGCACATGCTAATAAAAGTACTCTAATTCAAAGCATACAAAACTTTTTTGTTTGCACACATTGGCCCCATGGTTAAATATATTTGTGTTTTAAGTAAATTAGATCACAATTACGTACAAAATTACAAAGGGCAGTGGGAGCGCAATGGGTTGGTATGATGAATGAGCAAACTGGACACCCATAAGCCTGGTATTTTAATTTCATTAGTAGTTCTTTTAGATATGATTGCTAATGGATAAAATAGTTGTTGCTGTTATTGTGCAGACTGCAAGATTGGGTAAAGGTCCTGATGGATACAGGCACCCCCTGAAGCAGATAACAGAGCAAATGGTAAACAGCAGAATACAGATACAGTAAGTACTGATTTATTGAGTGACAATTTTTATGTGCAGTATAAAAATAGATTGCAGTGAGACCTATGATTATAACGGGGCTCCGTTACCACAGGAAGTAAAGCAATGTCCATGTCCGAGGGCCTCATTATATTTGTGATTTAATAGCAGGTATAACATGCATCATTAGGCTAATCAAAGATATCAAAACTGTTACATCCAACAGAAATAATCAAGAGTCAAGACAGAGACCCTCAGACATCTTAATGATGAATGCTATAAGGTCCGTTTAGTCCTCCTTATGTTCCTCACAACGGTACCAGTATACCAACACGCACATAAGAAAAAAAAAACAGTAATTATTTGTTGCTATAATACTTACCCTTGGGCCGGCGTCTCCTTGGTCCCCCTAAATATCACATAATACAAAAATAATTTATGTTTCTGCAACAATTATGACTCTTGGATTGGTTAGGGGGGAGTCAGATTAGTAGGTCTCCATATCATTTATTGCAGATTGGGTTTACAGGTTATATTGCTACTGCCACACTATTTATAATTTACTTTAGGCGCATTTGTTATAGTTTAATAGGAGAGAGGCAAACCTCCCTCCCCCCCCAAAAAATTGGAGAATCCTTTCTGCTTGTGTGTTATTTTCTTCTGCCTTGCAAAGGGGATTTAAAAGCACAAAAAGCCAAGCCACAAACAACTTCCCCAGAGGAAAGCTTTCTGGTTTATAATTGATTAGTCACAGTGCACTATGTCAAATAAGCCTGCCCCAGTGCCATATATTTTTAGTTTTTACAGATCATGTGCGTGCTTGCTGTTAGTAAGTAATTTGTTGTGGTCCATAGGACGGCGTTAGCCAGATATTTTGATGAAACCTGCACCGTGTCTCGGAGTAAAAGGGTAACTTTACACCATCATTTTCTGTCCTTCCCACTAAATATGCAGCCTTGGGCAAATCACTATCTTGCAGAGTTTCCATATATCGGACTATAATTGACTATTAAATAAAATATGGGTGCAGTTTTCAACACTGTTTACCAGGTAAAAAGCTACGTCTTTTTATCCAGGGAAAAAAAAAACCTCTTTGAAAATTGTCCTCTCCCACTGTGAGTAAAAGTAGCTAACCCTGCATGAAAAAAAAAGGGGGCATGGGTTTGGTCTGGGAAGGTTATGCTCGATGATTTCATTTTGAAATCCCTGAAGTACTTTCCGTTACATAAGTCTGCTCTCATGCGGTGCACGGTAGCTTAAATTTTGAAGGCGTGGCTCGTGCAAAAATTCCCACCTACGCGCACGTGCAATGCAGATTCTAAAAAGCTGCAAAATGCGTTTATATTTACCTGTGCACGTGTAAGGAATAAGGGGGCAGAAAAGGGGTGGGAATGGGCGGGGCATGGGCGTTCTGTGGGTGGGGAAAAAACGTACGCATGTAAATTTGTATTTTAAAACTGGAGGCTTCAGTGCGCGCATTCGCTTGTTATCTGCATAACTTTACTTCCGCTCCTGATGAGGAGCAGGTCTGTAGATCTCGAGTTTTAGGGCTTATAGGACAGGATGAGGGCTCCGGGTCAACAGGGGAGCGTGCAGGATAAAGAACCAGAAAGGTCTGAAAAACCTCGCTATTAACTGGACAAAGTGGTGGACTAATTGCAAAACTGGGAATGTGCTTTTGCTGTGACCATGCTTTGAAATTTGATGATGTATACGTGCAAAAGCCATCAAAGTCCCATGGAAGACACATGCATGCTAGTTGTGCTTGAATAACCCCTTAAAATTAGGAGCATACTTTTGTGTGGTTGGTGCATTTTAAAACATGCACACGCAAGTGTGTGCACGATTAAACATTCCAGCGTATCCTTGCTGGTGCACGCATGCTCATTTTAAAATCAACCTCTTTGTGGGCAGTTTCCCTTTTAAAATAAGCTTGTGGGGGGCGGATCCAAGATGGCGTCTGTGGGAGAAGTTGGCGTGTGAAGCTCCTGAAGCGCTGTTTTCTCTGGTACTTTTTCCTGTTTCTTGGCTATTGAAAGATGCCACATACTAAGCGTAAGGGCAGGGTAAGAGAGGGTGCCCTGAACCCTGTAAGACCCGCGCTCATACAAACAACGCTGACGGGCTTCCAGCCTCAACTGGAGCTTATACCCCCGGAGTATCCCACTGAGCAAATGGGCGGGGAGCAAGCGCTCTTGCTCTAGGGAGACACCACTCTAAGTCCCGGGGCCCCAACAACTCCTACTCCACCAGGTAACGCCGAAACAGCTGCTGACCCAGGCCCGCTCAGAGGACGGATGGCATCGTTAGAAGTCAGCCCTATTGGGGAGGGAGCAGCTGGAAGTATGGCGGCATTAGAAAGAACGGGAGGTCCTTTCATCTCCTCCCCAAAAGTGGAGGGAATTATCGGCGAAGTCCGAGCTGGAACCGGCAAAATGGAAGCCGGAACAGTCATGAGGAGAGCTCAGCCTCAAAGGATCCAGGACACTCAAGGTATCTCTCTATCGCAAGTAATAACTTTTCTACCATTTGCACCAAGCGAGAAACCAAAAGTTGTTACTATGGATTCGACATGGCAGGCGATAATGTCGATGCAAAGTGCCATAGTAAACTTGTCTACAAATATAAAAGAAATGCAGATGGTGTTATATAATTTAACTCCTGAAATAAACCAGCATTCTGTGAATTTGTTAAAAGCAGAAGAAGAAATTAACCAGATAAAGAATGTTCAGCTTTCAATAATTAAAGGAGAATTTGTGTTGGAGAAGAAAGTGGAAAGCATAGAGAATTCTGTAAGATACAACAACTTAAGGATTTTAAACTTTCCCAAGTGTAAAATGACTTCCCCAAAGGAACAATTAAAGAACTATTTTCAGGAAGTATTATTACTACCATCTGATATGTTACCGGTGATATCGAAGGCATATTTTCTTTTGAAGAAAAATGAGCAACAAAATGAAAACCTACCAGAAAATCCACCAGTAAATGGAACTTCGTTAAATGTTACAGAACTGATAGAGACTTCCTATATTCTCAAATTGAAATGAGGAACCTTATTGGTAAAATTTAAATTCTCAGAAGATAGAGATAATGTATTAAAATTATTTCTAACTAAAAGATCTTGTTTATATTTGGGGCAAAAATTGTGGGTTTACCCTGACATCTCTAAGGAGACTCAGATATGACGAAAAAAGTTCTTCTTGCTGGCTAATCAGGCCAGAACTTTTGGTATACAGTTAAATATCACAGATTCCCTTGTAAATGTATAATGAAAGTGGATGGAATAAGATTTGTTTATTGTGAGCCTGAACAGCTAGAGAAATACTTAGAGAGTGGACGGAACCAAGAGACTGAGCAAATTATGTCATCCTCTTAGTTGTAGGGTAAGAAATAGTTTACTCTGATATCTCCCAGTTTTTGAAAGTGGTTTATTTGGTCTTTATTGCTCTAAAGTAGGATCCTCTCTCTCATGTTTGGTAACAGGGAGATGATTATATTTTGCAAATGACTAATGTATAGAATATATATTTATCCTAATTTAGGGTAATATATACTGTGATATTCTATGTACTCCTGAATTATGTTTATTTGCATTTGAATTTGTATTCAAATTTGAAATTTCTAAAATTAAAAAAAAAAAAAAAAAAAAGCTTGTGAGCTTATAAGTACAAAGTACCCACAGGTCTGCAAGCTAGCCCTGGGGTTCGAATATTACCCCCTTAAGGTTGCTCTTTTTCTTTCTTGAAGGCACTATGCCAATCTGGCATAAAAATAATAGTCTGATTTTCAAACCCAGAGATGGGTGCATGTAGGTTTCATCATGTTAAATTATAGACACACTTTGAATGAAAGCAGCTATACAAATATAGTTATATTATCTTTATTGGCAGCTTTTTGTGGGGTAAATGTTTTGTGCAATGGAATCTTACCTTTTCCCCTTTTGGTCCTGGAGGACCCTGTAAAAGGAAAAACAAAAATCTGCTTTATTATAGCTTTAAAGACACCAGTTATTTACCCAAAGTTTATTCACTTTAAACATCCTGGGCTCCAATGAGCAGTAATTTTATGCACCTGTTTTCCTTCCAGTTCTATTCTAGCAATTACATGTGGAATACATTCTTTAAACCCCACGGTATTCAGATGTCGCATTGTAAAGACTTACCATTGCGTACAGAAACTGCGATGACAAACATTACCCTAAACAATCAAAGATGTTTATATCCACCAGACAGTCTATGAGAAAAATATGCTTTCAGCTAACTATTTTTGCCGCAGAGAGGCACTTCAGTCCTGCACTTGCGCTGAGACCGATAAGGGCATTCGGTAGGGGAGAATTAAGAGATGTTGAAGCTTCTCCAATGGGAACTAGATTGTCCCTGCATCTTGTTTTCCTGCCAAGCAGTGATGGGAGTGATTTTCACTGATCTGCCTAGTAGCAAAGTTCCTGGATACATTGGTACCTCTGTAAATTAGGTGAATTTTCGATGAGTGTTTGCTAAAAGGTAAACAGGAACTTTCCCCCTGCCATTTATGCAAATGGGGCTGGGCAGGGGAAAATGGCCAGGTCATTTTGTCCCCCATGTCCTGCTCCCCCTCCCAGGAATGTCTGTCCGGAAGAGCTGAATGTAGCTGCCTTGTGAAAAGGGATGACTAGATTTATCCACCCCTATACACAAGGCAATCTTCACCCTGGAGGTTCTCGCCAGCTATCTCCTTAGCTAACCAGCCAGATCCTTTTGAAAAAGCCATCAAAGAGGACAGACTATCCAGCATAGTAACTTTTACCAGTCTGAGCAAGATTCAAACTGGTAACTTAAATGTGAAATTCTATCCATCCTGCAACCAGAACTAGTCTATAGAGGCAGTCAGGACATTTGTTTTGCATATTATTTTAATTGTATATGTTTAAAATAAAGTCAAGTCAATCCAGGGCCAGTCTGGTGGTTCAGTGTAAGGTTGCATGCAGAGGACCTGGGCTGGATTGCTGGGTCAGTTCTGCTCCCCAGGTCAGCCGGAACTGAGAATGTTGCACGGGCAGTGTTCACAGCATCTTGTGGAGATGGGGGCAACCAGTGGCCAGATTTAGAGCCCATGAGTGCAGTGCCGAGGAGAAATTTCCTAGGTAGATGAGAGTGAAGGCTCATAATGCTGAATCTTGGCCCCAGTTCTGAAAGAGCTAGAAGTCCAAAAATGAGCAGGAGAAAGTTGACAGGAACTCTCCTCCCCTCCAAAGAAATGATCACTTAAGCCTATGAAACCCGACAATCTAAAACATCTTCCCTTTCTTTTTTTGCTTTACCTGTTGGCCAATGAATCCATCACTGACAGAGTCTCCGTGGAATTTTCAAAAGTGCCGGGATTGGTAGATATTCTAAATGCTCATAAAGAGCACAACACGCTTACGTCGTCGTCTTTGGAACCAGGCAGACACAGTAACTGCTTAACTGTACAATTCAATGTCACTGCAGCTTTCTGGAATCCTGAAAATGCACAGCTGAGGGGCCTGTCCCATGCCTCTCTGTGTCTCTTCCATCTGAACGTGAATTTGAGAACCTCATGAATATAAAATAGCTGAGAAACTTTAAAACTTCTAGAGGAGGCTGCTTGCTGTATTCTGTTCACTGTGCAAGGGCCTTTAAAGTGCAAAGAGCTAGTATTTTTAAAAATCTTACACCCTAAGCAAATTACAGTTTTATTGCAAAGTTGCTTTGGTTAATTTATTGTCAGTTGGGGTTCCAGCGGCTGTATTGGTCTTGGAGCTGGAGGCTCTGGAGAGTGCAGAACATGGGTCAGCAATCATGACATGTGTCAGACTGTGGCCACCTGAGAAAATCTGACTCCCTGCTAGAAAGCACTGCCTAAAGGAAACACCAGCCTTAACCTAGTCCTGCCCTCTGCAAGGCTTCCCTCTACTTCCAGGAACTGGGATAGGACAGGAAGGCAACTAAATTCTAGAGCCAGCACAGGCATGAGGCGCAGTTGCAGACAGGGCAATCACTGGACAAAATGGTGCTCCAGCAAGGGTTCTTTTTAGTGTTCTCCTTCCCTTTTGGGTTTGTGTGTTTGCAGACTGACTCCAACAGGCCCCCTTCTCAGCTTGGCACCCAAGCTGGTTGCCATTCTTGCTTATTCCTTATGACAGCCCTGTTTCCAGAGCCTGTACACCAGCCCCTCTTGGTTCCTCCTTAGAAAGTAGCGTTTAGTCCCAGGCAGAGCAGAAAGTGAGAAAGGAAGGCGATACTGCTAGACTCCCAACCTAAGAAAGTTACAGGCAATGAGAAAGCGAGACTATCAAGATATGAAGGCGGTGAGAAACACCATGGAGAGGGGAAAGGGGGTGGGGTGAGGGTTGTTGAGTTAGAGAGAGAGAGAGAGAGAGAGACCCTATCACCAACACAATCGGCATGGGATATTTTCTGATTCTGCCCTAAACATGCTCTAGGAATGCCTTCCTTAAATGCAGCTAAACATACAATGCAGCTATACTTGTGGCATATCAAGAAAGGGCAATTTTCAGAAAGCCAATTTACATGTGCAAACCACTGCTTACCCACAGAAATAGCTTTAAAAATCTTCCTCCCCAAGTACACTTCTTTTACTTAATTTGCATTTCTTATTATTCCAAGCACAATTTTTAATTGCCACCGTGGGCTGGGAGGTGGAGATTTTCCTGGATAAACGTAACAGATGTGAAACTGACAATCTTGCTAATGTAGTTTAGTTATAGAAGCACAAGTGTTTTCAAAGGAAGAGTTTTAAACATTCCCTTGCCTTCACGTAGTCTCAGGTCTGCAGATCATTCAATGAAGAATATGGTCTAATCAGCTCAATAATAAAATAAGATGAACACAAAATAAAAACAGAGTGGTGCATGCATTTGCCACTAATAACCATGACTGACTTCTTCACTGAAAAGTACATTTAAAAAAAATATATTTTTATGATCTCCATATATGGAAACTAAAATGCAGTTGGCTGCATTCTTTTTCAGGACAGGTTCACTTGCATACATGGTCCTGGAATTCAGATTTCCCTCCCAAAAGCAAAGTCTGTAAGTCCATGCATGCCCTGGCATAAAAATCAGGCCTCGATCAACCTGTCCTCAAAAATTAAAAAAAATAAGAGAGCCATGACAACCCTCTGATGACTGCATATAATTATCTATGAGATACTTGTATACCTAGCTCAGGTTGACTTTTTAATTTTTTTTAGCTGAAGCGCCTTGCATAAAATGCTGTTTAAAATACTAAGTAAATCAGTCCAGCATGCGCTGACTTTCTATTAGCCATGGTGATGACGATTATCATTATTCTTATACATTCCGTACAGTATGGTGCTTTCTCAAGACACTCCACACTGGACATAGAATTCAATTAACTGCATCAGTGCATCGCTCCATTCAGGTCAGATAATGAATGATAATGTTTTTATTGGCTACTTACTGGATTGCCATCCAAACCAAGTGGTCCCTAAAAAGAACAAAACATACATGAAAAAGAAGCAAAAAGTATTTATAACACAACATTACCCAAAGCTGCACAGAAAACATTATACACAAAGATGACACACACACAACACATTTAACAACAATTATCTTAAGAAGTTAAAGAATGAAGTGATTGAAGAATAAGTGGATTTACAGAGAAAACAAACATATATGAGGGTAGAGGGGAAACAATCGTATTTAGAACAAGTTTAGAGAAAGATAAGAATGGCAGCTATGTTAAGTCCCTCAACTGCTGCCCTCGGCATACCCCATTTAAAATAAATAAATAAATAAATACATACATACATAAATAAATAAAAGCAAGCCATCCAGCTTCTACAGCATTTACTAAAATTAATATTCTGCTGCTCTTCCATTTCCATAAGAACATAAGTCGTGCAATACTGGACCAGATCGAAGGCCCATCAAGCCCAGGATCCTGTCTCCAATCATTGTCAATCAGGTGGCATGTACCTAGCAGTACCTTAAAGAATAGGCCCAATTCTTCTTGCTCGTAATGAAGGATAATCAGTACAGATCCCTGGGATATTCCACTATTTATCTTTCTCCACTGCACAGAATGACCATCCAGTCCTACTCTCTGTTTCCTATCTTTTAGCCAGTTACCACTTACCAATCTACAATAGGATATTGCCTCCTGTCCTATGTCTCTAACTTCCTGAGGATTTACTCATAAGGAACTTTGTTAAATGCCTTTTGAAAATCTAGATACACTTTATCAACTGACTCACCCTTGTCCACATTTTTTATTAACCCCCTTCAAAAAGATCTAACAGATTTGCAAGACAAAACTTCCATTTGTTAAATGCATGTTGGCTCAGCCCCATGAATTTATGTCTAATCCATATGGTCAGTAATTTTGTTCTTCAGAATAATTTCTACCATTTTGCCCAGCACCAATGTGTCAGGCTCACTGGTCTGTAGTTTCCCAGATCACTCCTGGCTCCACGATAACAATTCATCATGTTTTGGCCAGTAAAGTAAAACCACTTGCTGGCATTCAATAGCACTGTAAGCCACAATGTCCAATTTCTAGATTTGCACAATATCCAAGCATATACTTTTCAAAGACCCACAGAGTTTGGTGTTTGGTAGCATTTTAGATACTTTATAATCACAGAGGTACAAATGACTTTGCAATAGAAGGATCAGGTGTGATTTCATCCCCCTAGTCCATAGGAACACAGTCAGAGGAGGCTGCTGTTCTCCTTGTAAGTCTTTGCTCTCTCTTTCTTGGATAGAGGGTCTCTCATGCAGTTCTGCCATTATGTCCAGTTACTTCAGTGAAAATACTCAGAATACAGACCGGTCATGGTTTAAACTATATAATTACTAAGTAAAACCAAAAGAAGAAAAAATTAAAAGAAAACTTCTCCTTTGTTTATGGTTTTGGTGTTTCGATGGCATTGCAAATTTTGGTTGGCTGATAATAAGCAATCCAGCATGAGGACCTACTCACTGTAAGAGGCTTTGCTTTACCACTTTCTGTGCACCAGATTCTTCAGCAGGCATAAACCAATGAGAAGAATGCCTTCCTCTGACTATCTAAAAATATAAGACCGAGTCCATGTGCAGCCGATAAAAAAAAAGACAACTTATTGCATTCCCTATCAATGAAGTATAGAAGCATGAATCCTGCAGATGGGAGATGGGGGTCATGCCATCCCCTCCCCCCAACCTTTGATTTTAATCACTAATTGTTTTTGTAACTATTTCTATGATTTTATTTTCATAGATCCTTATTTTTTTTTGTTAATTTCCCCTCCAATCTCTTCCCCCTTTTCCCGTGACATTTTTCCTGAAGCTGGGAAAAGCAGACAGTAATCCATTAATCTCTACAGCTCTGCTAGAGCACCATAGAATAATCAGCTCTGTGGCTGATCTGTGTGCTGAATCTAGAAAATTCCAGAGTAATGCTATGAGCAGTATATTTCACATATTTGCTTCAGAGGGCATAAATGACTTGCACCTGAATTCTAATCATCATCATTTGATTTCATGTGTTTCCATTGTGCAAGCTTAAAGTCTGTTACAACAAATCGATAGGTTATACATTGAATAAATCAATATAAAAGAGCAAACTGGAAGTAAGAGTGGCATGCATAGCATAGATTTGATTGGGGCAGGAAAGCTGCAGATAGTAACATTCATGAAGGCAGTAGTTTCCTAGATCAGGAAAGAAAGTGCCATGAAGTTCAGTTTGGAGGCAGAGCATGCCTGCCATGTATATTCAGAAGGAAGGTTCAAAAAAGCCATGTTTTCAGTAATTTTCTGAAGACTGTCATAATGCTGTTACACACCTTAAGCATCATTTGGAAAAAATGGGCTTAAACTCCCAAAAGTATTATTACAAGAAGAATTTCTAATCGTGCCTTCTTGCAGAAAGCTGGACTGTACAAAGACTGTTTGATGCCAGCGTGAGCTTGACTCAGACACAAGGAGCTTCTACTTCCTATTATTTTTGTGACTACAAGAGACCGCAGACACTAAAATAAACTTGACCACAAGAATCCACTGTCCTCAACTGAGAATTCTGAAAGCGATGCTAAAAGCATGCGTCACTTAGGGCTTGTTTCAATCAAAAATCTCTTGGGACATATTTGGCAAAAAAATTAAAATAAATAAAAAATGTTTATTATGGCCTGGAAAGAGATATTTGGTGCACACAGGAAAAGGAGGAATCACTGAGGAGCTGATGTACTAAAGGTTTTCTCCTATTTTCTGTCTGTGGGAGGAATGCTTAGTACACAGGGCCCCCGAACACCATCCACTCTGTCTACAGCAGTTGCCATGACTTCCTATGGGAGCAATTTTGACACACAGAGCATTTGGCTATACACTTTTAGAAAAAAATAGGCAACCTAGTCACAACAGATTGTCTTCTTTTCCTCGGTCACATAATATCTCTGAGAAAATGTCCCTGCCCCTTATAAGTGGTGTCTAGAGCCCTCTTCCACTGAGGAGCTTCACAGTGCCTCTCTCTCTCCCTCTCACAGAGAAGGTCCCAGGGAGATTTAACAGGCGTAAAATTCCAGGGTGGACGTTCAGAAGCGTGAGAAAGAGTTCTAGTAGAGTTTGGTGGAAAGGGTACCCTGCCTAGGAGAGCCACCAGAGTCAAAGAATGATGCAGCCAACATCATCCTGGGACCCAGGGGAGTGAGAGGAAGAGAAAAGGAACTGCCAAACTGATACTGGGAGGACATCTTTTCCAAAGAGCTGACCTGTTTGAGGGAGAGTAGGAAAGACTGTGATTTTTGGTTTTGGTATTGAGGATTCTGATGCAGTATTGGTGCACTGCTCTTACTATTTTGCACTTTGTTTTTTTTTTTCTAAAGATTTTATTTTGAACAACACCTGAGAGTGAACGGTAAATTTTTCTCTTACTGTCTCATGTGCAGAAGACCCCCTCGGCGTGATTAAACCCTGAGGGCCTTGAAGACTTGTGTTTCCCCCCCCCCTCCCCCCATAAGGGAACCCTGGGGACAGTCATGGGGTTTTGCATGGTCCGTGGACCTCCTGTGTGTCTCCTCCCCTGCCCAGACCCACTATCCTGTCTCCAACAATGACCAATCCAGGTCACAAACACTTGGCAGGATCCCAGGGGTTAGATAAAATTAAGAATTATGAATGTTTCTGAAAGATGCACACAGGGATTGTAGCCAAGTTTGTTCTTAAGCTTTGATGGCTGGTGCTACGGCTCACAAGTTTCAGTTTGTGCTAATACCATCCTTTGTTTGCACGTGCTACTGAGTATCCAGTACAGGTGCGTATAGTTTTAATTGAAGCACAATAAAGAACCGTGAAAAGAAAAATAACCTGTCATTGATAGGTAGCTGAGTTTATCTATACAACTTAAATGCATTAGATGTGCAAGTATTTCACCATCAGCCACTGGAAATTTCTGACTTCAGTTTAACAGTGTTTCAGATCTTATTTTGGTGGCCACTTTTCATTGTATTTGACAACACACATGCCGATACAATGTTACCATATCTACTCTGACAGTGGAGTAAACTAGAAGGCTTTTAAGTGGGCAGAATAAAATATATGAATTACTTTGTATCCTAAAGATGTAAGAATAAAACAGCTCCAAACTAAAGGCGGAAATGATGACAGTTTGGAAAGCTGCATAATGTGTGTAAGGTTTCTGGCTACTGATAGCAGCTCCTATGAACTGCCAGGTCAAGCTTTCTTGGTTTATTAGTTTTAAAGCACTTTTTACTTGCTGGACAAAAACTAAAAGGGCTGTAAAGCTCAAGCCGTGTGCCTTTTCATTCATTACACATCTAGGTAATTTGCTACCAACAGCTTGAGATCATGAATAGGTGGCATTTAACAAAAATATTTTCATTGGGCAGTAAATGTAAATAGAAATTAATAAACCAAGGAATTATGTCACCTAGAACATAGATAATATTCTTTGTAGGTTCAATTTGTTGCCTGAAGATTAATAGTATAGCTAAATTAAAAAAAAAAAAAAGGGTTTGGACGAATATTTGCAGTTAACAATTAATAAGCCAGATAGACTCGGGGGAATAGCCATCTCATACTTCTGGAAATGAGCAATGAGGAATGGGTCGCCCCATTAGGATCTGCTGATGACGCCCAAGCGATCTGGATGAGTCACTGTGCAAGAGACAGGATGCCGGGATCGATAGACTATTGGTCTGATTCTGTGTGCCTTATGTTCTTATGATGCCTTTTATAGGTCCAGCATAATAAATGGTGAATTTTAAAAGCCCGGCGTGTCCCAAAACTGGGAGATAGGCACACAAGTCGGGCCAGTGTGCGCCACACAGATTTTAAAAGGCACCCGTGTACGCATGTATCTCCCGCTATGCACAGAAAAATCTCTCTCAACAAAGGTCTGGGGCATGAGCATGGTCTGGGCGGAGCATTGACATTCCTGGATTTCTCAGTGAAACCAGTGCGTACATACTTATGCACCCTTGATGTGAGCCGGCAAACACGCGCACATGTGTGCCCACGTGCCTGTTTAAAAGTTACCATCTAATTATGCAAAGATGATGATGCATATTAACTTTCCAAACCAAAGGGATTCTTCCAACAAGCACAGCTTGGCAGCTTCTATTGGAAATAAATAAAACATGCAACTAGGGGAGTTAGCTCAGATCTGACTTGCTGCATCAGAGGCTTCTTTTATCAAGATAACAAAATGATTTCTTTTTGTGCAAATTCAGCTATAAGGACCATGCAAGCAAAGTCCCCCAACAGACAGACTGAAAGGTTCTGACAATTTTTACAGTTGCTTCCCATTTACAGCAGCCATAGACAAGACAGATATACCAGTAAATAATTAAAACTGCATCAACAAATTTACTACCCATTAGCAATTGCTAATTAAAGACAATACTAACAGTCTTGAAATTGCTATATTGGGATTTATAATTATCCTGTCACCATTACTCTATTTTGAATTCAAGCTGCACTCTAAATTCCTATTTTTCCCCACAAGCTAATTCTATCCTGTCAGAATGTTTCAGGAAAAATGTACAGAGAGCAACCCAGCACAAAGCCATACTATACAAACTTAGAAAAATGCCCACTTTAATGTTAGAATAGGACATTGGGCAGCTCTCAACTTAGGACCAGATTCACTACGGCTTTTCTTTTCCCATACTGTGTCTACAGGGGAAAAAAAAAAAATTAGCAGATCAGGCCCATAGTGTTTTCCAAAGGTTGCTTCCACCATGCATCTAGGAAACAGTTTCTGAAAATAAAGCTCAGAGGGCTCAATATACTACACATATTTTCCAAGAAAACCTGATGCTAATATTTTGAGCCGATTCTATAACCAAAGTTACTACTGGCACAGATGGTGTGCATGCTGTAGATGAAAATGGAGAGGCTGGCTAAGTCCTTAGCTGGCTGACTTGGGGACGGAATCAAAAGCTAAGGAGAGCAGCCATCACTTTGAGAGACGTGACCAGCTGTGTGTTATCAATGGCCTGTGGACATTTGGATGTCACAGTAAAGAATAAAGTGCAGAACGAAGTAAGAGTCCACACAGCAATTCTAGTATAATGTAGAAAATGCTTTTCCTTGGTGGTAGCAACTCCACAAATTTTAAACAGTGCCTTACAAGATTCTTAGCAGGTCCCCTGACACGGATCCAGTGTTTCGCCCCGAGGCTGCGTCGGGAGGGACAGAGCAGAAAATCTTTAAATCTGAAGTTTTTAATTGAAAAGTGTCCGGGAGTGCATTTGGATGTCACCACTACTGCATGGATTTGACATCTATTAAAAAGGATTCCTCTCTTCTCCTTCAGTTCTCCATTTTGCAAGTTTGAGACATGGTGCTGTCCATTCGAAAATTGGTATTCTCAGCTAAAGATAAGTACTTTTGTTATACCTCATTTTATTGACAATCAAATGATTTTATATTGCTTTGTGCTTTCTTCCTAGACAACAGTCATATTATTTACCTATATAAGAAGGTATGTGTGATTTAGCCCCTGAAATAGCATTTAATGAAACATTATCTATGTTGGGTGAGGAGATTATGTTTATAAGACTGATTGTCTTTACTTCTTGTGAATTCTTGTTCTTTTCAACATTTTATCTGTGCAAAAATTTTTTTCAAAAAGTAACCTTTATACAATTTGTTTATTGAAAGACTTTCTCTTAAGGTGAATGACTGAACAGCCCGGGTGGCCCGCACATTGTCTGGCTTGCTGACAACTTATTGATGAAAGAAAATTAGCTGGGTTTATGAGACTGTTTAAAATAAGCAAGCTACAGTATTTAAGTGTGTTATTCAATAATTATCTTTATAAATGTTGATAAAATACAAACTGAAATATTTTTCGCACAATTACAACAAGCATAGAAGGATCCCAAGTGCCTGTTCTGTGCTTCCCAGATTACATCCACTTGGCTTCCATTTTTTGGAGCTTTCCAACAGACCGCATTGTGCGGCAGCATTCTATGCAAAACAGCTCACAACACTGCAGAGGTCACCTGGCAGCACCCGGAGTAAAACTAAAGCATGGACGTATTCACCAGGCAGCTGGCAAAACGCTAACGAAAACCGAAGCAACATTTTGCCGGCAAAAGGAAACGTAGGGACCGTGATTTTTCCAAACATCTTTTTGTGCTTTGAATGACATCTGTTTCTCTGCTCCTGTCAAGTTGACAGAAAAAAAAAAACCAAACCAAAAAACTGAACGTCTGGCCCTTGATCCAGCTGTGTGGCGCTGGCAGAAATACGTATGGGAAGTGACAGTGGCTTTCACTATTTACCATCAGCAATGCTGGATCAGAGGACTAAACAAATTGTGACACGGACGGGGAGTTAGCACTGTGATTTTATCTATTGACCAACAGACATGAAGCTGTTCAATCTCTAAATGACTAGGATATGACTTGTAGGTAATGTTCATTGGGATAGCTCCTGTATCTGTACAACGCTGTGTACATCTGGTATGCATTATGCAAACGATAACAACAACCTTTGTCCCTCTGATGCCTGGAAATGAATTTCCTCCCTGTGAGGAGGGATCTAGTCCAACCCTGGTGAACAGCTGGTTAACGAGGCATCAGGATCTCTCTCTCTCTCCTTTTATTGTTTCCATTTATGAGGAGGCTCATCAGAACAGCCTTTGCCACTGAGAACTTCCTAAGAAATTTTGTATATTATTTAATTTAACCTTAAAATGGGAAAACTTTTGTATTAGAATAATCCATCTTTTCCCAGGTAGACTGAAACATGACAAACTTTCATAGATGGTTGCCACTAACCTGCGATTATTTTAACACTTTCGTTACAGAGCAGTTTCAGCCATATCAGCTTTTACACGGAACTTTCCAACCTGTCCAGGTATTAAAAAAAAAACCCAACAAAAAACCACGTGGGCCTGATGAAGTATCTCTATAAGGACAAGACCCATCTAGCTTGCCCAGTTCCATTCCTGGTGCATTACACAAAGTAAAAACTGGAATGGCTCAAGTGGGAATTTTAAAAAACATTCCTCATCACTAACTCAGTTCACATGTATTGGATCATACAAACAGGACTCTTGAAACAGTTGTTACCATGCCATTCAGCTCTATCCTCCCTCCAATACAAGAACGTGGTAAGAGAGAATATCAGCAAGGGTAGGAAACCTCCAGTCCTCATGGACACCAATCCACTCAGGTTTTCAGGATATCCCAAATGAATGCATGAGATAGATTTGCACACAATTGAAGCAAATCTATCTCATGTATATTTATTAGGGATATCCTGAAAACCCAAATGGATTGATGTCAATGAGCACCAAAGACTGCCTATCCCTGAATATCAGCTGCTTTGTTCTTAGCTGCAAGTAGTAAACACATTACGTTACCTCTCTCCTCTCAAATAAAATCTAAACAAATATAATCAAATAATTCAACCTGAATTTCATCAGTGATTTTGATCACTTTTGAGCTATAAAACACTTTGTTCTAAATGATGAATGCTCTCTATTGTAGAACAACAAGTGAATCAACAAATCAGGCATTTTCAAGGATTTTAGGATACATGGTGGTTCTGTTAATATCTATTAAATTCTACGGTTTCACTTTTAAGCTTGGAAGGAATCTCACTATCGCTTTCTTTTGAAATTTCCACTCATTTCATTACAACTTGGCTTGAAGCTAGCTATCAATTTACTAGAGCCTATAAGTTGTAAGAAACATACCTTCTGGCGCTTGTAGTGCCTGTTTCGTATTAAGCTTGGCACCACCATACTGTAGTAATTAACTGTCATCCCATAATTTTATAGACTTGTTCAGAAGACAGATTTTATGGTAGCAGCAAAACAATTATTAGGGGAGATAAAAACATTCTTAGCTACAATATACTTGAAATCCTCCTGCCCCCATGCCAAAAAAAGCCCTTCTATTCTGATACTTTATGGATATATTCCATAGATATAAGAGATCCTTCTAAGCAACTGAAGCTCTGCTTTGGCACCCTTATCTTCCACGCAACCAGATGTTCTCCTAAAACCTACTTCCATAGATGTTGCAAACTGTGTGCATGGGGAAGCACTTCAAGCATTCACAACGGGAAGGAATATTAAAGGTTAATTAAATTGATGGTTATATATTGATATATAAATGTATCTAGGACAAGCACTTCTACTCTACTTATTTTATGAATTTTCAAGATATTTGTGGCTTCAAACCCATCAAAGACAGCATACTTATAATGACAAGCTAATTAAAATTAGCTTAGTCAAAACTTGAGCAAAAAATATTTTAATCCCTAGGAAATACTCAGTTTCCAGATATAATGCATCACAGACTCTTAACGTTAAGCAAGAAAGATTTCAAATGTAAATGTTTACAATAAGAGAAATGCCTCCTAGGAGAAAGGCTACTTATTGATAGCAAAGTTATTCTGCCTACAGAAAGGGAAAAACTTACTGAACAGGTGTAAAATGGATGCAGAAAATGTCAGCAGATAAGGACCACAAGCCTTCGGCTTTATTCTCGCATTCAAGAATTCCTTCTGCTTATCTCACGCTGTTTTGCATTCTGTTACTGTTTCAGCCTCCATGCTCTGGGAGACAGTTCCATCTAACCCCCCCACACGCTTTCTATGAAGAAATATTTCCTTATATCTCTCCAGAGTCAACCTCTTTGAGCCAACCTCTTTTTTTCTAGAATTTCCATTCCACTGAAAAATGCTTCTGGTGCATTTGTAAAACACTGGTAAGGTGTTTGAATGCCTTTATCATATCCCTTCCTCTTTTGCTGGTTGTACATGTTTAATTCTTTAAGTTTCATTTCCTAGGCTTTTATCATGCTGACTCTCTGTGAAGGGCTGCAAAGGTCAAAACACTGGAACACCAGGCCTAGCTATCCAACCCGCTCTACCATAAGGGACGCCCGCACTGGGAACCCAGGTCAGAGGGCAGCTCCCTGGGGAGGGAAACAGGAAGCCCGGGCCAGAGCAGGTTCCTCTTCACCCCCCAACTGCAGGAGGAAGCTCCAAGGCATAAACTAAGATCCAGCAGTGTGAATAGCCGGATTATTATTTTTTATTTTTTTTATTGATGGAGAAGCCGTTGAAGTAAGCAGGCTCTGTATTTTCCGTTCTGTACATAATAAAGATTCATGCTGGCAATTACTGGCTTTCTAGATTTTTTAAAATTTCTTTTTAACTCCATGAGCTCTTTGACAGCTCCTTAGCAGATCTACGGTGATAGCAGAACTGCAGTTGGCAGTTCAAACTTGGTTAATGCTTTTTAAAATTACTTCAATCAAGCATTTTTCCTGCAAGTGGCAAATTCTGTGGGACGCACATGTGCATCCCATATATGGAAATTTAGACTAGGGGTATGCATTAATTTCAAACCTAAGAAATCAATATTATGTTCTGTGTCTTCTAAAATGAAAAGATAAAAATACAAAATTTTGGGGTTCCCCCCCATTAGTTTTGTTTTAGTGTATGGATTTGTACAAAGCATGCACCAAACAAAAAACTACCATGTTCCTGTCCCCTCTCACCAAATAATCTCAACACCCAAACTTTTAACTCCTCCCCCCCCCCCCCTTCAAAGTGGATTACATTCAGATACTATAGGTATTTCTCTGTCCCAGCTCACGAACCAAGTTTGTACCTGAGACAATGGAAGGTAAAGTGACTTGTCCGAGGTCACAAGGAGCGGCAGTGGGATTTGAACCCTGGTCCCCCTAGTTTGCAGCGCACTGCTCTAACTCCTCCACTTTATCCTCCATAAGATACATTGACATGTTCAAGAGTATTCAAAACATGGTCACCAGTAAGGTACCTATGGCCGTGTTTGAGGCCACTATGGCAGGCTCACCCCATGTGTTTTGACCTGGGAATTGCTCTAATGCCTTGGTCACTGTAACACAGATCAGGAAGACAGATTCCACCAGCAAGCTGTCTAAACAAAGGCGTAGTGTTGAAAGCAAAAGGGAAAGAATCCGTTGTCTTTACTCACTGCTACCTAAACTAGGTTTAACGCATCTGTGAAAGCCTGGCTACCTGAAGGAAGCTAGCCTTCTTTATCCCAAAACTGGATTAGATCTTTGTAACTTTTGAGCATTATTTAGATTACTCAGTTCTGAAAGCTTCATTTCTTCCTTTTCCTGGTCTATTTTTGTAGTGCTTTTGACCGCAGGTCTGACCCAATAATTGATGGGTTTCCTCTACTACTGCTGAGCTGTGTAAAGCAAGCATCGCCCTTCATCATTACGGCTATGATGCTACATCTTCCATCTCTGGCTTGGGCAACGTTCCTCTGAAGGAGGTTATCCATTAAAGGCTGGAGTAGAATTGGTTACATTTAGGACTCATGTTTTATTTTATTTTTGCAAATTATTGCATATGCTTTGGAGCCTAGTTGGGGTGGGTTGAGGGGCTCTCAACCCGCTGGCAGTGCTGGCTTCCAATTACTTAACTGCAGCAGCGCAGATGTTTCCACAGTTTTCAGCTGAAACCTTTTCAGTCCAAAACTTCAGAAACTGCAGTGATGCAAGAGTAGCGGCCCGGAGGCCCCTATCGAGTTCCAAGGCTTATGCAACAATAATCCCAGATAAGTACAGGTTGACTATATTCTGAAGTTGTGGAATCCAAGATTTATGTGCCCATCTTCCAGTGCTCTGCTACATGACCAAGACAAAGATAACACTAGGCACTGGGGGTCATTTTCAGCCGCTGTCTGAGCAGCAAAGCTAGCCAGATAAAGTTGGGATATTCAGCAGTGCAGTGGCACCTGACTATCTAAAAGGATGGCTGGATAACTATATGCTGCTAACTTTAGGGCTGATCTATGGCATGACCAGAGTTAGCCAGATAACTTATCCGGCTAACTTAACTTCGCCCAGAAATGCCTCCAAGTTATCCAGTTAAGCTTTAGCTGCCTTAGCTACTTAGCTTGATAATTTAGCAGTCAGCCAGCAGGGATTTTCAAATCCCACCATTCATCTGGCTAAATCCAAACTAAACTGGTCAAAGGGGGCAGAATATCTGCCTCAATATGTCCATTAGTTATGAGCTGAGCATTCTGCTGGATTTCGCTAGAGATGGAAATTTTAGAAACATTTTAAAAATAGCTTTTGAAAAAAAAAAATGGAACAGAGGATTCTGTGCAGGCAAATACATTAAAAAGTAACCTTCATGCTGGCTACTCTCCAAAAGCTACTTAAAAGAGGAGCTGCTGATTGGTCAAACTATAGTCTATAGGCTCCAGTTTTTCACAGTTGTATCAACACATGCTCTCTGAATTAAGCAAGATGGATGGATCTTTCTTCTCCTTAATCACTAACTTCATAAATCAAAATGTTAAATAGATGGAGACATTCGGATTAAACTTACTTCTTTGAATGTAAAAAAAATATGTTCCCAGTTTATATATTGTATTTAAATTTGATTATCATATTTTCTTCTTAATCATGAGCCATGGCAATCAGAACATTTTAATGACTAGGAACATTTGGATTAAATTGTCCTTTTCTCTGAATCCTATTGAACCTTTGAGAGACCCTGGTTCCAAACAGGCTTCCTACGGCAAAACGTCTTTTGAATTAAGGCCCTTAACGGGAATTACCTTTGCTTCTCTCTTTCAGTCGATTGTCAAGCTCTCTTATAAATACGAGGCCAGAAAAATGTTTATTGGAGGGGGCTGGGGGAAAGTACTGAAAATTGAAAACATGCCCTCTTATTATAAACGCCTCGCACATGTTTTCTGTGCATGCCATAGCCTGGGAACGTCCTTGGCGCTGCGTCAGCTGTGAAGCGCCTGTCAGCAGAGGTCAAAGCGTGTCAGCATGCTCCGGTTCCAACGTGTTAAAAAATGATTTTCAACTCACTTAAAAACACACCAGGCATCCCGGGGTTCCACATGTTTCTGTCAGTAGGGGATTAACCTGATAAGGATTACATTCCATGTTTGCATTTGCCCTGAGAAAAGACAACGATAACAAAGCAAATGCTTGGCGGTCACGGAAAGCCAGGACTGGGATACAGTTGTACCAGATTATAATCTATTCAGGAAGGACAGGGAAGGAACAGCACTATAAATATGAAAACATAATATTAAAAGCATCATATTTGCAGGGCTTACCAAGGTAAGGAAGAAGCACTGTGGGTTAGTCTGGAAAAGACTGCATGAAACATCCTTTTACTGTATATTGATGTGATATACAGAGTTTCTTTGCAGGCATAAAAAACGTATGTTTGATTGCCAGCATGAATCTTTATTATGTGGAATGTATGTTCTGTCTTCCTGATCTGACTGTGTTATGGCAATTCCTAGGTTAAACCACAAGGGGTGATTTCAATCTACCAGATGCTGACTGGGATATCT
This sequence comes from Rhinatrema bivittatum, assembly GCF_901001135.1. Lineage (NCBI taxonomy): Eukaryota > Metazoa > Chordata > Amphibia > Gymnophiona > Rhinatrematidae > Rhinatrema > Rhinatrema bivittatum. The sequence continues at coordinate 44,497,444 of NC_042632.1, read as the reverse complement.
TGGCTGCGGTATCATCTAGAAGCAGGGAGGTCCTGGATTGTCCCATGCAAGCAATTGGGTAAAATCAGGAACACGGTTAGCATGAATAGAGATGGTCGGCATCCATACACCTTAGGTCCCCCAGACAGAAATCCAAAGTTATCTTTGTCGATGCCCCACACCCAGTTCTTCAGCACTAAGGATTTTGTTAGAATGTTTTAAAATCTTACTTTTATAAGACTTCACAAAGATCTGTTACCTTCCAGATATAATATTGCAGTTGCTTAGAAAAACACAGCAATTTTATTTAGCTCGTTAGTTTATTTAGGCAGGGAACTCTAACCCACTTTTTCCACTATATTTGCTGAACTTGTTTACAAAGTGACACAGTAAATGATGGCAGATAAAGACCCAATCAGTCTGTCTATACTGCTAAGGACACATACCAGCTGCCAGCCCATAGGAACCTGACTGGTTATGGGATATTGCTCCTTATCCATCTCAGTTTTTGTTGTCTATTTTAGTGAACTGGTACCAAAAGTTTCCTTATCTTCGTATAATCAATTTCATGAAGGAGGCTTCTCTGGATTTGAACCGCACCCCCTGGCTGAAAGGTACAGTGAACCTGGCTTAGAAGCCTAAATAAAAGTATTAACTGAACACTGGTGCACTTTAAATGCTTTTTTATTTGTGTGAACTGCTTATACACACACACACACACACATACATACTACCAGTGCACTGTCAGCAATAAACAAAAAAAAAATAAAACTAATAAAAAAAAAACAGCAATGCATAATCAAGAGGTAACCTCAGGGTAACCGGCTGAAGTCTGGCAGTGCATATATATATTACATTTATGCACGCCAAAGTAAAAAACATTCACTTAGAGAGAATAGATACTGCATTGGGTTAAAAACAGAGATTATCAAAAATTGTAGTCAGGCTGTCCCATGTAGTACTGTCAAGAAATAAACATACTGGTTTTATGAGCTTGCTGCCTCTTTGTATTTGCTGATAACCTAGCTATAGATGAGTCTAATGCCAACATTCTCCCTGGCTTCTATTCTGGAAAATTATGCGGAGAAGTAAATCTCTGCTTGACAGAATCAAAGATCATTAAAGCCATCCCGAAGATCTTTTTTTTTGGTTATCAACTTGAGAAGAAAGTGCTGCAGGTCAAATCTCTCCAGATATTTTACCATTTATATGGCTTGGGAATTTTATAATATCAGCATACGACCAAATTGGGAATGACAAGCTTGTTACTGCCCTATGGGCTGATTTGTATCACTTTTGGTCTGTGGCAAAGTGCCATCATAAGAGCATAAGAAATAAGAAATTGCCATACTGGGTCAGACCAAGGGTCCATCAAGCCCAGCATCCTGTTTCCAAAAGTGGCCAATCCAGGCTACAAGAACCTGGCTAGTACCCAAACACTAAATACATGCTACTAATGCCAGTAATAGCAGTGACTATTCCCTAAGTCAGCCTGATTAATAGCAGCTAATGGCTTCTCCTCCAAGAACTTATCCAAACCTTTTTTGAACCCAGCTACAATAACTGCACTAACCGCATCCTCTGGCAGCAAATTCCAGAGCTTAATTGTACATTGAGTGAAAAAGAATTTCTCTGATTAGTTTTAAATGTGCTACTTGCTAAGTTCATGGAGTGCCCCCTAGTCTTCCTATTATCTGAAAGAGTATAATATAACTGATTCACATTTACCTGTCCTAGACCTCTCATGATTTTAAACACCTCTATCATATCCCCCCTCAGCCATCTCTTCTCCAAGCTGAACAGTCCTAACCTCTTTAGCCTTTCCTTATAGGGGAGCTGTTCCATTCCCTTTATCATTTTGGTTGCCCTTCTCTGTGCCTTCTCCAGTGCAATTATATCTTTTTTGAGATGTGGCAACCAGAATTGTACACAGTATTCAAGGTGCGGTCTCACCATGGAGCGATACAGAGGCATTATAACATTTTCTGTTTTATTCACCATTCCCTTCCTAATAATTCCAAACATTGCTTGCTTTTTTGATTGCCATAGCACACTGAGCCAACAATTTCAATGTATTACCCACTATGATGCCTAGATCTCTTTCCTGGGTGGTAACTCCTAACATCGTGTAAGCACAGCAAGGGTTATTTTTCCCTATATGCATCACCTTGCACTTGTCCACATTAAATTTCATCTGCCATTTGGATGCCCAATCTTCCAGTCTTGCAAGGTCCTCCTGTAATGTATCACAGTCTGCTTGTGATTTAACTACTCTGAATAATTTTGTATCATCAAATTTGATTATCTTACTCATTGCATTCCTTTCAGATCATTTATGAATATATTGAAAAGCACCGGTCCAAGTACAGATCTCTGAGGCACTCCACTGTTTACTCTTTTCCACTGAGAAAATTGACCATTTAATCTCACACTCTGTTTTCTGTCTTTTAACCAGTTTGTAATCTACTAAAGGACATTGCCTCCTATCCCATGACTTTTTAGTTTTATTAGAAGCCTCTCATGAGGGATTTTGTTAAATGCCTTCTGAAAATCCAGATACACTACATCTACTGGTGCAACTTTATCCACATGTATATTAACTCTTCCAAAAAAATGAAGCAGGTTTGTGAGGCAAGACTTGCCTTGGGTAAATCCATGCTGTATTCCATTAAACCATGTCTTTCTATATGCTCTGTGATTTTGATCTTTAGAAGAGTTTCCACTATTTTTCCTGGCACTGAAGTCAGGCTTACTGGATCACCCCCCCCCCCCCCCCTAGAGCCCTTTCTAAATATTGGGGTTACATTGGCCATCCTCCAGTCTTCAGGTACAATGGATGATTTTAATGATAGATTACAAATTTTAACTAACAGATCTGAAATTTCATTTTTTTAGTTCCTTCAAAACCCTGGGGTGCATACCATCCCATCCAGGTGATTTGCCTCTCTTTAGTTTGTCAATCTGTCCTACTACATCTTCCAGGTTCACAGTGATTTTGTTCAGTTCATCTGACTCATCACCCTTGAAAACCATCTCCGGAACTGGTACCTTCCCAACATCCTCATTAGTAAACACAGAAGCAAAGAATTCATTTAGTCTTTCTGCAATGGCCTTATCTTCTCTAAGAGCCCCTTTAACCCCCTCGGTCATCTAACGGTCCAACTGATTCCCTCACAGGTTTCTTGCTTTGGGTATATTTTAAAAAGTTTTTATTATGAGTTTTCGCCTCTACAGCCAACTTTATTTGAAATTCTCTCTTAGCCTGCCTTATCAATATTTTACATTTAACTTGACAGTGCTTAGGCTTTTTCCCATTTTCTTCAGATGGATCCTTCTTCCAGTTTTTGAAGGATATTTTTTGGCTAAAATAGCCACTTTCACTTCTCCTTTTAACCATGCCAGTAATCATTTTGCCTTCCTTCCACCTTTCTTAATGCATGGAATACATCTGGACTGTGCTTAAGATTTTATTTTTAAACAATGTCCACACCTGTTGTACACGTTTAATCTTTGCAGCTGCACCTTTCAGTCTATCAAATTTTCCCTTTAGAAAATTTAGAGTTAGAGCTGTAGCTTTACATATTGTCCCCCTTCCAGTCATTAGTTCAAATTTGATCATGTCATCCAGGAACTTTATGTCTCTAGCATGGTCCTGATGTTACATATACACAGTCAATGTTGGGTAACCTAACACTTCCCTCCTGGGCAGTAACCCTGGGAGACACATCCTCGGTGCGAAAGGATAATACACCACCTGGAGTAGTTTTAAAATGGAACAAGGGAGAACGAGACAGTCACTCAGCAGTGCATGGTTTGAGAAATGTATCTTTGAAGGATACTAATGAAACAGGAGAGTTAGGGCATCCCAACAGAGAGGTTCCAATAAAAGTAAAAGTAGTCCATGTGCCTATAAGTAAAGAATCACCTGAGCTAAAGAATTCCAAATTATCCCTATCAACTGAAAAGGAGGTTGTTAATACAAACAAAAAATGCACTTTAAAATGCTCGTATGCCAATGCCAGAAGTCTAAGAAGTAAGATGGGAGAGTTAGAGTGTATAGCAGTGAATGATGAGACAATCCTTTTTCTTCTTTGCCGGGCGTGAGGGACCCTCTGCTCCGCTCTGAGGGCTTTCCAGCACTGCTCTCACAGAGGAAGCGCTGGAAGCATAAGTTTACATTCAAGTTTACCAGTTAGGTTTTTTTTTTGTTATCCAGCTATATGTAGCCGGATAAGTTTACGCCGATATATTCAGCGGGATGTTTCTCCCCCTGAACATATGGGACAGTTTATCTGGCTAACATTATCCGGATAACTAACTGGCCTACTGAATATGCACCTCATGATTATTGCACCGTCTTGTTTGTTGTAAATCAGTTTGGGTTGAACCTTGATTCAAGGAAGGCAGTCTACAATTGTAACATAACATAACATGTCAAATTCATTTTGGCTGGCTGCCTCATTTATTGCAAAATGCACCAGACACTGCTTTCTATGCGTGGGAGGCTGGAATCTAAAGTGGTGTAACTATTTATTCTTCAAGTCTTGAAAACAGCCAGATAAGGCGATTAGCTAACATTTCCATCCATGAATTTTTAACAAAAGTTTGTTTATATTCAGCATAACAAGTTGTTGATGTTTATGGTATACAACTGCATATTTTCAAAGGTCGTAATGGATGATGGCAAGATATTTGATTTAACTAGATTAATGCACCCTGTTGCTGGATAAGTCATCAATTTGGAATAACTTATTGAGGCCAGTGTTTTTCATGTGATAAAGAAATCCAACTGTAGTTTAAGTGCAAGATAAAAGATATTTTTCATGGGCAACTCACATTACACATAAGTGTTTGGTTTCTCCACTGTCATTGTATTCATGTTTCACTATGAATGTTTCCAGCTAACACATGCTATTATATATATATCTTTTCAAAATTATTCAAGGTCATCCTAGTTCTTATTGAATAGTATGTTGAATAATGAATTGGCATTTGTAACAATGAAATGGACTTTCAACCCAGTGCAGTCAAAAGGGTTAGAGTGAAACTGTTTTAGCATGTAATGACCCTGATTTGTATTGTGCAGTAGAAGAAAATTATCTTATGTTTAGTACAAGGGGCTGAAAGGATTTGAGGGCCCTTGTTCCAGTTCTTCTATTGAGTATGCAAGACCAATGATCTCTAGCTACTTTATTGGAGTGTAATTGCCTGGCATCCATCCTTGAGTTAGTGCTCGAGCCTAGCATGAAACTCATTTGGCCTTCAGATGCACACTCCTGCTACATTAAAGGAACACCCAAAATCCTAAAGGCCAAAGTTTCCCTCGGGATTTCCTCTTTGGCATGTACTCTGAATTTTTGCAGCTCAAGCTCTCTGCATTCCTGGCATCAGCAGCAACAACTGGATCTTTCTTGGGATTTCCTTGTTAAATTGCCTATGCAAGCTGAATTCTGGCTTGGTTAAGTCTAAACTCCAGCGCTACCAGTGCCAACCCAGCTGCCTTCCTGTTACACAGAGCCTTTGAATTGGGATAGCTAAACTGAATAAAAAAAAAGAAGCTGCCTGGATCAGTTTCCATTGCATTCTGTGTGTAAACAAATGTAAAGAACACGTTATGGGAAGGCCTTACCCATCAGCCTCTCTGTCCAGTGCATGCTAAAAGTGAATGGATTGGGAATTTCTTTCCCAAGCTGCTGACATTTCGTTAAGAAAAAAAGGGGTTGATTTCCAAAATACTCCTAAGTATGCTTTCCAGGCAGCCAATTTACACGTGCAAATTGCTATTTAGATGCATTGATGGATATGAAAATTTCCTTCTGAATTAGAATCTCTGATCCGTGACATCACAATCATTCTTGCAGCAATAGCCTGAGGATGAAGAGCTGCAGAACAATTTTTAAGAGATGGAGGAGCCTGATTTCACATCCATATTCTTGAGAATTAAATGATAAAAAAGTGGCACCTACAGAACAAGTTAACTAGTCATGACTCTAAATTATTAGCAGTTCTTCCAAAACAAGAGGCTGGAAACAAATCCCCAGAGTAGCAGATTGAGTCGTACTCTGCTTCTGAATATTTTTCCTACAAAAAGAGATATTTAGTATGTCAGAATGTACTCTTTTTCCTTGATACTGTATTGATTCCAGTTGACAGTACAAAGCCTTCTCAATATTACTTATTTCCACAATTCCTATTCCGCCGATTCACTAATCTCAGTGAATTACAGTCAACATACTAACATACAGTCAACATACTAACATACAGTCAACATACTAACATACTAACAGCTCCGGCGGAGCGCACTATTAACCCGCGATCGGATGCGTGTTTGACGCGCTAGCTTTACCCCTTATTCAGTAAGGGGTAATAGCGCGTCAAACATGCGTCCAACCCCCCCCCCGAACCTAATAGCGCCCGCAACATGCAAATGTATGTTGATAGCCCTATTAGGTATTCCCGGACGATACAGTAAGTAAAATGTGCAACCAAGCCGCACATTTTACTTTAAGAAATTAGCGCCTACCCAAAGGTAGGTGTTAATTTCTGCCGGCGCAGGGGAAGTGCACAGAAAAGCAGTAAAAACGGCTTTTCTGTGCACCCTCCGACTTAAAAAAAAAAATAAAAAAAATAAAAAAAATTTAAAATGGGCCAGCAGCTTGTGGGTTGAAAACTGGACGGCTCAATTTTGCCGGCGTCCGGTTTCCGAACCCCATGGCTGTCAGCGGGCTCGAGAACAGACGCCAGCAAAATTGAGCATCGGCTGTCAAACCCGCTGACAGCCGCTGCTCCTGTCCAAAAAGAGGCGCTAGGGACACGCTAGTGTCCCTAGCGCCTCTTTTTACCGAGGACCCTAATTTAAATAAATTAATTTACTGTATCACGCACACAGGAGAGTGTCCTGTGTGTGTGCTGGGAGAGCGGGCACTAGCCCGCTCTCCCGCAATTTTTACTGTATCAGCCCGTTAGTAAACAAAACCTTAAGCAACACAAAACAAACATGCCAAAACAACTAAAAAGCGACATTGCTATATATCTTTTGAGAAAAAACAAAACAAAACATAACTTAACAAGATCAAGCAATAGTCAGTCTGGGAAGGCTAGAGAAGAGAGATGTTAAGTTCGTCCTAAACTGAGAAAGATCAGTCTCTGCTCTAATAGCTGCAGGAAGGCTGTTCCGGAAAGCAGGGCCTGCAATACAAAAGAGCTGCTCGCAAGAAGTTGCTAATCGGGCAAGGGAGAGCAAAGGAATCTCAACCAATTGCTATGATGAGGAACGGAGGCAATGGATGGGGGCGATGTCTGCTTATAGAAGACACCACGGCTGGAGGGGCCAGACCTTGAAGAGGTTTAACAATCAAAAGGAGGACTTTAAACTCCACTCACCAGTCTATCGGAAGCCAGTGAAGACTGGCTAGAGATGGAGAAACATGGTCTGGCATTCTGGAACCTGAAAAGCAGCGTGCTGCAGAACTCTGTATAAGTTGGAGTACCTGTAGATAGGTATTGGGGAGCCCCAGGGATAGAACATTGCAGTAGACCAGTGAAGACAATAAAATGATTGAGTTACGGTATGAAAATTTGAATGAGATAAGTGGAGCTTTAAGAGAATGCAGTAGCCATAGCTTGTAGCTTGGGTCTACAGTATCAATATGGGATTGCATGAAAAGAGATGAATCTTCTTTACATCATGCACGCTTTGTCTAACAAATGTGTTTAATGAATTTGCATTAATCAATATTTAAACTTCAATATTCAGCAGCATTTCCTAGTAGATTTGAAATATAAATTGTATTGATTAGGTTTTATTTAAGATTAAGGAACCCTAAAGTATAGCAAGGTAGATTATATATAATTTTGCATTTACTATAGCCCTGATTCACTGCAAACCTTTCCCATAAGTACAGACCAAGAGAAAATCCAAAATGAATTAAAGCTCCTAACTGAAAATCGTGCAAGATGTAAGTGGATGACAATTTTCAAAGTCTTTTACATGGGTAAATAATGGTTTACCTAGGAAAATTGGCCTAATTGCCTAACAGAGAGAGGCTAAAAAGTATGCCTGACGTTCACAGCCTGTACACCTTTGTTCACACTAAACAGGGACACTTCCTTGGACATATTTGGGTCAGGGGGAATAAAACAGCATACATACTTGGCATTTTTCAAAATTACATGTACTATTTTAGCTCCCTCCCAACTTGCTCACACAAATAGCAGGTGCAAAATACGTGGGCATTTTTAGCACATGTGCTCTACCCAGATAAAGTGTCCTCAGAGCAAGTAAAACATATGTGCAGGGTTCACGACATGTGTACTCTTAGCTGCACTAAAATGGGACGTTCCCTTGGAGTGTGTGTGTATGTGTGTAGGTTGGGGGAGTAAAACAGCATGCATACTTGCCATTTGCAAATGTCCGCATGCTATTTTAATTGCCTTTCGCTGCCCACACAATAACAGGTACGAAGTACGAAGGTGCTTTTGATGCATATACTTTGCAGCCTAATTGTCAAAGGGGAATAATTTTGCATTGCTTCCCTATTACAATTGACTGCAAGGTACTTGTGCTTATAGTGCCTGCATGTGTTTGCAAATAATGTGCATTATTCAAAATTGCCCCTAAAAGTATTATCATGGAATATAAAAAGTTATGTAATTGTGACTAGAAAATGAACCAGATTATAAATGCAATAGTTCAGTTATATGATGTCTAACCAATGCATATTGTACTCCCGTAGCTAATTATTATGTACTCCTTACATTGGGAGGTATTAAAAGTTTTTCCTCATTTTCTATATGGGAAAAATACTTAGTACATCTGGCCCATTATTATTGCAATTAAGGATGTAATATAAAATGTTATCAAGAAGTACTGATTAATTAAAATAAGGGGACATCTATTTTCAGAAGGAATTTTCACTTTCTGTGTTTATGGCATTATTCTTTTGAATGACAAACGTTTAACAACTCTACCGATGTACCCTAACAAACCTTTGTCATCGTAGGACCATCATAATAGGCTCTTACAGTTCTAAAGAACCTTCATTAGCCTTTTCTTTAATCATCAGTCAGTCCATGTATCCAGCAATGATATGTGTACATTTTTTGACTACATTTTTCTTATGCCTCAAGGACTGAATATAGAATAATACAGTATTATTTAGTGGATAATTTAATAAAAAATGTTATAGCTATAAAACTACTAGGTCTTCACTGATATTTCTGGTTGTTGTTTGGCCCCAAAATGATTGAAGCCGCTGCTCTGAAGTTAGTAAGGGCTTGCTGGTTGGCTCGGAATCCCTTGGGCTGTTTTCTAAAAAATATTCTCAAATTTATGATATTTTGATGTGGTCATCAGCATGATTTTACCTTTTGACAAACATGTTGCCATTATTGATTACGGTATGGAGAAATAATGAAGATACTATGAAGTTGTCATAAGGAAGACACAGTGAACTGACAGCTTTTTTGAGTTTGCTGCTCCCCGATGCAGATTTCCTCTTGAAACACGGACCCGTGTGGGGGGGTATTTGACCACAAGTTGTTGCTTTTGGAGAGAAATGATTTTATTTGCAATTCAAAAATCTAGTTAAAAAAAATGTACACATGAATGCTGTATACATGGACTGACCGATGATTAAAGAAAGACTAATGAAGGGTTTTTTGGGTTTTTTTTTTAACTGTAAGAACCTATTACGATGGTCATAAGATGACTAAGTTTTGCTGTCTAGTGTCCCTGTCATGAGGGTTGTTTTTATTAAAAATTCTTTTGAAATCAGGACCTGGGTTGCTGAGTCTTTACCTCGACCAACATGGATATAGTCCTTTATCAAGAACTTGCCTGATATTAAACACCATCCAAAAACGAAAGTCAAAGACTGCCCAGCCTGGTCCATACTGAGACGCCCAATTCACCGCCACCAGTTATGTGCCACCCGCAGTTACTCATTGACAGAAGCACTTGTGCAAACAAATAAGCAGCACAAATACAGAAAAAGCCTATCAGTCAGTACATGATGGACAACGCATCATTACCAAGGCTCCCCTCAGCACAATGTTTTCAGTGTCCAAGTAGCGTGCCCTGTGACATGCTGCCCGAAATGCAGGAGAACGCTGGGGCCAAAACTGGGCAGCTGCTTTTGCTCACGGAGTGAAGCCTTCAGGGCTCTCTCTCAATTGTTCCTATTTGTTATGGCAAATCTGTTTTAGGTTTATTGGAAAAAAAACAATTCCTTTGTAAATTTTGGCTTAATATACCATGGTTTTCATGTTCTCTTTTAATATTTGAAGCAGCTTTAAAACGTGCTCTTTTCAATGCATAAGATCAGATGCGTGAAGGGAGTCTATAACTGTATTATATATCCAGGTGTATTTTTCCAATCAATTTCTTATGTGCAGTCATGTATTCCTTTGGAGTGCCAAGGCATGCAATAGCATCCTCAGTGGCATTAGGCAGATCATATAGTCCAGCACTGAATTTAACCAGTGGGCACTCATTCACAATATGTTGCAGTAGTTTGGATCCCAGTGGGTATCGTAATATTGTCAGAGTGGCAGGCTTGGCTTGGACCGGTGTAGATCTTCTCCAGTAGTTTGCTGGTTGCATCTTGTTGCTTGGAAGCATGAGACATGAGAGAGAGAGAAGTTAGTCAGAGAGTTCCCAAGGTAACGCACATCTTGAAATGTAACTGCTGATCAGCAAATTTGGTGTGTGATGACAGATTTAGACTGGTGCACAGTATTCTGCCAGAGGGTATGAAATGGCAACAGCTGACATCCTCCTTAGGGCTCTCACACCCCAGGATGACCCAAGCTAGCTTGTTAAGGAGGTTGTTACATGCCTTGTTTTTCATTGCTTTCTTTAAGAGCTCATAGAAGCTCAGTATCCAGACCAGTGTCACAAGAGCCTCAAACTCTCTCCAGCAGCACTAGTATTGTGGAGGTGGAAGATGCCAGGAATAGTTACTGACACATGGCTGATGACACCACAAATTGCATCATCACTGTTCCATTGCATCATCACTGTTCTAATTCAAATTGCATCATCACTGTTCTAATTCAGAGGACTGGGCTTGGAATCCACAGCAGATGCCATAATTGTAGATGAAATGCCATGAAAGGGATGGTGTCAGACCACTAGAGCAGCAGTTATATGGGATCTTGGCAAGGAAAGATCTGTGAGGCAGTTTGTTGGTTGTCTTTTCACCCATGTGCACTGTAAACTGTCTGTTGTGGAGGAACAGTTCAGCAATTTAAGTCATCCACACCAGCAGGGTTCTTTATATCTTCACGAGCTAGTTGGTTTGTCCAACACTATCACATGCTGGTACAAGATCAAGGAAAACTGTGAGGTGTCAGTGGATATTGTTAGCAGGAGCACTTGGTGACGTGTATTTCAAGATTGTCAAAAACCTGCTTGGTTAATAAAATCATCTCTACCACAGGGACTATACCTTGTAGAATTAGGTGCTTCAAGAGTTTAAAACAGTGAGTACTTTATGACAGTTTCAGGCAGCTGTAATGTGGAGGTGGGATAGCGTGATCACAGGCTCAGATGTAATTGGTTGGGAAGGGAGGATTTTTTTTTTTAATCTGAGAAGAGATGGGGACTAGATACTCATTATTGAACCTGGATACTATGTGCAGGATGTCCGTTGTGCTAGCCAGCCCTTTCACTTTGGCCCATGAGCTGGCAGTATCAGCATGGCTGCACTGACTTTAAAACATGAAGCTTTAAACCCAATTTATCACTGATGTTAAAACTGTCAGGTAACTTATGTTACCATGGCAATTATAATGTTGGCTAGTTAAGATACTGACTCCTAAACTAGCGCTTCCCAAACCAGTCCTGGTGACTCAGTCAAGGTTTTCAGGATTTCCACAATGAATATGCACGAGGTAAATTTGCATACAGTAGAGACCCATTATATGCAAATTTATCTTATGCATATTTATTCTGGATATCCTGAAAACCTTCACTGGCTGTACCAAAATAGGTCCGCAAAAACCAAGGCTTCCCATACAACATGAAAACTGCCATGATAACCTGAGTTACGTGACAATTTTAACATCGATGGTACACTCTGTTTTAACACCAGATGCATGAAACAGATACAGAGCTGATAAGTGTGAGATGCTCTGCCCTGAATGTTTGGATTTTCTCCTGTAATCTACTTTGTAATGTGGCTATGGCTATATGCTGTGCTTCTCACACTATAAGTCATTGATAATTTTGCTCTTTGCTGATGGTATTGGAACACATGCACAGTATTCCTGAAACACAATGGACTCATAAAAATGGCAATTCCATGGTGAAGCATGGTGAATCCCTTCCACTGTATTTTGTGTTGGCTGCTCCCACCAAAGAAGGAGCACGGTATAAGACACTGTTCTGAAAAGCTGGGATACAATGTAGCATAGGTTTTGGAAACAAAAGAAAATAGCAAAACAATGACGTTGCCAAAGATATTAAAACAAGTTAAAGTACATTTATTCTACCGTAACCAAAGTTTGAATAAATTTAATTATGTTTGAGTCGTCATGTGTGACCCAAATAAGAACCATCACATATCTAATAGATGCCTGGTATCCAAATGTCTCACAGGGAGGCACCAGCCCTCCTTGGCTGTTTTAATGCAGTTCCACGATCAAGTCCAACTGTACAGGAGAATTGAGGGCCAAGAAAAGCTTAGTGTCTGCAGCATTAGGATCATCATTTCACAGTGCACAGCTGCTAATTCAAGCCAGGCACTCTGAAAGCACCAGTCAAAATGTTTAAGAAACAGGACTGCACATAAAGTCGGACTCCAAGATTAAATCTTTTTTTTTTTTTTTTTATAAAACCACATTAGCACTATGAAACGTTCCCATGAATAATTTTGTTTTCTTCTTTTACAAACATGCCTTGTAACAATAAAATTACCATACTGTTCTTTTCCTAAAGAAATATGGTACTCATTTGCCATGAATTTATTAGGGATGACAAAAAAAAAAAAAAAGTTGCTGAAAACAAATCATCCAAGAAACCAAAGAAAGCAGGCATAATTTGGGTTTCTTTAAAAAGTGGCAAAAGATTTTCTTCTTCACTGTCCTCATGTGTCCTCCTTTTTTTTCCAACAGGTACCTATGTCCTGGTGCAAGGTATCAGTGATATTAGTCAGTCAGGTGTCTACAGCAAGTCAAAGAAGACCATAAAGAGGATCCTATTGCTGGTGATTGCTAGTTGGTTAATGGCTCTGGTTCATGCAGCATTATTTGTGGGCTAAGTCCCCAGCCTTCACCAGTTAAGCATTTAATATATTTTTTTCCTTTTCTTTGAGTGAAGACTAATTATTGGGATCTCTGCAACCCACAACAATGAACTATATATTAAGGAATAATTATGTATAATAGTTTAGGAGCTATGCCTAGCTGTTGTATAAGACGACAGATGACTCAGGACTGGCTGCATTTAAGATGAAACGTTCTGGAAGGGATAGCAATACCATATTTTGCATGTGTGCTGGCACCAGAGAGTTCCTTGTTAGATAATCACTGTAACAACTTTTCTGCATGAGGGATTTTGCTAATTAGTGGCTAAAAAATACTTCTAATACTGGGTTCCCCGTTTAGTTTGTCAGCCTTACTGTTTTCCTAGGGCATCATTCTCCATTGCCACACACACTACCTTTTGTCTTCACTCTGAATTTAATTTACCCAATAAAAAATATACTGGAGCATCACTTTCAGGAAAAACTTTAGATGTCCGTGACAAATTTCTTTTCAAAACAGAGAGAGGTGTAAAGATCAAATATCTGAAGTCCCTGGTACCAAGAACAGCCCAGCATGGTCCTTATGCAGCTTACAAGTTCATGGAAACGGGACAGGGACACTACTCCCCTCCCCTTAGGGTTCCCCCCCTTTTAATACACACCGGCACACGTAACAAATATACAAACGCACCCACGGACTTTGCATCAGATCGTACACTTGGCAATTTCAGAAATGAAATAATGCGCAAATGTTTATCCATATTGAGGTTTTGGAGGAGGGCAATTTTCACAAACTCGTTTTATGCAGGTAAACAAGTTTACACACATTAAAAAAAAAACATTGAAAACTGCCCCCCCCCCCCCAATGAGATTACTACAGGACAACACACAATTTCACCCATTTCCACTGCCCCCACTGTACTGTGATTGTAGCTGGTAACAATTTAAATCTCCCCAGTAATCCATTTAAAAGCTATTACTACAGGAAACTTTTTTGTCCCATAAACTGTACCCATTGAACAGGGTCAGCTTTGAGCAGGTCATTATGGTTTGTTTTTTTTATCTCTAATATTCCCTTCACAGTATTTCTTGATAGCTCTTCAGTGTGATGTATGGAAGATTATCCTCTTCAAAGAACTCTCGTCTATAGCAATCCAATTATTTCAAGGATGTCACCAGGATTGTAAAAACTAATACATATAGCCACCTGAGGGAGCTTTAAAACTATTTACAAAGTCCACAGGAACACAGCAGGCACAAACCTTTGTGTTTCCTAGAGGTCTCTGGACACAAGTTTCTCATCCATTTTGCATTTCTGCAGGGGAAAAAAATTCTCAGTCCATAGGGCTCCCAGTGAGTTATTTCTTTCATGGAGACACAGAGGTAGATATTTAAAACTGAATGTTTAAATAAGTTAGCTGGATAAGACTTATCCAGCTAATTACAAGGGATATTCAGCAGCACGGCTATGCTGCTGAATATCCCAGAAGAAATTACTAGATAGCCGGAGAATCTGGCTAACTTTAGACCTGCTACCGAGCAGTTTTAACTTATCTTGTTAACTTAACCGGATGTCAGAATATCAGCACTTATCCAACTAAGTGAATCGGATAAGTAACTCCTCCCTGAAAAACTCATTTCCTGCCCACCACTTAGCCAGATAAGTGGCATTGAATATGGGGCTCATTGTAACCTATTGTCCGCTCACTCTTTTCATGACTATTTTAAGAAAGTGAAACAGACAATGTTCTTCGTACATCTCATATCTCATGGTCTTCCTCAGTCTACAACTCTATGGGTCTACAAGAACATTCAACCACTGTGAAAAGCTGTTCCTTCATTTTAGATTTAGCAAGAGATTGTGTTAGATTATAAAGAGTATTTTGAAACAACTAGATGGAAAGCTCTAAAGCATGTTTATATTTTACAATTGACAGGTGAATGATAAGATCTAAGGACAGACTGCAGTCAAAACCTGTGTCAACAATACATAAGTGAAACATGTTTTATATTGGACTCTGCCCTCACTAGAACAAAAATTTCTAAATCCAGTGATTAGTTTTTTTTTTCTTAAGGACAAAAGTGTTATAAACAATATTTGCTTTAAGAGAGCTAATGAAAAATACACGGCTGGTATACTAATTTTTTAAATTGCACCCAGAAGGTATAAAATGCTTTTCTACAAGACATGCTTTTGTAAAAGGGAGGCAAAGTTCAGATGAAAGCCTGGGGGCAGTAGAAAATCATTAGAAAGTTGAATGTGAGGACAATGTAAAAAAAAAAAAGATGTAGCAGGGAGATCATAGCTGCCAAGGTAAATATTTATTTATTTCCTTTTGATATTAACCCTTTTTCCTAGGAAAGACACAAGGCGGATCACAAAGAAAGATGCAATATAACAGTACAGAGGGGAAGATATGAAACATAGAACGTACTATGAATGAAAGAAAATATAAATGGAATTTAAAAAATTCAGTCTGTACAAGGGCTTATGGCCACTGTCCTGGCCGGCCTCCGACCTGCCCCGCCCCTCCCAGAGCATGCCCCCGGCCTACTCTCTTTTTCAGGGCCCGGTAATCGTGCACGTATCATCACTTACATGCGTGGCCGGGCCCTTGTGAAAATGCGTGCGGCACACGCAGGACTTGGCCTTGAGCGGTAAGTGACGATATTTGCACACGTGGCTGATAGTGCATAATAAAGTCGAGAGACACTGATTTCTTCTTATTTCTAAAACAAATATCACATACTTAGTACTGGAAAGTGCTTCACTGAAAAATGCTCCAGTACATATGAAGGGATAAACTTTTCCCAAAAAATGTAATTAGGCACTGAATTGATATTATTTGTAGCAGTCCGAGCACCCAATCCATAATCCCAAGGCTCCAGTTTGTACCACTGCCCACCACTGTTTCTGCTTTAAGAAAGTCTCTTAACCACTCAGGGGATCATTCTGAGATAACAGCTTTTTAGGGGCCAGGGCAGTGTAATTGTTTGAATTATCTTCTGCTGTGTTATCTACCCTAATCGTGCTATATTGTATTATTGTTATAAAAGAGAGGTGAAGCCAGGGTGAAGTAACTGAACTGCGTGGTACCTGGCCCATGGGACAGAAAAAGCTGTCCCACAGCAGAGCAGATGGTGAGGCCTTCCAGTCACATCATGGAGGAACGGTCAGTGTGCCCGCTCGCCACGATAATGCTTCTTACTCACAGCAGGATTCTGGGGTTTGTCTTCTTATGAAAACTTCAGGCAGTGAAAACATACAAATCTTTGTTTACTTTATGACAAACTGCTGATCTTGATCTCACCAATTAGTGCTTCCCATCTGCACACTACAAAGGGCATGATGACATTAGTGTGGTGGCTGAAGAGGACTCGCAGGAGTAACATTTTACAGGCAGACTTTTCAGAGCGTTACTTCCAAGGGAGTACAGTCAGATGAGCAACATAACTAACATATACAGAGCTACACACACACACACAATGGGTTGGGGGATTTTAATTGTTATTGTGAAATTCAGTTCTGTTTTCTATATAGGTACAGCATCAGCACATAACTATGCCAACCCCCAGCCATAAGAAAAAAAACCAACCCAAAAAAAGTTTCCTTCCTAACCCCTCTGAAATGTTGCTCACAAAGATACCAAACAAAACTAATCACTTTTTCCCCTCTAGAATAAACTGAATTTAACACCATCCTCTGCTGTCTATTCCTAAACAAGTTTCTGATCCAATCCTCTTCTTTGGGACCCATCCACAAGTTGTTCAGTTTAATTATGAGTCTCCTGCATTAGACAGCATGACAAGCTTTGCTGGTATTAAAATAAATAACATCTAGCATGCACTATCCTATTCCAAGCCCTGGTTAACTTTGTTCCTAGCCTAATTAAGAAAAACTGCTGAGGGCGAAATGAACGAACCGGGGAAAGAAGAAAGGTGCACAGATAAGAGCAAACTTAAAATGTCTCAAAATAGTGTGTACAAAAATGTACCACCCAAAGTACAGTACTTGATAAGTTTGGAATGTAACTTTTGACCTTCAGCCTTGTGATGCATATTAAACCTCCCAATGCAATTCTAACTATCTGGGTAGAGCATGAGACTACCAAGAGAAGACTAACACCACCAGTTTTGTATACCTTCCCGCCCTCTTCACAATCCTGGGCTGCAGGATAGCAGTCCCTGCTGCTACAGAAACTACTGTGGTTGGCCAGCAGGAATGCAGAGTTTGTAAATTGTGCTGAAAAAAAAATCTCTTCATACACTTATTGCCCAATTGCTCATTTGTCTTGTAGCCCCTGTGCTTCAGATCGTGACACAATTACAAAACATTTTAGGACCGCATGCAGCAATTTAGCTTGGGTTCCAGCATCTGTAAATTGATGAAATTCAGTGAACAATCCAACTGGGGTCTATGGGGACTGCTATCCTGCAGCCCTGGATGCCATCTGCAAAGAGCTTCCAGTGTAGTTAAATGGAACAACTTTCTACTTTGTTTGTTAAAGGGAATTCTATCAGGGTAAATGTCTCTTGGACAGCAGTTCATAGTGAAGATATCACTATATTCAAATAATATAAAACAACTATTTTAACAGCGCCACTAGATGTATGTACAATGCACTAGATGCACTGTACAATAGTGATAAGTATTCATCAAAGAACTTATAATCAGGGTGCTCAATTTTCAGACTTATCTGGACAAAATTTGTAAGCATAAGTGGATGTGCAGAGATTAATACCTAGTGTTTTATAAGCAGTGCTGCGTATGTCTGCTCCCCAAGAAAGCACGCATGTTTCAGTATATGCATATATTTCCAATGCAATAAAACGCATAACTTTCTTTATCCAGTTAGAATATGTGCTTACATTTCATGCAGGAAATAATCATGGTACTGCATGAATCAACACCCAGAATTAAATGCAGAGACAAAGTATGTGCTAAGTACTTGAAATCACCAGTTCACAGATACCACACCAGTTCACTGATACCACTTCCAGTTCACCCAGACTTCAACCTGAGCCCCTACCAGTTCACCTAGACCTCTGACCCAAAAACTGCATATAACAGACAAGTCTGATTTCACTTGCACGAGTCAATTACAGGTGTGTGTGTGTGTATATATATATATATATATATATATATATATATATATATATATTTATTTTTTTTTACAAAATAGCAAACTACTACATGACCTAATGAACCTCTCCTCAGAACACCTCTAAACCACCCCATTTGCCACCAGTAAAATAGACGTGTGAAATAAAATAAAACATGTACTCGTGAGGGTTTTAAAATAGCATATATGCATGTACAATCTACTTACACATGAAATCCCTATGAAAATGTATCCATAAGGGAATAATGTACTAAAATGTATTAACAATTGTATTTATGTGCATTAATGGTCATGTTTCTTGTGCATATTAATGGTCCATGGCTAATGAAATGCAAATCAGGCATGCATTGTCACAGAAGCTAAAGTATGCATGTACTACCCTGCAGACAGCTTCACAAAATGTAAAGTACATGTGTCTGTAATGTACAGTGTTTTTGTAATTATGCATTTGTGAAATAGTTTACATGCATACTTTTTCTCCACACCAATAGGTAATGAGCTATTTTGCATGTTTTTGTATCTCATTAGCATAGATTTCACATGTCCACTGATTGCGAAAGCATTTAATGCACTTTAGTACTTGGTGCTATGATCTTGATTTGGAATGTTATCAGCGTTAGGTGCTATAACAGATATGTGAGTGCTTTATTCCATACAGTATGCATTGATATGTCAGAAACTGGAAAGAAAGTGTTCTCCTTAGGTATGTGAGTGCTTTATTCCATACAGTATGCATTGATATGTCAGAAACTGGAAAGAAAGTGTTCTCCTTAGGTATAGCAATAATTCTGACAACGTGAAGTTTTTCAAGAATTACCAGAAGTGCACTTTTTAGGGTCTTAAATATAAGGTGCTGTAGTGTGAATATTGACTCCCACAAAGACCCTGCACATCTTTCTCAAACAAGTCAAGGTAAAGCATGCTGCTCTTCTGTAAAAATCTGACTGCTATGGAAATTTATAGAACGAACTTCACAACAACTATGCAGTTCCTGAAGAAAAAGAAAAGCTGAGGGAGAACAGTTGACAGTGAAGTGCATGGAGTATCAAGTATAGCTTGAAGGAAAAATGTTAAATAAACTAAATGGCAGGTTACCGGATAACCGTCACGTCCTGGTTGACCCTGTGGTGGTGATTCAATAAGTAACAAAAAAAAAAAAAAAAAAAGAGTCAAAACATACAATGCTCACAACTTGACAATGTATTCTAGTATTTGAGGCTTAATACACAGATCTCACTGTTCTGGCAAATATATATAAAAGGTTTGGCATAGTAAAGTTATTGAGGGTGTCTTAAGATTCACATCATTTGTGCATAAACTATCTGCTGAATGTGAACATTAAGAGTTGCAGTTAAGCCAGAATCTAACTGTTATGGGACAAATGTTGGAATTTTAGGTTCACAGACTTACCACTGAGTTCTTGATTATGTAACCCAAACAATCTGGAATTAGGCTAGACAACTCAATGCTATCTCAGGTTTTCAGCCTAAAATGGTTGTGCTCTTGGCTTTGTAGTCTAGGCAAGTTGGAATCCTAATTTGAAACACTAGAAATATTGAAATCTTTGCTTGAAACTTTAGAAATATTTAGATTTTTAGATCTGTGTACCAGAAATATTGGAACCTTGACTTTGTTACCTATGTATCTTTTTCTTATTTATAATGGATAAAAATTTATTACCTGTAATTTTTATGCTAAATCTCGGAAATGGATGAGATACACCCATGCCTATCAAATTTCTTCAGGTTGTAGAAATATCTACATTTGTCTTGCCTAAATGATATTGTGTAATTGTTTCTTTATACTTACAACTTTCTTGTAGTGTTAACAGACAGCTTAATATATCAGATATATTTTATGAACATGTAAATAAATAATTATATGATTTACTCATTATTTAGGGGAAAAAAAAAACCTTCGCTATTTAAAAGTTCATGAAGTAGTATGACATGGTATGTATAGTAGAATACACATACAAAGTCAATTCTTGACTAGATTGTATTAAACATTTTCCCATATACACAAAAAACGGTAAAAACCATTTAGTACATCTGGCCCTTAGAAACAATCCATGTGAAATGTAAGGTTGTAGGAGCTGCAAAGCATGATTGCTTCTCTGTGGTTTGGGAAAGTTTCTTAGTTTAATGCAACTTGAAAGAAACTAGAATTCTAACAGTACTTCAAGTATTGTCCTTGGAGTTGCACAATATTAGTAATTGCTTCACATGCTCCCACAAGTTTTCCTCAGTTGCTGCCCCTTTCTCTGTAGAGTAATCCAAGGAAAATTCCAATGAATTACCACTTAACAGGATTAACAATGTGTGTCATAACTGTGTTAATGCACTAAATATGGACCCCTGAGGCTCTAATTTGCTCAATGCATGAAAAATAGTATCACATGACAAAACACAAAGATACCAAACACAATATGAATACAAACGAGTCCCTCAGGACATAAAATGACATAAAACTGGTGTCTAAAACTACTTTACAGTATGTAAGTAGAGTACATCCAAACTACATGATCCTAATTTCTTCCACTTTCCAGGCATTTGTATTGCTCTCACTGCTTTCAATCATCAATCAAAATTGTTCATCTATAAATCAACCTGCAGACATGACCTGATACATCATTCCTTTATTTATTTTTCCTCATTGTGGTGTATAAACTAAATGGCTCCTTAGTGAAAGCTTCATATACAAACAACTTCTGATGAGCAAGTAGAGTATTCTCAGAATAGTTCATTTTAATATCCAATATCTGCAATGATTACATCCCCCATGTTTAATTGTTTTTTTTAATAAATAAAATCTAATGGGCATCATAATTTTTGGGGATGCATAATCACTGCATCTATTCAGATCCCAAATTAATCCATTGTGTTGGAACTTCTATCATGATTGATTATGATATCTGTTAAGGTTAAATAATTAAATATAATAATGAATCACAATATCATAACCAGTTGAATGTTTCAATCTTTGTAGACCTTGATGGATTGTCATCTGTAGTTATGCAGGCTGGCTATACTGTTATTCATTAAGAACCATGTGCTCAATGCACCTACATGTACTGTTCTTTAGCAATGTGTTCAGATGAAAGAAAAGCAAAATATTCAAGATTAATCCCAACAGAACTCAAGAAGCAAAGAGTTAGTTTTGGTCAACTTTAGTAAATCTTCTATAGAGATACCAAAGAGTGCTGTAATAATGGTTGTATAAATATCAATGGCAATTTGTATAATGTGATAGCCTTCTGAAAATATCATCTTAATTTTAAACTGCTTGTTTTCACGTTTTGGTAAAGATTTTCAAGAAATCTTGGAAGACTATCATACCTAACAAGACCATGTACAGTTCTTCACATTGTTCAAAAATTTGGAAGGCTGTTATGTATACTTAATTGAAGCTAAAGACAGAATGGACTCTCAGGCTTCCTTTGCCTGCTTGGCATTCAAATAAATCAACTTAGTGCTCACTTTTCAAATAAACTTCTTTCTTTGTCATCTGAAATGAGCACAAGATTGAAAATGTATTAAAGGTCCACTATTTAAAATAATGCATCCTTACGATTAGGTGAAATCAAAAGTATCTAGAAATAGATTCACAATTCTGAAATTTCATATGAAGCAGTATGGTTTCCATACTGGTTCAGTAGTGCAACCGCACCAACAACAATAAATTAAAAAATAAGAGACACTACAGTCAAAGGTAACAAAGGAGATAATGGAGGGGAGATAGAGGATAGAGAAGAGTACTGAAGGGAAGGGGACAGAATAAAGGAGAGGCCAAAGCGAAGAGGAACAATGACAACTGTACTCATTGCTGTATCTACTTTATGAGCCATCAGCTGACACTGATATTAATTCAGAACCACGCAAGTGAAAAAACTGGGAAATTGTATGTTGCGAGCTCAAAAGGAGCCTCATGGTTCTCCAAAACAGCCACTTTAAATCATAAAAAAACCCTCATGATATAATAATAAGACACAGAAAGAATGAAAAAAAAACCCAGTCTGAAGTAATAAACTCAGCTCAGCTTAATTTTGACCTAACCGATTCGTGTCAGGAGAAATCTTTTGTTATACATATCACCATTTGTTCGCATTGAATGTTTCTCTCATCTGTGTTGTAGGACTGGCCATCCCAAAGTACAGAAATAAAATGAGAAAGCATCATAGGGCCGGGAGT
Organism: Rhinatrema bivittatum; assembly: GCF_901001135.1. Classification (NCBI taxonomy): domain Eukaryota; kingdom Metazoa; phylum Chordata; class Amphibia; order Gymnophiona; family Rhinatrematidae; genus Rhinatrema; species Rhinatrema bivittatum. Next base: position 44,474,905 of record NC_042632.1, on the reverse strand, counting down.
TACTCTTTTCATATACAGAACACCACCATTAGCTTTTCAACTACACAGATCGAGCTAACTCTTCTTATCAGGATTTGAGTTATTTGCTTTATAAAAGCAAATAACTTTTATAAAGCTTATAAACTTTTTAAAAGTTTATTAACTTTTATAAAATTCAGCATTTATAGCCCAAAAGGGCTATAAATGCTGAATTTTACTTTAATGGCTTTTGCATAAATGTGATAGAAGATCTACACAGATTAATAATATATATCTGTGGTTGAAAAGACATAGCAGTGGTAATCTGCAGCCGAATGGTTTTCTTTGGCTCTATAGTATTACAACACAAGGGTGAATGACTGACTCATCTTTGGGTATTCTATCAAATAAATGGAAGGTACTCATTGTTTATCAAAATAGATCAAGACATCTTGAATGCTAAAGGCTACCTCCATGCTGCAATTGCTGCCGGCTTTTGCGCCGAATAACTACACCATAAAAGGTGTAGTTATTCGGCGCGAAACTGGCGGCGATAAGGAATCTTACCTTTCACCGCCAGCAATGTGTCTGCAGCGTTGGCTCTGGTGCCACCCCAATTCCTCCTCTCCTGAGGCTGACTCTGCCCCGACTCTGCCCCGAGGTAGCTATCGCGTGCGATAGCATTAGAGAATGACCCCCTTAGTGTGATGGCCATTATGTCTTTTTTGGAGGGGTTCAAGCGTGGAGCCTGTGGAAAGAATTTCCAGTGTGCAATCATAATGGTGGGTACAGAAAACACTGATTTCAAGTCTTGACACTGATGACAACCTACAGTGATTCCTTTGTGAACATTGTTTTGGGTGATGCTTTTTGTTCTCTTTTTTTGAGAGACATATAAATGCCCGTGACTATAGATAACTGTATAATGGGTGGCTGAGAGGTAGCAGAGCCTGGCACCTCTAGCTCAGCAGCAGACACACTATTGAAAGGCCTAACATGGCTGCTAATTCCGTTAACCCCAATGATGACAATGGTCACTTGATATTGAAATTTGTATTTCTGAAGATACTGATGATACATGGATTATTATTTAAGCCTAAAATATATCATGCAAATGTTTTCACTTGTGCGGTTTAGCTATGAAGTTGTGAAACTATTTTTTTTTTTTTGATACTTTGGATTTCATCTTATCATATTGGTATCTTTTTATTTTATCATCATACCGTAATGCAACATTCGGATGAGAAGGGCAAAAATCACTTGCAAGGGTGTCCCGAATTATCACTTTGAGACCAATACATGACAACTTAACATACTGCACCTGCAGACTGAGCTGTGAGCCTTCAGAAGCAGATGTGCTAAAATCACCATCAAAATTCAAACTAAATTCCAAAAGTAGATCATCACAATGCCCAGACATTTGTCGAACATGGCTTCAGACACAGAAGAGAAGCATTTTGTGATTGAATGCTAGGTGGATTTCATTAACTCAGTCCCCTTCAGGGCAGCCAGTTGAAGACTTTTTTTTTAAAGCAACCTTTTGTTATTTGTCTATAATCAAAAGAAAAGCAGCATCTGGTACCAATTTTCTTTCTAGAAAAGCATCCTGAGCAAAACATAATAGGGTTCTTGTGAAATGACACAGAAAAAAGGACAAAATGCCTTAACTTTGTTGGCCCAAGATTACAATCCACGGGTACTTACAGAAGGACCTGCAAAACAAAACAAAAACAAATAACTTAATTGATCCCGAGGGGCATAAAAATCTCTCTCAAAAGCACATTAAACCATGAGATTGTGGCTAGGCATTCTACCTTCACAGTCTAAAAGTGCCGGTTAAATAAAATACCATGTCATTTATAAAATTGGCAGGGTAGCTGGAGCTCTCCAAACGTCTAAGAATATTTTTGGGATGTGCTTATGATTTTATGGCCTTGGCAGATTTAACCTTCTTCCTATACTCTCCTGCCCCTCACGTCTTTACATACAGGAATAAAATGAAGGCCTCTTTTGACCAAAAACAGGTGTCAAAAGTTTGAGGCTGGACTTTAATTTTAACCTACATTTATTCTTGAAAATTTAATACCAGAGAGGTTTTAAGTTTCTTGCTTTATTTTCCCAGTTTTTTTTGGTTTTTTTTTTAACCTTCTGCTAACCCGTTTTGGGATGCTGCAGGAAACAACCAGGGCTGCCGATTTAACGTACAGCTCCTTTGAGGCCTGAAGAGGCTCCTAGATCCTGATTTCTGTTAATATGCCATTTAAAGCATCCTTTCACTATAAAATGATAGAAAATCTTTCAGATCTGAGCCTGATCGAATTCTCAGATGAGATTTCCCTTTCAAAATCATTGGCCAAGCAGCCACCTCTTTCATCTTAAGCAATCATCTTGAGGAGAAGGAAGAAAACTGTGAAATATCTCCCTCCCTCCCCCCCACAGAAAATAATTATCTGCCCTGAGATGACAAAACATAGCGACATAGTGGTTGTTGACAAGACTCTTTGCCTGTAGCATCATCACAGACCCTACTTAATCTCCGATCATCCCCCGCTTTACTTGTATTCTGTCACTGGTTTGTTTGTTACCACCACCACTGATAAGCAAACCCAGGCATCCACCGACTACCATCTTCTTAGCCTGCTCCATTATTTGCTGGCAGTTTTGTTTGGTTTGGGGATTTTCTTAAAAATACAATGTTGTCAACGTATGAACAACTTGTTTATAATGTGGAGCTCCCCCCCCCACCCCCCCTCTTCCTGACCCCACTGGTTTTTGAGGCAACTCCAAATCTTTATAAAGACCATTTTTATTTTTTTTAATTTAATTTAAATGAACATTGATGCGGTATTACCAATAAAGATACTAGAGGTCTGAAAGAGGTCTTTGAACTTACATTATATGAAAAGAGTGTCCTTCAAAAAGAATAATAAAACTGTAAATTATTTTGTAGCCTATCCTGGTACTATAACTGCACCAGATTGAACAATGTAACACAGCTCAAAATTGTCAAACTTCAGAGTCACATTGGAATTGATTTAACTGGAACTGATAAAAAAAAAAAAAAAAAATTATGAACAGTCAGAGATTCTCCAGGGTAGGTCCCAAATAAAAAACCCCAAAGAATTAAAAAAAAAAAACCAACCCCCAAACAAACAAGCTGAAAGTATGGTATGTTGCTTCTAGTGCACTGGTAAACTGATCACACGATTTCTGAAAACAAATTTTTGGAAACTACAAAAATTCTACAGAAAATAATTCCAGCAGGTCAGGTCAAGGTATCTACACCCTCTGTGAGTACACTTTCTCTATGCACACACACATACAATATATATATATTGTATACATACAGACAAGCATAAAAGTACACACAGGTAGGAAGTGACGGTATAAGAAATAGCACACATACGTGTATGTACTTTACATAAAAGTGTGCTCTGTATGGGTGTAGGATTTCAGCCCAGGAGCAGTTCTAGTGGCCGTAATGATCTCGGAGAAAACTGGAATCTATGCAAGTCATAAGACCTTTAATTAGTCAAGCACAGAACTTATCCCAAAATATTCGGGTCAGTATTTAAAAGCTAGCCGGTTTGGGGTGTGCTTATGAATATCCCTGTAGAAATAGTTATTGAGACGGATAGCTGGATAAGTTATCTGTCTAAAGGCTGAATATCGCTACTGAGTTAGATAACTAAATAGCACCAATCCGATCCTCCCATTGCTCACCCTCAACTTTTTCGGCTATCTAGAAGCTGCTGAATATAACTGGATGGATATACAGTGGCTGCTAGAAAGCCGGATAAGTCCTATTTATCCAGCTATCTGGCATTTGAATATAGACTTCTTTGCATGCAAATTCGTGCATTGTTTCTTTTTGGTCCAGCAGTCTCCTCCTCCTCTTTTGCAAGTCCATCTCAGTAGGCACAGTCCCCTGACTAGGCACTATGGCACCATGATCCTTCATTCGCAACAACCTGGGATACCTTTCCTCTCCCTTCTCAACTCACTCTTCTATCTGGTCCAGCCACTGCAGTGATAATCCTTTGGTTAGGGTCTGCAATACACAGCTCCCTCTGGAACCCAGTACAGGCGTATCTCGAGTGCGAGACATTGGTTGTCACCATTACAAAATGACCGGGACTCCCTCCCCTCCCCACCCCAACCCTGTCATGTGCATGAGCTTTTGAGATCACACAGGTTCCCTTCTTCAGCAACCAGGTCACAACTTAACAAGGGATGCATGTGTTCTAAAAAGCATGATGTAAAACTGCCAAATTTATATCAGAGATGGACCCCACAGAGTACACAGCACAATAATATAAATTGTTACCAGAACAGATGTGATATGCCAGATGGTACTTGCAGGAAACATGTTCTCAAAAAAGACACAGTAAGGGAAGTTACAGGATGGAATATAGAACACTGCAGCTGTCAAAGAAACGTACACTCAAGCACGACAGAATTTGTCAGGTTTATCTGTTTATTCTGCACATCACAAATATGCTGCTGACTAAAAGGATAGGCACCTAAATAGTGGATTGAGCCAGGGCAATGATCAGGTTGGGGCAAGTTAGTTACGCACCTAGGACTGGTGTTCATTGCTGGGTCCCTAACTTGGCACCTACATTTAGGTGAATATATAGCAGACCTAAACACAAGCTCCTCAGTTTTAGGAGACCAGCCAGTCCAAAACTGAGGTTCCTAAGTTCAGCAGAAAATTCATCTGACTTTATCTCAGGAACAAGCATAGGTTCTACAAGTTCAAAATCCCTGATGTGCTCTGAATCTATACTTGACAGCACATGCTGTCCCCTCTGCAAAACACGCACCATAAAGAATGGAGTGTGAACGTGTTTGTTTTGCTCTAGCCTTCCTTCTGGCAAAGAGAAAACCAGAACGTTTTTTTTTTTGCAATTTATTTATTTATTTACCTATTTATTTCAGAGAATTTATATGCTGCCAATCCAGATGAGCACAGACTTTGTTTACCACATTTCCTTTCCCATGCATTACTTAAAATACAGCAACTCAAGTTGCATGCAGTTTGTAATTATGTTTATAAAGTGGCCTGAATAAACGGAGCCATTTGATTAATGAACATTTCCCATGAATGTAAATACTTTAGTATGAATGCCCAGCTCAAAAACATTTTGTTTGAGGTGAGGGAATAATTTATAGGAAAGTAATTTAAAGCAGTACTACCCCCTAGATTCCTTAAAATATTAGCGCACCCATTTCTTGACTTCATTTTTCCCTCTCTTAGTCTTAGGTTTCTTTTTATTTTTTATCTAAAGATTTGTATTTTATTTTTTTTATGTTTTCACATTTGGAATGAAGTATAGGGGAGCCATTCCATCCTCGGGGTATGGAGCAGAAGAGGTTGGGGCTGTACAACTTGGAGAAGAGATGGCTGAGGGGGGATATGATAGAGGTCTATAAAATCATAAGTGGATTAGTATGGGTAAATGTAAATCGGTTTTTTACTCTTTCAAAAAAATATAAAGAGTGGGGGATACTCCATGAAGTTAGTAAGTAGCACATTCAAAATAAATTGGAGAGCATTTTTTCACTCAACATACAATTAAGCTCTGGAATTCACCATCAGAGGACATGGTTAAAGCAGTCAGTATAGCTAGGTTTAAGGAAGGTTTGGACAAGTTTCTGGAGAAGAATTCCATAAACTGTTATTAACCAAGTAGACTTAAAGGTGAATTTTAAAAGTCAGATACAAGCCAAAATTAGGGGATGTGCAAATATGTCGGCTGGCATGCCTGAATGGATTTTAAAAGCTGCCTGGATATGCACATATCTCCTGAAGTGCGCCCATATCAGAACTTCTCAAAAAGGGGTGGGGCATGAGAATGGTCTGGGCATGGGCAGTTCGAGACTTTGTGCGTAAATACTTATGCGATCCAATGTGCGCAGACATCCCCTGCCGCGTAACTGTACTTCTGCTATGGAAATAAAGAACTGTTTCGGAGGGGTGTTAGGGGTGTCTAGGGTAACTGGAGGGTGTACAGGTTATCAAACCAGAGGGGTATGAAGGACTTAGCTGGTAACTGGGCAGGAACTGGGGAGGAACTAATAAAACAAGCAATGGCATCAATGTGCATCTCTTTTAAAATGTCCCCACTTATGGGGTAGAAGCGGCTTTTGTGTGCATAGGTGTATATCCACTTAAAATTGGGCACACTTGTGCGCACAGCCAGTCTATTTTATAACATGCATGTATATACTCGTGTATGTTATTAAATAGCCATGTCAATGGGTGTGGGCCAACGAATGCACGTGCATGGTGCGCTGCTTTGAAAGTTACTGCCCTAGGGAATAGCCACTAATTATCACCGCACGATAGCAGCAGGGGATCCATTTTACTCTTTAGTTCTGGTCACTGCTGGATATAGGATGCTGGGCTTGATGGACCCTCGGACTGACTCAGTATAGCAACTTATGTTCTTATGAAGGAGGCACACCACTGGTAACAGTCACATGGCCTGCGCTTTTCAGTCTTTTTCTCTGGGAGGCCGCTCACTGATCATTTTTTGTCCTACACTCGTACTCTGAATAGTGCAAGCATAGGTTTGTGAATGTCCTACCACATGGCACCATCTCCAATTCCCTCACAATTGTTTTGGAGGAAATGAGGTAACGATTTCTACAGCAAACGGATTTGGTCTCAGGAATGAGATCAGAACCCAAAAAGATCACAGGCATCTTAATTTTATTATTTCCACCAATTAATAAATATTTTAATAGCATTTGCTGCTTTATCACTATTAATCATCATAACGAGCGTGCCAGTAAACTGCTGCAGCGTTATAGAAGTGGCATGATCTAGTGGCTACACCAGATCCTGTCCTAGGGACCGCACAGTCAGGTTCTCAGGGAATCCAAAACATGTATGCCGAGTATGCAAATTTATCTCATGCATATTCATTGTGGATAGCCTGAAAACCCAACTGGCTGAGGGTTCCACAGGACAGGTTTGGAAAGCTAGAGTATAAAAACGAGGTCGGCTCTGTTCTACGATCGTATTTTGAGAGAATGCTTGAATCTTCCCAGAGTTTCTATTTTACCTAACAGTGCGTAGGGCACCCTATAAAGAAATGACAAATAGAAATAAAACCATAACACCTGGTGGCTGTTTGAATGAAAGGATCCAAATTACTGTTATGATAGTGATTTTAAAAGGAAAATGGGCCAATATGAGAAAACACGGTTTTGTTTGGGAAATGTTTTGTTTTTGCATGTCATGGAGAAGTAGTTTGTGAGGGCTCACGGGGGGGGGGGGGGGGTGTCGGGGACGACACACTTCAAATGCACGATCAAAGTAAACCTTACTTGGACCTCTTTGCATGGAAACAGAACGATTAAAAGAAGCCATTCCCTTCCAGGAAGACTTAACCATTTCAGAGATCAGCAAGGAGGTGTTTCTTCTTTTGTAAACAAAACTTCGAGGTCTGCTTTTCTCTCGATACTGGCGAGAGCAGTTTTCCTCCTCTGTCCGAGACATGGAAGCAATTAAACATGAACCAGATGACTCCAGAAATAAATAAAATGGGTCAGATAGACTCGAACGCTTCAATAAATCTGCAGCTTGTTTAACTGAACTGGCAACGACAGAAATGTCTGCCAAGACTATGCATTAACTCATGTTTATTGCACAAGGGTCACCGAAGTGTCTACAGACACGACAAATGCAGAATGTGAAATTCAAATGAAACTTTCAGCATGAAAAGGCAAGAAAACTTTGGGGTGGGGGCAAAAAACAGTCACATCATCTATACTTCCATTGAATATGGGCAGGGGGCAATTTTCACATGATTTTACCTGGGTAACTAAGCCACTACCTGAGTAAAATCAGGGGCTAATAACTACTCTCCCCCCCTCTGTGGGTAAGCATAACTGTGCTGTGGAACAACGCAGGTACTTTCTTCACCCATGATGCCAGGGGGAGGAGTGGGTTGGCAATGCACAGGGATTTCATTTTGAAATTTCCATATGTGATTTATGGCACAGGCTTGGCACAGCAAGGGCAAAGTTCACTGGTATCCAAATACTGACGGCACTGGCCAGCACTCACATTTTTGAAGGGGGTTTGCTCTGTAAAAATATGCTTGCAGGTCCATGGGGGTCCTTGCAAGCACCCCGTCATATTTAGTTGCCCGTTATTAACATATATGCGGTACATGAATCTATACGTAAGACAGTATTTTGTATCTACAGTGCTCTTCCTACAGAGCAGAGCCAAAGAACTCTATAGCAAAAAAGGTTAACTGGTCAACTCTAGAGTTGAAACAGCTTTCTCTTCTTCCCCCAGTTCAAGCAATCCTTGTTTTATTGTAACTACATTGCTTCTTTTTACTTGTTCAATGTTCAAAGTTATTACACCCCTTGTTATTCGTAAACCAGCATGATGTGATTGTATCATGAATGCCGGTATAGAAAAGCTCTAAATAAATAAAAATGAGGACAGAGGAAAAAGGTCTAAAGAAAGCAGAAAAAAATTTAAGATGAAGGCTATGTATTTTTCTTAAGGTCACACAATGTATAGGCTACAGAGGAAATGGGATTTGAGTCATGGTTATGATTGTTCCCATCCTTGGGTTTTTGCAAACATACATGAATATTGGGCAGTCGATGCCTCAATAAATTCTCGTTAGTCTATAAGGTGCCACTCACTTCTTGTTATTTATACATCATAAAGACGACATGCTAAATCTGTAGGTCAACATGAATCTAGATGAACAACCACGACCAAAGAGATAAGAACATAAGAACATAAGAAAATGCCATACTGGGTCAGACCAAGGGTCCATCAAGCCCAGCATCCTGTTTCCAATAGTGGCCAATCCAGGCCATAAGAACCTGGCAAGTACCCAAAAACTAAGTCTATTCCATGTAACCATTGCTAATGGCAGTGGCTATTCTCTAAGTGAACTTAATAGCAGGTAATGGACTTCTCCTCCAAGAACTTATCCAATCCTTTTTTAAACACAGCTATACTAACTGCACGAACCACATTCTCTGGCAACAAATTCCAGAGTTTAATTGTGCGTTGAGTAAAAAAGAACTTTCTCCGATTAGTTTTAAATGTGCCCCATGCTAACTTCATGGAGTGTCCCCTAGTCCTTCTACTATCCGAAAGAGTAAATAACCGATTCACATCTACCCGTTCTAGACCTCTCATGATTTTAAACACCTCTATCATATCCCCCCTCAGTCGTCTCTTCTCCAAGCTGAAAAGTCCTAACCTCTTTAGTCTTTCCTCATAGGGGAGTTGTTCCATTCCCCTTATCATTTTGGTAGCCCTTCTCTGTACCTTCTCCATCGCAATTATATCTTTTTTGAGATGCGGCGACCAGAATTGTACACAGTATTCAAGGTGCGGTCTCACCATGGAGCGATACAGAGGCATTATGACATTTTCCGGTTTATTCATCATTCCCTTTCTAATAATTCCCAACATTCTGTTTGCTTTTTTGACTGCCGCAGCACACTGCACCGACGATTTCAATGTGTTATCCACTATGACACCTAGATCTCTTTCTTGGGTTGTAGCACCTAATATGGAACCCAACATCGTGTAATTATGTATCTAGTTCAAGAAGTCTCCCCCAAAACCCCAGTGACCTGATCCATGATACCCTGTTGCTGTTGTATCTGTTGGGCCATCCCGGGAATGGCCTGAAGGGTGGCCAGATCCACTGGGTCCATAGCCTCATCAACCTGTAATGCCAGAAATGGATCTGGTGGTTGGACCCTTGGTGCCAAGAGGTGGTTGTCGCAGGATAGGATCAGGACCGAGCAAGGCAAGTCAAGGACTCAGGAACAAGGCAGGAGACAGGTAGGGCTGGAATGCAAGAACACTGGAACAAAGAACAAGGCAGGAACACAAGAACAAGGCAACACATGCTGAAGAGCAAGGTACATTAGGAGACAAGTTGCTGAGGCAAAGAACTGCTGTGGAGCCTGGGCTTAGACAGGCCAAGAGGCTGACGTCATCTGGAGGCACCACTCGGTCTTCTCGCTACCCGGCGCGCGCACATGTACGCCCGATTTTATAACATGCGCACGCAGGTGCACGCATGTTATAAAATCCAGGGTTGGTGCGCGCAAGGGGGAGCACAATTGTTCACCTTGCGCGTGCCGAGCCGCACTGTCTTCCTCCATTCCCTTCCCCCTAACCTTCCCACCCCTTCCCCCCCTAACCCTACTCTAACCCCCCCCCCCTTCAACTCGTCTTACCTTTTGTGCCTGCCTCCGGGCAGGCACAAGTTCCGCGCACCAGCAACCTGCCGGCACGCAATCCTCCAACAGAGCAACAATGGCCTCCAAATGACGTCAGCCTCTTGGCCTATCTAAGCCCAGGCTCCACAGCAGTTCCTTGCCTCAGCAACTTGTCTCCTAATGTACCTTGCTCTTCAGCATGTGTTGCCTTGTTCTTTGTTCCAGTGTTCTTGCATTCCAGCCCTACCTGTCTCCTGCCTTGTTCCTGAGTCCTTGACTTCCCTTGCTCGGTCCTGTTCCTATCCTGCGACAACCACTTACACGCACCCTGGGGCTTTATGTGTGTCGCCGGCCTTTTTAAAATAGGCCCAGCACGTAACCTTTTTAAAATGTGGCCCATTATGTGTGCACAAGCGGGCACATGCCTATGGGAAAGGCCAGCTGCAGCGGCATGGCATCTGGATCTATGTTCCTACCACACAGACTGGTTGGCTTCAGGGGTAAGTGTCGCGAATCTAACACTCCATGGGTAAAAAGTATCCGCTAGTGGGGGGAAGGAAAGGGAGGAGAAGGTAAGAGAAAGGAAAAGAAGAGAGAGAGAGTGCAAGGGTTGCAGGGAGGAAGAGAAGAGAAAGGAGAAAATCAGTAAGAGGAAGGAGAAAAAGGAGAGGGAATGGGTGGAAAAAGGAGATGAGGACAGTGAGGGAGTAGAGGAGCACACAGGAAAGTGATGGATAGGAGAGGGTACAAGTCAGTGATAGGGTGGGGAGAAGACAGATGGCAGCAAGATGGTGGGACTGGAAGAAGAGAGAGGACTGTATCTGGATGGGGTGTAGAATGAAGGAGGAGGAGCGTGAAAGAGCTGTACCGCTATGGGTTTGGGAGTGCACCACTCACTAGGGGAGAAATGCTCCTGTTAATACCCCACCCCCTCTTCAAAACAAATTGCAGGGATGGGAGAGACAGAAGGCAGGAGTGCATAATGGAGTACTGTGTGCATATCCTAAAATTATAGTGGGGGTCGAAAAGGTACAGAGAAGGGCAACAAAAATTATAAAGGGGATGAATGGCTCCCACATGAAGAAAGGCTGAGCAGGTTAGGCGTTTTCAGCTTGGCGAGGAGATGACAGGATATGATAGAGGTTTATAAAATCATGAGTGGGATGGAGCAGGTAAGTAGGGAATGGTTATTTACCATTTCAAACAGAACTAGGATTAGGGACATGCCTTGAAGCTAGCATGCAGCAGATTTAAAATTGGAGATTGGCTTTTTTTTTTTTTTTTTTTATTTAGCACGCAAGCTGCTCAATTTGTTCCTGAAGGATGTGGTCAAAGCATCAAGCACAACTTGGTTTAAATTAAGTTCCAGGAGGAGAAGTCTATTAACAATTATCAGCCAGGTCGACTAAAGGAAATTCACCACTTATCCTTCAGAGTGAGCAATAAGGAATCTGATTTACTCTTTGGAATATGTCAGGTACTTCTTAATGACCCAGACTGGCCACTGTTGATGCAGGGATTAAGTGGACCTTTGGTCTGACCCAGCATGGCATATTTTACATTCTTATCTGCTACTGCATATAGCAAGCACATTTCATGCCTGGGAAGTATGGTAAGTGCTAGAGAAATTTTAGAATTGTAATTTTGATATGTTTTATATGCTATTATGCTGTATTATGATATTGAAATCATGATTTGTCATTCTATTTTTTTAATATATACATCGCCTACAGCTTGTTTGTTAGGTAATTAACAAATTAAAATAAGAGTTCTTCGATCCTGCAGATACTTGGTTTCTTTCTGGGTTAATTAATTTTTTTACTGAAACAGCATAAAAAATTATTCAAAGGTGCTGCATTCTACATTCAAAGAATGGATCTATGTGATCCTGAAAGCTCATTCTCATTTTTGGACAATATTATAATCAGACCAATAAATTATATTGTAACTTATAAAGAATGCAGAAAATAAATACAAGTTGTTTTTTTTTGCAGGAGGGGGCAATGGGATAGGATTTTCAGTTTAAATATTTTTATTGAGATCATATCATTAAGCAATCACAAAGAAAATAATATATCAGATGAAATGGAAAATGCCAAATTACAAAACATGGTCAATCCTGATTTCAGCCATTAAAAATATTATACAGATGGATCTGACAAGTAATCCCTCTAAGGCCTTCCACATCACCATCCATTTAGTTAACTAATTAAATTTAATCATACCCGCTTTCTCATATCTATAATACATGCACACAGAATTCCAACAAAAATGTTGATTTAGTAGATCGCTACTTTTCCAACTAGAAATAATCCATTTAAGGGCAAACACCATAAGGGTTTCTAAATGTAGATTGTCGAGAAAGGGGTCAAACTCTGTCTCCTACCTCAAAACAGAGTAAATCTAGAAGAGAGATGGCCATTAATAAAGAGACTAGCCTGAGGCCATTGAAATAAAAGGTGAATACCTGATAAAGTATCTCTAAAGCCTAATCAGTGTAATATTGCAAACAGGTAAACCCATTCCACTTGGTCAAAAGCTTTTTTGGCATCAAGAGATAGAGCAATCATGGAAGAGGGAATATTTTGAGCTAATTGTAGTAGATGCAAAATAAGTCTTGCATTGTTAAAAATATAGCACCCTTTAATGAATCCAGATTGAGCCAGATGCGCCAAATCACATATGATATGTTCAAGACGAGAGGCTACGGTTTTAGCAAAACGTTTATAATCAGTATTAAGTAGGGAAATGGGCCTATAGCTAGCCACTAGTTTACCTGGTGGCTAGCTATAGGCCCAACTGGGTAAAGCAATTATATGAGCTTCTGCAAATAAAGGGTCCATTATAGTGGAGAAGAGGGTCTGAAGACAAGGGAGAAGAAGATCAGAGAAAGAATGACAAAATTCCAGGGAAGCCTTCTAGACCAAGAGCTTTCTCTCTGTTCAAAGAGGAAATAGCTTAGACCTATTGATCTTGCAGAAATAAGTTATCAAGTCTGGACACCTGATCTGCAGAAAGAATAGGATGTTTGTTTTATGACAAAAATCTCTGAATGGGAGCCTGATCATTAGGTATTTCAAAGGAATATAAATTTTGGTAAAAATTCCTAAACTGTTCCCATATGTCAGAATCCCAAACAGTCATCTGAGTAGAAGAGACATTAATGGCCTGAATATGTTTTCTATTAGTCTCTTTTTTTAAGATAAGAGGCTGATAGGTGACCACATTTATTCTCTTCAGAATGATATATAGCCTTCTGAACAAAAATATCTTTCCCAGCCTGTTTACTAATAGATTATTTAATGTATATTTAACCTTATATAGGGAATGTAACAGGGCATTATCACCACATTATATATGAGCCTGTTCTAAGCGAGTGATCTCCTTGTGAAGTGACCTTAAGTCAGCTGTGAACTTTCGCTACAAGAGGATACTACAGCTAATAATCTCTCCATGAATCATAGCTTTAAATGCTTCCCAAACAGTAGGGAAGGATATGTCATCTGTGAAATTGTGCATGAAGAAAACCTCAGGAAATTGCCAAAGGTAGGGTAAGAACTCCGGATCTTATAACTGGGAAGAGTTGAATTGCCCTATCTGATCCATTCAAGACACTGAAGATAGCATCACCTGGAAGGTAATTACTGCATGATCAGAAACAAAGATTGGACAAATGGAAGCCTGAGTGACATCAGAAGGAACATATTTAGAAACTAGAAAATAATCAATCCTTGAGTAAGATGAATGAGGAAAAGGAAAAAAAAAGTGTAGTCCATGTCTGTAGGATGGATAAGCCACCAGGGATCAGCCAAGTTATGGGACATCATCATTTCTGCAATAGTTTTTTAGGATTTTGAAACAGAAGTTTAGCATTTTGATTGTTTTCCTAAAGAGTCAAAAGGTTGATTGAAATCTCCACCAATGATAATTCTGTGTTAGAAGATGAGATGAAATTTGATGGAAAGAGACTGGATCATCCATAGTAGGAGCATAAAGGCTGAAAAAGAAAAAGGACTCACTACCAATTAGAAGTGTGGCAGAGACCCATCTGCCCTTCAGTATCAGCCATTTGAGATGTAATCTGAGCATCCAAGCATTCTTCACAGCAGAAGCATGAACCCACATTATCATTCCGCTCTTGAGAATAGTTTCAAAGACTCTAAATGAGACAGATGAGTTTCCTGAAGCATGAGGACATCTAACTTCAAAGATTTAAGATATGAAATCTTCTTCCTTTTAATGGGATGTGAAAAGCCATTAATGTTTAAAGAGGTTAAAACAAAAGAAGAGACTGTTGCCATTGATATGATAAGCAGAAAAGAAGGGTTGCAGATTCATCATAGAAGACCAGCAAGATTGATGGAGAGAAAAAATGAAAGACCAAACGGCAAAAAAGATGGGTAGGGAAAAAATGCCATACCCAACCAACAAACACCAAGAAATAACATACCCCAAAATAGTGGGAATATGTATTCATCAAAAGAGAAATGGGAGGACATGGAGGACAGTGGTAGACAGTGCCAACATCCTCTAATAGCACATAAAAGATGATAAACAGTAACTAATGAAAGCCAACACAGGAAAAAACACGTGAACCTCTATCATCCATTGGAACTGGAGAGTGATGAAGAAATTTATGCAGTTCTGCAGGATCAGTAAAGCTGTGAGAGAAGCTCCAATGATAACTTGCATTCTGGCACGGTAGAATAAGCCATAGTGAGCTCCCAGAGTCTTCAATTGGGGACATATAGCCAAAAATTATTTCCTATTCCACAGTAATTTTGGCCAAGTCAGCTACTAAGATTAGGAGATGGCCTTCCCAAATCAAAGGTAACTTAGCTTTGACAGCATTAAGAATAGCAAAGCATGAGGATATTGAAAGACTTTGAATATCAATGGATTCAGTCTGTTATGATCAGTTCAGGGGTGAGCAATGCAATGTGCCCGCTCAATTTCAAAGGGTCAATCAAACATTAGGCCCAGTAAACAAGGGATGAAAGATTCCATAAAACTTGACCAGGGTCCCTACTTTTGGTACTGTCTGAGAGACCCAGAAGATGGATGTTGTTTCCCCTGCTGTGATTATTCAAATCCTCAAAATCGTGCTGCAGATCCAAAAGCTGTTTTTGAAGCTTCTCAGTATGCAGGGCCTCATCCTCTAGATGCATCAGTCACGATTACAGAGTTTCTGCTTGCTGATTAAATGCAGCAATTTGAGAGGAGATAGTGGCAAGTTCCTGTTTAAATGCTTTAATCTTTTTGTTATTAGATATCAGGTTTCCTTTAACATTAGCAGCTCAGCCATGATGGTGCCAACAGGATGGGAGAGTCCTTAGTGCCATTTTTGTCAGGGAGAGCAGGTTGTGCTTCGCTCTCTTGACGCCTCCTATTGGCACAAAAGCAGTTTCGATTTTATTTTGTTTAGCACTAGACATGCCACTCCTCTAGGATCTGTCAAAAACTCACCTCTAAACATCGCCAGAAGACAAAAGTTGGCTTTGCTCTCTCTCAGTAAAGCCGAACTGAGTAATCAGGCAGCCATCTTAGATGGCTGCAAAACCATGCCCCCAGAATGAGGTAGGATTTAATTGTAGTCAATACTGACCTCTCTTACACACAGAATATTTCCATTTCATAGAATAAGAATTGTCTTGTGCCAGAGAAAGAAAACACACTCAAAACACGTTTACCACTTTTCAAGTTGTAATTCACAAACTCCATCCATGACGCCAGTGTGCAGGATGGGCACAGCATTCAAAGTCCCAACTATTAACTTTCTTGCAAAGCCAACTCATCAACAAAACAACAAACATAAAAGCCGAGCATTGCGCCACAGTACATTCTACAAATGTGAAATAAAACAAAACCACCACATGTGAAATATATTTTTGTTCTTTATAGTTAACCAAAGTGATTTGTAGCTGTGCTATACTGTACCCACTGGTATGAAGTATCTGCCTCCAAAATTCATACAAATTTTATTTGCTGAACTTATTTTTTAAATATGTTTATTTTAGGAACAAAAAAAACCATTTAGCCTCCCCATTTCTATTCTTTATAATTATTCACAGTACTCTGCTTTAAGAGGAGGAAACCACACCTCAAAGCGGCATTGGTAGATTTTCCAGTTCAGTGACCAATTAGATCTCTGGTTTTCGGCACTTGAGAAGCAGGTCAGGTAGGTTGATGTTCTGTACCACCCACATATGCGTGCACGTGGGCATTTTAGTGCAAGCAACGCTTTTAAAATCGACCCCCATTGGTTTTAAATTTGCTGTCTGTTAATTTCATGGAGTATCCCCTGGTCCTTGCTTTATTACTACTATACGAAAGAGTGAACAAGAGTATTTCTCTCTCTCCCCCCCCCCCCCCCCCCCCCCCAAGTCATAATTTTATAAACCTCTAGCATATCCCCGCTAGTTTGTTCGGCTTTTAAAAAAAAAAAAAAAAAAAAAAAAGAACGTGCTGATCATTTCGGCAATCACCAGGGAAAGGCTCTACTTAGTGAACAAGAACCAGTGCTGACACCCGCACCCTCCCCCCGGGCACTGTTATGATCTTATTTGGATTGCGTGAAGCTGTTAACACATATCTGCCCCTTAGGAACGAATGCCATCCTACAAGGCAAAGCTGTATTCACATTTTATCAGCTGTATTAGGGAACGGGGATCTAGGGTATATGTATGGTAATCGCCTGAAACAAATATATAAATAATGGCATGTTCAAAAGAGATGAAAAACTAATATTTGGCATATTTCCCACGTGCGGGAAGTCTGCTTTTTCTTGATTGGTGATGGGAGGGGGGGCAGGGGGAAGAGAGGGAAGAAGAGCAGGTAAGGGAGGGGGGGTCTACATAACGAATACAGCACGTTTGTTAGCGACAGGATTGCACTGCATCAACTCTGTCCTCGTATTTTTAGTGTCTTAATGTCTGCTTATATTCCAGAATCTGGAATCAGTTTACAGCGCCTCACACGTCTGTGCCAAGGGCTTCATCTGCCTGAATAAAAAATTACCTCTTTGTGTTTTTACCTTTAACCTCCTACGCTGCAAATATTGAAAAATGAATACTGGCCCTCTAAGGACTCTGTGCATCAGAGAAATTCTCATAGTTGGTGTCTTTGTGCAAAAATATTCTGCGAATGAAGCCTCAGGCACAACGACTAATGCTATGTTCACTATTTATTGCTGCTGGTTCTACGTAGATTTCATAAAAACTCGTGGCCATTCAGAATAATTAAAAGGTACATTTCATAGAAGCTTCTCAGACTTTTTTTTTCTCCCTAAAACCACTGATTTGTTCTGCTCTTTAACTTCAACAATGAAATATAGGAATTAATGAAGGGGGGGGGAGGGGAAAAAAAAGAATGCAGAACTTCCATGAGATTTCAGAACAATACTTGAAATTTCTAGGATCATTTGGTGGTAATTCACATACATTTCAGGGAATGCTGCTATTGTAAAACTTTTTAAACAGGCCTTCTGTCTAATAAGACATGGACATTATTAGGAGATTAGGGAGCACACTGTGGGAAGCTGTGAGATGTCAGGCGGGAGGTTAAACGCAGAGCACGTTCAGCTACCCAAGATCTGCAACACTCTAGAATTTGAGTCATGGTTCTCATAAAAGGCCATGATGTCAAGTGTAGAGAATTTCGGGACATTGTGACTCTTACTTGCTATGTACAGACCATCAAGTCTTATACATTATTGGTAGGATACATACATTGTTGAGATGATATGAGATTTAAACAAATATTTATCAACTGATTAATGATGTGTGCAGAAAAGCGAAGTTCATGACCTAAATGTGAATTATATATTTTTTAGCTCTCTCTTTCCTATGGAATTCACTATTTTCATAACATATTTGGTCCCTCTACACAGTCTTCAGGAGCTTTTAAACTGACTATAAATTAATATGCACACGATATATCTGCATACACTGGGACCCCCAGTATATGTAAGTAAGAACATAAGTGTCATGTTGGATCAGACTAATGGTCTATTGCAATCATTTTCATCCTGTGCGTCGAGTAACCCTGTAAACAACCCCTAGCAGTCTGGTTTTCAGGATCTCTAGAATGAATATGCATGAAATAGATTTGCATGCACCGGTTCCTCTCGAGACCCAGGCTGAGAACCACTGGTCTATGGAATCCAGCATCCTGCTTCTGATACTGACCAATCCAGGTCCCCGGGAAGTACCCGGAAAATCCATTCCATGTTGCTGACTTCCAGAAGAGATGGCAATCTCATCTATCTGGCTAATAATTGTTAAAGGGATGGTCCTCCAGTATCTTGTTAAAATTTTATTCAAAACCAGCTATACTATCAACCTTGACCATATCGGTCAGTAGAAAACTCCACAGCTTAATAGTGAAAAAAATTATCTTACATTTCTTTTAAATCTTAAATTTATTTTAATTTAATGGAGTGTCCCTTAGTCCTAGTACCATCTAAAAAGATAAATAAGCATTCCCTGCATCACTCATGATCTAATAAACCTCTATCATATCCCCTCTTAGTTGTCTCTTCTCCAAACTGAAGAGTCCTAACCAGTTTATCCTTTCTTCATAAGGGAGCCATTCCATCCCCTTTATCATTTTTATTTCCCATCTCTACTCTTTTTTTTTATTCTGTTATATTTTTTAGATGGAGTAACCAGAACTATGCACAATACTTAAATTGTGGTCATATCACAGATTTGTATAGAGGCATTGATATTCTCAGTTTTAGTCTCATCCTTTTCTGAATAGTTCTTAACAATCTGTTTGACTTTCTGACCACTGTTGCACACTGAGCTGAGGATTTCAATGATTTGTTCACAATGACGCCAAGATCCTTTTTTCTGGGTGGTGACTCAGTATGGAACCTGGCATTGTGTACATATAGTAAGGATTATTTTTTCCCTTTGTGAATCATTGGTCTACATTCAGTTTCATCTGTCATTTAGATGCCCCATTACCCCACCTCACAGTCTGCTTGTATATGTTTTTCTTTTAACTGCTTTGAATAGTTTTGCATCATCTTTACATCTGATCACCTCATCATTGCTAGGGTTTCCAACTGGCTCCAGATTATCAGGACAGGTTGATCCAGTCCTGGTTTTACTCCCTGCATGCAGGTACTAATAGTCTTGTTTTTTTTTTTTTAGGGAATGCAATAGAGAAGTCAGAATAAGTCCCAGCATGCAATGGGGTAAAACCAGGACTGGATCAACCTGTCCTGAAAATCTGGAGCCAGTTGGCAACCCTCTTTGTTCCCTTTCTGCAGACCATTAATGAGTAAGTTAAACACTAGTCCAAATACAGATCCCTGGGGCACTCCGCTGTTTACCTCTTTCCACTGGGAAAAAACTTTTCCTATCCTTAATGAGTTACCAGCCAGCCACACAGGGACATTGCCTCCTATCCCTTGGCTTTTTTTAATTTCCTGAGGCATCTCAAATATCTTCTGGAAATCCAGATACACTATATAGATCGGCTCGCCCTTATCCACCTGCTTATTTATCCCTTCTAAGAATTCTGGTAAGGCATGATTTCCCTTTGCTAAATCCATGCGGGCTCTTCTTTATAAAACCATAAATGACCCGAGGCGGGTGGCACCTTATAGACTAACCAGTTTACTGAGGCATGAGCTTTTGAGGACAGAGTCCCTGTCGTCAGATATATAACCAGTGACTTTATTCTTAATACCTTTCACCATTTTAATCGGGCATATTCTGTGTGGACACAATACCGTAGCTATGTAAAGTGGCTCTAAAATGCCTGCTCTGTGGATATTTCCCCATTCTCGTGACGCCTGCATGTCTGTTTCCTGCAAAAGCACCCACCAATCTAAAGCTATTTCATATTTTAATTTTCGCTGGTTACCAATTCTTAATATTACCAGGGTAGTGCTTCTTCAGTGATGCTGCCTCACAAAGACAGCTTCTATGTAGTACGTTAAACAGTGCATTCAGCTATTTTATAGACCCAAACAAAATCTTCATACAAACTGTTCCCTAAGAAAATTGGAATGATAGCTCCTAGACCCTAAGGAGTCAATTTTCAAAAAATGCTTATTTCCTAAATTAGGTTCCTATTAGGACTTGCAGTAAAATTTAGGGACCTTTCAGATGAAAATTTACCTAAACTTAGATCTGAATTCGTTTTTCTAGATTTAGGTTCCCAAGTTAAGTTTTTATTGCTAAAAAAAAAAGAGTAAATAAATCTGTATTTAAGCGCCTATCCTTTTGTCCACATCTTAACTCCACCCTCGTTGCCAACTACTTTTTAGAAAATAAATTTAGGTGGCTAGTGAAAATAGGTGCTTGATCCTAGTCCATTTTCAAATGCATTATGTAAATGTAAATTATTTTTGATATGGCACACTAGTGAGGGTATCATAGAAAAAAAAAATAAGTGAAGGAATGTGAGGCTTACCTGGATCACCTCGTCGTCCCACCTTTCCTCTCCTTCCTGGAGGACCTGCAAACAAGTGAGAAAGCATTTGTTAATTTATTGTCTCACTCTGTAATGTCACATCACATTGTAGAAAGGAAGTGCTAAAGATATCCACCCAGTGGGCAGAGAGGCAATTCCATAATAATTTCAGGTACCAAAAGCCAACTTTTGTTATGTAGATCATGGTATAACAGTGGTTCCCAACCTGTGGTCCATGAACCCCTATGGGTCTGTGGGACCATTACGGGGTAACGCTGAAGTGCAGCTGCCGGGGAGAAGAAAACAAGAGGGAAGGGGCCACAGAAGGAGGGAAGTAGGGCAGGAGGAAGAGCTGAAAATTCACCTAAAGCTAACAGGTTAAAATTATCTGGTTATCTTATCTGCTCAGCAGATCTTTGAAAATTGATGCCTGTGTGAATTATCTGGGAAACAACTGTTGATGAAGACATAAAACAGTGTCTTGCTCACAAAAATTAACACACCCAAATAAAACATCCATTGCAGAATACATACCTAATTTATGAAATTGTCTACCTACTATCCATGAAGCCTTGAATTTCTGATTTGTTTTCTTGTTAAATTTACTTGTAAGTACTCAAAATTAGTCACCTCTTATTCTAAGCCAGAGGTGGCCAACTCTGGTCCTTGAGAGCCACAAACAAGCCAGGTTTTCAGGTTATCCAGGATATTTGTATGCAGATCTGTCTCATGCATATTCCTGATGGATATCCTGAAAACCAGGCCTGTTTGTGGCTCTCGAGGAATGGAGTAGGCTACCCTTGCTCTAAGCTGATGCATTCTGTGAATGAGACGTCAGTGGTTCTCAACCTTTTTTCTATTGGGACACACCCGGCAGACAATGTTTACAGGCGTGACACACTGAACACGTGACCATCATGGGGCTAAATGTAAACATTTACTCTGCATAAACAGGACCTGCACCCACCCACCCACCCTATCCCCAAACAATGGATGCAGAACAGAACTAAGATATTTCAAATACAACTCATATATAAAAAAAAGATATTCTGATTCTGGTGCTACCTCAGTAACAGAAACACAAACTCCCTTGCTACCAGGCACATTGTAAAATACATTACTCGAAGAAAAAAAACCAAACCACCACTCAACACATGTGTAGCAAACTTCCCATACCATTGCAACACTAATTCCAAGAACTCAAACAGCAATAGCCCTTCCTATGAAAAGGCAGCAGTGCAGCCCAATGCATGTCCTATTGAGAAAGAGACTCACAGAATGGAAGCCGTCTCAAAATGCTGTTTGGCATGCTTACTTATCTACACCCAGAACAATTTGTTGAAAAGAAACCGGTAGAATTTGGAAAACTCCAACCAGTTGAACTCTGTCCGAGCAGTCCTTTATTAGTACGAAAAAGATAAGTAAGCACCTTGTTAGCACTAATTTCCTTGATAAATATAGACTTAGCAAGAGCTCTTCATAATACTGCAAACTGAAAAGGAAAGCTGAGCGATAATAAAATCAGAAGGCAGAAAAGCAAGACATCAAGAAGCTAAGGAAGCTGGTTTGCTAAAGGGTGCTAAACATCGTAACTTAAAACTCGAAGCAGGGAAAGGGCATTTTCCCCCTATTCATTAAGAATCGGTTAGGCAAAATTATTACTGCTTTAAAAAAAAAAAAAAAAAAGCTTCTACATAGCCTCGGCAGGTGGCTTCAGAGACTATGGGCCTCTCAATACTACTGACCTCTAAAGAAGGAGAAGGATTGAAGTCCAGTCTAAAGCTGGTGAAAATAAAGCAAGAGAGGTCAATAATAAATTGTTCCCATTGAGCTCTATCATATTTTTGTGAATAGCTGGAGAGTTTTTCACGTCACAAAAATCTTTTATTATTACTTCAATTCGAATGAACTGAAATATAATGAAGGTGCAAAATGTCCACAGATACAACCCCCCCCCCCCCCTCACCTCTGACTTTTCACATCTTAAGCAGGAGTTTTCATGATCTAGCATATAAGGCGGTGTGTGTTTAGGCATGGCAAACTACTTTGTGCGCCTACACTGTTCTCACCCTTCAGTAAATCAACTTCCAAGAGCCTCCGTGAACGCCATCGACACGGTACCAACCTCAGCAGCAGAGGGACAAATGACACATGCTGCTGTAAAGGGTCTAACCCTGCTTACTTCTGTCATTTTTTTCAATTGCACCTGCCATTGTGACATCAATTATTTTGCACGTGAAATCAAATTTTCCCAGAGAGACTATGCCTGAGGATTCTCAACAGCGGGCAAGGGAAGAGTAAAACTGGGCAGAGAACGAGCTCTGGGGAATTGCAATAAAAAAGGAAGATGAGCCTGGTGGTCGTTACCCGCTGTCATATTATATATGTTTCTACAAGAGGGCCTTATGTGCTAAGTGACAAAACACAGCAGATTCATTCATTCCCTGAGAACATAAGAAGTGCGTGCTGGGTCAGACCAAGGCCCATCGGGTCCAGCACCTTGTGCCTGGCAGTGGCTAGTCCAAGTCACAAGTACCCAGCAGATCCCAAACAGTTGATGTATAGCACCCCAGGGGATAAGCGCCAGCTTTCCCAAGTCTGTCTGTATATGGACTTTTCCTTCAGGAACTTGTCCAAACCTTTTTTGAGCACCACTGTATTAGTTGCCGACCACATCCTCTGGCAACAGATTCCATAGCTTGATTGTGTGCTGAGTGAAACCTACTACAACTTGTTTTAATTTAAATGAGTATTCCAATGTATAATTATTACAAATCACCTATGTAGGAAAAAAAAAATTCCTGAACCTACTGTTAATGGAGATTTACATTATATTAGTATTTTTTTTAAATTATGTTTATTTTAATATTATTTTATCTGCGTATCTCCAAATAAACGCTTCCTATGGTGGTGAAGATGCCAAAAGTTTGGTTCACATTATAGAGTTAAATAAGGACCACTTGTGCACTGGTCTACATGAAGCGTTTCCTCAAACCTTCCATGAGGTTAATATTCATGGATGGAGACATTCTTGTTTTCACTCTCTCCTTTCATTCTTAGATCTTAATATAAATACAGCAGTTTCCTTTAACCCTAGGAAAACAATACATAACATTCATAAAATACCTAAGCGGCTCAAAAACGGCTCCTGTTTCCAATTTACAAACCTAAAATCTGATTTTCTGCATAGTTTGTCAAGTGGGGGAAAGAATTCAGGGAAAAAGACTGGATGAAAACCCAATGAAAAACATTTGTTTCTGCTGGTTCCAGTTAATGAACCATGTAGCTCCATTTGCCAAATTATGTGCAGGCTGAATACGGTTTCAGAGTCTGCAGCCATCAACCAAATCTCACCTGTCTGAATATTTATCATCTCTGCCCATCAATAACCGTTCCCTATAACCCAACATTTACATTAGAGAAAGTTCCCTTCTTAAAGATAACATAACAGTCACACTCAATTATGCACGCTCACATTTGGCTGCAGACTAAATGAAAATGTATTTTTTTGAAATACCTAGAATACTAATCTTTTTTTTATTTTATTTATTATTTTTAATTAAAATAAGAATTTTCCCTCCCAAATGGGGGAAAAAAACTCTGATGGAAGGTTCATGCAAGAATCTGATGAGATACAATATCAATTTACCTGCCAGTTGAAGATCAATATTAAAACACTTAAAACTATTATAGAAGCTTGTAGTAGCAATGACAACAGCTCAGTTTTCAGTGTGCGGTCCAGTTAGGGTAAGTGGATAATTAGCAAGATCAGTAGTTAAAACAAGTTAAAGTGGTATCACTTTTAGTTTAAGGAAAACGTATTGGAACTAAACCTTAAAGCGTAAATTATACCATATAATCTATCATGCTAGGAAACCGCTACTTTAACCTCTCACCCGTCCTCCATGTGAGTCTGGGGGAAAGTAAGTTTATCCAATTCAATTTCTATTTTAAATTCTTCTAGCAGTAAAACAAAGTGGTGCTTATGTGTCTTGTGCATTTATTACCTTGAATCAGACCTCACCAAGCTTATTCAGTGAATAACACTATTTATAAGAATCAGTAGACTTTAGCCAGTAACAGAATGCAAATTCTGAATTCAGCCGGGTGCACTGTATTTACTGTCTCTGACCTCTCTCCTCTTCCCCTGGTCCTGCCCGGCAGCTGGTCTCCATCTATTTCTTGCTCTCCTTACAACTACTTGAAGCCATGTATACTGGCAGGAAGCCTGAACAGTTTAGCCTGGCATTCCTTTATTATTCAATAGTAGAGGTATTTCACAAAATCTTACGGTGCCGGGCAAGCTTCTCCTCCCCTAGTGCTAATCCCTCTTCATGACAAGCACTGCCACCTGCTCCCATCTTAGAGTGTGGGCCCTGCAAAGTGGTCAAATAAACCTATTAAAAAAAAAAAAAAGCCAACAAGTCACGTCCCAGTGCACTACAAAGAAACTGGCAGTACAGAGGGGCAACGGGAGAAATAAAACAGTAGCCATAAACAGACTAACATCATCATTTGAAGGCTTCCATAACCGGCACAGACAAACTGCATGCAGTGGAGTATTAGAAGATGACAGACTTGGGCTCCAAAATATCTTCAAGGCCATTTTTTTTTCCCATTTGTAAGATTATTCTCTAGCAGCTACTGAAGTGAAATGAGTAGACTGGGGAGCTTAACCGATGGCAGTCTACAGTAGGGATGTGAATCGGGCTTCGGACGATTGAAAATATCGTACGATTGAAAATATCGTACGATATTTTCAAAATTGTCAGAAATCAGGGGCTCTCCCAAAACGATAGGAAAACCCCACGATATTGTTCGTGGGGGTACTCTTATTGTTTTGGGGGAGGGCGGGAAAAATGGCACACAAAAATAACCCCTAAACCCACCCCGACCCTTTAAAACTAATCCCTTAGCTTCCCCCACCCTCCTGACCCCCCCAAAAATCTTTTTACAGGTACCTGGTGGTCCAGTGGGGGTCCCGGGAGCGATCTCCTGCTCCCGGGCCATTGGCTGCCACTAATCAAAATGGCGCCGATGGCCGTTGGCCCTTACCATGTGACAGGGTTTCCGTGCCATTGGCCGGCCCCTGTCACATGGTAGGAGCAACTGGATGGCCCGCGCCATTTTTAAAGATTAATATCTGAACACCACAAGACTAGAAGGTGTCAGAAGACTTCACTAAACAAAGCCTAAAGGCCTAGAAAGACTAATATTCTCCCTGTCAAGAAAGAACCTAAGGGACCATGGAGAATCTACGAGCCTCACCCACCCTTCATTATTTATTATTATTTAAGGCTTTTATATACCGACTTTCTTGATACAAATCAAATCAACTTCATGTGCCCCAGAGCTCTAGCAGCTGGCAGAACAGGACTGCAATTAGTAAACAATATATTTTAAGAATTTTAATCTATTTAATATACTATTAACTAGAAGTGTGTATGGAAAAAATGTTTCATTTTCTTATTTAATTGATTTATTTGGTTATTTTAGCACAAGCTAATATTTTAATTTTCCATGTGATAAAATCACAAAATGAAAAAAAAAATGTATTGTGTGTCATTTCAAATTGTAAATGAAACAAATTTCATTGTGTTTTACATAGCATTTAAAAACAATAGCACACCTGTACAGTAGCACCTTAATATTTTAGTGTTTTGGCTAATGATTTCAAATAGTCATGCATTGCACACATCATGGTGTGTTCTTTCAATGCTTAGAATTAACGCAGAGGGTCAAGTACAGGCATGAACGCCTTCCTCATAAACCTAAGAACATGCCATACTGGGTCAGACCAAGGGTCCATCAAGCCCAGCATCCTGTTTCCAACAGTGGCCAATCCAGGCCATAAGAACCTGGCAAGTACCCACCTACAGGCCACAATGCATCAATTAATAAAGGAAAACCATATAGATGCTAAGTTATAATAATTTTAATTGTTTCAATGTCAAGTATTAACCCTCTGGTATCATGAAAAAGTGCTAATAAGTCAAGGCGCTCTGGAAAAGCACGGGATATAATCATATTCCAAACAACATCGCAGAGTTCAATTTTGCTGCAGCTAAGTATATCAGATGCAATTTTTATTTAGACAGATCATTTAAGAAGCTTATAGAAAATATCAGGACTCAACAATTATAGCTGCTGGTCTATTTTATTATATGATTATATATGGTGTCTCTGAAGCCATAACTGCTCTACCAGAGTGCCTGGGCAGGTTAGCACTTATTTATCATACCAGAGGGATAGTACTGGACACGGATACCCGCTCCTTTTTTTTGTATTTGAGTTCACTCGCTCGATAAGATAATGGTTTTACAGGCTTCTGGTTAATACATTAATTTTAATTGTTTGACATTGCCTGTCCTCTGAACTGTACTATAAAAAATGTATGTTCCAAGTTCCCTCTTTAAAAGACTACAATCTGCTTTCTTATCTTTTACTTTGAGAAATTGAACTCTCTAGTACACTACATCTTATAAATCATTCCGCATCACTCTGGCACTTTAAAATAAGAATTCAGGCAGTAATGTTTGATTAATTAATAGCATCATTAGAGTGTCATTATGGTGCTAGAGCCAGTGAATGCCCCAAGATCAGCTATCCTCTTGGCTAGCCAAGTGACACTTTGGTGCTAATATTTATGTAACGAACATTGAAAACATTACCATATTTAAGAACTGAACATGGAAAAAATAAGTGAATATATTTAAGCAACATTAAAATGATATCCCATTTATAAAACTATAGTTGAATTTTGTTTATTAATAATTACTAATTCTTCCTTTCTGAAGCTTTCATGTTTTATAATATACTGCAGATTCAGCATTTAAATGTAACCCCATTAATTGAGCTCTAGGATGAGAGGCTCTGAGATATTTTTACCATGTACTATACCTGAAGAAGTGTTATAAGAAAATGGATTGCATCTCCATGAAATGTACCAGTCTCCTGGTGATGGTCAGAATGATTACCCCTATACTGTTATGTGAAGAATAAACTTACACACTCAAAGAGCTTCAGCAAAGCTATTCATTTGGTGAAAATGATAGTGGTGGATATCTAAAAGAGCCTGACCGAGAATGTCGTCCATACAATCCATGCACATCCTAAGCTATCAGAACAGAAGAGAAATGTGTCCTTGGAAAGCTCTGGGGCATCGCCAGAGGAACTAAATCTACCAATCTTAGGTCAACAAAGGTCAATAGAGCAGTTTTCATTTGTAATGTGAAGACTTCATAACTAACTTAGGGTCTATTTATCAACTTGCCATAACACAGTTTATTGATGCATGTTATTAGTCAACAGGCCTCATTATTCTCAACGGGGCCTATTTACTAACATCATGCATTGCTAAACAGGCCACTTAAATCTAAACAGTTAGGATCTCCACTACATGCATTTGTTGCCACGATACATCATCTGCATTGACATGGAATAAATAGTGAAGAAATCTTCAGAGGTCTATATTGAGTAAGCTGAGGAGGGGAATGATATCCAGATAACTTGGATATTCAGTGAAGCATGACTGAATAAGCATGACATTGAATATATCTGGCTAAAGTTAAAGTTACCTCAGTAACTTTAGGACAGCCCTCTCGCATCACCAGGCTCAGCCAGATAAATTATCTGGATATGACTGAATATTGGTGCTAATTGGCTAAAACATTTAGCCCGCTCCCAGAACACTCCTTAACAGACTCTTCTATCTGGCTAAACGTTGCACAGGTAATGAGTTACCCGCACAAAATTTAAATGGAGAGCAGGGGAAATTTTTGAAAGCAAAGGTTTATCCAGATAACTCCCTAAACTGCCTGGAGACATCTTTTGAATATGAACCTCTCAGTCTTTTACACAAACAAAATTTTATGTAAATAAGCTACATACAAAAGGGGATAATTTTCAGAAGGATTTACATGTGCAAAGGTATCACAGCAATTTTCAAAAGTCCATTTATGCATGAAAAACTCAGTTTTAAGCACATAAATCCTTTGGAAAATTATCCCCAAAGCCTTGAAATTCAAACTGCTCAAGCAATTTCCTTCCACAGGTATAGCAACGTATCAGGGTAACAAATTGGTTTATACTGTAAATAAAGCAGTGTGGTTGCAATGTTATGAGTAATAAGGTAGAGACAATACGCTCAGTGATGGTTTTTTTTTTTTGTGGTCATAAATGAAAGGCCTGGGTTTGATTTCTGATCCTCGGGCCAGTTGAGGGCTCAGTATGCTGCAGAGGCAGCGTTCGTAGCTCCGGTGGGAAGGGAGTCTCATGGTGGCTATGCCTAATTTCCAAACTCAGGGTGCAAGCAGCTTCAACCAGTAGTACCCTGGCCGAAGACCATTCCTACTTTGGTTGACCTAGATAGGGGGCGAGAAATAGCAGGAAAAAAAAATACCCAGGTGATTGTAAGCGAAAGCTCATGGGGCCATAGCCCAACAGAGATGCTCTGAAAGTCCAAATGAAGTAGGAGGCAATTGCTGAACCAAAATATTGATAGGGATGAAGTACTGGGAGTTTTACAGTGGTGCATCTCGCTGGGTTTACGTTTGCGTTTCCATACGGTGGGGTGGGGATGTACAATTCCTTTTTGTGCCAGTGGGCACGAGGGTCTTTCGAATGGGGTTTGAACACTTGTGTGTGCCCACACCGCACATTCGCTCCAGTACAGGTCAGAAACTGTGCTATTCATTTTGCTTTGGCATCGATCTCAAGGTTGCCCTGTTATTTTAAATGCTGACGTTTGATCTTACCTTGCTTTTTTCTTAAGAAAGAAAAAAAAAAAACAACACTTGAAATCTGGCATTTTCAACATTTATTCACTTAAAGCTTCTAAATATATTTTGCTATGTCTGCTAGGGTGCTCTTAACATCGGTTCAATTAGGTTTCTGTATCAATACTATTGAATTTAAAAAAAGTGTTTATAAAAAAGTTTTACCTTTGTAACCAAACTTTATAATTTATCTTGCAATTTTTTGAGTGACTTCACAATTAAGCCAGATAACCTTTGCAGGAGAAATTTAGCTTCCCACCTTAGTTATGATTTTCAAATCCAGATGTAAACAGTAATCATAATTACTACCTAGGATCTGATATTCTTTTCTAATTGGTGCTTTTCTCAAATTTCTAAGAATGATTTTAGTCCGTTGAACTATATCAGATGCTGCACTTAATTTTTTTTTTTTAAGGCACACATAAAAAGGTCATGTTCTAGCTTGAAAGGACCAAAAAACATCTGTTATACTTCATGCTATGTCACTCCATCTATCTTCTGAGCTCACTCTAAAATAATACTTAGCATTGCGGCGAGCTGGTAGCTATACAACAATGCCAGACACAGGGGCCCCCTCTTTTGCGTCTTGGCTTTTGTAAAACATATTTGTTCCTCTGCCTTTTTTCCTTCCTAATACAAATCTGGCAGTTTGTCCAACCAAAAACAAGACCTTATCTAAGCTCACGGGCAAAAAACTGGAACAGCAACAAAAGTCTTGGTAATTCGTTTATGCTGAGAAATTCAGTCCTTCCCTCCAGTGTCAACTGTAAGGCAATCCATCTTCTCAAGTCTTCCTCCATCTCTGTTACCAATTTACTAATTCATGTCTTTGGAGGGTTACCAGAAAGCCCTCATATCTTATTCTCCCTCCATCCCCAGGTCACAAATACAACTCTGTAACTCCTTTATGTCTGTGGGAGAGGGTCTTAAGAGAGTCGTCATCTCCATTCGAGTTTTAAACAAGTGCAGAATATAATGGCAGATAAGGACCACAGGGGATCATCTGGTCTGCTCATTCCTGGTGCAAAAAGATTTTACTGAATGCCTCTATTTATGAATTTGAAGACTACCAAAATAGATATTTGTGGTTAGGTGATATAACATGAAAAAGGTTTTTAAACATTTAGGGGCCAATAAATTAAAGTGCATTAGCTAACGATGCATTTTAATACACTTTTGTCAGATGCGGACTTTTGCAAAAAAACTTAATGAACCACATCACATCAACACATTTGCCAACAAAGTAGGTGGGGAGGGGGGTGGGGCGGGTGGGGAGAAGGAACAGGATTTCAGCCAGCCTGGTTATGCCCTGCTTGATTGCTGGGAAGGGACGGCGTCAGTCCAATGTAGTCTTGCTTGAGGATCAGGAAGGTGTTGTCAGATGGTCCAGAGGGACCTGCTATACTGGCAGGGAGGGAGACATTGCAGCCTACAACAGGACTTGCAATAGCCAGCAGTGGAAATGCCTGCGCATTAACACTGGTATGTAGCATAGCATTAATATATTATCATAAACAAATATTTCTTATTTCTCTTTTCAGCTGGAAGCTAACAATGCATTTTACCTCTCCATCTAATTCATATACATTAGACAGTAGACACTGAAGACACACACTACAGAATTCTAGAAACATATATATTTTCCTAGCTGAAAGATTCAGATCATATATGGACAGGAGTTTAAAGCTAGATGAGGAACATGGCAGACAGTGGGCTATTTTCCACTTCTCTCTCCCCCATCAAAACAAATGAAGTTAGTGGAGGAAAACAGATTCAGGATTCAAAGCAGCATGGTTTTATCAACAGGTAATGATGTCAGACAAATATGATCAATTTCTTTGATTACATGACCAGAGTTTAAAGGTGTTTGAGAGAGTTTTCTATGAAACCAGATTAGTTTGGTAGCAGTGAAGAAACAAAGATAATTACAGCACACTGAGATTGCACTGATCAGACTTCTAGAAATAGCCATGGCTGTTGAAATGCTAATGTTAAAGATTGACTAGTATGTTAAAGGTCAGCATTAAGCATAGTTTCTGCCTTCCGGGTTCAATTTCCAAGAAATCATATGACTTCAAAAATCCAGTCTTATTAACATATATGAGATAAATGATAATGCCAACCATTTGGAAAATGTTATTCAAACAAACTAACCCATTAGCATGTAAGTTTAGAGGCGGTGACATATTTAACTGAGTATAACAGCTCAGAAGAGCTGAGCTGGTGATTACTCTATATTGCTTGATAAACACTGCTCCTTATAAGTTGTCTTATAATAAAAGGATTTTTCTCTTACTAGCTGTTAGTATTCAGTCTTTACACTAGCAGGCAGCGAGTAATCAGTATCTCAGCCCAGGTCAAGGCTGGGGCAGGCAGAGGTCCCAAGGAGTTATTGGAATGCATAATAGAGGTCAATACCAGGTAGTAGGCAAAAGAGTAGTCAGATCCAAGGCAAGAGTCAGAACCAGGAGTCAAGCAGAGACAGATAAGGCACACTTAGAGATTGGAATGAGACACAAACAGGATAACAAGGCAAGGCAGATAGGGCAAGGCAAGGAAGGGGATGAGGAGACAAGGCAACAAAGAGGCAAGGCAAGCAAGGGGACGAGGAGGCAAGGCACAGAAACAAAGAATGGTATAATAAGATACAGAGGTATAAATCAATTCCTAAAACATATAATATCCAAACAAACCAAAAGGAATTAAATTTAACATCACAAATATTACTAAAAAAAGTATTATATTTTAAAAAAATTGACCAAAATTGAATACAACTATATCCCACATGATATATAAATATACATTACATATCACCATATTTTAAATCATACTATCATATCTTGAAAAATGTGCATTTTATATTTAAGAGCATTATTTTTCATGTACGTCACATGTACACTCATTCATGCATATCATTCATAAACATACTGCTAAATTAACCAACTATTGGTATAAAAAAGATGAAAAGCAACTGCCTTTCCACCATTTAATATATTAGCCTGCATACACAGAGACCATATGTAATCCCATATACACGGAACCTGAAAATAATGTCCCAACAGGACTTCTTCAGGGGGCTTACTATTCATTGACTTCTAAGACGTGTTCATTGAATCAAGCAGTTCTGTGCTGTATATTTGCTACCGTAGGTTTAAATGCAAATTTAAGTTACAATCGCATTGCTTCACAATGCAATATACTGGAAACAACCACTCTATATAACCTATGTTTCACCATCAGTTCTATTATCAGTTTCATTGTAAAGCCCTGTTGGCTACTTTTTGTTCCATGGAAACCGATGTGATGTTTTCTTAACGAATGCCGGTATACAAAAAACTTTAAATAAATAAATAACTTGTTTGCTGTGTTCTTACCAATATACATCGGACTACCCTCACATTTAAAAACACTTACACTTAAGTATTATGCCAATATATTATATACAATTCCTGCCATTCAAACTGAGTCACTGGATGGACAATCTGAAAAGTAACATATCTAATAATACAGAATTCAAATAGATAAATGTCTTCTGAACTCAACATATAAACAGTATACTAACTTTACAAAGTAGCTTTTATATTATTGGCATACACCGATAACCTATCCAAAAGTGAATAATGAATCTTCTATATTCAATGAGAAAACGCCATACATGTACAAAGTTCACCCAAACTGTTTTAAAGGGTATAAGCTTAAATGAAACTATCACAACCCATATGACATATAACGTTACTAAGCCAAGATGTCAAACACAAGCTAGTCCCTCAAAGGAACCAATTTAAATTGTCAATTAAGAAATTTTTGCTATATGAATGAATTAATAAAGTAATGTACTATATTGTTTAAAGAATATTTAATGAAGAAAAACAATGTTTATAAAAAAAAAGCTGCCCACGCCACCTCATGATTTAAGCCATTGGGTTCCAATGGTTCCTTGGCAGGATGACCTGTTGCTGAGGCACTGGGTGAGTGTTGAGCCAGAGCTTATACACTCAGTGCCTATGTCATCATCTGGAGGTGCCTTGCTGGCTTTCCCACCTAGGGCCCTTTAAAAGACCGTGGGAAAATTAATGCAAAGTTGTGATTCATGGTTCATGGCTTTGTGAATCATAATTAACACCTTGTACCGAATTCTATATTCAAAGGGGAAGCCAATGAAGGGCATTCAGAATAGGGATAATGTGCTCAAATCATGAAGTCCTTGTAAGGATCCGAGCTGCAGAGTTCTAGATTATTTGAATTACCTTAATCATATAGGCAGGTACAAAGAATTACAATAATCAAGGGAAGGGATAATCAGTGCTTGTATAACTGTTCTAAAATCTGTTTAGTCTAAAAAAAGATTTTGGTCTTCTTAAAATCTGGAGCTTCCAAAATGATTTTTGAACAAGGCACTTAACGCGTTTTATTTATTTTTATTTATTTATTTAGATTTATATTCCACTTTTCACACTTTTTTCAGCACTACAAAGTGGATTACATTCAGGTACTGTAGGTATTTCCCTATCCCTGGAGGGCTTACAATCTAAGTTTGTACCTTAAAAGAAAGGTCAGATTCTATAATTACACCAAAGTTTCTTGCATGCCTATAGGTAACAGATATCCTAAAAAAATTAAAAGATATTAAAAACAAAGTGTCTGCTTTCCTGCTTTAAAAAAATCATCTCTGTTTTGTCAGGGTTTAGAACTAGCCTATCACATGCAGCCAGCTCTTAAAAGATGTGAGATAAATAGAAAGAAATCCAAGTATAGTTTTATGATAAGCTGAACATGGAAAAAAAAGAATCACATGTCATCTGCATACAAAGAGAAATGCAAGCCCAATCTTTGGAGCAACTTACATAGCAGCATCAAATAAATATTGAATAAAACAGCTAATAACAAGGAGCCCTGAGGGACTCCTGTGAGCACAGGGTGCCAGTCAGAGAAAAAATTGCCACATTTCATTTGCTGAGATCTGTCTAATAGATATGATAAAAAAAACACTTTAATACTATTCCACCTAACCCAACCTGA
Organism: Rhinatrema bivittatum; assembly: GCF_901001135.1. Taxonomy (NCBI): domain Eukaryota; kingdom Metazoa; phylum Chordata; class Amphibia; order Gymnophiona; family Rhinatrematidae; genus Rhinatrema; species Rhinatrema bivittatum. The sequence goes on along the minus strand of NC_042632.1, from coordinate 44,440,496 downwards.
GCTAGACTACAAATTATAATCATATGGTCTAGGGTATCGAAGGCTGAAGAGTGATCTAATAAAACCTTCAAGCAATTTGTACCAGCATCAAAGCCCCTGTGTAAAGCATCAAAATTGGACCGTAATAAAAGTTCAGTATTATGCTAATGGCGAAAGGCATATAGTGCATCATCTATGATCCTCTAAAAATAAGTTTCGGCTGTTTTTAGAACTGCATTCTCTATTATTTTAGCAGGAAATGGGATTGAAGGAATGGGTCCATGGTTTGTTAGATCATTAATATCACATGGTGGCTTTTTGACCAAAGGTCCGACTGATGCTTGCTTGAGAATAGGTAGGGTTGTTGATATAGGAGTTCTGGAAATTGGTGGCGTTTTGGTATGGCGGGTTTCCTGTCTAGTAGTTCGGAGTGTCTTTTTTGCAGGATTTTGTGTTACTTCACAAAATATGGAGAGACTGAAGTGCCAACATAATTTGAAAATATTTTTCCATGGTGAGTAGAATAGAACGAGGACAGAATAAATTTATTTTCATTCATAAATTTAGGTATTTCTTGAGGAGGGGGAGGGGGGGGCGAGTGGATTTGCAGTCTCTCTATCCCATTCATCAGACACCGTGGCATGATTTCTGAAACATACTAACATTTAAAAGTACGAAGTCCAGGATTTTACAGGTTGGGAAGGATGGTGGTGGTGGTGGGGGGGGGGGGGGGCATGATGATTGTTGAAATTAAATGATCAGAATCTTGGAGTGAGGGTGGGGGGCATGCTGTGGGCTTGAAAGGTAATTGGGATACGGACGCAAGGCTGGAGATTCACCTAGGGCAGTGGCTCTCAAGCCTGTCACGGGAGACCACCAGCCCAGTCAGGTTTTCCGGGGTATCCGCAATGAATAAGCTTGTGTGGGAGAAGGGTCAGGGCTTTCTCGGGGGCCTGTGAGCATGTGGCTGGCTCACAGGCCTGGTGGCTGATTTTTATTTCTGCATTTAATGCTGCTGCAGCTGCACAAAGATCTGCAGGTATCATGGCCTGAGGGGTGTAGGAGGGAGAGGAGAGGAGAGAGGAGAGAGGAGATAAGGAGAGAGAGAGAGAGAGAGAGAGAGAGGACGAGGGAGGCTCTGCAGAGCAGAGGATGAAGGTGAAGCCAAAAGGGCTGCTGCTGCTGTTGGGCGGGGGCTTTTGTTATAGAACAAGTGATTGGGAGACAGAGGGGCTTGTTGGGCAGGGGGAAGTTGCAGGGCAAGGGATGGATGGTAGAGAGAGGGTGCTACTAAACCATGGGTGAGTGTGAGAGAGAGAAGGGATACAGCAGGATAAAGAGTGGAGGGAAGAGAGGGAGGGATGTAAGGGAAAGAGTGAGTGTGTGAGAGAGAGAGGGCAAGCTTTGTGGGAGAGGAAAAAGAGAATGCAGGGCATAGGGTGGAGTAGGAGAAAAAGCCAGGGATGCAGGGGAAGGAGTGGCGTGGTGTGGGGGAGATAAAGAGGGGCGATGCTGGATAGAAGAGGAGAGGTGGAGCTGCCACCACCAGAGGGACCACCAAAAGGATAGAATAATGTGCCAGAGCAGGCATGGGAGATCATAATTCTGAATGCCTGCCCCAGGCGCAGAAAAAGAAGGGAGAGGGAGAAGGAGATACGATACAAACATTCAAATAAAGCACAAAAAGTAAACCGGTTTCAGAGGAAAGTGCTCTAGGTCGTGATAGGAGGCTTCAAAAGGAGGTGTGTGCCTCAGAGGAGCATCAGAAAATATTTCTTCTCAGGAAGGGCGAAGGATGCACACAGAGCAGCCTCCCTGCGGAGGTGGTGGAGACCAAAACAGGAACAGAATTCAGGAAAACATGGGATAAGCGCACGGGATCCCTACAAGCAAAGAAGTGAGGGGACCTGCACCAGGAATGAAAGTGAGGTCGGCTATCATATTCTGTCTTTATAAATGGAAACAGTTCTATCCTTCCTGCTTCACACAGTAATAAAAGAGGACGCCACAGGACAGTGGTAAGCAAACGCTTTGGTTCAAAGTCCCCCTCCCATCCATGCAATTAGTTGCCTTCCTCCCCTGGCTCCCCTTAAAATGTGTTTTGTTTCCAGTAATGCTGCAAGACACAGTGCTAAATAGTTTTTACGTTTATGCTCCAGTTTAACAAAAGGACCGGACTGATGTTATTTTCTTACTAGATGAAATCCATAAAAGGATTAACCACCAAAATGTGTCTTTGTTGTCAAAATCTTTCTCCCAACCCTCCCATCCCTATCAGTCCGAGTCTCCCGGTCCCGTTATCCCAACTCTACCAGTCCCCTCTCTTGCACCCCAGTCCACTTTTACTGCTGCACCACTGCTCTCCTAGCTTGCTGCTCATTTCCCAGACAACCACCCTTAAAAAGAAAACCCCCAACATGGCAGTTTGCGTACTTGTGTAGGGGTTGTTCTTGCCCCCCAGTCCTGCACACCAGTGCCCTAGCAAATCATCTATGATGAGCAGAATACCGCGCCGAGCTCTGGGTACCATGGCGGCTTCAAGTCTGGGTCACCCGACTTCTCGGCATTTGTGTCTGATTCATGTAATTAACTGAGGTAGTTTTCGGTTAATGAATATGTATATTTTAGGTAAACCTAGACTGGCGATGGAAGAGAGAGAGACAGTCTTGCATTACACTTAAGAGTTTCAAACTAGCTCCATTTCTGTTAGTCAGGCTGATCCAGTTTTACCCCATAGCATTCGTGGTTGGCGAGGTTTTTTGATTTCCATAAGAAATGCAGGTCTACGAGTTCATGCACAGAGCGGAGTAAAATCAGAACAGGATCCGCAGAAACCAAATCTAGTTGGCACGGGCGAATCTAATTACACTGCAGACTTGTGAAGTAATCTAAATTAAGCCCCACATCTGTGCAGCTGCACTGCCAGGAGTGACATTATGTGCAAAAAGATGGAGAAGATCACGTATGTTTACACTCCTCCCTCCTCCCCTCCAAAAAAAGAAACCACATGCTAAATTTTGTTGGCTTAGACATGAAAGTGAGGGGAACAGATAATCAAAACGTGAGCCACTATAGGAGAATCACTTCACATGTTCCATCAACACCACATACACACATTTCATCATGCAAAGTCAATCTGCAACCATTAGCAACACTACTCTAATCTCTTTCATAACAAAGAATTTTAAATAAACCTTTGGAACTGAAGCCAAAGCTTTTGTAATACTGTAATTCTGCAAATCTGAATAATCAGATTTGCATGTTTCTAACCCATGTCATTAAACAGAAGGCTCCACGTTTAGGACTGTTTGTTCCCATATGTAGGCTTAACGAGACCAGATGTCCGTGCCAGGTTGTTAATGTGATACAGCCTCACCGTCCTGGATATGACATCAGGGTACCAAGGGCAGATGCCCATGCAATATTTATAAATACTGGCAGTCAGAGTTAAAGCCCTGCCGTGAAATGGCAGGCCACGTTTTCATGAGTTGTCCTCTGATATTTATACAGCTCCAGCCCAAAGAATCCTTCAGGACAGATGGAAGCACTTGAGGAGCCAGGAACTTTGTCACTAAATATTAGTCAGATCAAGGGAGGGGGGGGGGAGGGGGGAAATCAGGAATAACCCTCACCCCATCTACTTTTCAGCAGAACTTGTGAAACAATCTGATGTGCTGAGGATAGCTGTTGAAAGCATTTATCACCAAGCGGGTGGAACAGGTCTCACCCTGCGCACCCCTACTGATCAGCCCATATTTGACCTCTTGCTATCTCTGGGAGATTATGAGCAGTGGGAAGAAAATGCTTCACTTTTTGTCTATGTAGCACGCAGGTTTCCAAAGGGCTTTTGGCTGGATTACCTGCCCCCTCCTAGGCTCCTGCTCCTGGGCAGGTGCTTCCATTTTGCACAGATGAGCGTCCCTGCACCTAACGGGAAGCCGAGCTGAGGCAGAGGGCTGTCGGCTGGTTTCATTTCTATTTATTTATTTTACAGCACAGGCGAATCCAGTCCTGGTTTTAACCCCCCAACTGCGTACGTGAACTTTTCTTCAGAGAAACTAAAGAATTCAGGAGCAAAGGAGTAAAAGCAGGATTGGATCGACCCGTCCTTAAAAATTAGACTCCTTTGGGAACCCTAAAATTGCCATGCAATGAGCTGAGAAATATGAAAAACCTGCAACATTTTCCTAGGCTAAATGTTGAGGAAAGGAAAGATGCCATTACAGGACAAAAGTTGGTACTGCAAATAGATTATTCCTTTTTGTTCCTAAGTCTCTTTGAAATGAAACCTTGGCTCTAACAAACTAAAGCATAATCATTCCAGTCAAATGCCAAAACTACAAATTTTCTTTGGAACAAATTTGTTGACTCTCAGATCCTGTATTATAAAAAGTGCTACCTGAAATTGTAATTTTTTTTTTTAATTGCTCTGATTAGCTGTACTGTGAAAAGGAGCAATTTTCTAACAGCTGCCAAACACTGGACACCATGGGGAGCCTCCATTCCCAGGCAAACATTCAATTCTATTTGCCACTAATAGCCAGGACCCTGTCTGCAGGACCACTCACACTTTTTCCCCATGCTGTTCAGATATTTTACCTGCCGAACGACAGAAGCGAAAGAGGAGGCTTTTCAAATGAACGCCCTACATGTACTCCAGCAACGCCTCTGCAGTTACTTGCGATCACGAAAAGAAAAAAAAAATCAACCCGTCACCACTTTGTTATGGGTAATGCTCGCGTGCTCTGCGTGGCTGAACGGTAAAAAGCATGCGCCCTTTCCGGTCCTCCATAGGACTAGTTTCACGTGCGCAGAATAACTGACCAGGACCACAGAGATGTCTACGTCAACTTCTAGATGATGGCTATGCTGTTTCGAGACCAAAACAATTAACCCTTTCATTTAAAGCAGAGGAGTGGCCCTAGCAGTTAGAGAGATGGAGCCGAGAACTAGGGAAGCCAGGGTTTATATGTCCCTCTTCTCTCACCAATATTCCTTGGGACTTTGAGGCAATGAGAGATGGTGACCTGCCCAGCCTACCCACCCACTTTAGGAGGTAAATTTCAAAAGGATTTCTACATATAAAACTTGGTCTTATGCATGTAAATTGTTTTTTTGAGAATTGCTATGATATATGCTACATGTATGTGGGTGACTCCTTTGAAAATTCATTCCATAGATTCAAAGCTCTGTAGTGAAGTGACTTATTGTACCCGAATACATCACTAGACAGTAGCACTATAAAAATGATAAGCATTATTAACATAGGTGTTCTGGACATATCCATCATTTCTTTTACTGTTGCTTAAGTACCTGATAAAAGGGCACTCCAGGAATAGTCCAATAACAGTTGTACTCCCCTCGGGGTATAATTTGGTAATTTATTTTTGTGATACAGGAATCCAAACAGCTCTTTTGGGAGGCCCATCTGCCGAATTTGAGTGAGAGAAGTTCCTGCCAATTCTGCATCAAGGGAGATTCTTAGCTTTTGGCTGTACAAGAGTTCTCTCTGAAGTGAACTGCAACCATATGTCTGGGAGAGTTTTACACGAGATACGTTACTGAGCCAACAGAAGGTCCTTCAAAAGTAATGCCATATTCAGATTGTCAACAATTTTTCTTGGAGCTAAACACACCATTATTGTAAATCACTACAAAAACACTGATTGCATAAAGTAGAGAGATCAGCTATAAATAATTTAGAAAAGGAAGTACAGATTGATTTTAAGCAACATGTTCGATACTACTTTGGCTTGCCTATTTCTGACTGAATTTAAAGAATAATTTACATACTATGATGTTGTTAAATTGAATTGTTTCCCTTGTCAGATTATTCACAGTACATCCAAATAGTCCCATTTCACTGTAGTAGCATTTCCCCATTCATGGATAACTGCAAATTTTGTTCCAGACAATCAGACTCCCAAATACTCTTAACACAGGGCTTCAGAAAAACTCCTGAGCCCTGTAAAGCGCAGAGCTTGTGGGCATTTGCTGCACACAGTATATCCCCCTCATGCTGCTCAGAAGACGTTTGGGCTGTCTCAGGGGATATTTCTCTCCTACTGCAGAAGCATAGCCCTCTGAGGAATCCTTTTCCACAACACCAAACGTTAAAGGATGGATGCCCAAAAGCTCAAGGACAAAAGGTGATCATATGAAGCTGAACGTGGAGGGGAGGAATGGGACTCAAAAGGAACGTGAGAAAAAAAAACAAAACACTTTTTCACTTCGAGTTTGGCGGCCACTTGAAACTGACTTTCATAAGAGGTCAGAGCAGCCAAAACAGTGGCAACATTCAAATGTGCATGGGATGGACACAAAGGGGTCCACTTTCAGCCACTGGCTGGCTTGCAAAGTTAGCTGGATAATCTAGCTAACTTTGGCAGGATATTTAGTGTTGCAGCTGCGCAATTCAATATACCAGACTGTTATAAAGACAGCTGAATACATTTATCCAGCTGACTTTAGGACAAATTTACAGCACAACCAGACAGGCTAATTTTAAAACGAGTGTGTGGGCACCCACACACGAGCGTACAGGTGCGCAAGCAGACATACGATGGAATTTTAAATGGTGCGCACGTTTACGCGCATGAGATTTAAAATATGCCTAGAGCACATAAGTATGCTCCTAATTTTAAGAGGTTATTCGAGCATGTCTACTATGCGTACCTGAAGGTCCAAAGAAACAAACCGGAAGGTGGTCCCACGTAGCCAAGGCAAAAAACCTTACACCGTGGAAAACTTTTTATTAAAATTTATTAAAAGTCCCCTTTGTGTTTTTCGCCTTTACTATGCGTACCTTCCATGGGGCTTTGCTGGCTTTAATGTGCGTATGTAAGCAGATTTTAAAACTTGCTCATGCGAGGGTCATTGGCATTTTTTCCATTTGGTCCACCAGTTTGCCCAGTCTACCTTGATGTCATCTAGACCCCTCTGGTTCTTCATCCTGCACGCCCCCCCCCCCCCCCTCCTAGCTGACCCGGAACCTGCACCCTGTCTTGTAAGCCCAAAAAACGCAAAATCTGCAGGCTTGCTCCTCATCAGGAGCAGCAGTAAAATTAGGCGGATAACAAGCTGGCACGCGCTGCGGCCTCCGGTTCTAAAATACAAATTTACGCGCGTTACTTTTGGCACCGCCAACGCTCATGCCGCACCCTGACTCTGCCCCTTTTTTTTTTTTTTTTTTTTTTAACTCACGCACGCAAACTTGCATAATTTCCGGCTTTTGAAAGGCGCGACTCTGGCGCACAGCCCAGATATTCACATATATGGGCTTTTTAGCACGAGCAACGCTTTTAAAATTCGGTCATTTCTGGGCAGAGTTATCTGCTAAACTGTAGCTGGATAATGAGATATCTGGCTAAAATTTAGCTAGATAAGTACCCAAAATATTGAAAAGCCGGCATTTAGCAGGATAACTCACAAGAGACCTTAGTAGCACAAGAGGTAGAAACTGCTCAAATAAGACCTGTGACAGCACAGTAGGCAGGTCCGTATGGGCACACTGGGTGGACCGAATGGTCCTTCCCTGTTGAAATCATGTGTGTTTGGATGTTGAGTGAAGTAACACGAGGACATCAAGCAGCAGGAGAAGGGATCTGGCAAGTTTCCTGGAGTTCCCTCACCTGGCAAAAAATAAAGAATTCTGGATCCTGTAAGTCCTGCTTTTCTCCATAAATATATATAAATATATTTTTACCCGTCAGTTTCCTGTTACACTTTTGTACTTCCGGTTCAGTCTGAACCAGGTCTTCCAGCTCATTTGCAAATCACCCTGAGATTTTTTTTCCCCTCTTCTATATCTTTCCCCCCCTCCCAACAATCCTAAATCTCGTCTTTGCAGCAATAGTAATGGGCTGGGGGTCATGCATCAGAGCTCCTTCCAGAATACTGCAGTCATAGACCCTGAATCCAGCCATTAGCTCTCACCCGAGTGCTGAAGCCAACTCCCCCCCCCCACACACACCCCTGACCGGGCTGCAAATGCACCTCCAGCCCCTGCTCTCCCAGGGTATAGAAAAGACGATTGAGGAATCAAACCAGTTATGTATTTTCCTATTGTGAACCACTGAAAATCTTAGATCAGGCAGTATATAAATTTCTGAAATTAAAAAAATAAGATAAAATAACCTTCTGCAAAACAGTGCACAGCACTACCACTGAGTCACTGGGCAGGCCCTCTGCTTTTCTCAATAAGGGAAGAGTACATGAGCCACTATGCAAAGCAGTTTAAATCAGTCAAAAACAGAACCATTAAATCTCCAGCAGAAATAACCAGAAGCATAGAAAATAATTTAGGTCCAAGCAAACTATTTATTGGAAAGTCTTAAACACAGAGGCTGAAGGCAAGGCATGACACAACTAGGTCTCTGAAAGTCTCACCACAGAACAGTTAAGCTTGAGCAAAGGTTTAAAATGACAAGACATTTTCGTTGCAGTACTTGTAAAATAGACAGTGCTGGCACGCTATGTTCTCACACACCGTGACTACAATGCATACTCAGCCACAAGCGTAGGTTGTACAGTTTTTTTCCAGACTTCTGATAAATGCAATAAACTCAGACCACGAGTTTACGCAACCGTACACTGAGAAGCAGCTGTTGGAGGATTTATCCCACAGGGTGGCTTATATGCCTTTTGCACAACTGCAAAAGGAAAGAGTGAAGTGAATAACAAATCTCAACTAAAGTCTCATAAGGAGTACAGGAAAAGCAATAATCTTAAAGAGAGTACCTGGAAAGCTATGACCACAAATGCTCATAGTTTGGGAAATAAAATACCAGATCTGCAGGCCCTAATGATAGAGGCAGAAGTGGACATTGTTGCTATCACAGAGACATGGTTCACAGAATCTCATGATTGGGATACGGCAATACCAGGCTATAACTTGTTAAGGAAGGACAGAGTGGATAGAAAAGGGGGAGGTGTGGCTCTTTTTGTCAGAAACAATATCCAAGCATCTGAGCTACAAGGAAGTTGGGGCAAGGAAGAAGCACTATGGGTAGACCTAAAAACAGATGATGGAGCATCAATTTATATTGGAGTGGTTTACAGGCCCCCGAACCAAAAGGAAGAGCTGGACAGAGACCTGGTTGAAGACATCCATAAGATAGGTAAGAAGGGAGAAGTGGTGATCGTGGGTGACTTTAATATGCCAGATGTAGACTGGAAAATCCCATCTGCAGAATCTAAAAATAGTAGAGCAATAGTGGATGCCATGCAAGTAGCTTTGTTCAAACAAATGGTATTAGAACCCACGAGAGAAGGAAATATACTCGACTTAGTGCTCACTAATGCAGATAATGTCTCTGATGTCGAGGTGGGCACCCACCTCAGCACCAGTGATCATCAAACAATATGGTTTAATATCACTAAAAGAATAGGGAAAAGAACCACAAAGACCCGAGTTTTACAATTCAAAAACACAGACTTTGAGGAAATGGGGAAGTACCTAGAGGAAGAACTAAATGGATGGGAGAATGAGAGAGATGTGGATCAGCAGTGGATCAATCTAAAAGGAGCAATCACCAAGGCAACTACTCTTTATGTTAGAAATGTAAAGAAAAGCAAAAGGAAAATGAAACCTATCTGGTTCTCAAACGAGGTGGCTGACAAAATTAAAGCTAAAAGAACAGCATTCAAAAAATATAAAAGATCCCAAAGGGAGGAGCACAAAGAAGAATATTTGATTCAACTGAGGGAGACGAAGAAATTAATCAAGTTGGCAAAAAGTCAAGCGGAAGAGAGGATTGCCAAGGAGATAAAAAATGGTGACAAAACATTTTTCAGATACATCAGCGAAAAGAGAAAAGTCCATAGTGGTATAGTGAAATTGAAAGGTGGAAATGATCAATGTGTGGAGAGAGACGAAGAAATGGCAGAAATATTAAATGAATACTTCAGCTCTGTATTCACTAAAGAAGACCCTGGAGAAGGACCATTTCTACACAAGAAGCTGGAGGGTAGTGGAATAGATGAAAATCATTTTACAGTAGAAAATGTATGGGAAGAGCTAAAGAATCTGAAAGTGGACAAAGCCATGGGGCCTGATGGGATTCATCCAAGGATTCTGAGGGAGCTCAGAGATGTGCTGGCGGGTCCGCTGTGTGACCTGTTCAATAGATCCCTAGAAACGGGAGTGGTGCCGAGTGATTGGAGAAGAGCGGTGGTGGTCCCGCTTCACAAGAGTGGGAACAGAGAAGAGGCTGGTAACTACAGACCGGTTAGCCTCACTTCGGTGGTGGGAAAAGTAATGGAGTCACTGTTGAAAGAGAGAATAGTGAAATATCTACAGTCCGGAGAATTGATGGACCAGAGGCAGCATGGATTCACCAGGGGAAGATCCTGTCAGACAAATCTGATTGACTTTTTCGACTGGGTAACCAGGGAATTGGATCAAGGAAGAGCGCTGGATGTCATCTACTTGGATTTCAGCAAAGCTTTTGATACGGTTCCGCACAGGAGACTGGTGAATAAAACAAAAAGCTTGGGAGTGAGTGCCGAAGTGGTGACCTGGATTGCAAACTGGTTGACGGACAGAAGACAATGCGTGATGGTAAATGGAACTTTCTCTGAAGAGAGAGCGGTTTTAAGTGGTGTACCGCAAGGATCGGTGTTGGGACCGGTCCTGTTCAATATCTTTGTGAGCGACATTGCGGACGGGATAGAAGGTAAGGTTTGTCTTTTTGCGGACGACACTAAGATCTGCAACAGAGTGGACATGCCGGAAGGAGTGGAGAGAATGAGACGGGATTTAAGGAAGCTGGAAGAGTGGTCGAAGATATGGCAGCTGAAATTCAATGCCAAGAAGTGCAAAGTCATGCATTTGGGGAGTGGAAATCCGAATGAACTGTATTCGATGGGGGGGGAAAGGCTGATGTGCACGGAGCAGGAGAGAGACCTTGGGGTGATAGTGTCTAATGATATGAAGTCGGCGAAACAATGCGACAAGGCGATTGCAAAAGCCAGAAGAATGCTGGGATGCATAGAGAGAGGAATATCGAGTAAGAAAAGGGAAGTGATAATCCCCTTGTACAGGTCCTTGGTGAGGCCTCACCTGGAGTACTGTGTTCAGTTCTGGAGACCGTATCTACAAAGAGACAAGGACAAGTTGGAGGCGGTACAGAGAAGGGCGACCAGGAAGGTGGAGGGTCTTCATCGGTTGACATACGAGGAGAGATTGAAGAATCTAAATATGTACACCCTGGAGGAAAGGAGGAGCAGGGGTGATATGATTCAAACTTTCAGATACTTGAAAAACTTTAACGATCCAAAGACAATGACAAACCTTTTCCAACAGAAAAAAATCAGCAGAACCAGAGGTCACGAGCTGAGGCTCCAAGGAGGAAGACTAAGAACCAATGTCAGGAAGAATTTCTTCACGGAGAGAGTGGTGGATGCCTGGAATGCCCTTCCGGAGGAAGTGGTGAAGTCCAAAACTGTGAAGCACTTCAAAGGGGCATGGGATAAATATTGTGGATCCATCAGGTCCAGAGGACGCATATAAAGAGCAGGTAGTAAATACTGCACGGAGCGGCAGTAGCCACAGAGGCATTCACGGAGCGGGATGCCAGTGGCCAGTGGTAGGTGTCCACCTTCATGGAGCGGAAGGATGTAGGGCTGTCATCTCCCAATTAAATAAAAAACAAAAACAAAAAACAAAACAGGGAGGGGATCCATCAGGTCTAGAGGACACATATAAAGAGCAGGTAGTAAAATACTGCACGGAGCGGCAGTAGCCACAGAGGCATTCACGGAGCGGGATGCCAGTGGCCAGTGGTAGGTGTCCATATAAAGAGCAGGTAGTAAAATACTGCACAGAGCGGCAGTAGCCACAGAGGCATTCACGGAGCGGGATGCCAGTGGCCAGTGGTAGGTGTCCACCTTCACGGAGCGGAAGGATGGAGGGCTGTCATCTCCCAATTAAATAAATAATAAAAAAACCCAGGGATGGGATCCATCAGTTCTAGAGGACGCATATAAAGAGCAGGTAGTAAAACACTGCATGGAGCGGCAGTAGCCACAGAGGCATTAACGGAGCGGGATGCCAGTGGCCGGTGGTAGGTGTCCACCTTCACAGAGTAGAAGGATGAAGGGCATCCATCTCCCAATTAAAAAAAGAAAAGAAAAAAAGAAAAAAAACAGGGATGGGTTCATGGGCTTATAGGTATTACCAATTATTAGGCTTTTCAATATTTGATGATAGTTAATGTGACTTTCAAGGCATTCTTCACTTTCGGTGCATGTCCGGCATGACTCCTTGCTTCAATGACAGGGGAAAAGAAAAACTGATACTTCACACATTTCCAGCATTGCCCTCTGCTTCATGGCAGAGAGCTATGCTGCCGCTTACCCAACTAATCAAACTTAATATTTCACTTGGAAGCAGCTCCAGCACTGCTCTCTACATTAATGGTGGGGGTGAAAAGGGAATTAGAACATAAGGTTACTAAGAGCCAAGAGAAACAGTTAAGTATGAGAACAAATGTGTGAAGCTTGCTGGGCAGACTGGATGGACCGGTTGGTCTTCTTCTGCCGTCATTTCTATGTTTCTATGTTTCTATGTGAAATCAAGGCATGGACTGGGGGAGCATATTCTCACTTCTCCCAAAGGCAGCAAAAGCTAAGGCAGAACATGCACTCCAGTCCCCACTAGAGATGTGCATTTGTTTTTTTATATTGATTTTTTTTGTCTCATTTCTAAAATGAAACAATACAAAGTAAAATGTATTTTGTTTTGGTGCAATTAAAATGAAGCAAAGGAATTCCTGTTTCCCTCCAACTTTTACAAAAGCTGTCCTCCCATTTCTTCCAACATCTCCCCATTCCCTCTGATCTTTCCTCCCTCACTTAGCCAATAGAAACAGGGACAGGAAAGATGCCCTGCTGGTGCTTTAGGTCACAAAGGCACTGGCTCAGGTCAACAGGCTTCATTTTGAAGTGCGGCACTTGTGGGGCAGGAGTGATTGGGGATCACTCCTGCCACCATTTCTATTGGGTAACTGAGGGGGGGGGGGGGGGCAAGGTAAAGTTGGAGGGATTGGGGATAGGAGGCAATTCCCAGGAGGGTAAGGGCAGGAATTCCTTTTTTTTTATTTTTTTTTATTTTAGATGCACTAAGATGAAACAAAACAAGATATGAAAGAAATGAGAACTTACCCCCCCCCCCAAAAAAAAACAAACAAACAAAAAAAAAAAACCCATCCCCATGCCTTTCCTAATTAGAAAGGAAGGATATGTGGGGGAAGGTGTAGCAGCAACAGAAGCCACAAGATTGGGGACATGTGTTCACTGTGTCCCCTGTTGCCAGCTTGCCTGTAGCTTCTCTCATTGTTACAGCCCCTATGGAAGAGAAAAACATGAAAACAGAGGTGAAGGAGGATAGGAACCAAGAGGAAGTGGAAGAATCAAAGCAGGAAAGATAAGAAGAACCTGAAAATTAGTGGGGAGAAGGAGGATGGAAGAAGAGGAACCTGAAAGGAGAAAAGGAGAGGAGAGGCACCTGAAAGGGCAGACGTGGTGTGAGAGAAAGGAAACGCTGGGGAGAGAGGAAGGTGAAGGGAGAGAGACAGAGGTACGGAGTTGGAAAGGAAAGTAGAATTGGGAAGAGAAGAGTGGAAGAGGAGATGAGGAAGAGGACTGAGCAGATGACAGAGGGAAGAGAGGAAGGTGTGAAAGATGGATCAGGATATGGGCAGAGTGCCAGAAAATTAATGGACAGATGGGAGGGAAGGAGCAGAAAGACTGGAGGGTTGGAAAAAGAGGGGGGGGGGGGGGGAGGAGGGGAGCACTTTTATTGCAGTTTCTAATTTTCAAGGGAAACAACAAAAGTGGGCGAGTGGAGTGGTCTAGGCTACAAACCAGGAAAGGCAGTTCAAATCCCACTGCTGCTCCTTGCCAAGTCATTTCAACACCATTTCAAACCTTGGGGATAATTTTCAAAAGGATTTACATATGTAAATGTAGCATATATCTTAGCAATTTTCAAAAGCTCATTTATGCACATAAAACTCAGTTTTAAGCTCATTAATCCTTTTGAAAATGACCCCTTGGCATAGATTGTAAACCCTCTGCTAACAGGGAAATACCTACATTACCTGATTGCAACTTGCCTTGAGCTACCAATGTAAAGGTATGATAAATCTAAAACTATAAAAGGGTATACGTGCCTGTGTACATTGCATTTAGTCCAATAAAATTATCGTCTAATATTTTTTGTTGACCTATATTTCCATGTATTCTTCGTACAGAAACTAATATGTTAAAGATATGCAACCATCCAAGCTAAACACCCTCTCAACAACTTTTCTTCAAGACATTATAGACACAGGAAGAGTCCTCTCTATGTTTGAACCAATGAATTTATCAGAATAATAAAAAAAAATCATAAACACCTCTTTTACAAAGAGAAGAGGGCAGTTTTCTGAAGCAATGCAAACAACGGAGAGGGAACCGGTGCAGAAAATTTGCTGAGCAAAGCATTAAGCAATGTAGAAAGCAGATGCCAGCAACAGAGAAATGGGCAAAGGACAAAGGAAAGCGAAAGCCTGCACCCCCCCCCCCCGGTGCCCAGCACATGCAGCGTGAGAGCTGAAGCTGAAGCAACGAGGCAAAATGCTTTCCAGATGCTAAATGTTTGCCAGGCACTAGAGGGCAGGCTAGGGCAAACATTGAAGTTCCAAGGCCTAAAATCCACACCTAGACGACAGGGAGTTAGCTTTAACATCTTTTTCATCTTATTAAATTATTACCTGCTTTGGGTGTCCCGATATGTTAAGTTATGACTGTTTTAATTGCCTATTGTTTTGTAACTTTTATATTGTTATACAGCGTTCTGTAGTCCACGCTTATAACCCTGCGGTGCCTTTCTGGATTTATCCAGATCTGAGGGGGAGCGGATGGCTTTATTCAGACAGTGGGATGCTGAGCAAGGTCTAGATGGGGGTACAGTGCCAGAGACAAGTTTTTTTTTTGGGGGGGGGGAGGAAAAAGGTGTGTTTGAGAGGGAGCCAGTGGCAGAACAAGACCTACTGCCCAAGGAAGGATGATGCATGCGCCTCCACCCCCCCCCCCCCCCCCACACACACACCTGTTAATGCCTTCTGCACGTGCGTATGGACCATAGCAATCTAAATCACAAGAGAGACCCATTTGAGTATGGAGCTAGGGGCAGACACCCTGCTCACCACCCCCCTAAGGTTGCACCGCTAGGTTATGAGTAGTATTACTATAATTACTTTGGACAAACACTTCTCTGAGAGCCAAAAATAAATAATAGATTGATTAGGTCACAGTCAAGTAACAGCACATCTCCCTGGCTCGGAAAGAGACTCATTCTGTATGCATTTATAAACTAATTTATTACTGTGGTATTTTTTAATAGTGTTTACTTTCCTCACTCAGTCCATCTATAACTAATTAGTTTATTTTCTTTGGCTGACTGTGCTTACAGCTCTCATGACTGACTACAATTACTTTGCTTTCCATTGCTAAAGAAATTATGATTCGGTGTCTGGGACTAATTCTCTTGCCACTTGTTTCCCAGATGCACAGTTAATTCACATTGATAGTTTATCACAATCTCTTTACAGCATGAGATATTGTTTTACTAGAATTGGGTATCTTACTGTTGAAGGGGCAAGTCAAGTAGAAGCGTCCATCCATAAAAACAGCACTGTGAAAGCTTTTTTGTTTTAAATAAAAGTTAAGGCCATGCAGTTGGCGACTGCAAAGTAACATTTATTTATTTAGATTAATGACTCTCTTAATTCATAAAATAATTCTCAGAGCGACGTTACAATAAAATTCAACATTTACAGTATACATGAAAATAACAGCAACAGAGTACCTTACTACAAAATAAGCACAAACTGCAGACGAGAGAAACATGAAATGAACAAGAAACAGTAAACAAATTAAAACAAATCCCCATGAAAACAAACATAGTTACAAGAATAGCCAATAACACACAATAAAACTCAATTTATAAGGAGCAGCCTAACTTCAGAAGAACATAGCAGCATCAAGAGCCTCTCATAAACCATGAATAGATACAATAATATGATAAAAATACAACAGTATGGATCTTCCAAAGGACCAACATTTTAAAAAGGATCAGAGTAAAGGCATAAAGGCAGAACCTCAGTCTATGAACAATTAAATTAAAGCATGTTGAAACAGTAGAGTTTTTCTATTTTGCTGAAGCTCAAATAATTGTCCAAAATCTGATTCTCTTTTAGAAGACTGTTCCAGAGCTTTGGACATACATAAAAGAAAACTCCAGGCCTTGCTCTCTGCAACTTTCTTTCTCCAAAGAGAAGGTTATTTAGGAAAAGCATCCTGTAGAGATCTGTGGAATCTCACTGGGACGGAAGCACCAGCTTATCCTGCATTGGGAGTGTCCTGGGGGCCTGGTTCAGTGGTATATAAGAACTAAATGGAATAGAAAAGATAAGACAGGCCTGCATCATGAAACACTAAGGTGAGAATCTGAAAGGAAAGCAACTGGAGGGCATCGATTAAGATGCTGAAGAAAGAAGGGAAGACATTGGACACTTGTCATGCACCAACAGCCCCATCTTTCCCCTTCACTCTTTGCAATTGAGAGGATGCTTCCAAAAACTCACCCTACTATATACTAAACTCATACAGAGTGCCTTGGAAAACTTATATTAGTAGCATGAGTCACTTCAATATGTAAATGCTGCTTTAAATCAACAGCGTTGTTAACCTTTTCTTTCTTCCTTATTTTAGAGATCTCAAGATACAGTTCTGCAAAGAAAAGTCTCTGGACACTCAGTTTTATTAGAATATTCCTGATCTCCTGCCCCCTGTGGCTTTAGCACTCCCACAGTTTGTGCTTATTTTGAGATTTATTTATTGTATCTATAGTCCGACGTCATGATCAGCTGAGAAGGTACATTGAGGAGCTGCCAGGACAGGAACATTGCATCACGTCCTTCATAAAGATTCAAATCAGAATCAGAAGAAAATGATTGGCATTCAGTACAGGATTCTGCTGCTGTTAAAGATGCAGAGATAAATCAGACAAACATTTTTGGACAAAAAAAATGGAGAAAAAGATAAGACTCTAGAGAAACAGATCTGTTGATATTTTAGCAAGCCGCTGACTGGCAGCTAGGCTATTGAAAAGC
This sequence comes from Rhinatrema bivittatum, assembly GCF_901001135.1. Classification (NCBI taxonomy): domain Eukaryota; kingdom Metazoa; phylum Chordata; class Amphibia; order Gymnophiona; family Rhinatrematidae; genus Rhinatrema; species Rhinatrema bivittatum. The sequence continues at coordinate 44,423,358 of NC_042632.1, read as the reverse complement.
TTTATTTTTATCCAGTTGTTGGCCAGTTTGTTAATTCTCTATATAAAAGTAAATTTATGGGGTCATTTACTAAGCATTTTTCACAGACACAGAATAGGAGAAAACCTTTAGTAAAATAGGGACCTTAGCTGGAAGATCTGTTCTGCTGTTGATATTAGCATTCCTTAATTAGCTCTTCTTGGCTGCCATATATGAAAGTGAGATCCACAGAGGTTTTCAGGAATGTCCTGTCACTGAAACTGAGGAACTGAACAAAGTTTTTTTTTTTGATTGCAAGGTTAAATTCAGGCAGACCACTGGAATGTCTCTAAGCTTGAATAAAAAGCACCATGAACTTTTTAATTCACACACAAGGCAGATGAGACTTAAGTTTGGTATCTCATGTGAAAGAGGGAACTCCCAGCAAGACATCTGTTTTCTTGGAGCTTATTTACCAGGATACTGACCAGGCCAAACATTTTTGCTGGAGAGCTTTCATAGCAGGAGTGGCCAACTCTGGTCCTCGAGAGCCACAAACGGGCCAGGTTTTCAGGATATCTACAATGAATGTGCATGATATAGATTTGCATGCATTGCGTCCATTGGATGCAAATCTCTCTCATGCATATGTTATAAAATTTCCGTGTCCTCAGGTGCACGCCAACGCACAAACGTCAATGCACACCTGCGCACCCCTTTGAAGGTTACCGTCTTATTTTGTAGCACTAATCAGAGCAAAAATATGTGTGTAATTTTGCTTTGATTATTTTTCAAACTCCATAGGTAAAAAGCACCCACAGCATTTTGAGTACTGCCCCCTATATAACAGTCTATCTGGGAGCCTAAAATTAGGAAACAGAAAAAGAGAGCAATTTTATTTTTATTTGTCCAAAGAGAATGTGCTCAAAATTGTTTCATTGAAATTTACACACAGACTGCTTTTACATACTCTGGATTTCAGTGTTGCATTAGGACTGATGTTTTTACATGCAAACTTGCCTTAGGTTGCCTTTAATGAAATATTTGAACATTTGTGATATGAACAAGTTCTGTTAATGATGTCTTTTATGGCTTAAAAGGCTTTTCCAACAAACATGCAGGAGGCACTAGCAACACTCCAAAAATTATCCACACTAACGAGAAGGGAGGTGCAAATAAATAACGGGGGACCTCATTGAGAACTACATTGAGCTTTGGTTGAGCCGTACTGAATTGATGAAAAATTAAAAGACGTATTTCATCATTCTCTACAAAAAACTGTAGACTGTGTATATATTAAAAGACTTTCCGCAATGTGAGTATGAGTACCGTGAGTCTGAATAATTCTGCCTTTTCCTAGGTCTCACTTTCTATAATCATAAGAAATAACATTTGCAGCTTCTACTAATTTCTAACAATTTCATTTTCATAGTTGTAGGTACTTTGGATCTATTTATAAATCAATGGTATTCATAATAAAGCATGTGGGGACAGAATTAGAGATCTAAACATGTGTACCCTGAAGGAAAGATAAGAAAGAGAACATTTGATAAAGACATTTAAATACCTTCAAGATATCAATGCACGGGAGGTGAGCCTCTTTTACCAGAAAGAAGGCAGGCTCTGGAACGAGGCTTCATGGGATGAGGGTGAAAGGATTAGACTCAGGAGTAATCTAAGAAATATTTCTTTACAGAAAGGGTGATGGATGCATGGAACAGCTTCCCAATACAGGTGGTGGAGACAAGGATATTCAAGAAAGCTTAAGAGAAGTAAAGAGGACCTCTGAGGGAGAGGAAGGGACTATCAAGGTGAGCGGCTCTGGATGAGTAGAATAGTCTCTATCTACCATCATGTTCTATGCTTTTATTTTTTGTTTAACTTTTAATTTAAAAACACTATTCTAGTGTCATAAAATAATGTACTAAGTTACTGGGTGGCTGAGCTCTGATGGTTTCCATTAATATACTTGTGTTTTAAATCCTAAATTCATCTCTCTACAAACTACATTTCTTGACACTAACCTTTCTAGTTCAAATGCATAACAAAAAAAAGAATACACAGTGATCATGTCTTTCATGCAAATTGAGTTACGTATAAGATTTCCCATTAACAACTTTGAAATTTCTTTCTTTTTACCTGTCAAATTACATTTCTACTTTGTAGTCATCCAGCAACAGTCAATACTTATGTTGAAGTATCTATAAAACTAAGGCCAAGACGTTTTATGGCACCTGACATGATTCCAGTAACATTTTAAAAACTGTAAAAATAAAACTATATTTATTAACCAGAGAAGCCAGAATAAGTCAAACGCCTTGTTCTCAACTGGATCCAATAGGTACAAGGAGAGAAGAAGACATTCCCAAGGTCAAAACAGTGGTCAGAGGCAGAGGTAAATCAAGCTCGTGTTTCAGGACTTGAGGCTTTGCACTTTTACTTGACATATCATCTGCATTTGCTGGAGAGATTAAAATCAATGGGAATAGGAGGGGCTGTTTTTGCCCGGTTTAGTTCGTACTTAGATGCAAGAAAACAAAAAGGCTTGTTTTGCTGAAAGTCAGTCGTATTGGTTTGGTGTCTCTTGTGGGGGTCCCTCAAGGATTATTTAATGTTTATTTAAGGCCACCGTGTTCTCTTTTGGATGGGCATGGTATTGAATTCAGAATGTGCGCTGATGATTTACAGCTGTTCTTCCCCGTGAACGGTAATTCCAGGGTACTTCTACCTCGTATCTCTGAAAGCATCCAACTGATAAACGATTGGATGAAAGAAAATCACCTCATTCTGAACTTACAGAAGACAGAGGCAATTTGTTTTTCACTTGATTCTAAGTAGAATATGAGTTTGCTTCCTATTATGGGAACTACAGTCCAATTTAAGGAAGCTGTTCGTAATCTGGGTTTTAGCTTTGACAGCAGAGTTACATTTATGTAACATATTCATTGTGTTTTAAAACCTGGTTGTTTTAAACTCAGATTGCTAAGGCACTTAAAATATGTATTAGATACAAATGATTTTCCTTTACAGTGGATCACTGAAACTCCCTTTTGGTTGCGCTTCCTGCTGTTTCTTTAAAAAGCAATACAATTGTTACTAAATTCTGACGGCGGGGGCAATGATGGGAGCATGTATCCCCCTATCACTGAAACTTCATTGGCTTCCTGTTAAAACATCAGATTGAGTTTAACGTTTTACTTTTGCTGTATAAGGTTTTCGAATTGGAAGGCCCTTCCTATTTAATGTATCTTTTGAAATATTACGGTCCTAGCCGTACATAGCAATCAGCTGATAAAAATCTATTAGTAATCCCTACAGGAAAGGCAGCACGATTGCAGGCAATGCAAGCTAAAATCTTTTTCTGTGATAGGGCCAAGATTATGGAACTCTTTGCCTGTAACCCTTCGGGCAATTAATGATATTAGTATTGACAGGAAACAACTAAAAGCACATCTGTTTTCATAAGTTTTTAAGTAATAGCGCTGTTGGTAGTAGCTAGAATGTTTCTTTTATTAATTTGATTGTATATTTTAATATTTGATTATATTTTATCTATTTTATTTTTATTGTAATCCGCTTAGTATGATTTATCGCCTTAAGCATAATAAAACCACTTAAATAAATAAATAAAGGACTTATACTCATAGGAATAAATCTAGTGCTCTAGCCCTTAGGCCACTCCTTCTAAATATTTATAATCTGTTCTATTAGAGACAGTCATGAGAACGAGAAGAAGAAAAAAAAACTCTTCTTGGTAATATTCCAATTTGTCAACAAAATCATTTGTTGCAAAATGAGAACTCACGGATGTTAATTACATTATTTAGTTTGAACATAGACATAATTAAACCCAGTATGACTTGGTCACTTTGAAGTAAGGAGAAGACTGACAACAAGAGACTGACATTGTTTTAAATACAGAAATTGAAGCAAACAAGAGACTGAAATTCTTCCTTGGTGAAAGCTGACAACACGAGAGTGAGGCCCCCTATTAATTTCCTGGGGCCACGGTGTTGTTCCAGTTAATTGGAGACACATTCAACGAAGCTGTGAGAACAGCACAATTTTAGTGAAAACAGATCATCTAAAAGAACCTGAGGTGCTGTTCTGCAGACAGTGGAAACTGCAACTAACCACACCTGGACCTGAAAGGTTTCAACTCAATCCTTTTTTTTTTTTTTTTTTTAAGAGACACTATCTAATATAACACAGCTGCTACATAACCCATCAACTTTAAGGCTTTTTCTCACATCCCAGCCAAGTGAAGGCTGTCCACTTGTTTTACCATCCCAATAAATTCTAAAATTCCCACAAGTGGCAAAGGTTTTGCAAGGTTTTATTAAAGTTCAAGCATTAACTTTTTGTTTTTTGCTGATTGTTTTCAGGTACTAGGTGAAAACAAACAAACAAAAAAAAAGTTATCTTAAAAGACAAAGGGCCCTATATAAATGGTGTTTCTCAAGCCAGATCTCGGGGCACACCAAGCCAGTCGGGTTTTCAGGATATCCACAATGAATATGCATGAGATAGGTTTGCATACAATGGAGGCGGTGCATGCAAACCTCTCTCATGCATATTCATTGTGGATATCCTGAAAACCCGACTGGCTTGGTGTTTCCCCAAGGACTGGGTTGAGAAGCACTGCTATACAGTAACCATGTTTCCAGTAGACACAAAACGGAATAAAATCTTTAGTACATTGGCCCAAAGGACTTTATTTTAAAATAGTAATAGAAGAACCATATCAACTCTCAGTTACACCAAGCGTAAGACAAGAAGAGGTAGGTACTGTCATACCGCCATACAGATGTCCAAGAAAAGTCAACGATTTATGGAGCACAAACGATGAACCATTCATAAGAGTTAAATTCTCAATGTATATAATTTGTTCCTTCCACAAGCAGCTATTCCACAGATGTCATTGCTGTGTTAGAAAGTAGTGCGGTTGCCTCATTCAGCACTGATCTGATGAAGCATAGCACTGAAAAGGTAGCCACAAGGGCATTAAGTTTGTCCAATAAAAAAATATATATATCACCTACAATGCATTTGTTGACCTTTATTTCTAATTTTCAATATTCAGCTAGAAAAAGAGCTCCTAAGTGAATCTATCTAGCAACCGTCATAAATAGCCTCAAAGAATGTGTGGCTTATGAAAGAAGCCTGTAATGCTTAAGGCTTGGTATAATCATAGGTTGCAGCTAGATTTGTTTATGCACCTAACGGTGCGATAAGGCTGGAGCACAATCACTGTATGCTTAAAGTCACTAGTGAGTGCACTTATCTTAAAAATGCCACGTAGAGAGAGTTGGCTTGCACGGTCCTGAAGTTGCCTCCGACACTAAAGTGTTTCGGAGTGTTGTACTCCTTCCTCAGGGATCTCCAGGTGAGAACGAGCCATCTACATGGATCTGCGTGGAAGATAATACAGCATGAGAGTTCTTTGTATGTCAAACGACTAAGGCAATGTGTATAATGGCGGTCAGAGATGGAAGAAAGAACTTACTCCATGGTGCCTGGTCAGTACTTAGCTTTAGAGCGACGAATGCTTATGCGCTGTAATGATTGATAAAAATAAGAGAAACATTCATTAAATATGAGGGAACAACTTCGGTATATTAGGATCGATGTGGATGGTTGTGCAGTTGTACTTACGTGCACTAGAATGAAGTGACCTGCCAGCGTGCCGTCTCAATTACTGACAGCTCGGGCGTCGGAAAGACGCCGAATTTAAAGAAATTCCATCGACCAAAGTGGTCGGAGGAAGTGACGTAAGTATAGCATCGTAGTGTGATCCTTAAAAGGTGATCGACGTCAGGTGGGGATGTCCTTAATTGTTGATACCAAATATGGTTGATGACGTGATATGGCGGCCATATTGGCTGGGGGAATACCTGTTTGTTAATACCAAATGTAGTCAATGACGTGGCTAGGGCAGCCATTTTGAAAGAAGTGAGAGAGGAACTCATCCAGAGAGTAGAGCGAACTGCCTTAGGGAATGTTTTTGTTCAGATCAGGGAAAACCACTCAACCTTCTCATTGAGTCCTTGAGGTTCAACAGATCGCAACACATCCCCCCGAATTGGAGAGGGGGAGATCGTTCGACTCTACTTAATTTTAAAGAGAATCGATGGATTTTTCGTTTGCGATCTGTTGAACCTCAAGGACTCAATGAGAAGGTTGAGTGGTTTTCCCTGATCTGAACAAAAACATTCCCTAAGGCAGTTCGCTCTACTCTCTGGATGAGTTCCTCTCTCACTTCTTTCAAAATGGCTGCCCTAGCCACGTCATTGACTACATTTGGTATTAACAAACAGGTATTCCCCCAGCCAATATGGCCGCCATATCACGTCATCAACCATATTTGGTATCAACAATTAAGGACATCCCCACCTGACGTCGATCACCTTTTAAGGATCACACTACGATGCTATACTTACGTCACTTCCTCCGACCACTTTGGTCGATGGAATTTTCTTTAAATTCGGCGTCTTTCCGACGCCCGAGCTGTCAGTAATTGAGACGGCACGCTGGCAGGTCACTTCATTCTAGTGCACGTAAGTACAACTGCACAACCATCCACATCGATCCTAATATACCGAAGTTGTTCCCTCATATTTAATGAATGTTTCTCTTATTTTTATCAATCATTACAGCGCATAAGCATTCGTCGCTCTAAAGCTAAGTACTGACCAGGCACCATGGAGTAAGTTCTTTCTTCCATCTCTGACCGCCATTATACACATTGCCTTAGTCGTTTGACATACAAAGAACTCTCATGCTGTATTATCTTCCACGCAGATCCATGTAGATGGCTCGTTCTCACCTGGAGATCCCTGAGGAAGGAGTACAACACTCCGAAACACTTTAGTGTCGGAGGCAACTTCAGGACCGTGCAAGCCAACTCTCTCTACGTGGCATTTTTAAGATAAGTGCACTCACTAGTGACTTTAAGCATACAGTGATTGTGCTCCAGCCTTATCGCACCGTTAGGTGCATAAACAAATCTAGCTGCAACCTATGATTATACCAAGCCTTAAGCATTACAGGCTTCTTTCATAAGCCACACATTCTTTGAGGCTATTTATGACGGTTGCTAGATAGATTCACTTAGGAGCTCTTTTTCTAGCTGAATATTGAAAATTTGAAGTATTCTGTTTTTCAGCTGTACCTTTGGGTTTATTGACCTTTATTTCTATGCATTGGAAAAGGAATTGATAAGGGCATGAAATCCCAAAGTTAGTCTCAAAGGAGCTTGGCTCTAAAATGAACATGATCGTTGTTTTGCCTTCCGCCATCATAAAAACCAGCATTCTACATGGCATCAGACGAAACTAAAGCCCTACATGATCCAAAATCAGAAAACTACAATTTTTTACATAAATTGTCAAGGTCCCATGTTCAGAATATTTACCTCCACGCAGCAGCTATTCTCTGATGGGCTAAACGCTTTTGCTTTCATCGGGGATGAAGGATCGGTAATCCAGCAACCCGAGTGGTTGGTACTGACCTCGCTTGGCATAGTTGCCAGTGCACTCCCGAAAGACACGAGTCATTTTCTGGCTTCCCGACTCTGCCACCCAATGACCTCTGCCTCACCCACAAGTTAACACATCAGCCCAATACCATAACGCAGTTAAACCTTCTCAAATTTGTTGAGGTTGGGAAACAGCCATCTTTTAACCCCTTTGTGGTTTTGATTTAATCCCAGACAAAAAGTACATTGAGATTCGGCAGCAGAGCTTCCATATCCTAAGCGTCTCGGGTCCCTCTAATCAGTGGTAATTTAAAACATAAAAAAAAAAAAAGAAATGTTACTGGGTCGGGGCCAGTGGCAGCCTCCACTTTCCCCTCCAGCTGCAATGAAAAAAAAAAAAAGGAAGCAAGTTAAAAAAGGTTCCAGGTCAGCAATAATAGGCTCCAGGTCAGCGACCTGGCAGAAAATCAACCCTGCCTCTAATTAATTATATAACTGCAGAAGACCGCATATGATACGTGAGTCATCCAAGCACGACAGGCAGAGCATCTAGTACTCCAAAATTTGAATAAAACCCCCTTCTCTTTTCCTGTAATTCACCACGTTGGCTTACAAGAAGCAGAAATACAGAGTTGAGTGAGCACTAGTACCCTCATCCTGTTTACACGCTAGAGAAAGTTGGTTCACGGCGCTAGTGCCAGGTGCCAACTGCAATGGAACGGCGCTGCACCGACCCCGGGGCGAGAGCGCATCTTCTGCAAAGTATCAGCTTTCCAAATTCTGCTTCCCACAAGGGAAGAAGTGAAACATTTCGTGCCCTACCTCATTCATATTGCTCATTCTGAAGGAATCTTATTCAAATAAAAACCTGCGGCAGCACACGGATCATTTTCAACATTTAGAAAGATGATTTGCCTTATCTGCACAGACAAGACTGAACGGGTTTTTGTGACTCATTATGCTTCCTGGGCTTTGTTCACAGTAATAAATACAGAAAATGATGAACAGCTGCCCTATGATGAGTGCTGTTTACAAACAATTTAGGTTTGCTATTAATCAGATATTGACTTCCCAGTGGTCATTCAAAGAAACATGAAACCATTCCTTTTAACTTTAATTGGTAAAACTTTGCTTTGGTTTTTTTTGAGCATCAAGACATACGCCTTTACTGTCCTCGCATCATTTCGGCTTTCAACTGCCATTAACCCCCTATTTTAAACTCAAACCTGAGAAAATGCATGTTCTAGTCAGAGGGGTTTCCACAAACGAATCCAATAATAAAGTTAAGCAGGTCCCATTAAATTGCTTGCTCTCTCAAAACTTATAATGATTGACTCTGATAGATTATTTACTGTGCCATCTTCTGCCTGTTGTGGAATTCAATTCTCAAATCACTCCCAAGAGCTACAGTGTCTACTCTCGGGAGCACGAGTTGCAATTTCCAATACAAAGTCCTTCACAAAAGGCATAAACATCATAGCAAGGAGCCTTCTTTTTTTAACTTAGTTTTTAAGAGTTTGTAAAACAAAAAAAATAATAAAATTGCACAAATGCACAATAAATCATGTGTAAAAGATATACAGGGACAATGATTCAGCTTTAGGAAGTTTACATTTCAGCAACTGCTCCTGTAGATGGAAAATAAAACAACATAAGGTCTTTCTGAACTAGTTCACGGAAGAAAATACATAACATAAAATGGACCTATGGGTAGCACATGGGAAATTGCTATCTTGATTATGGCATTATTGCTTGCAAGTTTAATACTTGTTCAACCATTCTTCTATAAATGAATTCAGATGCAGTATAAGAATACCAGTTAACAAGCTTCATAGCACTGCACACTTCTCAGAGCAGCTATAGAAATAAGTAGGAGTAGAGTGGAGGAGCAGTGGAATGGTTATGAACCAGAGAAACCAGCGCTCAAATCCCACTGCTGCTCCTTGTGATCGTCACTTTACCTTCCATGCCTCAGGTACAAACTAGATTATAAACCATCTGGGGATAGGAAAATACCTATACTACCTGAATATAATCAGCTTTGAGGCACTGAACAAGGGACAGAGACAGGATGGAGGCAGTCCAGAGAAGGGCAATAAAAAATGGTGGAGGGGTCTCCATCAAATACTTGTGAGGAGAGGTTGAAGGACCTAAATATGTATCCCCTGGAAGAGAGGAAGTGCAGGGGAGATAGGATGCAGATCTTCAGATACCTGAAAGGTTGTAATGATGCGCGATCTTCAAACCTTTTCCATTGCAAAAGGAAACTGTAGAACTAGGGGCCATGACTCAGAACCAACATCAGGAAATATTTCTTCAGGGAGAGGGTGGTGGATGCCTGGAATTCCCTTCCAGAAGTGGTGGTGGTGGAGGGCAAAAATAAATAAATTAATAAGGGGCATGGGTTAAACACTGTGGACTCCTAAAGATTAGAGATTGGAAATGAAGAAAAGGGTGCATGGGGATAGAGATGTGCATACAATTTTCTTTTGTGGTTTTTCAGTTCGGGGGTGGGCACCAGTGGCCCTTTGCACTGTAGTACCTTTTCTGCATGGGAGGTAAATCTGCACACAGTGGCAGTTATAACTCTTTAGAAAAAAAAAAAAAAAGGGGGGTGGAGGGTAACCTGCATGGAGCAGCAGTTGCAAACTTATACATCTTGCCGGGCAGACTGGATCCATGATTTTGGTCATTTATTTAGGCGTTTTACATGCAGTCGTCCCAGAATCAGATCGCAACGGTTTACCCTATCAGCCTACGGTTGCCAGGTCAACATTCTCATCATATTCCAAGCGGATTTAAAACATTCACCATGTTAAACCATGTAAACTCCTTTCCTGGGTCCCTGTGAGGGTGCGCCATGCTTCAGGAAGCACATGCTCTCTCAGTCTGCATCACAAAACATGGCAGGATTCATTTCAGTAAATTGCTGTACATACCTTGCAGAAGTTAAATCTGGCAGTCGTGGATCTGACAAGGCTTCCAAGAAAGCCCAAATAAAAAGCAGACAGCTGTCTTGCTTTTTTCCCCCTCTTTGAACCTGAAACCAACCTCATGATTTTTTTTTTTTTTGCTTTTAAACGTCCAGCTGTCCCCTAAAACCCTGCTATGTACCTTGAAGCTTTCTGATAAGGAAATGTTGCCACAATAGGATATTTAAACACCGGCACCAAAACAGGGAACCTTCCCTCTAAAAGCCAACAGCTGTTTGATCGTCAAGCAAGGTCTTTTCCAAGATCAAACAGCATTGCACTGTGGGAGGACAAACCAGCCCACACTTGACAGCTCTGTTTGCATCTTGACTGCTTTTATTTAGCAAGACGCAGCAAACCCTACTTTAGATAAGGTATACACTTTACAAGATAAAATCTATGCTATTATACACTTTCTTTTATAAAAAGTGTCAAGACTGCATGCCTTACTAATGAATTGATTTTTTCTTAATAGTGAATGTACTTTGTTTTTCCACATTATTTATCTGCAGAAGTTGAATTTTAAGGCACATAGCATGTGCCCATTTAAAACCTTGCAGGAACTATTACTTTGCACTTTTTAGACCTGTCATTTTAAAGCAACAGTCCACACACCATAGACAGCTTTCAGCTATATAATTTTGCTTCTGCATTACATCAGTTTGAGAAGGGCATACAGATAAATCATAAGTTAAGTTACTTTTGATAATGACTCAGGTATTAACTGTGCAAATGAGAAGTGTGCACCACAGGAGCCGATTGGGCTGCAGCTGGACGTGCAGAAATACACTGTTAGACAATCTTTAGAAATGCCTAAGAAACCAGTTTTCCTCAAAGCCATATTCTTTAGTACTACACATCCCTTGCAGATATGTTCATCTAAACTCCAGAAATCGTTGGATAGATTTGCATTGTTACTTTAAAAGGGTGCTTCAACCTAGCCAATTCAAAAAGCACTGGCTAACTTTACTGTTATCTGCAGCGTTCAGTGGCAAAATAAAACATCTATTTTAACATAATACATCTATGTTAGCATTTTAAAATACAATTAAGAAAAATTGTTCATGGCTGTCTGAAATTCAGAACTAAGGATGCATCAAGAGAACATCTGTCTCTTCCCCAGTGGTGCTCTATCAGCAGATGCAGGGAGCAGTGTGTGTCAATTCTGAAAACAGAAACCAAAATTATTCATTCTGAGGGAGTAATACTTTACGCTCAGCAAAGAGTTTGAACTAATTGAAAGTTTTCCTTGGAGATGCTTGGTTATAATGTGCAGAAATGTAATCACCTAAACAAGCAAAGCTGTTGCACTAGACACTAAAAAAAACAACAAACCAATGACTAATTAAAGAGTCAGCAACAATACCTAGTTATTAGTTGGGTATTTTTTTTTTCGGCCTAGTAGTTTTCTTTTCCTCTTTTGGGTGTCCAGCCCCAATTGGAACTAGCCTCTTTAGGACCATGGCACCACAAGCATTCATTTACAAACTACGCAAGAATTTTCCTGCTATATTTTTTTATCCCTTCCCAAGTCACGTTGACCAGCCATTACAGTGACTGCTCTTGGCCAAGGACCATTGAAACATAGCTTCTAATGGACCTTGGAAATGTGGATGCTGGTTTGGCCACTAGGTGTCACCGCTGAGCAATGGCTGAAGATCCTCCTTCTCTCCACACTGGGGAGATTATGAACATGGTCTCTGCGGCATCTTCAGCCTTGGTTAATTTGGGGAGCAGAGTCCTGGTCTGGGAGTTAAATGCAGGTCCTCTGTAGGACAGCATTTGCCACTGTGCCAGCCCATAATTAGCTCTTGAATAACAGAGTAGCAACACTACCTAGATTCTTGAAAATATCAGCTTTGCCTGTTTCTTGGCTATAGTGCTTCCTCTTTGTATTTTATGACCACGTCTCTTCTTTTTTCGTCATACATTATTCTATTTCTTATACATTTATACTTTCTCAGATAAAAATAAATGGTGCAATGTTCCATTCTATCCTTATTCACAGTTTATAATAAACTTCCTTGAGTTCTTTCTTACATTGTTTTGAAGCCATGTTCAAGTGTTATATGGGGGTTCTGATAAGGAAAACAACAGTTGTACCCACTAATACCATCAAACCCTTACAGATGGTACAGAACGCCGCCGCTAGAATCCTCACAAACTCTAACAAAAGAGATCATATCACTCCAATCCTTCGTAACTTACACTGGCTTCCTATTAAACACAGGATCCTCTATAAAGTACTCACAATCGTTCACAAAGCGACATACAAACTTGCTCCTATCATGTTAAGCACTCAACTTCAACCTCATACATCTTCCAGACCAATTAGAAGCGCATACAAAGGCACACTGCATGCCCCACAGGTAAAATCATCATTGAGTAAACGAGCACTATCTTCAGCAGGCCCCCACCAATGGAACTCGCTCCCCCCAGATCTAAGACTTGAACCAAGTCATCAGGAGTTCAAAAAAAAGCTAAAAACCTGGCTTTTCCGCCAAGCCTTCCCAGACTCTTAATGCTGCCTAGACACGATGATAAACCCAAATTACGGGATACATCACTGAGTTTTACTATTATGATTTTTTAACTGTACATTGATTTTGAGTTCAAACGTTTCTTGTATTTATATTGTATTTATACTGTATCTACACTATAATATTTCTATGTTAAATTGGCATTCTGTTCTATTGTTCCATGTAAAGCCCCTTCCTCAATGTTGGGCATTTCACTGTTTTATGTAAACCGGAGTGATTTGTATTTCTTACACGAACATCGGTATATAAAAATTAAAAATAAATAAATAAATAAATTTACATTCAGGATTATGGTAATGACCAAAGTGTATTCACAATCCTTTAATGATTAATTTTCTATCAGGAATTATATATAAAACCTACATTAAAAGTGGGAGTGTATTTGTTTAAGACAATGACACAGCTCATTTCTGAGCAGTACTGTGTTTAAAAAAAAATGCGTTGAATTACGCTTCTGTTTATAGAATTACATTTTCCCTTTGGGAAACCCCTTCTCTGCAGTGCTGTCGTCTATGCATACAGGAAGAGTGATGGGGAACATGTGTTCTTTCAAGCAATGACCCTCTTCAGGGAGATACCAGAAAACAGTTACATTGCTTTGAAAGCATGGACTTGCTTTGCTTTTTTTTTTTTTAAACCTTCGAAAGTGCTCTATAATTGAGTCCCCGATTTGAAACTGCTGCACCTCCACCAGTCCAAGAACATCCAAATATGAGCAGCTCAAAGTCAGCACAACGGAAAGGTACAATTCATTCGGTAACTAGGCTTGGCAAATTTATCAAATTTCTTGCATACTTTCCCTGTTGAGAAAGTAAAAAAAAAAAAAGGTGAATTTTAAAAGCCCTACGCGCGCCAAAGCTGGGAGATATGCACAGAAGTCACGCCGGCGCGCACCACATGGATTTTAAAAGTGCCCTGTATGCGCACAAAAAAAATGTTTTGGGTTTTTTTTAAGGGGCGGGGCACGTCTGTGCGGGGCTTCGCCATTCCATGGTTTTTGAATGGAACCAGCGCGTAAATACTTACGCACAGAAGTGAGTGTCAGGGTCTCCTCCCGTGTAACTTTACTTCCGCTATGGTTGGTGCGTAAGTTGTAAAATAAAAAAAAACTACACTAGTTAGCGGGGTTTTAAGAGTTGGGGCTAACAGGGTAAAAGGGAAGCTATTTAGCTGGAAGGGGGATAGAAAGTCCTATCCTTTACCTGGGCAACCTGGGAACAAACTGGGAAATTTTGAAATTGTGTCAGCACGCGTGGCTACTAAAATCTCCCCACTTACGTAGTAGAGGAAGCATTTTCACGCACATGCATGTGTCCATATAAAGCTTTACGCCTATTTTACAGTATGCGCGCATATACACGTGAATGTCATAAAATGGCTGCGTCCATTGGCGCGAGCCGGCATACACGTGTACATGTGTGTGTGCCTGCACAGCTGTTTAAAAGTTACATTCAAAGAATGTTACAACATTTATTTAACTCTTTTTTATACCAACATTAAGGGTCCATCAAGCCCAGCATTCTGTTTCCAACAGTGTCCAATCCAGGCCATAAGAACCTGGCAAGTACCCAAAAACTAAGTCTATTCTATCCCATGTTACCATTGCTAATGGCAGTGGCTATTCTTTAAGTGAACTTAATAGCAGGTAATGGACTTCTCCTCCAAGAACTTATCCAATCCTTTTTTAAACACAGCTATACTAACTGCACTAACCACATCCTCTGGCAACAAATTCCAGAGTTTAATTGTGCATTGAGTGAAAAAGAACTTTCTCCGATTAGTTTTAAATGTGCCACATGCTAACGTCATGGAGTGCCCCCTAGTCTTTCTACTATCCGAAAGAATAAAAAAAATGATTCACATCTACTCATTCAAGACCTCTCATGATCTTAAAGACCTCTATCATATCCCACCTCAGCCGTCTCTTCTCCAAGCTGAAAAGTCCTAACCTCTTTAGTCTTTCCTCATAGGGGAGTTGTTCCATTCCCCTTATCATTTTGGTAGCCCTTCTCTGTACCTTCTCCATCGCAATTATATCTTTTTTGAGATGCGGCGACCAGAATTGTACAAATTGTATGATAAATCAGCCCCTTGTAAACAGATATGATATGATACATACATATATCATATCAGTTTACAAGGAACAAGGGGTTATAACATTAACTTTAACACTGAACAAGAAGCAAAGTTACAATAAAGCAATGAGAAAACATGGAAAACAATCAGATATTTTTTTTTTACAAGACCCACCTCTGGGCGAGCCCGGGCTACTTTGTTCATTAGAACGGAAGGATTCTTTATAAAGAAATAAATACTGACCTTCCTGTTCCAATTTCAGACAATTTAGATTCTGCTAAAGGAGATAAATGAGAAGACTGTAGTAGTGCATTATAAAGAAATATAACAAAAGATATTTTCTATATTTGGCCATCAGAAGTTGGGCCTCAGACATACAAATCTCTCCAAATGTGAGTTTGATGAAAAACCTAAAGATTACCTGTAACATTAATCTTCAAATTAGCTCTGTGAGTTTCAACAGATTTTTAATTTACTAGTGAGTCTGAGAAAGGAGGTTTAAATTTTTTGGGAGTTTTTTTTTTTTTTTTTAAGGATAAAAGCGGAAAGAGAGATCACATCTGTTGAGTGATATATGATGGTTGTTGCAGTGCTCCTGATTTCCAAAAGGTACAAATTATAGGTCAAAAATTGTAAAAGAACCCAATAAACTGAATCATCCACAGCAGACAAAAAAAAAAGGAAAATGTGTTCATGCACAGCAAGCCCATCACTGGGCCAAGTGGCATCCCAAGCAGTCCGGGCAATGAGGCCGGGTGCAGGGGCTAGTCCCCTTTGGATAAAATGGACCTTAGTCCAGCGGTCACGTAGAGGCTGCAGAATGCTCCTGTGGTGGCCTGCAGTGCTGGTGCCCCTATACCCCGATAAAGAACACTGGCGCACCCCCTGGGTCATAGTGCCCAAGACAATCACCCGCCTCTTCTGACGGCCCCACCCACAGTAAGGCTCAGTTCCTAAAGTTTGTTTCTTAAATGTTAGGCACCTGAATTGCATAAGAGTTTTCAGCCAAACTTAGGGTCTTAAATTTAGACCTGCAATTCATTTTCCTAGCTTTAAGGACCTACTGTTATAGTTTGATATCTAGTGCTGAAATCAGTGCTAAGGGCCTTTTCCCCCCCTGCCCTAGCTCCACCCCCTATTGCCACCAACTTGTTAGGCACCTAAATTTAGGTGTTCAATCCCAGTCAAATTTGAAAGGGGCTGATTTACATGCCTCACTCCCAAATTTAGGAACCTTAACCTTCTGAAAATTGATTCTTAAGCAATTAAAGGATGTTCATAATACTCATTTTCTAATCCCTGTGGTGAGAGCTGGGAGAGGAACAGTATTCATGGTGGTGGTCATAGTAGTAATATCAACTAAGAAGTGTCAACAAATGAGCAATGTAGACAAAGGAAAACAAACTCCATTAATTACAAATGTCAACAGGATTGCCTGACATGTTTTGTTCATGCATAAGGATCAGTTTCAAGGGATGTGCATTTTCCTTTCTATTTCTTGTAAAAAACAGATTTCAACAATGGAAGAGCCTACAGAATTAACTTTATAATCAAGAAATATCCAAATGAAGAGGAGCAGGCCCGGCGTGACCGGGTGTGCATACCGTGCATTTGCACAGGGCAGCTCACCCGGGGGAGGCAGCGAGCCGGCAGCAGCAGGAGAGGCTGTGGGGCCGCCAGCAGCCAAAGAAGGAGAGAGGTGAAAGCCACCAGCGGCCAGAGAGGTCCATCTCTATTTGCGTGTGTGCGCGCACAGCTTCCACTCTCCCCCACAATCAGGAAGGCCCACGAGAGAAAGATGGCAGGGGAGGGAGGGGGCAGGAGAAAGATGCTCGTCACGATGGTTTGCCTAGGGTGGCTGAGCCCCTTGCATCAGCCTTGAATGGGGGGGGGGGGGGGGGGGCAGCACGGAAATTGTTTGCACGGGGCAGCACACTAGCCCTGAAGAGGAGATACAAAACAAGTCTTCTTGTTCAAGAATTCTTCCAAGTTATTTTGTAAATAAGATAGCTGGAAAATTTTGTTTCAATGAAGACTCTTAACCAGAAAACATTTTCTAAAAAGAACATTTCATCACAGGCCAAATGCCACATTATTGTAGTCCTGACTGAGGAATACTAACATATGGCTGAAGCCAGGGCTCCCCAAACCTGTCCTGGTGACCCATAGCGAGTTGGGTTTTCAGGTTATCCACAATGAATGTACATATGAGAAGTCTGCACACAATGGAGACCCATTGTGGATATTCTGAAAACCCAACTGTGGGGGGTCACCAGGGCAAATTTGGGAAGCCTTGGCTTCAACTCTGCTTTGGACTGTAAAAGGATACAAAAGCCCTACTGTGCCTTTCAAATGGATTAATGGATTTTTTCATTCTCTTATGTCTATATTGGTCAGTTGTTTAATGTTCTTGCATAATACCACCAAGGATGAGATGATTAATGTTCCTCTCCCAGTTGCCCATAGGGAGCAGGAAGTGCATGTTATGAATACCCTTTTGTTGTTTGCTGTGGGCAAACATGGTCTCGATTCATCTCTACAAATTATAGGGCTCTATAGTGCAATGAGAATAAAATAATATGTACTTCTATATTAGGAAAGTGAATGATACTGATCATAAGTCTTTTTTTTTTGAACAGTTCCTACTATAAGGAAAACATTTATATTAATTTATATTATACTTGTTTACCAACTTCCTCAGCATTTTGACCCAAAGAGGTTAACAATACAAGTCAAAATATAGCAAACTAATAATACAATATAACAATAGAATATAAAAACAAAGTCATAAAGTACATCCATAATATATAAATACACCAGTAAGCAGTTCATACATATAACAATAACATACAATAAGATTCTATATAACAATAACAAAATCCAAAATACTTCCAACAATAAAGCTCTGGAATTTGTTGTCAAAGGATGTGGCTAGTGCAGTTATTGTAGCTGGGTTCAAAAAAGCTTTGGATAAGTTCTTGGAGAAGAAGTCCATTAACTACTATTAATCAAGTTTACTTAGGGAATAGCCACTGCTATTAATTGCATCAGTAGCATGGGATCTTCTTAGTGTTTGGGTAATTGCCAGGTTCTTGTGGCCTGGTTTGGCCTCTGTTGGAAACAGGATGCTGGGCTTGATGGACCCTTGGTCTGACCCAGCATGGCAAGTTCCTGTGTTCTTATGGTGGACTGGCTACCCTCTATTGATACCTGAGCTTTCAGTTCAGCCATAACCTGACACAAAATATGGATTTATCCAAATTTAGTGCCACCGCTCCCAATTCTCCAAATATGACCCAGTCTTTGCAATGTTGCTTGTCAAGGCCAAAAGATGACTACATATGAACAGTAATACACATTTTTCAAACGGGAATTCAGTTTAGTATAGGAATACACGGAATTCAGTGACACAAAACTAAACACTGAACAAACTGAAAAGACTAACAAGAACAAAGCTACAGGAAGCAGAGACAAAGTATCATGTTTGTCCACCAAAATAAAATTAGTTAATAGAAAACCAACTATGTACCTTTACATGGCTAATGAATATTTAAAGGTGCAAGCTTTTGGAATGATTAAGCTTCCTTCCACAGGTGACAAAAAACAATGGGTCCAATATTCAGCTGCTGAGCAGTTCAGCTAGTTAGCCGGATAAACCTATTTGACTTACTAGCAGGGTATATTCAGCAGCATGGTCGCATTGCCAAATATACCCAGCTAACTTTAGGACAGGTCAGCGGCATGGTCAGTATCAGTCACATAAGTTAAGTGGGTAACCCCAAATACTGGAGTTAGCTGCATAATTCATGCGGCTAACTGTGCTCCTCCTCGAAACACCTCCAGAACGCCCCCAACTTATGCCCTCTCCACTGCATGCAAATTTATCTCATGCAAATTCATTGCGGATAGCCTGAAAACCCAACTGGCTGGGGGTCCCTCAGGACAGGTTTGAGAACCTCTGGCTTACAGATTTTAATATCACCATTTTGCCATTTAGATGGATAACTTTTCAGATATCCGTCTAAATGTCTTTTGACTATCGATCTCTATGTTTTCATGCCAACAAGAAACTTCTTTAGAGTCGAGTGGTTCAAAGGACTGCATAGATGTGGATCACAAAAGTGGAAGTAAGGAGGAGATTGGGAACCACAGGCCTGTTCATCTGAATTCTGTGGTGTGCAAATTAATGGAATCTCTACTAAAACAGGACAGTGCAGTTTCTGGAATACAGTGGATTACAGGATCGAAGGCATCATGATTTTACCAAAATTAGCTCATGTCAGATAAATCTAATCAATTTCTTTGACTGGGTGAACAGAGAATGGGGAGAACACTAGATGTAGTGTACTTACATTTCAGCAAGGCCTTTGACGTGTGTGTGGGGGGGGGGGGGGAAAGAGAGGAGTTACCAGTGGTGTAACATAGGGCTTGGTCCTCGGTCTGGTTCCGTTCAACATCTTCATAAGCAATATTAGGGAACTTCTATCAGGAAAGATTTTCCTTTTTGAAGACGATATCAAAATCTGTAACAAGGCAGATACTCTGGAAGGTGTGGAAACCATGAGGAGGGATCTAATGAAGTTTGAGGAATGATTTATAGTTTGGCAGCTAAGATTTAATGCAAGGTCATGCATTTGGGCTGTAAAAACCCAAGGAAGCAATACAGTACAGGTGATGAAGTTCTGTGCATAAAAAAAGCAGGATTTGGAAGTAATCATGTCTGATTTTAAGGTAATCAGAGGAGTAGATAAGGCAATGGAAAGTCAGAAAAATGTTCGGGTGCATAGCCTGAAGAAACATGGAGGTGATATTGCCTCTGTATAAGTCTCTAGTGATGTCTTGTTTCGATTTCCATGTATGTTTCTAAAGATGATAACCTCATAAAAATATAGATCAGATGGACTCAGTCCAGAGGGCAGCTACTAAAATGGGGAACACTCTTCATCATATAGCATGTAAGGACAGACTTAAATATGTATACCCTGTAAGAAAGGAGAGCTAGGATAGCAACATTTAAATACCTTCAAGCAAAAAAATGCACAGGAGGTGGGTCTATTTCAACATAAAGGAGGTCCTAGAACAAGGGTTCATGGGATGAGAATGATGGCAAAATAAGATATAATCTAAGGAAATATTACTTTATGAAGAGAGTGGTGGTCAAAAGGAAATGCCTCTCAGTGGATGTAGAGATGGGTACAGTGAAAGAGTTCAAGAAAGCATGGGACAAGCATTGAGGAACTCTGAGGGAGAGAAAATGATTTTCTACACTTAAGCAGGAGGTCTGAATGGGTAGACTGGCTGGGCAGTATGGTCTTTATTGCCATCATGTTCTAAATTTCAATATTAATTGGACCATTGATTTTTGGGTAATAGAGCATTGTCCAAGAGCAGAAATATCTTCAGATAATTGCAATACTGATAATGTTGCAATCTCTGAATTTTCCTCTTGCATAACACAATCGGTAAGTACGTTAGTGTCTAATTTGAGTGTCCGTTTTGAAGTTATTGGGCTCCTAATGTATCTGAAGGATTCATCCACCTAGGGTTTGCAATAAAAAAAAAAAAAAAAAAAGAATGTTCATTGCCAAGAAAACGAGAGGAAGTCAGACCTGTCAGACATTTTACAACACTGTTTCCTCATCAAGTGCTTCTGAAATAAACTCCTGTTCCCCTAGTATGGTATCTCAGTTTACTAGATGGTCCGCTCCCAGAGGCTGGGCAGATATTTTATGGCCAGCACTTAACAAGCAAGGGAAACAGACAACCTGAGCTGTAGCAGCCCTTTCATGTTAGCATTCCTCCTGACACTCTCTCTGCATGAACGCTCATAACCTCTTCTGTCTGAAAGGAACCTGGAAGCTCTTAAAAGCAACCGCTCAGTCGATTCTAAATCAGGAATTCTAAATCAAAAGTATAAATGTAGCAAAGCCACATTTTGTAGAGCTTTTAAATACACTATTAACACACACACACATAAAAAAAAAAAGCTTAGACACTACCGGGTTAAAGTAGAAGAAATGTATGGGGCATACCATACACATCTGGCTTTAGGATACACTTTATCAAATCTGTTATTCATATTGCACAGAAATATTTTACTTTTCTATGATCTTGGCTTAATCTACATGTTTGCCTTCAGAAGAAAATGGTAAATGACAGATACATGTCCTCAAAGTGACCCTTATAAAATAGCTTTTAGGACTGTAAGTTTAGGGGTGCAACGACCTGTCTGCTACAGGACACTTCCAGTTCCCCTCCCACATCACTTCACGATCCTAAATTCGCTCCATGGTGAGGCCGCACCTAGAGTACCATGTGCAATTTTGGTTGCCGCATCTCAAAAAAAGATATAGTTGCACCGGAGAAGATACAGAGAAGGGCGACCAAAATGATAAAGGGGATGGAATGGCCTCCCTATGAGGAAAAGCTAAAGAGGTTAGGGTTGGATTCAGGCTGGGCATAGAGTAGGGTTGGCAAATATCCAGGACAGATTTGAAAGGAGGGGGGGAGGTTGGGAGAGTTTGAATGTGCTGGGGAGAGGAGAAAGGAATGTGCTGGAGTCAGGCTGGGGAGGAGGTGAAAACAGTTCTGGTGGTGGGGTTAGAATGAGGAAGAGGAGCCTCCAGAGAATTTAATTGGGTATCAGCGAATGCCCAATTGTGAAACAGCACATGCGAAACTAAATAACATGCACTTTCGAGATGGCATCTTAATACACTGGTTTCCAAACTGAGTAGCCAGACATTCCAACCCACTGGCAGCTTATGTGTATGGCTGTAAAATATTACCAGCCATTCAGTTAGAGGGAAAAAGTAACCGAGAAATTTTCAGATATCATTAAAATTAGGGCTATAGCAAATTATTACAAGCCACAGAGAGATTTGTATAGGTTGGATGAATAGGTCGGCTAACAGCAAAAGCATATTGGAATGGGTGGTGCACTTGAGGGAACTTAGGAGGAAAAAACATGCAAGTCAGGTTAAGAATTTGGGTATCCTGAGAAACAATTACAATTTATGGAACAATCTGAAGATGACAAAGAATTCAAGTGCCTTTAGTGAACAAGAAGGATGAGAGAATCAAGAGATCAAAATAGGTGATGCTACTGCTCTATAGAGCCTTGGCAAAAGACTAATATATAGGATAGTGTGGATCATCTTTATGCAGACAGACTGTGATGAGATTAAGGGCCATGCTAAATAAAGACTTCCATAAGCAAATAATGGGAGGGAATAGAGAGTCATTTTTCAACAAGGCCCAATGGCATTTTTCTCTCTTTCTTTGCCAATGGGAAAAGACTTTGATGAATCAATCACTAGGGGCTCAATTTTTAAAGTTATCCAGGTATGTAATTTAGCCAAATATAACTTATCTGGCCGCCCCGATCATCCCAATGCCCATCCACATTTTATCTAGGTATTGAGATAGCCAGATAAGTAACTTATCCAGCTATCTAGTGGCTGCTGAACATAACCAGATATTCAGCGGCCCCTAGACAGCCAGATAAGTCCTACTTAACTGGCTATCTAGCGCTAAACACACTTTCAATATTGGGCCCTAGGTGTTTAACGGTGAGCAATAAAGCTTACAAATAGAAGAGAGCATTTTTCATGTGCAGATTCTTGAAAAAAAAAATTAGGGATGCACTATAGAAAAATGAAATGAATGGGAACTTTGTCAGCAATGCAAGACAATATAAGGTGTCCTGTAGGCAATGCAAGGGTACACGTAGCCAGGAGGAGCCTGCCGGCTCCCCTCTCCCCTTCCCTCTCTGGGGGGTGCTGACCACTTATAAGCGATATGAAAAGCTCAGGAAAGAACACCTGTTTGTCTCAAAATCAGACCGCTTTATTTTCAGACATTTCAGGTTTATCACTTAGAGTGACAGACAACACATTCCTCTACAGCTCTTAAACACAAGCATAGGCTTATTCCAAGTAAAGCTCTGCAACGTTAATGAACATAAACATGTTGAAGACTTCAACTTGCTTCAAGTGTATTCATTAAGAAACATAATTAACTAGCCCCATGACTGTAGAAGTTTACCATCTGTTCTTACCCTTATAGAGGTCCAGTTTGCAGATCTGAGGGAGAAGCTGTGGCTTATGGAGGACATCCCTGGGGAGGCGGCAGCAGATGTTGAAGTCTCTCTTGTCCTGGCCACCATGCAGCACGCAAGAACTTCTCGTTACATGGGGAGACCTTGGGCAGGCTGAAGCAGGTCTGCTAGCCTTAGGGAGGGGCAGGCAGCTATGGCTTTGGTGTCAGCTTCAGGTGTTAATGAGTCTCTCTCTCCCCTTCTGCTTTTAACAGCCCAGACATGCATATGTAAACAGCTTATGCATAGTCAAGCAAGAGGACGTACAGAGTCATGTCTTCATTTCAGAGTGCTGGCCCCCCCCTTTCTTGATCGGGGGGGGGGGGATCACTGCTCCTGCTGTGTGGCGATCAGGTCTGCGGTCCTGTCACCTCTTGACCGATGCTGCTTTGCCACGTCAGTGATTTTCTTCATTTCAGATCGCTGACCCCTCTCCCCCATCACTGCTCCTGTCTGATGAACTGTCCTTGAATAGGCTGTTTTTCTGCTCTGGGTAGATTAAGTTGTTTTTGGTCAAAAGTTCCTTAACTTGTTTATGGAAAAAGACAGTCAGACTTTAGAGGGACCTCAGTACACAGCTTGCTGGTAGAACATATAGCTCAGCCGTGAATTGCTTCTCCAAGTCAAAGTTCATCGCCTCTGAATCCTTTAACTGGTCTGTATCAATATTGTGATCAGAATTCATATTTTGTTGGATACAATGGTAAAAACTTCTGGTATCTCCTACAGGCCATAGTAAAGTTATATACAGAATACTTTTTATGCCATATAATGATTGCATTACAACAGTGCAGAGAACTTTAATAAAGGTCACTTTTATAAACAGTGTTTGCAACTATTCAGTTTATAAATACTTTCCCTGAAAACTGAATAAAAAGAAAGGAATCTGCTTTTCTATTCAATAGCATTAACTCTGGAAATTCCCATCATATGCTCTGTTTTACATTTGTCTGTTGTAGGGTCACCATCCCGGCTTCCAAATGAAACCTCATTGTACTTTCCCCAGGTATAACTTATTTAACACAATCAAATTGTAAGGTGGTCTTAGGAAGAGAAAGCAGATATGAAATATGTACCTAGGAGAACTATCAGGTTATAAATGATCAAAGGGATCACCAAATTAACTGTAAAAACTAAACCAAGCTAAATTATTACCATAAATTGTGCTTTACACAACTCCTTCAGACTTTGCAAAATATTAGTTGGACTTATTACAACTGGTGTATGTTTAGAAATGCTCCATTGATTTAGTTAATTAAATGCAGACCAGTGATGCTTATGCACAATGTCAAATGCATAAAACTGCATCTGATTTTCACATCATTGTCTGTGGCCTTGGGCCAGTATAATTGCTTCAAAGTGGAAAAGGATCAGAACCTTGAGATGCGATATTCACCAGAGTATATGTATCATTTCTGAATATATATATATATATATATATATATATATAGTATGTATGTAGACACACGCACACACACTGAACTTGTATTAAAAAAAAACAAATATATTTGATCTCCCATGGCTTTCAGCACCACTTTTAAGCTAATGATTGCTAGATCTACCTCTCTGCACCACATATTTCACCACAAATTCAGTCCCAAATTTCAGCTTGCTTCACTGATATTGCCACCTGGATTTCCCACCATCACCTTAAATTTAACATTGCCAAGATGGAACTTCTGGTTACTCTCGTCCCAATCCAGGTTCCCTCTTTCTGTGACTTTGAGAATGGCACTCTCATTCTCCCGGTTTCCTCAGCCCGTAACCTTGTGGTCATCTTTGATGCCCCTCTCTCCTCTATGCACCTTCAAAACAGTGCTGGAGTGCATCACTTCTTCCTCCGGTACTCGAAAGACTAGAGGTGCAATTCCTTACATTCTTCTTCTTCTTCTTCATTTAAACCAGCAAAAGGTTAATAACAAGCTCAGTGGCTACTCCCTGGTTTAACTGGCCCAGGCATTGCCTGAGGAATGGGACCGTACTCATCCAAAAAAAAAGGTTGCATGTAAATATTCATAAATCTTCTACTCTACCAGTGTTTTCCTAACCCTGCCCTGCATATGAATTGGAGACCCAGGGCATACAAATCTCTCTCATGCATATTCACTGTGGCTATCCTGAAAACCCGATTGGATAAGGGCGCCTCCAGGAGTGGGTTGGGAAACGCTGCTCTACTAAACCACATCTTGCTGATTTTCTTGTAATTATTTTTACTGTATTTTTTCTGTTGGCCCCAGAAGTTTTGTCCTACTTCTTTGAGTTTCCAGTTCAAGCAAAATCGTCCTTTACTGGGCTAAAGCCCCCTGTAAGTCTTCATTTGCAACCACTCAGAGGATTTACCATTCTTCTCCCTAACATCCAGCGACAGTCCTTGGCTAGGGCCACAAATGCACCCTCTAAAACTCAATTTGTGTTCATTTGAATTTTGGTCACTTGTGTGATGACTCAGACTCCTTCCTCGCCCTCCTGGGGCTACGCATGATCTCTCTTTTTTTCAGTACACCCATCTATCCTCAAAGTACTATTTATCTCTGACCTGCTGACCTGCCGGCCCAACATCATCATTAAAGGTCTGATGTTGCATGCATCAGTTCAACAAGAGCAATATTTCAGGCCTTTGTTGAAGATGTCGGGTAGGCAGATCAGACCATCGATGGCCCAGAGATGTTTTCATTTTGGCCAGGTGCGCTGGCATTGGAACCTTTTCTTCATCTGGAGATGCGAGAAGCAAATGGAAGCCAGTAGCCACAAAAGATTTAATCTGTGTGTGTGTCTCTGTCCAAGAGCGGATTGGCCTATTGGGACTTCAGACATGCCCTGGTGGGCCAGTAGGCTCAATCATGTGGTTGGTGTTGGTTGCAGTGGCCCCATGCCTGCAGAGCCACTGTGTCCAACATTAGTCTTCAGTTCTTCTCTCGCTCAAGCTGCTTTTTAATTTTCAGTGTAGTGGCTATGTGGGGCATGCACTCCCCTTCTACTTGACCCACACAGAAGCAGCATGGGCCAAAGACCTCCCTGCATTCCTCACGTGCCCCTCCCCAATGCAGGCACGGGCAACACTGCCCACTTCTTATTGTATTATGCATCTTCCATGCCACCGGAGCTGAATGAAGACATTGTGGGCCACCGCAGCTAAAGAACTATTCAGATGCAAGCAGCTACCGGGGCTGAAAACTACAGCTGCTGGCCACTGCCAGAAACCAGGCTGGTGGGGCTGAAGATAGGAGCCGCTGGCCCTCGGAGACCAGGCTGGCGGGGCCGAAGATGGGAGCTGCTGGCTGCCGCCAGAGATCTGGCCGGTGGGGCTGAAGACGGGAGCTGCATGGCTGGGGGCTCTTTGTGTATGTGTGTGAGTGTGAGTGAGGGGAGGATGCTTCTGTTTGTATGTGTGTGAGAGAGAGGGGGAACATGCTTCTGGCTGTGAGAGAGAGGGAGGGAGGGTGTGTGTGTGTGTGTTAGGATATTGCTTCTGTCAGTGTATATATGGCTGGGAGGAAGGAGAAAGTTTGTGCATCTAATCTCTCTTGCTATTGTGTGACAATTTTAGGATGACTGGAAATCGAACATTCCCAGTTATGGAGGGCAAAAGATTTTTTATCCTTATTTTTAATTGTTGGATGTTATTTGATGTATCTTCCAAAAACCAAAAAACATATTTCAAAAGAGTAAATTTAAAAAAAGAGTTTTTAATTATTGGATCTTCTATTTGTCAGCCATTTTGAAATATTTGTTTTGTTTTAGTATAGCTTACTATTATATTTTATATTTCTTAGTTTTATTGTTTGATGTTTTTATGAGGAATGGTAATGGTTTTGTTTTTCATATACAGTATCAGACTTGTTGTGGTTTCCAGCTCAGTTTTTGTCTGCACATTAATTTATATTTTTTGGTGACTAGAATAAAAATTCTCAGGTATGGAGTGGTACATTTTTTTTTTAATTTTTATTAGTTATTTGATGTGTATGCTGTTTGGGAAATATTTTAAAAATTTCCCAATGAGATTTTATTTATCGTATGTTCTATTCATCAGCTGTTTTGAAAGATTTGTTCATTTATTTAGTATGGTTTTACTATATTTTATATTTCTTATTTTTATTGTTTGATGTTTTATGTGGAATGGTTACTATGTATCCATTGTTGCACTACATACAGTGAGGTGAGGTAAGTGTATGAGTGAGTCAGATATCCTGTGGGCTAGTTTTGAAAAAATCCTTTGGGCTGATATTTTCCCATATTTCGCCCTGCCTCTGTCTCATTACCACCTCATGCTTAGCAGCCCCCAAACTTATTACTACCATTGCTGAAATGGCAGCAGAACTCTTATACCTGCCTTCTCCACTATCTCCTCTATCCCCCATCCCCACCTTGACCATGAAGATAGGTGGATAATGCTGCAGGGGAGGGAAGGGACAGGTTGGTGGCTTCCCTGCAAAGGAGATTCTTTCTTTCTATCCCTTCTCCACCAGCATCTTAATATTCAGGATGGATCAGGCTAGGGAAATTATTTTTTGGACTAACCTGCTGGAGATAGGGGGATAGAGACAGTAGCACTGTGGGACAAGAGACTTAAGAAAGAGAGGGTAGAGGGTAAGAGACAGGGATGGTAGAGAGAGAGAGAGGGGGGGATTTTGAACAATATGGGAAGGGGGAAAGATGAGTAATGGGGAGAAAATAATGGATACTGGTGCTAGATAAAGGGTGCAAGAGGCCCTTGCATACAGTCTCTCATATCCCCTCCCCTCCCCCCTGATAACCTACTCTCTCGCTTAAACGCACTCCATGCACTGCTTCTGCAGGTCTGGTTTGGGAGGAGAGTTATGGCTTGCAGGAAGAAGATTACTATCACATTTCTCTGTTTGCCACCACCGCTACCAAGGACAGAAAACCATTGCAAATTAAAATGTTTGAAGCAAGATTAACTTTAATTCACAGCAATACAACTTGAAATATACATTAGAGTAAATTACAGCTGAACTTGCTTCAAATATCTTAAATTTACAATGATTTACTATCAATGCTGAGCAGAAATAAAGCTGCTGAGGGACTGATGGCAAAGCCTCAGTTATTTATTTATTTTTATTATCTAGCCTGCAATAGTTATTTAAAAAACAAACAAACAAACAAACAACCTAGTTCCTCTGCAGCTTCATTTCTGCTGGTAATATAGTTATCCCTGACATCCCCCTCCCCCAGCATGGAGCTCTCCTCCCACTCCTTAACCAGATCTCCAAGAGGGAGTCCCTAATGTAGGAGAGAGCTACGAGGGTGGCCCTCTGATCTAGCTGGGCTAAAAAATGATCCCTATATAGAGAAAATAAAGAAACTTTTTCTTGAAGGGTATCCGGTGTTAAGCATGTGTGGGGTGCAGGGGAGCTAATCACATCTAAGTTTGTGTGAGAAGGCCAAACAAAGGTTCACCTTTATGAAAAGACTGCGTCATGATGCTGTCAAGGTCAGTAAGACCTTGGGTTAGGATAAAATACGTAGGTGGACATCATACGTGCTACCCAGGGAACATAAAAACAAAACAGAGATAAATGAGATTATTTTCCTTCTCATGTTTCTCATTTTATCTCCCTCGGCCCCAGTTCTCAAGCTATCTTTTGCAGAAGGATTAGATCGCTCTGCTTTCCCCATTACATCTCTCCTGCTGCTCAGGGTTTGTGTGTTTCCATTTCTTTCCTGGACAGTTTCTCACGACTATCTCGCTGAAAAAAAAAATCTTAGCGATTGCTCAGCTATTTCAGCACATTCACCCCTCCCTTCCCTCAAGAGAATGATGTCAGGGTCATGAAGACACTTTTGGAAGGCTGCAATCTAAAAATAATAAAACTATATACGTATGTATACATACATACACACACACACACACACACACCAGAGAGCAAGCTGGATAGAAATAGAGAGCCCTTTTGCAGTTGCTTTAAGATAATGTATCATATAGTACTTTAGCTTCATAATTACAAGTTAATAACATCTTTTTATAAGGGAGTAAGACATTTATAATCATCCACTTATCCTTAGCTTATTGTTTTCATGCCATTGTCAGATGACAGGCTATCGTGTTTCATTATAAAGTGAAATACATTTCAGTTATTTGTCATTTCGGTGCTTTATATTTCAAACTCCTAATGTGCCTCTACTCAAGAATTGATGATCTTCCCCTAAAAAAACTGTAAAGATGTTGACAGAAACAATATTGTTTTTAAAAAAAAAAAAAAAACCAAAACCCCCCAAAAATACAGCTCTTACTGAGCAGATGAAAGTTTTCTCCCATTTAGTCTATGGGGAAAATGGCTTAGTGCACAGGGCCCTAAGAGCATCTTCCTAGGACAAGAGATTTGCTATGCAGAATCAGACCAGAGGTCCACTGAGCCCACCATCCTGTTTCCAACAGCAGCCAATTCAGGTCACAGGTTACCCTCAACAGATGCATTTTCTTACTGCTCACTCCCAGGAATAAGCATTGGTTTTCCCATATCTACCTGGCTAATAATGGTTTACAGACTTTTCCTCCAGAAACGTATAAGCACCTACACAAACCATGCTTCCTTTCAGGTAGAATTTCCCCATGGTAAGACATTTCATTTGCTTTTGGTTTTTTTTGTTTTTTTTACTTATCCCCTTGTAAAAAGCACCTGGAATTGAGTACCGAATTATTAAAACAATACACTACACTTAAAAACAAACAAACAAACAAAAACAATGAGACAACATAACCATAGATTACATACACCCATCCTAGCCCTATAAAACCCCCATACTTTATTCTGCCTAAAATTTCCTATCTCCTGCAATAAATGCTTTTTAATAAGGTCTTCCCAACAAGAACCCTTACTGCTTATATAAAACTTATCTCCCTTAGCATCTCTACTGCTGTCATACAGTGACAATCTGACCCGACTTAAGGCCATGTACCCCTCATCTATGACTTGCACAGCCAGCCCTTCAATTTATGTCTACATTTCTAATGGTTTCTTTATTTTCCTGAGACCTTGGCCATTTTCTTCTTTGCAATCACTTTAAAACCTTTTTAAAAAGGTCTTGCAAAAAAAGATCATTTCATTTATTCCTTCTTATTAACCGTTCACTCAGGGAAAACTGTGGCCGGTGCGGTGTACAACAGTTTAAAAACAGTACATAATACAACATAAAAATAATTAACCACTTCAAAATAAAAAAATGTACATAAAATACAAACAAAAAAAAAAAACAACAGATGGCTACTTATGACTGCTGTTACCTATAGCCTAACATGGAACTAGCTATGATTTCTTCTGTCTCCAGAAGACCAAGTAATTTAACTCTATCCTTAACTCCCTTGGTGCTAAATTTCAAAGTTTTCTTTATTCCCCCCTCCCCCTCCCAGTAAATTTTTTGGGAGAACTGCAAGATTAAAGTATGAGGGAAGACTCATATTGTAAAGCAAAACCAAACAAAGCATATTTAGTGGAGAAAAAAAATTAAATACTATAATTTACATGTGAATGCCTTCACGAACTGTATTATTAGATGTCATCAGTACTTAAGGGTGAGAATATTTTTCCCTGCATTCATTTTTATGGTATGGTGAAGTGAGTTTTAATAGTAGTACTGAAGATGACTGCTGCTTCATTGCTTAAGCACCGCTGACAAGTTTATCACTGAGGTCTAGAGAAGTTCAAGTTCACACAAATATTCAGAGGATGCGTTTGAGCTGCAGAGAAGGTATCAGAGAGACTTTTGATGGGTCCTCCCTATCCTATCATAGCTCTGATATGTGTAGGCTGCTCGATGGTTTGTTTGTTTTTCCCCGCTTTATAAAAACATGCAGATTTACATGGAAATTAATTATAGGTTAGCAAGGACAAAAGAAAAAGTTTGAAGAAAGAGGTACATAAATTTCTATACTGCACTTTGCAGATTGCCTTTCGTCTCTGCAGAAGCATGCCCACGTTGAAAGCACAGAACAGATATGAACAATTCTCTCAAACCTTTACAGACTAATAGGGTGGCTTTATTTGCTTTGCTAGCCTTCTTGCACCTACTCATGGTTCTTCACGTTCTGGGACAGTTTTTGTGAAGAGACAGGGTGACATTCTTCTGTTTAGCTGTAGAGAGTACACTAAGGGCTTTACAAATATGACCTCCCTAGTATATAACTGACTGCGATTCAGGAGTCATTAATACAAAACAGAACCGTTGTACTTGTTTCTGGTGGCTTAAACACAGGTATAACAATAGCAGTATTTCTCTATCCTATCAAAGAACACCTAACCAGTATAAATTTGCTTCCCAGTCATCAATTCTTTAGATTATAATTTCAAAGAATATATCTGTATTACACATTTTGGTAGAAAAGAAGTGGGATGCAGGTTTAGATTAAGTGTCTAACCATTCTCCTTTTAATGACTCCTTTATTGTGGCTTTATCCGAGACACTGTCAAATGCAGACCATGTGCATGAAGGCTGAGTGCTTGATAACTACTTTCAGTCATATTTTATGTGCGCTTTTACCTCCATGAGGACTAAAAGTTCAGTAACCTAATTGTTCTCAAAAGAAGTCAAGCTGTTTTCTTTACGTGAACAATTGACTGATGTGATCTTGTGTAAGGGTTGTCCCCCGCCCGCCCCCCATGAGACAGTACTATAGCGAAACACAGCTCGTGTCAGGGCCGGGACTTCATCCCATTTTACCTTCTGGCAGGTAATGGTCATCCATCAGCTTTACCTTCGTTTGAAGCAGTTTATATAAAATTGTGAATAAAGTCATTCATGCTTCTGCTTTGAACAGTGGACACCTGAGTTTATGTTGTACCCTCCCCTACCTATTATTCACAGATCATCAGTTAACGTAGTGCTGTATCTTAGAAGAGCGATAAAAAAAAAAACCAGACAGGTTAATCAGAGGTAGATGCGGTTCTTCAAGGAAAAAAACAAAAAAAAACAGTACTGAAGTTAGACTGGTCCCTTAATTTCAAAGGGCTTCCAATCTAGGCAGAGAACAATGGCGAAACGAGCAACACTGGCAGAGGAGGAAGCAGGTCACAGGGGACAGTGGTAGCAGCATTTACCAGGCAATTTTCAAAAGGGACCCTCCACAGGTAACATGGGTGTTTACTCACAGAGAAAGTGCCTTTCAAAATTGTCCCTTCCCCCTGACCTCCACTATGCAGGGAAAATGG
Source organism: Rhinatrema bivittatum (assembly GCF_901001135.1). Lineage (NCBI taxonomy): Eukaryota > Metazoa > Chordata > Amphibia > Gymnophiona > Rhinatrematidae > Rhinatrema > Rhinatrema bivittatum. The sequence continues at coordinate 44,391,073 of NC_042632.1, read as the reverse complement.
AAGGTGCCATAGGCAGGGCCATCCTGACAAAAGTACGCATGGGGATCGTTTTAATTTTTTTTTTCTTAACTTCCCATGAGTACTTCCCAGTTGGAAGGGTGAACCTGCAAAATCTGTGGGTATTTATTTACTCGCAGTCCCCACCAGGCAAAGACATTTTCAAAGGGAAACTCTGCAAGGTCACTTTGAAAGGGGGGGGAAGGAGTTTCCCTTTGAAAATGACCTTGCAGGCCTGTGGAACAATGTAATCTGTGCATCTGCAAGCTCCATGTTAGGGGGAAGGGGATGAAAGAAAAAAAGGGAGCACAGGTGAAATGCCTCAACAATGTAAAGAGAACCAGCAATAATTGCAATAAAAGAGTGGCATTAATGAGGAAAAAGACAATTCGCCAAAGAACCCAAAGTGTACCATGAATCATTACTAGTTTAGAGATGACAGCTAACTCCTATTGTACTTCCTATACATGGGCAAGAGTTCCAAGTTCAAACAATAGATAACTACGATTTTTTATTTTTAGCAGTATTAGCAATTTTCACATGAAATTGTATTTTTTTTTTTAAAGTGAAATTAAGAAAAAAGTTTTCTATTCCTAATAATTGTACAAAAGAGAAGTCTCAGTTTTACAAGCCAAAGAAAAACATTGGTAGCAGATGGCTGCCTACAGGAAAGGCTGCTATAAAATTTCAGGGAATAGAAGAATGTTTGTTAGCCACAAACCTGAGAAGATTCAACTTGAAATCCACTAAATTAAGCATTTTCTTTGGTGAGTTTGTCTGTGTCTCTTTTTTTTTTTTTTTTTTGACCGGCATCTATCACCCTCTTCTTTGAACGTCCAGTTTCATCGGAATTGGCCTCTTTTGGAGCTACAGTGCCATGACCTTTACAGCTCTCTGGAAATTTCCTCCCCTGCCTTTTCACCACTCCCATTTACAGGCCGATGGGTGCTCGTGATTGAACGCCCGCTCTCTTAGCAGGCATCAGTCCACCTCTCCTGGGCACCCGATTTAATATTTAAATGGGCTGCCATGGTAAAAAGAAGGCGCCAGGGGAAATTGTGCGTCCCCCAGTGCCTCCTCGGCATCGGGCACCTAGGAGAATTGGTCGTCTGAGGGTTAAGAACACAGACGCACCAATCACCATTTTACATGGGGGGTTATGGACGCGTGTCTGAAACACGCATCTAACTGCGTGTTGAGCTGTATGCTGCGGCCAGCACACGGCATTGCATCGCGGCCTCGGGGGCTTATAAAACACAAGACCCGAGCTCCCTCCAGAAACCAGCACAAATGTGCTCTCAGCCAGCTGCCAGGGGTGCAGTTTTCAGGCTCCCCCATAACAGCCCTTGGACTCGCGGGCTCATTTTTGTGCCAGCGTGCAGACCATGGTTCTGAAAAGCGCACGCGGGCTTTGTACCTGCTCTGCAGCAGGGGTGGACGCTTGCACCGGAAAGTGCATGCAGTGATTTCAAAAAGAAACCACCACATATATTCTCCCTAACCTAAGCCTACCTCTTCCCTCCTCCTCCTGCTATGTGTGTGGGGAATGGGGGGGCGGGGGGGGGGGGGTTAAAATTGCACATGTTGTGAACAGGGTACAAAGTTTTACCTGCACCGGGGGGAGGGGCAGTATCCAAAAAGCATTATGTGGGTAACTGTGAAAAAAAACCTTTGAAAATTTGCCCCTCTGGATATTGTGTAGTGACTGGGGCTCCCTTTCTCCCCCCCCCCCCCAGTGGCCCGAGAATCAGAAGTCTCCGGACATTAAGTCATGGGGCTAACCTCTTCCTTTTTTTTTTTTTTGTTTTGCACAATGCACAAAACCAACCTAGCACTCATTTAGGGATCAGAACTTGCCAAGGACAGATGTGAACCAGATGCTAAAAGTCACATTGATGGGTACCAGAACACCAGAACGGTAATCAGCTTGCAGATCTGAGCTGAGGCCTTGATGTGGCTATCACAGACTGGGATTTCAGCACCTGTGGATGACTTGTGGCAAAACATTGCACGTAATGATTATATAAGCTACAGTTCCAAAAGATCATATACATCCCCTCAGCACTGACCCACCACCAAAGGTTGCAAGAATTCCCTTATTATTGTCCCTAAAGATCACATTAAGCTTTAAAGATGAATGTAGAAGCAAACTTCTTATCCTTACTAGTGTAAGCATGGATTTTATTGATCTGAAACTAATTTATGCAGGGGATGGGGATGAAACCGGAATTCATAGGGGGAAAAACTCTGCTGGAATTTGTGAAAGACTCTGGAAGCTATGCCAAGTAAATTATCTGTTAGAACAAATCGCAAGAAGAGATCATTCTAAAATCATTTACCAAATAAAACAGGAAGAGAAAGAGAGAGAGAGAGAGAGCCGGAGGAGAGAGCTGCTTGAGCTGCCCAGCAGGGACAAGGGCATTTTCATCTGCCTCCCCGTGGATAAAGGTGCCTGGCCTGCCTGTGAATGCTGCCCCGACGTTCCCGAGACCCGGGCCCCCCTCCTGCTGAGGTCATCACGGGCTGTCATTCAAGATGGGTCACCACCTAAGGGGCAAACCAAAGAGGAAGTAGCACCTTGGGGAGCGAGAGGGGGGGGGAGTCTGGGCTAGATATGGAGATTATCACCGAGTTGTTATTGGATAGTCTTTGGAAGGCATGCTTGCTTGGGTAGGAGGAATGTGATTATTTATGTTTTTTTATTATTGTTTTTTTGAGATGTTATATTAAGCTGCATAGCACTACCTCACCCCTCTGAAAGTAGCGATTGGGATGGATTATGTTTTTGTATATTTTGTAGAGATGTGAATCGGAACCAGAATCGGATCCGATTTCAGTTCCGATTCACATCTCTAATATTTTGTGTTAATACTACTTTATTGTATTTAATGTTGACATTGAATAACATTCAAATGCTGTAAACAGCTCTGGGGCACTTGTTTGCATTTGAATGCCTCATGCAAGCTCTGATGAATGCCAATAGCTAATCTTAAGATTCTAGGTTTGACCCAGAAGTATATAAATGGGTCTAACTGGATTTCAGTGGTAATAAATTATGTTATTGTATCAATGTGTTAGTCACTATTGATTATGCTTATTTTTAAACATTAAATTTAATTTGGGTAATTGAAGATTAACCAACAAATAATCTCCACTATAGCATGAAATCTGACAATTCATTACCACAATTCTTTTTGCTATGCTATATAATATTTTTGTTGCCAGCTTATACTCTTAAAAATATAGAAAAGTGGCAATCATATCAAGAGAAGGTCATAGCATACTTATTTATCCACTGTCCACTTCTAATAATAGTCCCAAAACTCTTTTAGAAATGGGCAATGGCTAGATAAATGTGCTTTGTCCTTGGCTTGATATGATGGACCCTTTTTCACTTTTTAAGTATGTGAGTTGGCACAAAAAGATAGCCAAACAAATGTCCATCAAATATAATTAGCAAGAGATTGTCAAAAAATGCTATTACTAATATAACCTTACCCATATTATCTCATATTTTAAACAGCGTCATGCTTTAATGACCGTCATAATAGGCATCATCAGGTTTTTCTAAAGCAATAAAACTCAATCTACCTTATAGGTCATATTGGTAAGTTTTCAAGCAGCCATTTTTTAATCTTAACATTGTGTCCAAGATTCACGATGTCTGAAGAAGACAAATTGTGATATTGATCCCAAACTAGTTTTATAAGGAAAATAAAAATGCCCAAAATTCTCAACATGGATCCATGTTTTGAACACTTCTTCTTCAGGGAAATGATTTACTGATGCTCTCTCACACTGAAACATAAAATAAGATTCATGATACAAAATTCAATTGAATAGATAGCCACTTTTACCTCTCAACATTATACCCAAGGGGACTAACTTCAAGGCTTAATGGCGTCTTCAATCAATCAAAAATGGTGGCATCGCTTCAAATTAGAAATGAGATCATCAGTCTTGTTTCCAATTTATATACTCCTCTAGAAATGCCATTCCAAAAATATCAAAGGGCTTAAAACCATTCTATTTCAGCATTTAAGCCCTGTGGAGATACAGTATTTAATTGAAATATCCAAAACTGTTCCCTGTCCTGCCTGGCAACTACCCCCCTCGGGGCAAATCTTTGATTTGTTCTATCACAAACCATCTTAAATCTTGAAAAAGATGTCCTTAGGTCCACACAATGTTGAACTATGGGTGCCTGGATTTTATTAGTAGGAAGGCAGCTGTGATGTTCAACCAACGCGTTCGTATTGGGCACTTCCTTCTACCCACATAGACTTTTGGGCAGGGATAAATAATCAAATATATGACAAATGATGGACTGGCAGCTCACATTTTTTTCCCATGACTGGATCTTGGCAAGATTCCCCAGAGATGGCTTGATCGCATACAGAGCAAATCCACATGACCAATGTCCCCTGGGTGAGAAAACCTGGGCAGTTGTCAAAGGAGGCAAGAATGATTTTATCACATAATCTCATATACTATGTCCACCGGTATAAGCTATTGGTGGAACTCCACTGAATGCCTGATGCAGCTGTAATATGGGCCAATATTTAAAAATCAAAGATGCTATTGTGGATGCTCTGTTGAAAAACTACAGTACACACACAAGATGTGAATTTTCTTCTTGCTGATTGTCTATCAAAAGCCATTCCCTGCATGCAAAAAAAATCTCTCTTATAGGCTTCCTATACAAAGGAAAAAGGGTAATCCCTGAGCAACAACCTTCTAAGTAAGCCTTGTGCCTGAATAATACACAGCATAACAAAAAAAAAGTGTGTGAATTAATCAAACACTGTATAAATAGAAGATTAAAGCAAAAATAATCATGAGTAGCGTATGCATTCACTATAACTAGTCAAGTCACCATTTCACTACTGCTATTCATTTTACAGTAGTGAGACCAAGGAATACTAACTGTTGTTGGGAACCCAAGCATATGGGTCAGCTAGGGTTGGTGATGCTGATACAGGCCACATTCAGAGACCCTGGGGAAAGAGTCGAAGGGAGTCATGGACATTGCTGAAGGAAGACAGTGGCCAGATTCAGGGTCTAGGATTCCAGGCTTCCAGAATAAGCCCTGCAACATAGTACCCCAGCTGAGGTTTAGACCTAGGGCAGCACAAACTGGGGAGGAGGGGGGAGGCAGGCTGGCTAAAGATATATTGCCTCCCAGCTGCTCTGAATTTCACTCTGCAGAGAACAGCCCTCTGCTTCTTGCTCCAGCTCCTCCCCTCCTAGGCGATATGTGCACAACAAAAGGTGGGGATGAGGCTGGAACAGAGCAATGAAAAGCTGCTGTGCTCCCTAATCTAGCCCTTCACCTCCTGTCCTGTGCAGGGAAGTGACAGAGAGGGTGTGACAGCACTAACAGTGCCTTCAGGAGGGGGGGGGGGGGGGGGGTGCAAAAACCTGAAATCCATTACTGCCCCAGGCCAAAGCTTTTCACTGCATTGCCCAGACAAGGTATATTGGGGGGGAGAAGGGGAGAGAGATGAAATAGGAGAAAAGTCTCTGCATAGTTGAGCATGAAGGTTCATGGCACCAGGATCCTAGTGCTGGTTCTGATTGAACGGAAGGCCCAGAGGAACAAGAGGAAACTGCTGGGTCAGAAACCTCCCACCCCAAGCATACAAATGCAAAACAGATTCGGCTGTCAAGAATAGAATCAGGATCTTGCTTGCATCTCTTTTAGTGCAATGATTTTTTTATTTTATTTATGAGGGAACATGACTGTGCTGCTTACATAAAAATACAGCTGGCTGCTCATTAAGAATACTCCATAGCACAGCATGATGTCAATACTCATAAAGGATTTCAGAAGGAGAAAAGGCCGTAGGCTCCCCTGAGAATTCATCAGAGGCAGTCAATAAACCTCTCCACAATTCATGTTCGGTTGTATGAATTAGCCTAGGTTTCGCTGGTGCACATGTCACTCTTTTGTGATTCAGGACACAAACATCTGGAAGTTTCTTGACGTTCTGTACTGCAGGTATTCACATGCCTTAGCTCCGCTACTTCCCCAAAGTCAATAAGTCACACCTTTCATGCCATTTCATGTTCGTACCTGCAAATCCACCATCAAGCTAACTGATTTCAGCCAAAAGAAAATGGAAGTTTGTATTGATGTTTTGAGACAAAACCTTACAAATGTAAAAAACTTAGCATGACTATGGAATTATAATGCCATAACCTGTCTTGCAGAAACTTTGAGGCCATGTCCAAGATGGTAACATTTTATAATAATAATAATAACGTTTCTATAGTCACCTCTAGAATGCCCAGAATCACCCAAGGCAATAAAATCCCTAAACTGACGATCTGTGTTAAAATTATAACACAATTTTTGCTTTTGCACGAACAGTGGGGAAAAAGGGCATGTACACTAAAATTTGCCTTCTACCTTTGCCTTCATCTACTCTGGAGAAAAATAAAATGATTAAAAGATTTTAGCAAGCCTTTGAGGTCTCTCTTTCTATGCAGTCTGGCTTTACTTATAGCAACATCTACTGGTTTCTATTTTGCAACATCATATTAGAGGCACATAATAAGTTTAGACATTTCAAATTACTTTGTTTTGAAGTATGGATATATATACACCAAGCAAAACCTACTCCAAAAATACTGTTTATAAACATTAATACTTCTTTGAGACGCACTAATGAAGCTTTCCTTGTTGCTCATTATCAGCATATGCTTAAAATTTAGCAATTCCTTTTAAGCAAAGGAATCGTCTACCATGTAGGTGCATAGATCCGTCTAAAGTCATTTATTCATATTCGTGCACACAAGATGATCTTTCAGTGCTACTTCCTCTGATACTGTAACCCTTTCTCTACCAAACCAGCAGAAATCAACAATCCATATGCCGGTCCACCTATTCTGATATAGTCAAAGCCCCCTGGTTTAAAAACTTTCATACCAAATTATTTATGTAAAACAAACTGTGAGCAGTTATAAAAAAAAAAAAAATGGAGCTTTTGTTAATCAGATAACTGGGATACGGTAGTTAGGCCACGGCATATCTTGCTCCCTCAGAACTAGTCCTCTATGTCTTGGCATGTGCCAAGATACTTCCAAACATTTGTAACTGCTTAAAATGAGATTTTCTTTTTTTTAATTCAAAAAGGGACTGGGGACTAGACCAGTAACTCAACAGCGGGGCTGTACACCAACGTGACAGTGCAAATGGATTAGGAAGTAGATTAGGCACCTACTCTAGGGGGTTTGCAGGGGCTGGGGACTGCTGAGGAGGCAGCCTTCACAGTCCATAAAAAAGCGAGGAGCTCTGTCCTTGTATGCTGAATTGCTCTAATGGCTATATATGGTTCTTGTCATTCCTACTTGAAACCTAGATCCTTTTTCGGGGATGGTTCTACAGTGTGGAACAGTCTTCCATTGAGTTTACGAGATGAGGGGGGATTTGTTAAAAGTCCGGAAGGCTTTAAAAACTTGCCTCATGATTGAGATTACAGAGTAAGGTTAAATTTGAATGTGTTTTCTTAAGGCGTGATTATTGTTGAAGGTATTTAAATTATGTTGTACATCGCCTGGGAAGATTTTATCTGTTAGGTGATAGAAAAATATTTTTAAATAAATAAATAAATACAGGGTAGCCATCGTTGAGGAAATAATAGGGATATGCAGTCATTTTCTTTTTCAGGCACACCCCTAGACAACGATAGAGCTTCTCCTCCTTGGTCGGCAGGCGGGGTCTTCATTAGGCTGATTGTTAGTAGCTACTGCCTCTTAGACCAGGTGGGCTGCTGGCTCTAATCCCAAGTGCCCCATACCCAAATCCAGGTCCAGTGCTAGCGTATTTGATGCCCTAGGTGAACCTTTGGTCATGCGCCACTCCTCCCCCTTCCCCAACTTAACTACTGCTGGCAGTGTCTCCAGCACAGCACGCACTTCTTTGATGGTATTGGCTCTGGGACAGCGCCCCCCTCTAGACCTCATACTGGCAGGATCTGGATACCCCCCAAAATCTTGGCACTCTAGGAGACTGCCATTTTGCCTAATAAAAGCGCAGTCCCTGCCCAAACCATAAGGCCACACTCTCTGGTAGTATGCGGACAGCTTAACTGAACCAGAGAGAAGGTTAACCTTCACAAGAAGTTCCCCTTCCACCACTACAGGGTTAGCTCTGTGTGTAAGTAAAAGGAGTGCTTTGCATACTGAGGTCCCAGTCTTATGCTCTTATAGGCAGAAGAGCTGTGAATCAAATAAGGAGAAGTTGGAGTCCACACATGGGATGAATGTCTTTATGTTTTCCTGTGTTTTCTTTCCATGACAGTTCATCATATTTTGCACCTTCTTTACCATGAAAGAGAGTCAATATATGTGAAATGCACAGAATAGGTCATATAACAAAATGGCGTTTAACAAGACTTGTTAATACTCTTCGTATATTCCTCATTCCCGGATATCAGCAGTATAATTTAATAAACCGTCATAACACCAGACCGGTGATTCATTGAAAGTAAACGCTTAAAGGCAGCAACCCACAACCCGACATAACATGATGTTTCGAACCATTTCTGCATCAGGGGTATAATTCTATGCTTGATGTCACATGTTTTGTGGCATCCGGAACTTCAGTACGAAAGCTTTTTGAGGGAAGTGATTCTTTTTTCCTGTTCTCTTTATTAATTTTATTTGCAAAAAAAAAACAAACAAAAAAAAGCATTTGTGATTATAGACCAATGATTACATATGACTCATTTATAAGAGTGTAAGTCATTAATCATTTCCTATGCTCACGGGTGTTATAACGCTCTTTTAAATTAAATTGCTGATGTCTGGGAATAAGGAATACACGAAGAGCATCAACAAGTCTTGTGAATGCCATTTTGTTACATTGCACCTTCTTTAGACATGAGAGATATTTTTAAAGGCAAATGTTAGGGTTTTTTTGTCTGTTCATACTTTTCCCCCCCTTTATTTCCAGTGCAGCAGTATTTCAAAACATTTAAATGAGGCTGAGTGGGAATTGAAACAAGAGCAATACTTTTTTGGATGTTTGCTCTTACTTGGTGCTGACATAACACCATAAGCATTCACTGGGAGCTTCCTCCATCTAATCTAGTTGTTGCTGACATCAGGAGAACAACTTTGCATGTTCAAAGAGGGATTATGAGACATTTATATCTTAATGAAGCCAATGTTGTGTGGTCCAAAGTGCAGAAGAATGCCCCATAATTCCAAATTAAGGTGTTTCATTTAATTTTTTTTTTTTTTTTTTTAGATGCATTGGTCTTCTTGGCTGATTTTATATTTTTTAAACAGAGGCTACAAAGAAAGTTATTAGCCCAAAGGTGCAAATATGTTAGGGTCATAAATTTTGCTAAGTCCCACATGGGTTGAATTGAGCCCTCAGTTAGTAGGTTAAGAGTGATGGCATCTTAAATCTTCAACATTCTGATTGCATCACTAAGGCTTTTCTCCACGTCAATGTTAGTGGTGAGCATAGTGAGCTTTTTTGTCGACTTTGAAGACACTTCCTTGACAGGGATTTCAGCTTTCATTCCCCGTCACTGTGGTGCCGCGTTTATTCAGCATTACTGTACCCGACACCCGTCGCTATGAATGATTAAGAAACTAACATTTTTCTTTCAACTTATACCATATTTGGCCTCTGTGATTTCAGTTATTATCACATTTGCTGCTCCGGGCATTTCAATTCTGTCTGCATTTCTTTCATACAAGTTTGGAGCTGTCTCAATTGAGTAGTTCATTGACACCGTGACACTAGTTTCAGGCTTCAGTCCCTCCCAACGCAGCACTTGTGGTGAAACATGGTCCATGTCAGGGTACACAGATTGACTGTTTCTTTGAATAAATGATTTGGATATTGCTCCTTATTGATTGAGTCTTGATTCTTATCACTTCAACAAGGATCCCAGAACTTTTAGCGCTATACTGCTCACATATGGTTTAATACCAGTGTGTATACCACTCCACTTCATTATTTGCTGTGAGCTTAGTAAGTCACATCCAAAATCTCAATGGACTAGAAGTTATTTTATAAAAAAAAAATCACCCTGGTTGTTGTTGATTATGCATTGCTTTTGTTTGTGTGTATAATGCTGAAATACCCATCTGACTCACTGGGGTAACCCAATTACCAAAATGTCTGGTAGTGATTTGCATCACATTAACAAGATTTGAAATGGCAACTCTAATGAGTTGAAACAGAAGACACAAAGTATTCCCTGAAATTGTTTTCTAGTAAAGACACCCCCCCCCCCCCTTCACTGCCACCCACTGCACAGATTTTCTCACATGGCAAATGTTGCTTGATCCAAAATTATATTTTCTTAACAACTTCCAATGCTTTCTCAATAATGGTTTTTTGTTTCAGGAAAATGAAATCTCCCATTACGGAACACACACACACATACGCACGCGCCTCTAACTTTTTTGGACAACTATGACTGATTAGGAAAATTACTAAGTAAACTTTGGGTTACATATCCAAAACAAATTAGGCAACATATAACTTGCCAATGGGAAAGAAAGTTTGATTCCACTGAAATTTAAACAAGCATTTAAAGAAAGCGGCCTTCCAGTTAAAAGATGGCAGCAGAGTATGTGGTAGAGATGTGCACCTTTCCATAGCTGGAAATGCTGAATTGAATTAAATTTTAAATAAACTACAAGTGAACTTGGTTTTATGTGCGTGTACTAAGACATTATCTAAAATCCTACAGTTCTACATCTTTGACTGTACTTGCACAGGATATTGTTAAGTACATAGCATAGCTTAAACCTACAGGGTCTGATTTTTCAAAGTATTTACATGCTTAAAACTGGGTTTTACAGATCTAAATGCAATTTACTGGTGTAAGTGGGCTTTTGAAAATTGCTACAATATATGCCATTGAATTGTTAATAGTTTTACCCATGTAAACTGCACTTAATGCAGGTAAAATGGCTTTTGAAAATTGCTATGATAGATTGCTACATTTACATGCATAATCCCTTTGAAAATTCACCTGTAATATAGGCAATTTCTGACAACTAACTTATCATGGCATGCATGATTTACTATTTTCATACATTTTCAGTATGGTGCTAACATTATTACAGTTACTTTTAGGATTCTGGTAGTTCAGTGAACTCTTGATATCATAAGAGCTACAATGAGATGTCACTCATCCCACAAAGTTAAGCCTTTAGTAAAGTCCGGTGTTAAAGCCAGATGTGACATGGATACATTATGAGCCTTGGTAACGTATGCCCCAATGGGGACTCCTCACAGTGCAAAAAAAGGCCTCCTTGGGCTGAAGATCCTAACCTCCTCACCCTTAATATCTAGAAAAAGTGTTAAACAGAGTTCTCCTCCCACCCCCACCATCCACACCTACTCCTTCAGATGTTTTCAAAAGTGATGTTTGAGTCAAGAAGGAATGCTGCTCCCTGCTGCCCCACTGGGAAATATAACAGATAGGCCAGTTTTAGGAGTTTTCTTTACACACACACACAAAGTTTCCAATAAAAACTCTAGAATAGGAAAGGGAATATGAAAAGACTATGACAGTTTAATGGGTGAGTGGCGAAATGTATTTATTGCTGGCTACCTGTGGTGGCTAATTCTTTATGCCATGACAAGAATATGCAAATACTATGCAATGGAATTTTTTTCTTTGCTAAAACCAGAATGCCCCAGATCTCCCATTTTAACTTTTATAATTCATAAAATAATTATGGGATTACTAAATGTATGCATGGATGTGTCTCCCTGAAAAGAAAGTTGGGGAAGGATGATATATTTGGTGTGGCTACCACCTAAGTTCTTTTATCTCTAAGCAACTTTGAACATATGATGCCACTGGACCAATAGGACATCTGGAAAACTCAAGCAAGCATAATCAATATTTTTACTAAAAAAGTATCCATATCTTGCAGTATTCTGGATAGAAAGATCCACAAAAGCACAACCTTATTCCCTTCTCTAAGGGACCGAATTCTGCAAGAATATTTATAGACACAAGCGGCGAAAAATGCAATCAACGATGAACTGTTTCCACAGGCAGAAAATGAGATACAGTCCTTTAAAATGAAACTGCATAGAAAAAAGAAAAAAAAAAAAAGACTCTCAAGAGACTTAATTATAATCAAGATAAGAGCACCTCATTTCTTCCCGAGTCTTAAAGCTAGAAAAAAGTGTTTGCATGGAATATGGTTGTTTATTAAAATAATATCCAGTTTCCTTAAAAGGAAAAAATAGGCAATAGCTACCCTTAGGTCTTAACAAGATCTAAAATCAAATTAAAAAATAAGTAGCAATATTATTGCAACTCAACTCTTTAAATACTGCAGTTTGCTTAGTTTTCTTAATCTCTACAAAATGCTGCAAAATTAACTTCAGGATTATAATATTTCAGTATTCAAGACTAACAAACAGATGTATTACAGCAAAAGTAAAATGCAGGTCATTACTGTGATGTTTTCCATTTCCAACAGTATTCAATGCTACTTTTAGGGAACTGCTTTTGTTGAAACAAATCAGGGCTTTTTTTTAAATCAAAATTTCCCATTTTGTTTAATTTCAGTTTTAAAAGAAAAGCAAATGAAACGTTATTGGTTTTCCTTTGATTCATTAAAAAAAAAAAAAAGTTGTCTGCTCTTGAACAAAACAGCCCTTGCCTGATGATCCCTCTTACCCTATGAAATCTTTAAAATCAGTTTAAATCGCACACAGGCCTGAAGCAATCCGTGTTTTGGTCCTGTCCCTGCCGCTGTTTCAAACGGTGCTGGTAGGCCGAGGCAGGCTCCATTATTACATTCTTCCGTACAAAATGACACCAGCCCGAATCTGTCCAGCGCCATTTTGTATGGAAGAAAGTCATAACAGCCACGGCTTTGGTCTGCAAGCATCCACTGAAACAGCAGCGGCGGCAGCAGCGGGAGAAGAGCGACCAAGCATTGCTCCTGTCTCAGGACAGGGACAACAAAAAGGATACAGGAATTTTTTTTTTTAGCAGGGGACGAATCATTTTTCTTTAGTTTTTTTCATTTCATGTTTTCCCCTATCCTCAGAGTAAGCAACAAGAAATGGATCTACTCCTTTTGGGATCTGTCAGGTACCTGGAAATGAAATGTAAAGAAATCACTATGTTGTTTTCTCTAGAACATGTGAACTGAAAACTAATTTGATGAGAAGTAAATTTGGCTAAAATGCATCTGAGAAGGCAGATATCCAAGACATTTGTTTCATGAATTTTTATTTATTTTAAACATTTATATTCCACCAATCCACAAATACATCTATATGCGTTAAACTGGGTCTGCAGTGTCTGACAAAACTGATGTGTTAGTGTGTGGGCTTGTGGTATGTCCCTTTGGATGCATAATAATTTAACCTTTGTTCAGAATACAGAGAAGCGTTGATCTGAATGGACATATTTCCATAGTAGAGCCCTTATCAATGGACATCTATTGAAATCAGCTTGCTCAAGACTTTTATTGTTTTCACCCCTTGTGACCCAGCTGTTTTCCGCACCTCTAGGCTAATATATGTATGGGGTTCACACCGGATGAGGACACACAGCAAAGTGACCTCAGCAGAATGAATAAACTGAGCCACAGGCTAGAAAAGTGAGATTTTTAAAAGATTTGTTTTGTCTTCAATTGAACATTTGAAAAATGAACATACATTTACAGAGTTACAATATTGCCCTTCAACAGCACGTTATCATGAAGCACTTAGCACTGAAGGTGGCCAGATGGATGGTAGTAAACCCCCACTGGTATACTCCTTCCCATCACCCAAGGCATTTCTATCCACAGATCATAGATCATGCTTGCACTGGCAATTGCCTTTGCCCCCTCCCTACTGAAGCTTGAACACATTACTTCTGCCATGCAACCTAGACCTGCTAATCTCAAAGGATGAGAGTCATACTCCAAGTCTCCTATGCTGCAATGCTACAGCAGATCCACGAGCTGGCCCTTGCATGTCTGATACAAAGCAGTGTCTTTTATATGAAATTTCATTGTTTAAATTTAAATTGAGTAACATCCATTAGAACGGAGGATTTAAAAAAAAAAATAAAATGACATGCCTCTGAAGTTTTTTTCATTTCTCTTTTATCAGAAGATGTCCATAAGGAGAGTGGTTTGCGTCAAGTGTTTCCTTAGAGGAAAAACAAAACCTTTCTAATGCCCAGTTTCTTTTAAATAATTTAGGGATACATGTATTAAGCTCCTTTCCCATAAACACAAAAATCTATTTACTAAATCGTGTTAAGGCCCAGTTTTAACGTGGGTTAGTTCCCATGGTATTCACTAAACAGAAATAACTGAGTACAGCTGTGGTATTTGTTCCCACAACAGGAAAATGTGGTCCTGGCCTCCCCCCATTCCAGTAATGATTAAAAGGGCATGAAGTCCCTGAAACAGAACCAACCAGCCCCCCCACCCCCCCCCCCCCCCGGCATATCTTTTTTTTTTTTTTTGCAATTGGAAAACACCACCCGTCTGCTGCCATGGACTCCCCCCCCCCCCCTTCCCTCCCTGGAAGAACCTCTCTAAGTGGTAATGGGGTAGGAACAATCCCCAATTATTCCTGCCCCAAGGCACCATAATCCAAAATGGCATCAGCTAACCCCAATGCTCCATTTCGCTCTTCATTACTGGGGAGAGGGGGAGCACAGAGGGCCTCACAGATTGTGTTTATCACAATCCACGTTAAATCATTTGCATATTATCGAGCTGCTCTGCATGCACTTTTATGCACTGCGGCTCATGATTTTGATGCCCGTTGGACCTGATGTTTTACAGCATTCTTGGTACTGTGCAGCGACACAAACGCATGTTAAGCATTGATTTCAGCATTTAGATATATGCATAAAACTATTTGCAGTAGAGCATTTAAGTGGATGCATGGAGATTTACCCTAGTATTTTATAAATTGTGCGGCGGGAGCTGCACAGTTTTATAATATATGCACGAACATCTCACTATGCGCAAAGATTTCCAATGTGAGGAAAATGTGTACTTTCTCTACCTATTTTATAAACATATACCTGTATATTTTACATGTATACAAAAATAGAACATGTACAAATAAAAGCCTGATTTATATGTGAAGGCAGGTACATTTTAAGATGTGCACGTGACATTATCAGTTTGCCGATACCTCCACCAGTTCACCCAGTCCATTCTCAGTTCTCCTAGAGCCCTTAGTACTTCATCCTGAGCTCCCCCTCAGTTCACCCAGATCGCTCAGACAAAAATATCAGATAGCAGACAAGTTTAATTTCATTTGTCCAAATCAATAAGCAGAAATAAAATTCCATGAATGAGTTGGCTAATGTATTCATGTAAAACTCTTACAAACAGCAATTTCCACGCATACCTCTTGATTCTGCCCCGAACGTCCCTAGATATTTGCACCAGTAAATGTGCACATGAAACTGAAAATACATGCATACTTTCAATATTTATAAAATAGCATGTATGAGTATAAGCTACTTACATGTATATATGTTAATTTTCCACACATAACCCCTTTGAAAATGTCCTCAATGTGCAATAGCATATTGCCAAAGCTTAGTAAATGGATCCCAAAAAGGGAAAAATCATTTAGTACATCAGGTTCTTACTTGTTGACCAGGAGAGTTACAAGAGAATAGAGATGTGCATTCATTTTAGATGAATTAGATAACTGCAATGAAATTGTCTAACTTGTCCTGTTTTGGGAGTGCCCCAAAATGAACAATAATTCTCCGAAATTCGGGAAAAATCTGAATGTCGTGTTAGTGCACGCTTACTGAAATTAGTGAAATACGAAACCCCACCCCCCACCCCCGAAACGTGGAAAAATAGAAGTTAACTGCGGGCAAAACAAAGTATGAACCGATATGATATATAAAAAGGATACACATCTCTAGAAGAGAAAGCCTTCAAGGAGGATACAGACTTTTGCTACTCCATTAATGTCAAGCTGGATGCAATTATAAAACAAAGCACAGATAATGTATGGGTAGTCTGCAAAGTGGTTCTACTCTTGCATTTCAACATTGCACATGAAAATTATTATAGCAGCTTAGAATGCAGATCATTTATGTCAACCTATGAATAAATTCCTCCTGGCTTAGTCTAATGGGAGAAGCACATAAGAACCTACAACTGAGATGGCATTTAAACAGGATAAAACAAACAGCTCTGTGGCCTCCTTTTGGCTGAGCATGGACCCTTTTTTGGCCTTTTGGATAAGGTTGAGAATCTGTACAATATTGTGGGGGCAGAGGAAAAGGAGTTAATGCTCTGTCACCCTGCCCCGGTGGAGATACAAACCTGACCCTTACTATACAGGGGAATTAAAATTCCCAAATGTATGCACAAGGAAAAAAGAAAAAAAAAACACCTCATACTGGGGAGAGGGAGGTGTCTGATTCACAGGGACAATAACTTTCGAACGGGTGCCTGGGTGCACATATATGCATGTGTGCGGGCGTGCAACCAGATTCGTGGCTATTTTATATCCTGCGCACACATGTGAGTGACTGTTATAAAACAGCCCTGGCGCGTGCACGTGCGCTCCTAATTTTACAAGTGTGCGAGCACAGTCTCGTGTCAGCTTTCAGCCATGCAAGCGAGGGAAATTTTATAACGGGCATGCATCCGCACCATCACCAGTTTCACCAGTTCATGCACCAGTTTGCCCAGTCTACATCTAGGTCCCCTGGTTCTTTAGCCTGCACGCCCCCCCCCCCCCCCCAATTAATCCAGACCCCTTCATAGGTGCCTGGAGACTTTCACCTCCTCCATAGCAGAAGTAACTTTACGCGCAAATATATCATTTTATTATTATGTCGAAACTTTGGGGGGGGGGAGGGTTCCCTTTATGAAGATTTTCTTGAAAGTAGACTTTACTAAACCCCCTCAATTTTGTTTTTTTTGGGTTACCACTTAAGTCATGCTCCCTCCTTTCATGCTTCGTGCCAGTATCTTTCATCTCGCGCCCCCTACTGTACCTCTAATGCCCATAACCGGGAAACACGCTCCACTGAGTACAAACAAAAACATGGTGCACCAGCAAAACAGGCTTCTGGGCCAAGTTTAAAAAAAAAAAATGTCTATTGCAAATGCAGACAACTCCCCCCTTCCCAATAACCCTAAAAAAAAACCTGCTGCAAATCTAGACATTAAGACCCAGAGCGTCTTTATCTTGCACTTTGTAAGCAGGAGGCTGTTCAAAATAAGAAAAATCTCTTAGTTGGATGTTAATAAAACAGAAATTGTTCTTTGCTGTGAGAGAAAAATTTTTTTTCATTTTCCTCCCTGCCCCCACAAAAAGTTCATAACTGAAAGGTGTCCAATTAAGTGCAAAGAGGGACAGTGAGCTTATGCAGAGCAGAAAAGCACGCTTCACATGGATAAAATGTTAATTCAATTTCCATTCTGCGTGAAGAACACAAGATTCAGACGGACATGGGCTACGATGAAAAGAACTCCATGGCGACTCTGGCAGCGGGCTTCTGGATACAAGAGGTATTTGGTTCGGGAGCCAAAAGAATCTTAAGTTGTTGACAATTTTTTTTTTTTAAATAGAATTGGGTTCAAATAAGCGTGGGTGAGATGATTGATTATAGGCTGTAAAAAAAAAAAAAAAAAACAAACACAAAAACAAAGGTTGCTGGTGGATAAATACAGAAAGCAGCAATTTTTTTCTTTTGTTTCACCAGAACCAATTAAAAGTTAAATTTACCGGCAGGGTTTGGTTTTAAATCACAAATGCACAATTTTCCCAGCATGCAAACAATGGAGCCAGTTTATTCAGGAGGGGGGGGGTTCCCCCTTTCTGTGTTTTGTGGAAAATCCCTCGACACGCCCAGTCCAACAGCAGAAAGTCCAGCAGGAATGGGGAAAAAACTTTCCAGACTGGAATTTCTAAAGTCACAGAGACCTTCTGTCACAGCAATTCCTTTACCAACGGCCATCCCTGCACCTAATAAAGTAGTCCATGTTTATATTTCATAAGATTAGCAAGTATTTACAATCCAAGAACCAGTCCTCAATTAAAAAGAAAATTAAACATAATTCCTGTTTCTTTCTGCTTGTGTCTTGAATTTCTTATTATCCCCAAATTTTTGCACTTCAGTTATTTCCCCATGGACTCAGCAATACTGTATTTCAGCCCATCTTAGATTGATGGATAAACACAAGAAATACTGCCATCAGCTACGGCTTACTAAATTTATCTGAGTAGCTGGAATACATCAGTTTCACTTAGAAGCCTGAACAGTGTATTCACGCCGTATTTAATTCTATGTTTAATATCCAGCTGGCTCGATATTAAACACACACAAGAAATGAAAAATGCATTGCTTGTGCATAAATCCAATGCAAATCATCGGATAACAAAAACTAATTAGCAGTTTACCTGAAGTGTACTCGTTTTAAGAAGAAGTCATAAAGGGGACAATGTACTAAACTATGTCATCCTCATTGGTTAACAGTGTTAATGATGAGCGTTAACGAGATGCAAATATATTAAAATGTTACATCTGCATTTACATTTTGAATATTTTCTGCACTATTATGTAATTAGCAATTTAGCATACTTTTGCATCTCATTACCTCACCATGAATAACGCAGGCATTTAATGTACATTAATGCAGATTGCTATTAACACAGTTTAATACAAGGGGCCCTAATTTAATTCCTTATTTGCTGCACTATTTTCTTCAGTTTTGTGTAGTAGTTTAATATTTTCCATACATTGTAAGTAATATTTTGTTTACATATACAAATAAGCCGAATATTTTCCACTTGAGATGGCTGCATAATGGAAAGCTTGTCCAAACAGCATAATTTTATAGTGCATATTTATTTCTACTTCCTTTATCTAACATCCCCTCAACTCTAATCTGAAGTGCCTCTGGCATTATGCTGCATCCAAAGAACATGGCTGAACTTCCTCTAGCTCTGAACTCCTTTTATAGGTTCTCCAGCCAGGACTTCCTGTGGCACTGGCTGATGACATCACATCCTGCATGAGAATATAAGGAAGTCCTTTGTGACCACCCAGTACCTCAGAAACAGGTCTTCCTGCTCAGGGATCTGTATTTGGACCGGTGCTTTTTAATATATTTCTAAATGATCTGGAATGGGGTACGATGAGTGAGGTGTTCAAATTTGCAGATGACAATTATGCAGAGTAGTTAAATCTCAAGAGTATTGTGATGAATTGCAGGAGGACCTTGTGAGACTGGAAGATTGGGCTACCAAATGGCAGATTAAATTTAACATGGACAAGTGCTAAGTGATGCATATAGGGAAAAATAGCCCTTGCTGTAGTTACACAATGTTAGGTTCTATCTTATGAGTTATCACCCAGGAAAGAGATCTAGGCATCATAGTGCATAATACATTGAAATAGTCTGCTCAGTGTGCTGTAGTGATCAAAAAAGCAAAGAGAATGTTAGGAATTATTAAGAACGGAATGGCAAATAAAACAGAGGACGTCATAATGCCTCTGTGTCGCTCCATGGTGAGACCGCACCTTGAATACTGTGTACAATTCCGGTCACTGCATCTCAAAAAGGATATAGCTGCACTGGAGAAAAGTGCAGAGAAGAGCAACCAATATGATAAGGGGCATGGGATGGCTGCTTTATGTGGAAAGGCTAAAGAAGTTAGGGCTGTTCAGTTTGGAGAAGAGACGAATGAGGGGAGATATGACTTTGTAGACTTCTATCATGAAAAGAGTTGAACAAGTTAATGTAAATCAGTTGGTGTTTGGGTAACTGCCAGGTTCTTGTGGCCTGGTTTGGCCTCTGTTGGAAACAGGATGCTGGGCTTGATGGACCCTTGGTCTGACCCAGCATGGCAATTTCTTATGTTCTTATCCTCCTTGCTCCTTGGAATTTCACCTAAGTCCGGCGGGCCCCGAACCCAAAGGCTCAACCTCTGGGGAAAGGAGTTGGTAAGAGTGAAGACTAGACCCAGTCCTCGAGCGTGCCCACCTGACGGCATAGGCCTAGTAGGTTCATCTGCTAGTTTAAGTCAATCACGCCTCAGTCCAAGGGCTCACCGACCATGACACTTCAACCATCTTTCTGATCCTTACTGGCATTTATATGGGAAATCAAAACTTTATGATGGAACATCCCACCTCTTCTGTGCTCGATATATAGCTACAATTGCTTATGTGCAGCAGTGCCAGCACACTGCCTTATATAGGGACGGTGAAAGGAATATTCAGGGAAGTCATATAAGAAAAATTAGCAACTTACTCTATGTCAGAGTTAGTGCTGGGAGACAGGATTTGAAAAGGGAACTTGGTTCATTATATTTCAGATCTATTATTCCCACTTCTAAGTAAATTACCAGCATCATTTATGTTCTACAATTTATAGAGCACATTAAAAAAAAAAAAAGTCCAGTTCTGATGAAAAACTAATACTACAGAGATCTTAGAGCACCTATGGATTCTGGGTGAAACCACAAGCAGATGATGTGAGGCAGGATGACAGCGCCTTGGTACAGTGGAATACAGGAGGCCAGGCATGCCGCACAGTAATTTGTAGCAAAGCTTATAGAAGCCTAAGGGGGAAAAAAATGACATTTTGGTCCCAAAATATAGAACACGATACACACACTGGCAGTGAGGATGAAGAAAACCGCAGGTTACTTGGGCAACAGAGCATTGTTTTGCTCTGCTACTAACATCATTATGTAAAAAAACAAAACCAAACTATTTATTAAAAAAAAAAAAAAGAATCTCAAAGTTCAGAGACTCAAGCAATCCAACAGACTTCATTACGAGGTCCTGGCTACACAAATATTCTCCTCTTATTGGAAGCATATTTGTTAAGTGCTTTCAATATAATATTATATCCCACCCCAGAAAGCCAGTTAAAGGGCAACTAACTGCATGCTGCCCAAATATGTCTACAAATAGGAGAGCTTGGTTTCTGTGATAATTCCGATGCACTATTTGCGGACCATATGCAAGTCTCAACAAGTGCCCTATCTGGGTTTTGTTTTCATCCACTCCCAAAGAGGAAGTAATATAAAATTAGGATCTTTGTATTTTGCAGACAGTGCTGGAGCTGCACATGCACGCATGGTCGTTCCCTCTCAACCCGTCAGCTCTCTCATTTCCGAGAATGAGCTTCACACACCTGAAGACATGCATTTAGCAGGAACAGAAAAATGTATACAACAAATATTTGACCTGCGATGTCTATTCTTTATGGCTCGGACAATGTTAATGCAAAACAAATGGCAACCACCAACACACACACGCACGCACACACACTTAATCTTATAAAACCTTGTAAAAAATTAAAACACTGCCATACATTTGTTTTCTTATTTGTAATCAGTTAAATAAAACCAGGAACAGCATATAACCTGAAACTATATTATTCAAATCAAGGTTCAGTGTGGGTCTTGATTATTTCATTGCAAAACATTACCCCTCCATTCTTTCATGGCAGTACAGCCAATGTCTCTTGTATGAAACACGCAGCTAAGGATATACTTCTCCGCTTTCAGTTAAATACATGTTTCTGTTTTTGAAAGTTTTTGCTGAAAATGATTGCATTTTACACAGCACCACTTACCAATTTACATGATGTATGGCCAAGACTAACCTTACAATAAATATATGCAGCTTGCATCCATAGAAGTGACAAAAGATTAAAGAATGATAGCTTTGAAATCACGGCAAGGTTTGTTTTTCTAGAGCTTTCTGATGTTTGAAGAGTTTCAGAATTCTACAACTCTACCCTGATCAATAGGAAGAAGTCAACTGAAAGTTAAACCATGAATATGGAATGCTCTAGATATTATCCAATATAAAAAATATTATTACACATGCAGCAGTATTTCTAAATAGATATTTTACAATATTATAATTTGGATTATCAGTTGAAACTGAATAACCCAATAAAACTCCCCTGATATGAAAATTAGTACTAAACCCTGCAGCTATTAGCTGTGAATTGAAACCTGCACAGCTCCTATGCTCGCAAGAACAGTGCTGGGGGGTTAGGGTAACAGCAGAGGCTCAAATGCAGTGCCAACCGCGCGGGTGTAGGATTCCCAGCAGCAGATCCCATGACCAGGCCAGGCAGCTGCCCGCAGGGACCAGAGTGCACGAAGCTATAGGAGCTACAGACGGCTGCATGCCAATGATAGAAGAATACTGTGCTGGGGCAGAGACCCAGGAGGGGGGAATCGTTGCTGCTGTGCAGGGGCAGAGAACTATTATGGTTGTACCCTATTATTTTAAAAACACTTTTTGATTGTAGTTCTTCATTTTACAAAGCTGCAACAGAAATGGATGCCTTTTTTTTTATTAACAGAATTATTTTACGTGACATGTCATATGGTGAAAGACTAGGAGTAGAAAATTTAACTAAACCTATAACTTAACCGAATAAAATTGTCTTTTCTGCTCAAGATGTGGAGTATATAAATGAGGAAAACAGCTAAGATATATCCTTAGAGGTGTGGACAGTAACTAGAGACTGGAGAAGCTGCTTGGTCTATTTCGGATATTATCCATTAAGTAAGGTACCCCGTAAAACAATTTAGCAAGAGCCACCCATTCCAGAAGCCTCCTTCTGGCACAATACATTTAAATAGAAAACAATGACACGAGAGTGCGCCTGCTACCTTACCCAGATTTACTAAATGACGACATTTTTCAAGCACTTTTTGGAAAACCACATTTAGGAAAAAATAAAAATAAAAGGACTGAATTTTAATTGCAAACAAATGAAAAAGACACTTTGATTCTGAAATGTTTTTGTTGTTTTGGGTTGTTTTTTTCAAGATTTTTTTTTTTTTAAGTTACTGTTGAGATTTAATAAAACCAGCATGCCAGGGTAATTGACCACTTTCACAGGAACCTAAACATCCAGGCCATTCTGGATCTGCATCACATAACAGTCCCAGGGCATGGCTTCAGCTCTAGCTTGGTTCATCTCCCAGAAACTTTATGAAACCTGCCACAAAACACAGAGGAAAACCCGAAGGCCCACACGGTGCAACTTAGAAGCACTCAGAGTCTGGCTGGCCTTGCAGAAAATACACAAGCTTAAATTTCATGCAAAAAAAAAAAATAATCCACAGACATAGGGGCCTTGGACTTCATTACAAAATTGTTTTAAATGTTTTAACCAATAGATTTCCTTTTAGAGGAAAAAAAGACAATTAAGGAGAAGAGAAGAGAAGATATAGGAGTTCATACCATGTCCACATACTATGGGCAATAGGACATACCTGCAGGTTGCAAAATTAAGTTATTCTGATTTTAGGCAATCTTAAACTTGCTTTGAGAGCATGTTTAAGATTGCCTGTTGGAGCCAGATCAGTCCCCTCTGACTGATCCAGCTACAGTAATCTATCATACTTCTGCTTTATTTGTATTATGGGTTGCTATATAGCACTAATAAAATATTTCTAAGAGGAGTTTACCCAGCTAAGGCAATACAGGATAAAGCTGATAATTCATAGCGACCAGACACATAAAACGGGTGGCAGGCAGTTCCTTAGCCTTACAGTTTTACAACGTGAGGGCCTGAGTCACCACATTATGTTTCTCATTCTAGGAGGGCCCACCCGGTGATGGCAGATGTGATAAAGCAGCAAAGTGTCTGATTTTTTACTAAAAGCAGCTGGGATGGATTTAGGGTTTTGCCACCCGTGGGCATTGTTGGTGCTGTCACTGCCTCCCACCCCCACGGAGCAGAAGGCCCAAGGCTCAGTCCCACACTTTCCTGCGGCAACTCAGGGATAGTTTCAGTACTAAAAATTAGAAGACGCAGAAGCACACTGAAATGCTCCCATCTTTTGCTTTAATTTATAAAAAATAAAACCTAATTTCCCTACTTTGCATGGGTCTGTATAGTAATTTTCTTTTAGCTAAGGAAAAGGGATCAAGCATCAGTACAGAGAGGAAATTTCAGGAATGGGGAGAGGAGGAGAGATGGAGGGAGAGACCAGGGAGGTGGAGAGGAAGGGAAGGGAAGAGGAGCAGAAGTTGGGTGAGGAAAAAGCAAGAGGACTGGGGATGAGGCGAGGAGTGCGGGAAGGTGAGAGGACTGGGGATGAGGCGAGGAGTGCGGGAAGGTGAGAGGACTGGGGATGAGGCGAGGAGTGCGGGAAGGTGAGAGGACTGGGGATGAGGCGAGGAGTGCGGGAAGGTGAGAGGACTGGGGATGAGGCGAGGAGTGCGGGAAGGTGAGAGGACTGGGGATGAGGCAAGAAGTGCGGGAAGGTGAGAGGACTGGGGATGAGGAAAGGACTGGGGATGAGGAAAGGAGTGCGGGGGGTGGTGGAGAAGATGGGATGGGGAAGATCAAGGTGGGGTGGAGGTGGAAAGATCAGGCAACTGGAATGGGAAACAGAAGGAGGGGAAGTTCTAGCATTAACGAAAGGTGGAAGGGAGTAAGAAGGGTTGGAGGGTGGGTTCCAGAATATGGGGAGAAGGAAGGAAAGAAAGGACGTTCTAAATTCTGGGGAAAAGAATCTGAGCTCAAGGGAGAGAGGATAAGGGATCTGAATTGTGGTAATGGGAGGAGGCAGCAGGTGTCCCTACCATGCTCCGGTCCTGATCCCCCTGCATCCCTTCTCTAACCTCCCAACCAATCTGACAAATGCATACACGCACCAAGAACCAAACTCTTCTCTCTCATGCATACAAACACTGCCCCCCTCCCTCTCACAGACATGCTCCTGAGCCAATCCCCTCTCATTCCCCAGCCTCTCTCCTCACCCCTCAAAAGTCCCCCGCTCAGTCTCCTCCTAATGTCCCAAACAATGATCCCCCCTTTGCTCTGTTTGATTCAGTCTCATAACCTCCCTTCCTGTCCCTGAGTGACAGAGGCTGGATTAGGGAGCACAGTAACTCTTATTTGCCTTGCTATGTCTTCTCCAGGCTCATCCCCTGCCCACTTATTCCCTACAGGCTGGAAGCAAAGAGGCTGGTTCAGGAAGTGAGAGAGTCAGCACAGCTGGAAGGCAGCAAATCCTCCGCTGGCCTGCTGCCCACAGATGTTTGCCATCCTAGCCACAAGCCTAGTGTGCATATTGACAGATCCAGGCCTGGATGAGCAGAGTTCAAGTGATAGTAAAGAATCAAGATAAATGTACTACCTATTTATTAAGATCAGATCAAAGAGCGCTGGAGAATCACTAATGTGCCACATTATTTAAGTAGTTCTCAAGGGCATTTTGCTTCTCATAATCAGACAGCTTGCCATTTGAGGATAATTTTGTTTATTTCTGATGAGGGTGCACAAAAATACATTTCTATCTTCATCCAAATTAATTTTCCAGGAGTTTGGCATTTGCCTTTTGGGAGCAGCACTTGCTGTAAGATTGAATGGAACAAGGTTTGCATGAACTGTAGAAAGCATGCGGGACCTTTTTCTATTCAAGCCGTGCATAACAGAGGGGAAGACAGAGAGAGAGAGACAGAGACAGAGAGAGAGCTCTTCTAATGTTTGCTTTGTAAAGTCGATCTGTAAACCTCTAATAATTTTGCTGTTCTTGCTTCTGTCAACCCCCATTCAAATGAATATATAATTTAAAAAAATTAATCTTCTCTGCCTGATTTGTAACTCAAAGCACACAAAGCATTACCTACATTAGTAATTTTTACTTATTCTAGGAGAAAAAAATAATTTGACCCTAACTTTCATAAATGTTTTTCCCGTTCCATTTCTATGGTAAACTTTTTCTGAAAATAGTGTTTACTGAGATTATTTCATCTGGTTTCCAAGCAGATAGTGTATGTGTTTACTTTGGTAAGCACAAGGTTATTTTTACACGTTTGTTTCACTTACTTCTTATCAATCATATTCCAGATGCTGAACTGGTCTCCGGGAACCCTACTTCTCTAGCACAACGTGTTATTTTATATTCATAAAAAGCTGTTTTCCCTGGTTCTCCAATGCAAAAAAAAAAATTGATTTTGTAACAGAGTACTAGACATAAATCATTAAAATTGTCTGAAAAAAAAAAATCTGTGAATTCTACTAAGTAAATAAATTGAAGGAGCAGATGATCCAGGGGACGTTTTGATGCCTCAGACTTCTAAATAGAAAACCAAGTGGACCAGTTTTTGTTTCATACCCTGAGAATATCGTATTCCAAGAATTTAAATACCTGAAAGTTAACGAAGAGCTTCTCTATTATCATCATGAAGAGGTCATATATGGTGACACATGATCGCAAACGCCTGAACACAAGTTTCCAGAGATGAGGTAGACAACACATGCATAACAAAAACCATAGCAATGGTTATACACTGGATTTAAACATCAGTAAAATTAGGAACAAAGGAAATGCAAGCCAGTGTGTTTGCACGAGTGAAAAGACACTTCTGTTGCCCAAAGATTTAATTTCCTACAAGTTCTGTAATGGAGAGGGGAGAATCCATAGCAAAACTTATGCAAGCAAGTGTGTCTATTACAAGAGTGGTGGAAACTTAGCACAGGAATTTTGGTATAAATGTTTGCTAGCATGATTTCCTTTCTGCAACAGTACTGACAAACTAATACTGTAAATTTAGTTTGTTTATAATGATCTGAAACCCAAGCTGTCAATTATACATAGATTTTGGGTTTTTGGTTTTTTTTAACCAGATCAGGTTTGCGTTGAGTCTTAGCAGCTCAGAGGTCAGTGCTCTCTGCACCAAGTGCATGACCCTAGGTTTAAGAACAGGCTTGAGCTCATATTCCTCACTCCTTGGATCATCTGTCTTGGAGTTCTGCTGACATATGACTCACAGATCCTGCAGGATAAAGGGGGCAAAAACCACATTTTGCATGACTGAATGGCACTGGGAATTATTTAACACAGACATACATCCTTTTGTTTTGACCACAAGATGATGCTGTAGTGCAGGGGTGCTCATATCGGTCCTAAAGGTCTCCAGCCAGTCGGATTTTAAGGATATCTCTAATGAATATGCATGAGATGTATTTGCATGCACTACCTCCTATGTATGCAAATATTTCTCATGCATATTCATTAGGGATATCCTGAAAACCCGACTGGCTGGAGGGGAGGGAACAGGGCAGAAGACCAGTTTGAGCACCCTTGCTGTAGTGGTATGACCCAAACACAAGAGGAGATTGTGAGAGAAAATTCTGAAAATGTTGGAGGCTATGAATAACTCCAAGTGAGAAAATAGTAAGATGCCAAGTCTACAAAAGGGAAAATTTATATAAAACATGTATACCAGTTTCATACTGTCCTTCATATTGAAAATCCCAAACATCTATCAATTGAATCAAAGCATCCAGCATTTTATTTCATGTAGAAATCATTTTTTTTCTACTTGGAACATTAAGGGGGAGAGTAGAGTCTAAACAGACTCTCAAATATTTAATTCCAGTTCAGACACATGCCCAATGCCTTCATTTAGTACAATATCAAAAGGTTGTATTTGACATGAACTTAATTGTTGGTCAAAAGCCCAATAATATTGTTAGTATTTTACTTTAATGAGTTGCCAGATTGTTCATCTCGAGCTATCTCTGTAGGTGATTAAAATCAGCCTCTAGATTACGTGCCACTTCCTGCATCAAAAGATGAAGTACACTATATCATTGCAGCTACATGAGTCTCTAAATGCTTGGATATTTCTGGAAGATCATTCACAAAGCTGAAAAAAAAAATAAGAGAATGCAAGCCAGGAAAGCATTAGGAATTTTGCTACAAAATCCACCAAGTAGTTTTATCTTGCAGGACGGTTTTTGGGAAGGTGCAAGTGGCTCCTGCTATAACCATATCACAGGCCCAAAGGACTGACAACCTTACTTTCATAGGACAGGCTGTCCAGAAAGCCCTGTCCTAGGCTCAATTCATGAGACTCTCATAGTCTAGCTTACTCTAGGCAGACCTTGGAGCCCAAGGGATTTTGCAGTTCACTAGGGGCAGTACATTATGTGCTCAACGTAAAGAGATGAATTTTAAAAGCCCGATGCATGCATTAATTAGGGGATGCACAAAGAAGTTGTGTTCATGCACGCCGAGCGGATTTCAAAAGCTGCCAAGGTATGCGCCATCTCCCGCAGCACACTCATCTCGAAAGCTTTCAAAAAGGGGCGGGGCCTGAACAAAAGATATGCACATAAATACTGACACAACCAGGCCCCATGCCATTTAACTTTACTTTTGCTATAGATGCCATGTAGGTTAAAACTTAACACTAGGCAGATCTCTGATGTTTTAAGGATTGGGGCTAACTTGGGGGAGTAAAGGCTATCAAACCAGGGGGGGGGGGGCGGGGGAGCAGGTTGGAAGACCTCTCTCAACTGACTGAACTGGGAATTGATAAACTGGTAATGGTGTTGCCCTTTTTAAAATCCCCCGATTTATGCAGCAAAAGCGGGATTTGTGCGCACATACGCATGCCCACTTAAAATCTGGCGCAGATCCGCACACGGCTATTTTATAACACGCACGCAATATGGGAGCGTATGTTATAAAATGGCCATGTACCTGGGTGTGGGCTGCCATACGCGCGCAAATGTGTGAACGCGCGCCGATTTGAAAGTTACCGTCAAAGCTCAAGTACACAGGTCAGATTCTGTGGTCGCGGTTTCAGAATAATAAAGCTAGGGACTTCAATTTCCATTTTCTTGGCTTTGAATGAATGTTCAGATACTACACAAAGTACATCATTTTACAATAGTCTATATGCACATACGGGTTTGTTTGTTTTTTTAATGCAAGGCTGAAAAATGTCCCATTAAAACATAATTTACAGTTATGTCAATTATTTCCTCACTTTGTAGATGCCCAACAAAGTTCTTCTTTCTTCACTGGCTCTTTTAAATTTTAGGTTTCGTTTTCAAATATATATTCATGATCTGGCTTCTCCTTATCTATTGTCTTGTTCTACATTATTATTTTCCATTCACACTCTCATACAACTAAGCATCCTCTCACACTAAGCAGTTCACTGCTTGTCTTTGTTTGCTCTCACTCTTCTTGCCTCCCATTAAAGAAACAAATCTCCCCTTGACATTAAATATATTCCCATTTGTATCCTTACTCTCCTGAATAAAAATCCATTTCTTTAAAATGGCCTATCTGGTTACCTACATTTCCTCTGTTCTACTTTGCCAGCCTTATTAGTTCATGTTCCTTTGTATAGTTGTTACTTAATGTAGACTTTGTATGGCATCCTGAGTAGGTCTCCATATAGAAAAATGACTAATGAACTAATCAGAATTTATTACAGTGAAAACCAGGAGTCTTCTTACACTTCCATCTAAGGCTTTTCCTATATAATTGAGCTTTTCTTGGAGCTTGGGAGTCAGGGAGAGGCCGTATAACACAACTATAAGGGATCACAGCTACAAGGGATCGGGCGCTCTCCATTGCTGGACCTATGCACTGGAACTCACTCCCAACCCACCTCAGACTTGAACCTTGCATCACCAAATTCAGAGCCCAGCTCAAAACCTGGCTATTCAAACAAGCCTTTCCCCAACACCCTTGATGAATATTGAATTGTGATGGATCATGACCTGAATTTGACTATGACCTTGTTCTTATAACATTATAGTTCACTTGTTAATTGTTCCTATGCTTCTCTGCTCTCCTTTTGGTTTTTTGTACCCCCTACCCTTCCCCTGTTACTTGTAATTTCCATTGCTTTTGTTCCATGTAAACCGAGGTGATGTTTCGACTAACATCGGTATAGAAGACTCTTTAAATAAATAAACTATTGTCACAGAGAAGTCATGAGTACACTTGGATCATTAGGTCCATCTAGTCTTTCTGTGCTGGCACAGACTGTGGTAGTTGTAGGAGAGTCACTAAAGTTAGCAGTCGTTTAATGACTCCCAAACTGCTGAAAGAATTCCATTCTTAGCAAAACCTCTTAGTAGGAGGCAGTGTACAAGCAAATTTACCTTTTATTTTATGGACATCTGATTGCATTACTGATGTTCCTTATACAGAGTCAAAAAAAAAAAAGTAGCTCTTGCTTCAAGAGCAATTGCTCAAGTCTTAGTTAATCAATTCAGTTTGAATTTTAAACAAGCAAGTTTGAAGAGACTCTGTTTTTTATTTCACTATTATTTAGATGTTTTTGTTAACATTATATTCATTTTAGATTAATTAAAATTCAAGTTACACAAATCCAAAAGGGATCATTTTTCTTGCACATTGAAACATTTTCTTTTCTTATAAAAAAGTTTCTCTTTTTTTTTTTATGACCACAACAAATTTGTTCCATGACTATTTTAGAAGTGCAGTAGCATGCTTCAGAGTGAGTAACTGCAAAAATTCCGATAACATACCGGGTGCCAAAGACACTTGGTCTATGATTTAACATAGAAGCATGATGGCAGAAAAAGATCATGTGCCCTATCTAGTCTGCCCATCCACACCAACTGCTTGGCTCTACTGACTTTATCCACCATGATCCTCAAAAGGCACATTGCTTAAAAACTGTGTTCATAACCAGGCATGCTGGGTCGGAACAACATTGACTATGGACTGCTGCTTTATCCCAGCAGAACTGGTTCTCCTGAGAAAGCTTGGCATTATTCACTGGAATTTTGACAAGATCATCAACATTTCCAGTTTTCCACTATTGACTCAGTTTCTAATAACATTTATCTTACTCACAAAAATGTTATATTCTCCTTAGATAACAAAGGAAAACTTAAGAAACCAACAATTGTTTCCTTACACTGCCCTACTGTGTTTGGACTTGTTCCTTCCAGTTCGCTAGAGACAAGAAGCTGTTTATTTGTAAGTCAAGTACCTCTTACTGTTCCTGGAACAAAAATATAAACTCTTAAAGTATAGTTTATTTTTTCACCAACTTGCATATTTGCACCCCAGATAAACCATATCTCATAACAAACTATATATATTTAACAGTTTTGTAGGGATTGCATTTGACTAAATTGAGTAACTTGTACCACCTCTATGGTTGCTAAACATTTTATGTGAAATAGAGATGGGTAAACCAGTCTGGCTTAAATCTGAACCACATTTGAACCTGGAAGGGGACCAGAACCTGGCAATGCATAGTTTGAATAAGACAATATGACCAGGTACCCCTGAACTCTTGTGCTTGAACAGCTACAAAAGCTGACTTATCATAAAACTTAAGTCCCCTATGGAATCAAGGGAGGACATTGGCTTGGTCCAAGAAGCAGTAGCTGGTAGGGTGGTTGGGTACATATGTATGTAGGAACAAAGCCCAGTAAAACCTTCTAACTTCTGTGTGTATGCTGACAATATGGAGTACATCTTGCAAAGGCACAGGGAATGCTTGACATCTTTTTCAGAACAGAGTGCAAATGAAACGACTATGTTCTACACAGACAAAAAAGGACAATAAAAGACCTGGCTAAGGCTAAGATTTATAGCCTTTCTACACAAATCCACCTATCAGAGCCTTGACACTAATCAAGGACTTGTCTGCTGCAAACTTTATGGTCAAAGGATGACCTGCCTGTTTGGAAAAACAAAACAAAACCCTGTATGAGCTGGACCAATTGCATTGATGATCTTGAAACTAATTGATTTGTATTAATGAACTAAGAAATGCAAATGAATCCCTTTATAAGGGGGGAAAGCAAAGAGAAATGTCTCTCAAGGACAGAAGAGTCAAGTATACCACTTGAAGCAAATACCTCACAGCTGAAGAATATAGCATCCAATAATTAAACACTTAGGAATATTTAAAAAAAAATTGTAACACCAATAAAATATTTCAGAACAGCAGACATCACATAACTCCCAATAATTAAAACTAATAAAGATATTTTAAAAACCCTCTCTCCTTACCTGGGAACTTTTGATTTCCAGTCACCCTGAGAGGATCAGAGAGGCAGGGTGGGAGAGACACAAAATCTTCTCTCTCTTTCCCCCTCCTCTCACACAAACCCACATTCTCTGTCCCTTCCCCCAACACACGGTCTTCCAGTTTCACCTCATCATGCGCAGACTCTCTGACCCCCACCCCAATTCTCTCACACATGTTTGCACGGGGGGCACACACAATCTGTGCCCCCCGTGCAAACATGCTTCCTCTCCCACACAAACACACGATTTCTCACACTGAAAAATATGTTCTCTCTGTAACCCTCTCCTCACACATTCTCATTCAAATACACATGCTTGCTATCCTCTACCCCCACAGACATACATGCTGTATCTCCCCAGATAGTGCAAGCAGCAGCCACCTCCTTGGATCACGACAGCATCCTGTTAGTCTTCTTCCAACCCGGGAACGGGAAGGAGGTCCAATTGTTGCAGTCCTGTCCAGAAAGTCAGAGCTGTCACTTCCAAATTTGAATAGAGTCAGTAGAACCACCAGGCTGCCACCCCCTACACTTGTGGAGCTCCAGGCAGCCGCCTATTTTGCCTAGTGTTTCCACCAGCCTTGCTTGTGATTGGGTGCTTAGTCTATGACTCAAGGTTTCAATACGTGTCATAAAATGTGTGCAACTTGTTGCCAAGGCCATTACAGGCTCCCCGATACTGTTTTCAAACAGAGTTCCCATTTACCTCCATTGTACTTTCAATTGTAACGCCAAAGGTGTTATATACTTCATTCGGTGTCCTTGTTTATTTCTCTACATTGGCAAGACGTCTTGCGCTTTTAGACAAAGAATGATTGAACTTCAGAACCGCATCAATAATAAACAGATCGAAGAACCACTTGTCAAACATCGCATGGAATTTCAGCATTCCTGTGATTCTCTGAAATTGGGCATTTTGGACACTTGTTTTGAAAGAAAAAATGTTTTTGGCAAGTGATGACAAGGGGTGGAGTGTTTCACTTTTAAAAATCTGGGTGAAGCTCCACTTTTGATGCCTTCCTTAAATTAAAAAAAAAAATTGTTTGTTTCTATTTGACACACATTGAATTTTTTTCCTATGTTTATTATTTGCTTTAATAAAAGAATTAACATGAGAAAGGAAAGGTGCAGTTAGGCTGCAATACATAGGGATCTCTTAAACACACACACACACACACACTCACTACTAGGTTATTATGGGTGCTCTGAAAAAAATAGGGATGTTTAAACTTTCGTCTGTGTTGCAACATAATTTAGAAATTATTATCAAGAAATGGTAATGTGAGATTTATTCATGTTGGTTCACCATAGTTATTACTGACCAATTTTTCTTGGCAGCTATAGTAAGAATTACAAGTGTGGTTGAAGTGGCAAGCTAGACATAAACCAGAATTAGCCCTCATTGTGCAGTTATAGCATTATAATCCACTTTTTTTTTTACCAAATAGCATCAATGTGTTACTATGTCTGAGGTCATAAATAATCTGTTTAATTTTGGAGACAAAGTAATTGCTTAAGAACATAAGAACATAAGAAAATGCCATACTGGGTCAGACCAAGGGTCCATCAAGCCCAGCATCCTGTTTCCAACAGTGGCCAATCCAGGCCATAAGAACCTGGCAAGTACCCAAAAACTAAGTCTATTCCATGTAACCATTGTTAATGGCAGTGGCTATTCTCTAAGTGAACTTAATAGCAGGTAATGGACTTCTCCTCCAAGAACTTATCCAATCCTTTTTTAAACACAGCTATACTAACTGCACAAACCAAATTCTCTGGCAACAAATTCCAGAGTTTAATTGTGCGTTGAGTAAAAAAGAATTTTCTCCGATTAGTTTTAAATGTGCCCCATGCTATCTTCATGGAGTGTCCCCTAGTCCTTCTACTATCCGAAAGAGTAAATAACCGATTCACATCTACCCGTTCTAGACCTCTCATGATTTTAAACACCTCTATCATATCCCCCCTCAGTCGTCTCTTCTCCAAGCTGAAAAGTCCTAACCTCTTTAGTCTTTCCTCATAGGGGAGTTGTTCCATTCCCCTTATCATTTTGGTAGCCCTTCTCTGTACCTTCTCCATCGCAATTATATCTTTTTTGAGATGCGGCGACCAGAATTGTACACAGTATTCAAGGTGCGGTCTCACCATGGAGCGATACAGAGGCATTATGACATTTTCCGTTTTATTCATCATTCCTTTTCTAATAATTCCCAACATTCTGTTTGCTTTTTTGACTGCCGCAGCACACTGAACCGACGATTTCAATGTGTTATCCACTATGACACCTAGATCTCTTTCTTGGGTTGTAGCACCTAATATGGAACCCAACATTGTGTAATTATAGCATGGGTTATTTTTCCCTATATGCATCACCTTGCACTTATCCACATTAAATTTCATCTGCCATTTGGATGCCCAATTTTCCAGTCTCACAAGGTCTTCCTGCAATTTATCACAATCTGCTTGTGATTTAACTACTCTGCACAATTTTGTGTCATCTGCAAATTTGATTATCTCACTCGTCGTATTTCTTTCCAGATCATTTATAAATATATTGAACAGTAAGGGTCCCAATACAGATCCCTGAGGCACTCCACTGTCCACTCCCTTCCACTGAGAAAATTGCCCATTTAATCCTACTCTCTGTTTCCTGTCTTTTAGCCAGTTTGCAATCCACGAAAGGACATCACCACCTATCCCATGACTTTTTACTTTTCCTAGAAGCCTCTCATGAGGAACTTTGTCAAACGCCTTCTGAAAATCCAAGTATACTATATCTACCGGTTCACCTTTATCCACATGTTTATTAACTCCTTCAAAAAAGTGAAGCAGATTTGTGAGGCAAGACTTGCCCTGGGTAAAGCCATGCTGACTTTGTTCCATTAAACCATGTCTTTCTATATGTTCTGTGATTTTGATGTTTAGAACACTTTCCACTATTTTTCTATTTCAGTTATCAACATGTTGCATTTGAACATGTATCAGAATTTTGGTTATGCAACTTAGCATTTTACTTCATTTCATGTTAAAAGGGAAAGGGTAAAAAAATCAGAGTTACAAATAACTGAAAAGGGAATTATTTGAAAATTGGTGTCTTAGTAGCCTAATATAGACATTTTTTATATTATTATATGCATTCTTTTAATGCAGGTTGAAACTAATTCGATAATTTATTTTTTTTTTTAATAAATTCACACAATTTCCTTTGTGATGATCCAGCTCTGAGGAGCACCATTCAAGCTATTCATTTGTATGAGACAGGCAGGGCTTAGGTAGCCATATTGGTTTTGCAGAATACCTGTAATATCTCTGCAAGCTGTGATATATCAACCGAGGTGATGTTTGTAACGTGCCGCGGTATATAAAAAAAATCTCTAAATAAATAAATAAAATAATATTTTAGAGGGTCAGCAAGAGAGATGTTGTAATGCATGAACTTTCAAGACTTCAGAAACCTCTTCTTCTGGTGCCAAAAGTAAAATAAAATCAAACTTCTTTTATGAACTGTAAACAGCCAGCAGTTGTCCCCCATAAGAAAGTAGATACAAAGCAAATCAGAACCATCAAGCAGCTCAGACCCCCTTCGCCTGAGATTTTTGCCCTCAGCATTTTTACATCACCACACTGTGACCCTTTTGAAAGGACAATCAACTGACATTTCTTTCTTAATGACATACAGAGGGAGTAAGAAAATGAAACAAGCATGATACAAAAGATACCGCATGACAAAACGACAAAAATGGTGAACCGGCAGCAGGCTACAGAGCCTTACCCCAAACAGCTTACAACCCAAAGCGAAAACCTGATTTAAATGGTTTTATTTTTAGCTGGGTCCCAGAAGCCCAGCGAGCTAAGATCGCTTGCCTAAGGGTACAGAATATATGAGGAGAATGTTCAATTCATGACCTCGGCCTCCCCCCCCCCAAAAAAAAATACTATAACCCAGTGATGTAACCACTAGGCCACCCCTCTTCATAAATGAAGAGACACAAGGATAGAACACAAAGCAAAGAGTAGTATAGAATGAGGTCCATATTCAAAAGCATTTAGCCGGGTAACTCAAGAGGTTATCCGGTTAAATAAAGATTTGGATACTTATTAGCTGGCTAGAATTTAGCCAGCTAAGGCCTGGATTTTCACAGAACTTAGAAAATCTGGCGGTAACGGGTGGCGGGCCTGCGAAAACTGGTAGCAATCGCACCTCTGTGGTGCGATCGCTGCCAGCTTTCGCACCCAATAGCGCCATCATGAAAGGTGGAGCTATTGGGTGCGATATTGGCGGTGATAAGGAGTCTTACCTTTTGCCATCAGCGAAGTCATCACGGAGTCCACCCTGACTCCGCCCCGATTTAGATATTGCGTGTGATATCTTTGGAAAATGACCCCCTAAGATCGGCACGTTCCGGGGGTGCAACTGGGAGGAGTTGAGTTAGCCAGATATGTTGGCCGGCTAAATTCCCTAAATGTAGCCAGATAACAATAGCCAGCTAAATTTAAGATAGCCAGCTATGTTCAATATTGCGGCTGCACTATTTAATATACCTGCAAAGTTAGCTGGGTTTATTTTATTTTTATTTAAATGTTTTATATACTGTCATTCCATGTGAGAATCACTAGTTCACAACAGTTTACAGGTAAAACATTCATAAATAAAATGAGTGTTACAAGGTGGACAGACAATGATAGAAATGGAAGTAATACAATGGTAGACTTCTAATGCAGAAAAAGAGCAGGGTTAAAAGGTTAGTGAGCGGGGGTGAAATTGTTCAAGAATTCATAATGTTGTTATCTGAGTCATGGGGAATTGGGTGTTTCAGTCAAATAGAAGGCATTTTTGAAGAGGCAAATTTTTAAGTCACTTTTGAATTTCTTTTTATCAGTTAGTGTTCGAAGTTCTTTTGGCATGGAATTCCATAGTTTTGAGCCGGCGATTGAGATCAATCTCTCTCCAGTAAGTGATAGAGGACAGCTTCTCAAATTTGGAATTTCTAGAAGGCCTTTGTTCTGTAATCTGAGAGTTCATCGGGGAATGTGAGGTTTAAAGGTTATTCCTAGCAGATCGTTATTGTTCAGGTTAATGTTATGTATTATAGATAGAACTTTATAATATATTCTAGACTGTACTGGAAGCCAATGTAGAGCCATCAGAATTGGGAGTGATGTGGTCAAATTTTCTTGCTCCAGATAATAGTCTAGCAGCGGCATTTTGCAGGGGTCTTAAGTGACTAGACTGAAGGCTTAGAAGTAATGAATTACAGTTGTCGAGGTTGGAGAATATGAAAGATTGTAAAACTGTTCTGAAATCAGTTGTGCTTAGAAGAGGTTTCAATTGGCTTAAAATCCGCAGCTTGTGGAAGCCAGATCTAACTAGTTTGCTTATGTGGGCTTTCATTCTAAGATTTTCATCGATTTGGACCCCTAGATCTTGCACTTGGGTTGCAGGGGTTACTTGGTAATATCCAAGATCTATCCCTGGGGGGCATAGATTTTTGTGGGTTGCGGCTTAACCAAATTATTTCAGTTTTTTGGGGGTTCATTGAGAGTTTCCATTGAGCTAGTTTTTCTTTTATTTTAATCATATATTCAGAAATTTGTGATGTTTTTTCAAATGATTTAGATAGAGGGATATAGAACTGAAGATCATCTGCATAAAGGAAGAAGTTTAAACCTAGGTCAGTTAGTAATTTGCATATTGGCAGCATGTAGATATTAAATAAAGTTGCTGATAATGCTGATCCTTGTGGAACTCCATTTGTGCTCTGGAAGGTGTCAGACAAGTAATTGTCAAGTTTTACTTGAAATGATCTATCTGTGAGGAAAGAGGTGAATCATTTTAGTACATTTCCATCTATTCCAATGTTTTTTTAATTGTTGGCATAGCAGGTTATGGTCAACAGTGTCAAAGGCAGCTGTTAGATCAATTAAGACTAGGCAGTATGATTTGTTTGAGTGAAAACCTCATAAAATAGGATCAGTTAAGGACTGAAGAAGAGTTTCAGTTGAGTGGTTTTTCTGGAATCCAAATTTGTTAGGATAAAGTGTCTTATCTTCAAGGTGGTTTTCCAGTTGGGTAAGGACTGCTTTTTCAAGTATTTTCGCAGTTTATCCGGTTAAGTACCTGATTCACTAAAGTTTTTTCCCATAGATACAAAATGGGAGAAAAAGCCTTAATGAATCTTGCCCTTTCTTTGCTATTTGGACAGTGACTGAATATGGAACTCAATGATTCTAGCACATGATTGGGCAGTAGCAAATTGTGTCTTCAGCTGAAACCAAAGGTTCAGCAACCAGTCAAGATATAGGGAATGCGGTTTTAACTTTCAATTCTAATTTTTTGCAATTTATTTTTACATACATCTCATCAAGACAGGTTGTCTAAAAAAAAAAAAAATGGTGCATTATTCTGATTTGATATGTACCAGATTTTGTGGTATTTTCTGGAACTAATATCATATTTTGTCTTGGCAGGAGTAATATTCCTGTTAAGTTTTCTGCTTTTCATTAACTGACTTGGAATGCAAATGCAATTGCAGTTTATTCCTGTGCTGCAGTTTGCTGGCACAAAAAAGCCCTAATTGGTCTATGTTTTCTCTATTTCTCTGTGGACCAAGATCTCTCCTGCAGATGACAACAACTCATGGTCAGTTTCACACTGGACTATTTCATGGCGATTCTTTTCATTTGTTTAATCTGAGGGCTTTTAATCCCCTATTACGCTGTTCTCTCTTTGCTAAATACAGTTTGACTTTTTAGCAGATACAGTATGATGCGGTACTCTGTGTATAGAAACAGGCCCATCAAAACATTCTTCCCTGACAGTACAGTCAGGGCTGCATTATTTGAAAGGAGTTTTAGAAGAGCAAAGATGATACAGAGCCAGCAATCTTACCCAACTGCTGAAGGCACAGGTTTTAATACCCTGCACTGGTGCTTACTCACTGTTAAACTCTGATAAAAAAAAAAAAAAGTAACCTCCTTGTTCTCAACACTTACTGTCTTGCCCTACCTTGGTGGTTTCTTAGTTTTAAATTTCTTCACTTTTAAATGTCAATTTTGAAAGGAGCTATCTACCTGCGTTAAGTGCACTTAACATGGGTAAAACCTATTGACAATTTAGTGGCATATATTGATGATTAAAGTGATATGTTGTTGTTCAAACTGTTTCTTAATTAAACAAGGAATAGTTCAAAGAAAAATCATGCAATGAGAGGGTACACTGATGCCAGTCACTTAAAGTGATATTTATTTGTTCATTTCCAGATAAAATTGTGCAAAGTGGATTAAATATGAAAGATGATTTTGAATTGCTGTAAATGACTATGCTTATGTTAGTTAGCTGCTATTACCAGCTTCACATTATTTGCATGATGGAAGGGACTTTGCACTTATTTGACAAGATTCATTGCCGCTTCCTTACCATGATTGTAAATAGTACACAGGGAGGACAGGTAAAAAGCAATTTATGCATGTAAACTGACTATCTGAACATTGCCATCCCTCAAAATGATTAAAGGGTGCACACATTATGGAACAGTGCAGGTGCTTTTAGCCACATTAAAGGGAGGCATTCCCTAGGGGCTATATTTTGGGTGGATTGGAAAATAATATGCATAAATTGTATTCCCGAGTTTACAACCATTATTTTCTGCAGAAATTCATCTACCCAAACCAAAAAAAGCAGGTGCAAAAATTCATGGATACTTTATGCTCATAACAAGTTTGAAAGTGAAAGGACATGCGTACTTTCAGTGCAAAGTCAGTGGGTGTAAAGTGGACTTTGTCCTAATGCAGATGGTTTGAAAATTGGTCTTATTTCAGTGTTGATCAAAGCAGTCACATTGATTCCACCACAAGCAGCACTGGCAAAACAGCAATATGGAGCTGCATGGAGCACTTCAACTATATGCCCTCTTTTGTAGAAATATCTTCACGGAGATGAGTGCAATTCAGTAATGGTAATGGCGCCAGTTTTGATGTGCCCAATCATAAAATATAGTTGAAAACTGTTAATTAAATGTTTACACTTGCCACTAAACCACCACCAGGAGGTTGCGATGGCATGTAGCCATAACTGATCTATGGTAACTGGATCAGAACCAATGACCTAGAAGTTAATGGTTTATATTGATTTCAAGCTAAATACTTATGACCACAGCTTAAAATCCTTCTTCTCTTTTATTAATTATACAAAGCACCTTCCTTTCATTTTGATTTTTAATATATTTTTTGCATATTGATTTTCTTCCTTTTTGTTCTTATTTTCTTATTATTTACCAGTTATGCCAATAGTATTGTGTAAGGTGCATATAACTAAGGCAATGCAGGGGTATAAGAAATGTCTAACACAAGTCATATATTGGGGAAGATCGAGGTCCCTGATTCCCAAATGGAAATATAAAAGACAATAACAGGGTATGTTTGACACAATGGTGGACTTCTGCCCACCAACAGTAAGCAATGGGATTAAGATCAAATGAAAGAGAAGACTGACAAATGGCATAAGCTGGTAGACGGGGGGGGGGGACAGGCAGTCGAGACTGGGAAACCATTTGGTGCTGGGGGAGGAAATCAATTTAATACCTCCTCAAAGGAGAGAATCTCTAGGCAGTGGATGGGGGAAAAGGAGGGAAAGAGTATGCATCATATGCAGCAACAGGGAGGCAGACCTGAAGATACAAGTGAGCAGATGAGATAAAGTGGTCAGAGGAAGAGAATGATGCACAGCGTAGGGTGGGAAAATAAATAGTAAGCAATAAGGGTTGGGCGAGTAAGTCACCATCTCAAAGAAGATTTTTAAATCATTAAGTTTATTTTCTAATTATTTTTTGTGGCCATCATTGGCTCATGTCATCTCTTATCTACTCCCTTTTCCTTTGTTGTTTTTTCATAAATACATTGGCATATTGTTTTTTTTCTTAATAATGTGACAGAATAGAATCAGGAAAGAGAAGTCAGCTGTTAGGAGTATAGCTCCTAAAAGAAAGAGGACCAGACTGGAAGAAATGTAAACATCAGGTCTAATGTAATTATTCTTCATGTGAATTGTGCCTGAGCCTAACTTAGAATTATTGTAATTCTATAATAAAAAATTTAGAAGCATACAGAAATGCATTGAATATGCCTGTGCATTAAATCCATTAACTCCACCTGACTAAATGTCCTACTGTCAGCAGTGTTACATGCAGTGGGAAATCCACTCTCCCAGATTTAAGACACTTTTTTGGCATCAAAATTTGTACACTTATTGCCAAAATAATACATAAGTGTTAAAAAGAAAGAATTACAAACACAGAAAAGGAATATCAAGGACAATTCCAGAGTTAAGGTGGTGTTCAGTATTATTTCAGGCCATATTACATTTTTGGCTCGTTGGAAGGATTCAACATTTTGCTTCTACAGCTGCTATTTTTCCTGTTTCATTGAAGATTATACAGAGGATTTTCCTACTCATTCATTTGTGAGATGTTTTATTTTCTCTGTGAGATTTGGGAAATGTGCATCTCTTACATGTTTGCATTTTTGATGGTGCAAACAGGAAAGCTTCTCTGTTTCACCAATGTTGCAGTGCATGCAGAGTCTGGATTTTTATTTCAAATTGTGCGTCTCTTTTTCTATTTCTAATTGTGGTCACATATTCTGTATTTGATGAGGGTCTGTGTGTTTTACGAAAGTTATCACCGAGGTATTCTCTTAGGGCCTGATTTTAAAAAGCATTTACACACTTAAAACTGTGTTTTACACATGTAAATGCACTTTACCTGTGTAAGTGGGCTTTTGAAAATTGCTATAATATATGCCAGACTGTCCATAGTATATTTACTTGTAAGTGCACTTAGCAATGGTAACTTTTAAAATAGCGTGTGGGTGCACATGTGCACACATTCATCGGCCCACTCACAGAGACACGGACATTTTATAACATACGTGCGTATATGCGTGCATGTTATAAAATAGCCTGAACACGCGTACATGTGCGTGCAATTTTTAGTGGCTGCACACCTATGCATGCAAATGCTGCTACTGTTGCATAGTGGGAGATGCGCTTGGACACCATTACCAGTTTTCCCAATTTGTTCCCAGTTCGCCAAGGTATGGGATAAGGCTTCTAAACTTCCCTGGTTTAATAGCCCCTTTTCACCCTGTTATCCCCGACCTTTAAAATCCTGCTGATCTAATTAGAATTTGTGTTTTACAACTTACACATCTACCCTAGCAGCAGTAACGTTACGTGGCAGGGGGCCCCGGTGCGCGCCTGTATTATAATGAAATCCAGGAATGTCCATGCCCTGTCCAGACCACGACCTTTTTTTGGATCTTTTAATTTGTGCATATAGCAGTAAATACACATGTGCTCAGGTGGCTTTTAAAATCCGCTCGGCATGCGCCAACCCAACTTGTGCACATATCTCCCAGTTTTGGTGCACATTGGACTTTTAAAATTCACTTTTAAGTGCATAAATGGCTTTTTAAAATTGCTACAATATTAGTTATATTTACACAAGTAAATGCTTTTGAAAATTACCCCCTTAGCATGTAGCTTCTTTGTAGAGATTGTCAGCAGTCCAGCTTGTTTCATTCAACTTGTAAACGTAAGCTGTTCTTGCCCACCGTGATGGTAGGCGGCGGGGTCACCTCAAAGGGGGTTAAAACTGGCTGGAACCAAAGTCAGAGCTTGAGACTGCAATTCAGAACTGGCAAGAGTTACAGCAAGGTCTGCAGGTGGACAGGAATGAAACTGTAGTTGATTCACTGTCCATGAACTGAAGACAGATGGCAGGAACTGGTGTCTTGGACCACTAGAGGGCCACGAACATGGCTAGATTAGAGGTAGGATCCATGAATTGAAGGCGGACACTTGTGCAGAGTGACAGGAAAGCTGAGGGTGAAGATGAAGCTCAGACAGGTCTCCAGGAACATATCTGAAGGCAGGAGGTTAGTTTTGCTAGAGGCCTTTAGTATCCCTTTTGGTTGCTGGGAACAGCTTCCTGATCCCCTTATGTAAACTTCAGTCAATCTGGTCCACCAGAGAGCGTATTCACAGGTTCCTTATTAGTTTCCCACAATCCCTGACCTCATTTGCTTCTAATTTGGAAGAAGGATCCATCAGAGGAAAATAGGATAAAGCATAACCATTAGCAAGTTAAATGTAAGACATTGATAAGGCAGACTAAGAATTTAAAAAGAAGTTGGCCGTAGAGGCAAAAACTCATAATAAAAATTTTTTAAAATATATCTGAAGTAGAAAGCCTGCGAAGGAGTTGGTTGGACCATTAGATGATCGAGGGGTTAAAAGGAGTACTTAGAGAAGGTAAGACCATTGCAGAAAGACAAAATTCTTTGCTTCGATGTTTTACTGAAAAGGATGTTGGGGAGATACCCGTTCCGGAGACAGTTTTAGGATGATGATTCAGATGAACTGAACCAAATTATAGTGAACCTGGAAGGCGATGAACGGCTCCCCTATGAGGAAAAGCTAAAGAGGTTAGGGCTGGTTCAGCTTGGAGAACAGAAGGCTAAGTAGGGATATGATTGGTTCGCATTGTGTTCTGTTATCCAGAAAAACCTCTATTATCTGAAAATTGATTGATTTCATATCTGTAATTCTTTTTATCAGAAATTCCATTGTCTGAAAATATCTATTCTCTAGAATGCCTAGATCCTCACCATTCCATATAAATGTACTGTATTAGCAGTGCCACCTTTTTATAAGCAGAGTTATTGTCATTTGAGTCAGGGGAGTTAGTGCTGTGATAGGATAGCAGGATTGTTATTTATATGCAGTGTTTTTTTTCCAGGGGTTTGTGCTACCTCACAAACTGTCAGGAGTCAAAGATTTCAGGTTAATTTTTTTTTTTTTTTTAACTCTGTGATAGAGTCTGTGCTTCATTAAATCATTAAGTTAAAAATGATTTACATTGTTGACCACCTATGTAAATGCCATATATTAAGACAGAATAATATCCAGTTGCTGGCACTGTTACTTTATTAGATTTACTATGTAAATGGTGCAGAGGAATCAACACATCAGATCAATCAAATCAAGATAACTGTGAAAATGTTGATTAAAAGAATCCAGGAAGTGTATTGTCCCATAGGACTAGAAAGGCTGAAGCTGAAAAGGACTGATATTGCTGTTGCATCGTAGTTTGAATCAATTGCGATTATTCTAAAAAAGAATGCATTATATTCCTATGGAAAACTTGGTCAAATAGACTGAAATGTTTTGATCAGGCAAGAGAAGTCTGGAGAAAACGAATAATTATGGGTAAATGGCAGTTTTGGTTAATAAGGGGATGCATGATTGCGCTGGTGTATGTGGAATTCAAAGGGCTTGCAATGACCATGGAATTATTGTTGAACTGGCCTGAAATAACTGCAGCAATGTTTATTGGAGGATCTTAGATGGCCATGGCAAAGTTCATTGAAAGGGCCTGAGATGACCATAACAGTGGCAGATTAAAATGGCTCATCTTACAAAAGTTGGCAAGCAAGTACAGTACACTTGGAATCTTTTTGTTTATATTACTTCTAAAGCTGAATTACTTCACAGGGGTTCCACACTTGAATGGATATGCACTGGAGATGAATTTCCATATCATGGATGACAGGATTGTACTGAATGTAGCAAAATTGAGAGGGAAAACAAAAGTCTCAGTAGTGCACGAAGTCATGCAGGCTTGCTGCAAAGTACAATTTCTAAGTACTGAAATTAAAAAATTCCTGGTACAAGTCAAGCACTACCATATGTTTAGTACCAACACGAAACTTAATGCTTCACTGAAATCATCAGGCAATAACATAACATATTCCTTTCATAGTGGGAGAATTTAACAATCTCCCAAGTGAATACAATGCAAGGAGCATAAGCCCACAGACAAAACCAC
This sequence comes from Rhinatrema bivittatum, assembly GCF_901001135.1. Taxonomy (NCBI): domain Eukaryota; kingdom Metazoa; phylum Chordata; class Amphibia; order Gymnophiona; family Rhinatrematidae; genus Rhinatrema; species Rhinatrema bivittatum. The sequence continues at coordinate 44,346,368 of NC_042632.1, read as the reverse complement.
TTATAGTCCTGTGGTAGGAAGCATGAACTGCATCAGCCAGGCAGACTCCATGTCAAAAATCAAGATCATGTTTGCTAGCAGCACAATAGCTCAACATTAATGCAAGGAGCCACCTGCAAGCTGTCGCAACATCGACTTACTTCTGATTTGGTCTTTAAACTAAGCCTCCCCAGCTGATTCAATCTGCAGATAAATCCATTGTGCTTGCAACATGTTTATATAACATCTAAGAGTGTTCCAATAGCAAGTCTGCTGCAATGCACCAGAACACTCTGGCCTCAGGTAACCCTGTGATCGTCATGGAATCTGATTCTGGGACAGGAATAAGCCCAGTGCAATTCTAGCAATGCCCATACTGCTGTAATCAGAAGAATATTACAGATCATGGAACATGTTATTTCTGAAGTGCAGAAAACTTACCTTAAGAAATATGTCACAAGCCATTTTATTGTATGCTGCCCTAACTTAGCAAAGCTGTATTTTCTTAAGAATGGTATGGTGCCTCTGAAGATTGGAAAAATCCAAATTGGAATTAGAAAGATGAAAGAGGAAATGGATAAATGTCCTTATTTGTAGCTAGGAACCTTTATTTTCAGTTTTTATTTTATATTTTCAGGAAATTTTAATGTTATAACAAAAAAAAAAAAAAAAACCAGTGGAACAATGACTTTTCCACTGATTTTTCTCCCATGTATATCATTTTGCCACTGATTATTTTTAATAACAAATAAAATAAAAACTGAAAAAAAGGATCCCTAATTTCTAGCCTTGATTAATCTCCTGTTAATACATCTTGAAAATAAAGTACTATGACCAAAGATCCAAGCTGATTAGGCATGTCTGCAGAGAAACTAATAATTTCTTCAAGTTAGAGACTATGTTACTGTAATAATTTTGTTTTCATTTTCTATGAACAATAGTACTAGCTAGACTGTGGAACAATTACAAATCAACTGTAACCCAAGAGAGATGTCATGCATTGTTTTAAAATATACTAAAGCTTGAAATCCACCACTCACTGCAACCTTATAATTATAAAAGATTAAAAATGAGGCCATCATAACTTAAATCACTAGCTTATGCTTCTGAAAGCTCTGCTGTATGTTTTAATCATTGGTCTCTTGCATTTTTCTTTTCACTTTCTCTTTCAGCATGTAAAATTTGAAGAAAAAACAAAGATCTTATGTTATTCAGATCTCTAATCCTGACACAGGTCCCAGGAAAACTCTTATCACTCAGGCACCTGAATACGTTTGTCTGCAGATGTTCCTACACACCGAAGTACGGCCATTTTATATATTGTGTTAACCTCCCAAAATCAACCAGATTAAATCACTTTTTGTTTTCTGATAGTTAGAAAGTTTAAACATTTTATCCAATCATTTCTCTCCTGGACAAATAATGCACAAATATTTCTAAAAGGTGTACATCTGCGAGAACATCGGAGCTATTTAAAAGCTGAATAAATCCAAGCACCTATTGTACAACATTGCTTGTCTGATAATAATGTTTTTGATATACTTAAATGGACTGCCATCAAGCATGTGAAGGCAATGGAAAGAAGAGGAGATGTTTTATTTTTCAATGACTGGGATGCTTATGATAATATGACCTGTTGTCACACTATCACTCAAGTTATCATGTAAACCGATGTGATACCCATGTTTGAATGTCTGTATAAAAAAAACAAACAAATAAATAAAATGCTTACTTTCAATACTGTAGTTACCCATGTATAAATGAGGAAACAGAATGGCTTAGCATTATTGAATAGAAGATAAATGATAGGTAATAAGTTTGTACATTTTATCCAATCAGAAAACAGAAAGGCATTTAATCTGATTGGTTGATTTGGGAGATTAACACAACATATAAAATGGCTCTTCTTCACTGCAAAGGAGCCTTCAGATGCCCAAGTGTTGAAAGTTCATCTGAAGGAGATATTAAAAACGCGGGGCCTGTATTGGCAGTAGAGATCTGAACAACATAAGTACTTTGTTTTTTTCTTCAAATTTTATATGCTGAAGCAAAAAGTTTAAAAAAGTAGAAAAAAAAAGAAATGATTAAAACACAGCTAAGCTACCAAAAGTGTATGTTAATGATTTAGATTATGATGGCATCAATTTTAATCCGTATAATTATAAGGCTGCAATAAGTGGTAGATTTCCATATTTACTTTATGTAATTTGTACTTTTTGTGATTAATACATTTGGAATGCATTGTTTTTAATACATATTTTTACAAGCATAGCTCCTTTGAAAATTAGTGTTTTGTGGTTTACTGCTCTGAGTTTCTAGTCATTGACAAACTCTTGTTTTTCTACTCTGATATTTTATGTTGCGAGACCAGAAAGACTTGTGTGCACTTTTCTACTAAGAAGAAAATAGGGCCAGACTGCAAGGTCTTTGCAGTTGCTATCTGACATTTTCCATATTCCCATCCTTTAAAGCTGAAAAAAAAATCAGTTTGTCATAGTCAGTCTAGTCTGTCTCCTAGGAGAAGAAATACCTTCATGACTCCCAAAATGTTATCTCCCTGAATAATGTACCTCTTTACTTTGTTAAACCGTTCCGTGTAATACTGGTATATAAAATCTTTAAACAAACAAACAAAGCATCTTAAAATCTGAGCATCTCATCATACCCATTGATATTTTTATCCTCTGGGGAAATGTTAAACTTCCTCTATCTTTATTGAAATGTATGGAACACAACATATAAACTAAGCAATATATAAGTAAACAATCATAAAAACATAAAAAAAAACTCACAAGACAACAAAATCATATCAAGCATCATAACATGAATAATGCTCTTGTTCTTAAAACCAAAGACTGTCAGACATAACTTAGTAATAGGCTTCAAGGTTTTCATGCTATCAGCTAAGCTCAATACTTTTGGTGAGAGTTTCAGAAGGTAGGTGCCGCAACTGAGAAGGCGCAGTCTCTGGTTGTGCATGCTACAAAGAAAGAATATTCAAAAGTCCTCTCTGAGAGGACCTTAATCGATGTGAAGGACAGTAAACATGCAGCAACGCATTGCACCAGGGGGAGATTGATGACGAGATTAGTCTGAAAACTGTAGTGCCAATTTTATATAGAATCCATTGAGTAATCGGCAACCAATGAAGGTCAATCAAGACTGGTGTAACATGAGCTCTACATTTATTTCCTGAAATCAGTCAGGCAGTGGTGTTCAGTAGTAACTGTCAAGGTTTCAATGTCATTGTTGGAAGACCTGTGTTGACAGAGTTACAGTAGTGAACCAGGGGCAGAATAGACATCTGTACTGCCATCCAAAAATAAGACTTATCCAAAAGATGTTTCAGGCTGCATAAAACTCATAGCTTATAAAATCCAGATTTTACAACTGCCTCTTAAATATAGCCATAAAAGTGGCTGGGATAGCACCCTCTGAAAACAATCTATTATTTGGATATGGTGAAGCCTACATCTCTAAACTCAGTATCCTTTGTTCTGTAACTGCTCTGGTATTAGTAATTCCCCTGCGAGATTCATAGTTTTGAACAAAACATAAAAGATCATTGCAGTCTCTAGAAGACAGCTTTTTTGTTGATTCTATGATTTTAATGTTTTTTCTTATGTGCAACCATAAAAGCCATATTTTCTTCTATTGACTAGCACATTTCAACTCTTGTAAGTTGGCTTCAGCAAAATACTGCACCTGCAGGGGGCCATCCTTGAGCAATGGGCAGATGAAAGTGTTGCATGATCTCCCTCTCACCAGATTTAAAAAAAAAAAAAAAATCCCCATTTTGCTGTGTCAGCTCTTAACCCTCCAACTTGGGTACAGAGGCAATTTATGATCTTCCAAGTGGATCTTACCTCCACCACCTCTGCAGGGAACAGCTCAGTCACTCCAGTACCCACTTAGACTTCTTGTACACTAGAGAGAGAGAGCTTTATTAATTGTACTGAACATCTGTCTCATCTATACCATATCTACTAATACCTTGTATGTACCTTTCTTTTCTGCTGCCTTGCTTGGTTCTGGTGAATCTGAGTTCAAATGGATGTCCCCACTTTTCCAGTACCTTCCATGTAGAGACCTTCGTTTTCAGGTTTTATTTTACTTTTCTAAACAATTATCAATCTTTATTATTTCCACTGATTTTCTCCCATTTTTATTCATTAGCACACACACACACACACACACACACACACACACACTGATAAATTCCCTAGAAAATAAAAACTGAAAACCAAAGGACCCTAACTTGCATGGTCTAACTCAAATGTTATTTCTGTGTTTTCCTTGTCTCCCTCCATGCATCCACTTTTCTCCTCTCAGTCTTACAATTGAACTTCTCTCCCCTTTTGCCTTTCGTTGGCGTACCTGAAAAAATTAATCACCATTCTTTATCTCTTCAGGTGTCTTTCCTTCCACTCAAGCCTTTGCCATCCTGACTTCTTTCCATTGTCAACTTTACCAGAAATTCCAATAAAATATTGCATACGATATAAAGTTTTGATCACCATTCATACAATCATAAATAATATAGACTCAGACTGGCTTGGAGCAGCATTACAACTTTCACACCCCACAAAAAAAAAAATCTAAGATCAGCCCAAAAGGGCCCATTGAGCATTCCATCGATTCAAAAGTGCCCATCTATCTGAGATGAGATACAGAGCAAAGTTGTGGAACACTTTACCAGAAGATCTAAGAACACAAAAAGATTATAAAGCCTTTAAAAAATTGATTAAAAACCTATTTAAAATGGCTTTTGAGATAGACTAGGCTCATCGATAAAGGAGGAAAATGGACTGTAAGACAGTCGTAGTTTATTGAAGGAAGAATCAGACTCAATGCTTATCAATATGTATTTTTTTTTACATGTTTTTAAATTATGAATGTAAATGCTTATGAACCACCATGATTGTCTCACAGATCGATGATATAGAAATAAAACATTCTTCACTGTGTTCCGCTTTTTGAACTTCTTTGAACATTTAAATTAAACATGTTTCCCCTTATTTATCCAGCCACATCTTTTGAAAACCATATTTGTCTTATCCCTCTTTTACTTATGTTCATTAAACTGGTTGCCATATTTAATCTGGTAAACTGCAGTTTCTGAATACAGCATGCAATAAGCACCTAGGGCCAGATATTCGTACCCATGCATGGGCGTAGATTTGTGTGCACAACCTGGCACGCACAAATCTACCCCCGATTTTATAACATGTGCGCGCATGTTATAAAATCCAGGGCCGGCACACGCAAGGGGTGCACACTTGTGCATCTTGCACGCGCCAAGTCCTAGGGGAGCCCCGATGGCTGTCTCTGTTCTCTCCGAGGTCGCTCCGAAATCGGAGCGGCCTCGGATGGAAATTTCCTTCTGCCCTCCCCCACCTTCCCCTCCCTTCCCCTATCTAACCCACCCCCTAGCCCTACCTACATCCCCCCCACTACCTTTATTTATTTATTTATCTTTATTTACACCTGCCTCTGGGCGTGATCCCCGGGCCCAGCAGCAGTGGAGAGGCCTCTGGCCCCGCCCACACCCTGCCCCCGGACTGCCCATTTTTTCAAGCCCCAGGACTTGCACGCATCCCAGGGCTTGCGCAAGTCACCGGGCCTATGCAAAATAGGCTCAGCGTACACAGGAGTGGGCTTACGTGCGTAACCCTTTTAAAATCCGCCCCTCAGATTCCTTCGCATATTCCAAGAGAAGTGGCGTTTTCAAAAACCTATTTACAAACATAAAACTCAATTTTATGTGCATAAATCCTTTTGAAAATTACCCCCTTTGAACTAGGAAATGGGTACCAAATTGAAATAAATTGGTAGTGTGTGAACTTCAATGATAAAACAAGAGCATAACATACAGACGCCAACTGCCCAACATTAAATTAAGATAATCTTTTTTTAAAACTGTGTTCATGATTGGATTTGATATTTTCTAGAGACTATGTACAATAATTACATGGAAAAATATGTGCACATATGGCAACAGATAAAAAAAAAAAAAAAAAAAGAGTTGAATTAACGCAAGTTTGAAACTTGACAGCAGTAACACCAATTGTCAAGGCTTCAACCCTGGCTGTGCAATGGATTGTGTGTGGCCAGGGAACTAGCAAAGTCCCCTCCCCCCCTCCCCCCTTAAAGCAGCGATTACAACTCTAGGCGAAAGTGGGAAATTAGGAGTGCCAAAGCAAAATGACAAAAAACATACGAGGGACTTAACGGTGAAGAGCTCAGATCTGAATCCGATTATACTTAGAACAATCTCCGCACTGTTCATTTGAAAGCAAAGCTGCCAAACATCTGTATGTAGTCAGAGGGTTTTAAATGGAGGGAGTTATTCATCAAAATATGAGACTTATGCCCTCAATTAGGAGGTTAGGTTCAGTTTATCCCAATAAGATAAGCATGGATAGTGGGGGAGGGGTTTCCCAAAACTACACAAATGTTCAACTCTAATCCTAAATTAAGGACGGCAGATGTTTCCCACTTAAACCTTTCCTTGCTTAAGTATATGCTCTTACCTAGCTGAGCTTTATCTGCTTGATTTAGGAAATTTGGTCTATAAACAACTTGATTTGTCTGAATTGCAACTCTAGGAAGAAAGCAAACAATTTTGGGCATACAGCTGATTTTTAATGTGCATATTTCCCATCTCAGTGTTATTTTCCGGAGGGCCAGTTGCTTTCTTCAGCAAATCCATGTACAGGAAATACAGCCCACCATACCAACCGCACTGTAAGCATAGCGAAAAAGTTAGTTTTTACAAATCTAAAAATGTATTATGTAAAAACAAAAATTGATAACTTTGATAAGGCCGGTGCTGTTGCAAGAATTATCGAAGCTGCACAATGACGACAATGAGCAGAGACTAAGCTTGAAATATATCAAAGAAGTTAAAGCTGTCCTAATAAGAGGGATTCCAGGCACTGTATATGTCTGTAAGGGTTTAAAAATGCTTTAGTGTCCATTCCAAATGCACAGTGAAAAGTAACATTTTTTTCTTTTCTGACAAAGCACTTTGGTGGCAATTTTCAAATGGTTTGAATCGGGACAAATATGGCCGGATTTTAAAAGGCCTGTGCTGCATAGAATCTGGAGTTTACGCACGTGGATGGGCCTTGGCGCGCCGCATGAATTTTCAAAGAGGCCCAGCCTTGCACGTAAAACCCCGGTACGCACACAAGTGCCAGGCCTCTTCAAAGGGGCAGGCAGGGGCCGGGACAGCACCATTGAACGCTGTCCCAAGGACTCGCACGCCGGCAGCCACGTGCAATTTATTCAGCTTGGGCCCTGAAGTATTAAAAACAAAACAAGGATAGATAGGTAGGATTTTAGAGGGTGGGGAGGAGAGGGGAAGAGGAAGGGAGTTTACGTAGGGAGTAGGGAAGTTCCCTCCCAATCCGCTCCTTAATTGGAATGGACTTGGAGGTAACTGGGGAAGGCCTCGATTGTGTTGCCACGTGGAAATTGCAAAAAAGTCAAATTTTTAACATGCGCGCACCGGCACGCGCATGTTACAAAATCAGCACATGTATGTGTGCATGCCAGGAACCATGTGCACATGGACACACGCTTGCTTGTTACAAAATCTACCCCATACTGTGCACTTTTTTTTTTTTTTTAACCTGCAGATTTTGCACCAATTCACAGTGAAAATGCACGTTCTTCTGCTTTGAAACTTGCCGTGGGTACAAAATGCATAGAGGGTTACTTTGTGCCTACTTTTTCTGAAGGTAGGATTTTGCTTGGGAAAAAGTGCATCTAGATCAGAAACATTCCACCTACATGTGTAATTTTCCTACCCTCCCTTGCTCCCGATCCTAAGTGCTCCTGGGAATGCCTTTTTTTTTTTTTTTTTTTAATGCAATTAAAAGCACGCAGATTGTAGAACCATGCAGGTTGTGGAACTTGCAGCCAAATTGCGGGCGGGCAGTTTTCAGTCGATTTACGCACGTCAAAGAGCATTTTGGCTTTAGAAGTCACTTTGAATAATGCCCCCCTTCATGATGTCAGATACCTAAGCAAACGTGCAAAATTAAACCGCACATGTGATATTTTATATACCTCACAAGTATGCACTTGATTGCATATTTTAACTGGGGGGCTGGGGGTGGAAGGGTGGTCCCAGAAGCATTCCGGAGCAGAGCTCAGAAGAATGAATGTAAGCTATATTTTACAAGGTGTACGTGCATACATTGCAGAACTTGTCCAAGCACTTACACGCCTGCCAATTGACTCACACAATTGAAGTCAACAAGTTTTTTTTGTCTGCAGTTTTTGGGCGGAAGGTCTGGCTGAACTGGTGGGGTTTGGGATGAATTACTGGAGGGTCTACGAGAACTGGTACAGGTCTAGGTCAGTGTTCCTCAACCTTCTCCTAGTGCACACCTAACCAGCTGGATTTTTTCGATATCCATAATGAATATTCATGAGATAGATTTGCCTATATTGTAGACCCTGGGCAATCTTGGTTATTTATTTATTTATTTTTATTTATTTAAAAACTTTTTTATACCGGCATTCGTAGGACACATCATGTCGGTTTACAAATAACTGAGAAGGAAAGGAAATTACAATGAACAGGGGAGGGGGTTAACTGGAAGATATATATATATAGGTGTGCCCCCTAGGAGATAATTGGGAAACATTGGCCTAAGGTGAACTGGTGGAAGTATCTGTGAACTGGCGATTTTAAGTATGTACGCAACTAAGTATTTTCAGAAAAGCGTACATGTATACTTTAAAATATATTTGCCTCCATGCTTAATTCTCGATTATGCATGAATTGATATATTTCACACACAAAATATACGTATGTATTTTTTTCAAATGGGTAGACAAAGCATATGTATTCCTGCATTAAAAATATTCATGTATACCAAAACAATTGTGTACATTTGGGGGGAGAAGCACACAGTATTTTATAAACTATGTGGTTCCTGCCGCACAGTTTATAATATATAGTAGCATAAATCTCTGTGGGTCCATTTACACATGCAAATTATACACTGCAGAAAATTTAGAAAGTTATGTATGAAAACCTGTAATTTATGCCACTTGAGCTATCGTCTAAAAAAAAAAAAATAAAACATTTGATTATTCTGGTGTCAGACTGATGGAATATTGCAATGTGAGTGAAAGTCAGTGGAGCAGCTACAGCATTTCTAGAAGTCAGAGCAATGCTGTAAAGCAAAAGCACTTTACAAGCAAAGGCTGGAAATGCTGATAAAGACCATGCTGCCAAAGACGTATCCCAGCTGCAGAAGGTCGAGCACATGCAAGAGATCACTCATCATCCACATCAGTTTCTTGTGGCTTCCTTGCTGATTCTCTACCATCCTAAGCATGCAGGTTTCCAAATTTAATCCAACACCCAGCATCTCTCCTAACCCCCACCCAAGCCTATGCTTTTCATTTGCGAGACCCAGGAGAAGTGAAGCAAGTGAGGACATTCAGTAGCAGTGTTGCTTCTATATAACTATTAGAGCTCTGAGCTACAGGACGGCATACACAAGGTCAATTTCATACTGCAATGATTTGCTCACACATTGTATAATGATGTGTAAACTCAGGCACCAACTACATATAAAGCTTTCATTGAGGAAACCATTAATTCTATTTCTAGGAGCTACAGCACTGAATTTCTATTTAGGGCACTGAACAATGCTCAGGAGCTAGTCTTCCCATTTAGACAGTTTTCACACTGGTTGCTACTTTGCCACCTAAAGTAGCAGCATTAGAAATGAAAAAAAAAAAAGATTTTTTTTGTTTACAGCACTATAGGAGCACTGAAACATCTATGTATGCGGTAAAAGCACAAAACGGGGTACATTTAAAATGTGCTTGACATTTTCCAAAGAGACAATCTGGATTAAGTCAGAAAAAGTAAGGAGAGAAAAATATGAGGAGAAAGTGGAGAAGAAAGACTTAAGAGTCAGTCTCAGTTCTTTCACAGAATCATCATGTCATTATTTGCACATCTTTTAGCATACGACATTTACTCAAGATTTTCGCATCCCACAATAATTTGCTCTGCACTAAAGACCATACAAAGGCCTGCAAATAGAAGAGCTTGAGTCATTTTTGCTGAATTTTTAGGTAATATTGTGATTGTTAGAAACAGACTGTGGTTTTGCACAAAATTAGCAACAGTGCACAACTCTTTGTGCATGCATTGTTTAAATCTGGCTCTAAAGATGGAAAGACAGACAAAGAAGTGAGCATTGGAATAAAAGAATGGAAAAAAATGCATGCTGCTAATGAAATGTTTTAGACATCAAAACACTTTCACAATATTTCATCAATATAAAATTTCCATTTATGCTGTAGTCATTCACATGCTAAGAATACGTAGTAGCTATGGAAAGGGGTATCTCACTGCTTACTCGTGAATAGAAGGCCATCAATCTCCAGTGGACAATCCTTGGCATAGTGCTCCATTCCTCACCGCGTCTTTCAAAAAATCCAGGCTGCTCACTCTGCAGACCTTCATGACTGTTATTTTTGTGAGAAGGACCAAGAAAAGCAAAGATAAACCCTCGCTGCAAATGAAGTGTGAATGAGATATTTGGCCAAATAAAAACAACCAAGTCAACCGACCCAGTCAGCTAACAGGAGATGTGACAGCGTATTTGCCATAGATTTTAACATCATTTACTGTTTGGAGATTCATAATTTTCAAGGTGGTGGTGAGGGGTTAGCAGTGGAAACCACAGAAGGAACCTTTTCAACACCACTCACGGAAAGAAACACAACCTTTTTTTTTTTAGTATTTACATTTACACCAAACTGCCAGCGAAAGATTTTAGCCAAATAAACAAAATCTCAGAGGTCCAGCAGGCCTTTAAAAGTAGCCACCTTCGCAGAGTGGGAGAAAGAGCAGAAGGGGGGAGCTGCTGGAAAGTGTTTGGAGATTCCTGTCATTGTATTTCCTGAACTAAAGCCCTGGGAAATCTTTTGAATTCAGGTTCACAGCTCCAGGGTTTGGAGGGGAGAGAATGAGAAGATGGGATCTATAAGCAGAACAGACCAGTCACATCACCTAGAGAAGAACCCTAAGACAAGAAATGCCCTTTCATTAGCACCTTTGCTGATGACCATCGTATTTAGAGAGAACAGTCAGGCTGATACAGTACAGTGTGCCAAGTAAACAGCAACAAGATAATTGTGCAAAATAATCAGATATAGCCTAATTGTGCATTTATATGCCATCTTTCCACATACAATCAAGGGTAATACAAACTATGAGGGACAGGGGACACTGTTCATAAAAACAGGATTTATGATCTGGAAAAGTCTGAACGACACAATCCATTTGGGCCAGTCACATTCGGTTCTGGAGTGTAAACCTGCACGATTCAGAAGTAAAAATCCCATGCATGCAAGGTTTGAATCATTCCCAGGGCTGGTGCAAAGCTATTAGAGATCCTATGCAAAACGTCAACTATAACCCCCCCCCCAGCCCATTCCTCTTCATCTCTCTCTCCCCCCCCCCCCCCAGCCCCCAGGACCTGGAATGTTCCAAGAAAGCAGCCATGAGTATTTTGGCTAGCTCCCGCCACCACAGGTGAAGTCCTGGGAGCCCGGCTGGAGATTTCAGTGCTGCCACGAACCTGGAAGCAAAGCCTGGTCACGGTGCAAGTGAAAGCTGCTGCTGCTGCCATGGGGAGAGTGCAGGCCCAGCAGGAGAGGGGGGTGGGAAACAGCAGGAAGCACATGGGACAGCTCCCGCCGCTACGGCAAGGCTTGGGTCCTCGATCGATGACAAGTCCTGTCACTGCCACCCCGGAAACTGTGGCGCTCTTGGGGGTCCATCCCATCTGCCTAATGCTTCCTATAGTGAGCACTGCAAGCATTATCAAGGCAGCCATCTGAGATATATGTTTAAAGATTTTACTTCATTCTTTCTTCCCTTAGAAAGGCTGGTGCCAGTGAGGAGCAGGCAAAGGTCCCAATTCTATGACCTTTGTTCTTTTCCTTTTAATGGACCTCATCTCGGGTTATACCATCAGATGGACCACAAAAGGCACCCAAGAACAATGAAACCACTTTGTGCGTATTTCACTTTTAAAAATATTTTGTGAACTGAGGAGGATTTTGAATTTTTAAATGCACTGATGGATGCACCTCAAACTGAAACCATTCTCCAATACACTGTCACCTTCCTGCATGCATCCTTTGAGTTCTACCCCTTGCAAATTATTCACAAAAAATATTTTTGCTTTACTTATTCACTCCATAATCAGAGAAATATATTAATAATCGTCAATTTATTTTGCATTATCTTTCCTGAAAATTCACTAGAAATTTGCACCTACCCTGTTTCTCAGAGATGTTATTTTTGGGGTTTTTTTTGCCAGATTATGAAAATTTCCATCGAGGTCAATTGTACAAAATGTCTTGAGCTCAACTCTATATTAACAGTTGTTTTCTTTAAAGGCACACCACCAAATACTTGAAAAGTATGAAATGTACTATTCACACATCGTGACAACAATGACGAGCAACTCTATTTCCTATTCTATTGCAAATCAGAGAGCAGCATATAAAAAGGAAATATTCTCATTTAAATTATCCAAAAAAGTAATTGTGAGCAGCTTGAAAGAAACCCCATCAGTAGTACTCATCCGCATTCCCTACAAGCTTCTCTTGTAAAATCACGAAAAAAAACAAAACCCTGATATTTTCCATTGCTCTGCAGCATGTTATGACAACTTCTTGCTTAGAATTTAATTTTCAGGTTGAAAACATCCCTCCCTGTGAATTAGGCACATGCAATCTCTAATCATGCCCAGAACTGTGAACTATTGTTGGCTTGTGTGTTGTCATAAATTAGTGTGCTTGTTATGGATCTACACACATGGAAAAATAATTTGTACCATAATTAGAGTCTCTTAGCTCTTTGATTTTTCTCTTTTTTTTTTTTCATGTTTGAGAGCATTTGCCCTAGATCTACGGTCTGTAATGCAATATACAGCCTTGAAGAATTTTAAGTTGAACCTTGTAATTAATATTACTCAAGACACTGTATTTGAATATATATATATATATATATATATTATAATAAGAATGGCAAAGGACAAAACACATTACTAAGTACTTTGGGGTCAATTTTTAAAAGGGATTTAGGTGCCTCACTTAGGAACTTAGAAGCCTAAATGGCTCCCTTTGAAAACTGAATAGGGCGGAGCATCTAAATTTAGGTTCCCTACGGCTCGATACAGTAAGGCCGCGGTAAAAACAGTGTGGCAGTGTCAGGCGCACCCTTCCTCCCCGCACCCACAGTTCTCTTCACTAACTCCCCGATACTCTCCTCTAATCGCATGCAAATGCATGCCGCGGCTGTGAAGCGATAGGGAAGGGTTATGCCCGCGCAACCCATTTTACTGTATAGGCGCTGTAACAGCGCCTATACAGTAACCTGGGTGCGCTGGTGCCTGTCATTTCAAATGACATTTGAAATGACAGGCACCAGGAAGTGTAAAAAAGTGTAAAACACAAAAAACCTGTGTGTTATATAAAAAAAATGTTAAATTCCTGTCGGAGGGCCGTGGATCCAGGCGGCCGGTGGGCGGCGGGCAGCAATCAGCGGCATCCGGTAGTCCCTTCTCCTCCCGTTTTCGCACGGGCGGGTCGGCAGCGGGGGGGGGGGGGGGGGGGGGGGCGCCATCAGCGGCATCCGGTAGTCCCTTCTCCCGATTTCGCACGGGCGGGTCGGCAGCAGGATCCGGGAGCGGCGGGTAGGCAGCAGCGGGGTCCGGGGGCAGCGGCAGCAGGATCCAGCGTGTTCGATCGGGCAGGCAGGTAGGTGGCAAAATAAAGATGGCCGCCTGCACGGGAAAAGCGTGCAATTGGTCGCTGAAGACGTGACGTCACGACGTTTGGCGTCACGGGGTGTGACGTCACGTCTTCAGCGGCCAATTGCACGCTTTTCCCGTGCAGGCGGCCATCTTTATTTTGCCACCTACCTGCCTGCCCGATCGAACACGCTGGATCCTGCTGCCGCTGCCCCCCGGACCCCGCTGCTGCCTACCCGCCGCTCCTGGATCCTGCTGCCGCCCCCCCCCCCCCCCCCGCTGCCGACCCGCCCGTGCGAAATCGGGAGAAGGGACTACCGGATGCCGCTGATGGCTGCCCGCCCCCCCCCCCCCCCCCGCTGCCGACCCGCCCGTCCGAAATCGGGAGAAGGGACTACCGGATGCCGCTGATGGCTGCCCGCCCCCGCTGCCGACCCGCCCGTCCGAAATCGGGAGAAGGGACTACCGGATGCCGCTGATGGCTGCCCGCCCCCCCCCCGCCCCCGCCGCCGACCCACCCGTGCGAAATCGGGAGAAGGGACTACCGGATGCCGCTGATGGCTGCCCGCCCCCCCCCCGCTGCCGACCCGCCCGTCATCGGGAGAAGGGACTACCGGATGCCGCTGATGGCTGCCCGCCCCCCCCCCCCCGCTGCCGACCCGCCCGTCAATCGGGAGAAGGGACTACCGGATGCCGCTGATGGCTGCCCGCCCCCCCCGCTGCCGACCCGCCCGTCCGAAATCGGGAGAAGGGACTACCGGATGCCGCTGATGGCTGCCCGCCCCCCCCCCCCGCTGCCGACCCGCCCGTCCGAAATCGGGAGAAGGGACTACCGGATGCCGCTGATGGCTGCCCGCCGCCCACCGGCCGCCTGGACCCACGGCCCTCCGACAGGTATTTAACATTTTTTTTATTTTTTTATATAACACACAGGTTTTTTGTTTTTTACACTTTTTTACACTTCCTGGTGCCTGTCATTTCAAATGTCATTTGAAATGACAGGCACCAGCGCACCCAGGTTTTTTGTTTTTTACACTTTTACACTTACCGTAGCAGGCCCGAGCCTTGCTACTTTTTCGTTTGTTTTTTTTTTGCTTTGGGAGGAGGGGACCGGACGGGGCTGCAGGAGACCGGACGGGACCAGGGCGGGTAAGCAATGTTTTTACACTACACTACACTAACTCCTACTAGGGGGAGGCGGTAAACTAGCAGGTTAAGGCCGCGGCAGAACAGCGGGTTACGGAGGAGATAATATCAGCGCCCGTTACAGTATCGCAGTGGAATAGCTAATTCCTTCATTATACAGATTTTTCATTCATTTACATGCTGGGTGCGGAAAGGGTTTAGGAAAGGGTTTAGGAAGCGCTAAGGACGCGTGAAACTGGAGACTGTATCGCTGAATGGCCTTACTCGTCTGTATTGTGCGCTCCCAGCAAGTTACTGACGGGGAATCTTTAACTCAATGTTACTGTATCGACCTGCTAGTAAGGGACAGCTACAGGGTGGAGCTGGTCAGAGGAAACACTAACAGGAATTGAGCACTGGTTTTCAGCACTAGACTTCAAACTTAGGCCTAGAATCAACATTTTGATAAAACAGCACCTGTGATAAAAAAAAAAAAAGGGGGCATGGTTAGGGTAATTTTCCTGAGAGAGAGAGACAACCTCTGTAGAGACTCACCAAAAAGTTAACCATTTATACCACTGTAAGAGGGGACACTAGTAACTCGGAGTAAGGTTTGGACATGAGTTGGATTTTGGGAGCAGTTTAACATGCAAAGTCATATGTACGAACACCACAGTTACCATCAGCGAAGATTTAATGTGATTTGGAGGGATGGAAGGTGAAAGAAGACTTAGTTTGATTGCAGCTTGGTAGAAAGTGCATCAAGCAAGGTAGAGAGAACATGGTACAAATCTACTCGTTCACCTTTCATCCCTCCTAATCACATTAAATCTTCACTGATGGTAACACTGCTTTTTGTATGTATGACTGTTAAACAGCCCTCATTTCCATTTACTCTGCCCAAACTCCTCCCACTTGAAGTAAATTTTAAAATTTGCATATTGCATTTCACGGTGCAGTATTTATTGCATGCGTTATCGTGGGTGTTAAGGCCCTAACACCTGTGATAACGCCCTAACGCAATTTAATAAATGACCCTGTTAGGTTCCTAAACCTAGGCAAATGACTTGTAGGCTTAAATGTAGGCAAATTTTCAGCTGAAAATTAGGTGCCTAGATTTAGCTGAACATCGTCCAAAATTTAGGTTTCTAAAATTTAGGCAACTAATTTTGGAAATGAGCATTTTCAGAAAATTGGCCTGACATTGAACGAGTGTCTGCTAATATATAAAAATCAGGCCATCTCCTTTGGTTTTGCAGGAGACAAAAAAAAAAGGGCTTTGTACAGAAAGGAGAGCAAGAAAGATTGAATTGGCTTAGAGGAAGGAAGATTTGCAACTTTGCACTGCTCTCTCTCCTTTCAGCTTTTTCCCATGGGTCTGAATGCAAAGGAAAACAAAACTGGAAAATGCGATGGATAATTTATCACCTCACAGCTCCTTGCTGTCATCATAATGCAAAAAGTAAAACTAGATTAAAATGTGGTGACTTGACCAAAGTTGAAGAAAGCTCACTGGTCAGCCTGGGGAATATTGAAGCTGCATGACATCACCATGAGGGAAGGCCACATCTGCGTACCAACTGCCCTCTCACAGCGCGAGTGGCCCCCGCTGGCTGTTGCCAGCCAGATGTCCTCATTCTGGTCCCTTGTTTAGCTTTCTGCTCTGCCCGCCGCAG
Organism: Rhinatrema bivittatum; assembly: GCF_901001135.1. Taxonomy (NCBI): domain Eukaryota; kingdom Metazoa; phylum Chordata; class Amphibia; order Gymnophiona; family Rhinatrematidae; genus Rhinatrema; species Rhinatrema bivittatum. Next base: position 44,329,780 of record NC_042632.1, on the reverse strand, counting down.
ACGGGCTGATGGATTGCATTGATGGGTGAGCTGCCTGAAACAGCTTCATTCCATTTGATCCCACACATACACAACATCCGTAAAGATGCAGAAGAGCAATTCATCCATGCATTGGTGTGAGCAGCACGCTTCAAAACATGTAGTAGTTGTACTTTTGGAATTTGCTGCACAAAAAGTTTGACTACTAAGAGGCTTATGGTGTGTGTCTCTTTTTAAAAACCATCACTTGCTTTCTGACTTAATACAATTTTTCTTTTCTTATTCCATTCTCTCCCTAACCAATACCACACAGCGTGTTTTTATCCTTTCATGTTATGCTCATTAATCATCTGCAATATGCATTAATAGTACATAAGGCTTTAGCTAGTGGTGCATGTATATGAACATGCACAGAACCAGTCTTTTAAAAGAAATACATTTTTAAGCAAAATGGGCCATCTCAGGATGGGCTGTTCATAGCAATAATATTTTTGCACCATGCTCTATTTTAAATGCTTAGTTATAGTGAGGTCCATGTTTAGCCGCTATGCAGCTGTGCTAGCTAGCCGGTTATACATAACCAGCTAACTAGTAGTATACATTCAGTAGTGCAGCCTGACCGCTGAATATTCCTGGCTATCTTAAAGTTAGCCGGTTATGTACAACCGGCTAACTTTAGGACAGACCTACGACCTGACCAGAGTTAGCTGGATAAGTTAACTGGCTAACTCCAAATATTGGTTATCTTATCCGGCTAACTCCACACCCTCCACCCGCCCCTGGACTTATCCGGCTAGATGTCAGTACAGAAAATTCTATCTAACCTATTTCTGCATCATTCTCGCCAAGATACTGAAAGCGATACAGGATCATAGCCAACCACCAACTCACAGAAAAATGATTTGCTCTTCCCTTTCCCTTCATCCCCTGTAGTAATATTTTAGAGCACTTGGAACACTTAAGCTCCCTCAGTCTAATCACTGGGTGCCCGCATGTTCATGAATGTCTGCAGATGAGGATCAGCTCTCTCATCCAGCCTGCTTCATTACAAAATTCTTCCTTGCCGGGTTCCCCACCACTTTGGGTGGATGACAAATTCCCATACAGGGACCAAGAAGAGAAATCAATGCTTACCTGAAGCTAGAAATGAACTGCTAACTAGAATGTTCAATCTGAAGCGCATATTTCAAATTTAGTGAAAAAAGTGCAACTTTTTTTTTTTTTTTTTTTTTAAAGAACTCCTTTCAATATGGCTGCTCCCAGGAATATGTTTTCTTTGGTGCCAGTTATGGTAAATAAGTCCCGTTTACAGTGAAAAATAGCTGTGCATCAAAGGTTATTCTAATAGGAACTTTAAATGCTTTCATGTGTTTGTTCCAGTCTACTTAATGATGCAAAAACTGCATCATTCACAAAGTCATCTTAACCAAGTGGGATACACACATTCTATCATGTGCATGAACTTCACCTTGCAGGTTCTGCTCACGTTTCAGGTACAGATCAGTGCTGATACTTCTTCATTCTGGTATACCGATGCTTTTTTGTGAGAAATAAATATTCTGTATATGAGGATCTACTGTACTTTTTTTTTTTTTTTTTGCCCTCTGCTGCTGCATTGCTCCATGTTTCCCTAACTGCTCTTGAAATGTGACATTTCTCATTGACTTTTCCGTATTCAGGTAAGTTCCATGCTACATATGTTCAGCAGAATTGTTTTTTTCTTTTCTTTTCATATTTGTGAGAAATTTATAGCAGCTGTGAGGTTGCAGTGTTTCGGGGGACCATTTCCAGAAGAGAAGAAACCTGGGAAAATGTACTGGATTGCAATGAATACGTGAGATAGATGGATAACTAACATTTGAAGGCTTATTCAGCTATCTTACTTATCCAGCTGTGTAACACCTTTTAAAACTTATCTGGTTAAGTGGTGGCTTTGCTGCCACTTAGCTATTTAGCTGGACAAGTAAAAAAAATATCAGGATAAGTGGCTGAAATCTGCTATGCATGTGTGTTTGTGCTCCTAATTTTAATCACTTACAAGAGGAAATGTAATGAGATGAATCTTAAAAGCCTGGCACGTGCATCGATTAAGAGATGCATGAACGAGTCAGGCTCACCCATGCCCACCGTATTTTGAAAGCTGCCCAGATACGCGCGTATCCCCCCCTGCAGCATGCACATGTTGCTCCTTTTCTAAAAGGGGCGTGGTCTAGGCGGAGTCTGGTTGAGGTATGGGCATTCCAGGGCGGGGAAGAGAGATGTCCGCGCAAATACTTAGTGCCTGGGAGCATGCCCAGATCTGGTGCCTTGTAAGTTTACTTCTGCTGTGGAGGAGGTGTAAGTTTAGAAAAAAGAAAACTAACCATATCTGAGGGGTTTTAAGGGTCTGGACTAACTGGGAGGCTGTTATTTAAGTGCATTATTGAAACATGCATAAAATTTCTTTCATTTTGCTGATTGATGCAATGCCTCCTTATACTTGATAAGGAATAGAAAATTACTCTGCAATTTTTGGTTTTTGTTTTATCTCCAACTGTGAATTGGCTATTTGAGTTTGTACTTGATCAAAGTCTGTGTGAAATTCATTTGATGAAGATGATGCTGGTTATTTTCATGTAACAGGCTCATATTTTAGAACATTTGTAAAAATGAAAATAGAAGTTTACAAACAATTATGAGATCATTTATTCTCACAATTTTAAGTGCAAATTTCATATCATTACAAAAAAAAAAAGCTCATTATCATTCCGTATTTCCAAAAATTCTGAACCATTGGTTCAATAGTTTATTCACAGCACCTGTGTGGGAATGTGTGGGGGAAAAAAATGAAATAAGCTGCTGTCCTCATTATTTCATTATTTCAAAACATATCTTGTAACTATTTTGCTAAACCTTACATGCCAAGAAGAGTGATGCCACGGTATTCGTGCATTTGTCCAACACCCATAGCTCCAGCCTGCTCTTTAACTGAAACTTCAGAGAAGCCAAACAGCTGACGGTTGAGATTTACCCTGCGCGAGATAATCTACAATGTAAAAGATGTCAGAGATGAAAAGCCCTCACATAATACAGGGCCACCTGTTCCTCGAGAGACACACTTCCTGAGTGACTGACATACCACAGCCTTTGCACCGGTATAACATTACACTGCTGTGTTCACCACACCATAGATTAAAATGGAGGCCTCATAGTTAGCACACAAGCAGCAGCCTTCTGATTCACCTACCTTGAATAAACCAATGGGGTGTGTGTGTGTGTGTGTGTGTGTGGGGGGGGGGGGGGTCTTCAAATAAATGCTTACAATTAAAAATCAATTGTTTGCTTTCCACCTTCCCCCTTTCATGAGCTGCTGCTCTTTAGTGGTTTCAGGCAGTGGTCGTGGCATACCATGAGACAAGACCCATGCTAACGATCACATGGGTGCAAAATCCCGGCACTCTCCAGTTTTCAGAACTCTCTGTTCTAGCTAGGAAGCTACACCATCAGCCTCACCACCCCAAGAAAGAAAACACAACGTAAAAGTTAACGTAAGTGCTGTCCTATTTAAAGAGTGGAGCCCACTTTTTGTTTGAAAGGGAAAAAGGGCCCTAGGAAATAATTTAATAGTCTCCATAGCCAATTCCGAACAGCCCACCTAGTCTAGGGTACACATGAATTTTTGTACCTTGCAGCTGATTTTCAAAGGGAAATTACCTGGGTGGTTTCCCTTTGAAAATTAACCAGCAGGAAGTATGCAGATATAAAAAGGCTCCTGCTATTTGTGCAGACAGCCAATTAGGAGCAAAATTTGTGGGCCGACTCCGCTGAAATGCCAGCCCAGAGGGAACAGCTCCGCTGCTTGCCTGCAGTAGCCGAGGAGAGGAGCATGGGCAGCTCCTTCCTCACACCCCACTTCATTTTCTTCAGAGGAGAGATGCATGGCAGTACCCTCCTCACTCTGCTCACAGGGGACACCATTTCCCAGCGCCTCCCACCCCTCCTGTTAGAGGAGCCATTGCTGTGTCCTCCTTAGCCCAACCTCCACTGGACCTATTCAGTCCTTGCCTGATTTGGTTGAAATGCCGGCCCAGCCAGGGCAGCAGGTTTGTCACCGGTAGGTTCCCCACTGAAGGGAACAAAGCCAACCAGGGATCATCCCCCTCTGGTAAGCCTCTTTGAGAAGCCACAAGGAAAGAGACATGTGAACTCCTGCTAAACCCGCTGGCAGACCAAAATCTCAACCTTCTGCTACATTTGCCACCATCAGATCAGGTCTAATTCTGTGCTCTCCTTATACAGCCAAATCCACAGCCCTCAGATCAACCACTTCCTCTACCCATTAGACAGTTCCTCTCTCAACAGACATCTCCTTGTGTCTTACTGCTCATGAATCACTAAAATGTGCTTCTACAAATCTTCTCAATCTGTGAATGTGATCCGGAGCAGGAAGAAGTCCTATTTTTCTAAGCCATGTCCATCACCTCTCAGATTATGAAGCCTATCCTCCCTAACTACCATAAAAAAAACAATCCCACATCTTTCATTCAGATTACTTAATGTATACTCCAACAACAAAACTCCCCTCAGCTCTGACCCAAATGAAGAATTAAATCCCCACATCTTATATGTCATTGAGACTTGGATAGGTGAAGAGAATACTCTTACTCAGCTTTGCCCTCCAGGTTACCAATTTCACCACACACCTCAGACAATAGATTGGAGTGAGGTGGGGCAGCAGACATTTTTCACAAATCCCTGGCTCTGAAACTGGTTGAAGCCAAATAGATAAGCAAATCAGACTGCCTCATCTTAAAATTTCAAGGAGATGATGCATTTAGACTTGCTGTTATCAGTCAACCATCTGATAGCCAACCAGATTCCTTCCTCCATTTTTCCAAATTCTTATGCAAACTACAAACTCATAGTATTGCTAGACTAACTTCTATGGGAAAGCTCCATTGAAAGATGGGTTCTACAACTTTCAGCACAATATGGGGACTTTGTCTCATTCAATAAATCAAGATACCCACCCACTGGGTATCATCCCCTAGGCCAGATATTTCACTCTCAGAGCATCACCTTAGATTATAAAAAACTAATCAGCTGATCCAGACTCCTGGTCAGATCACCTGGTGAGGACTACACTCTTAACCACCAAAATGCTACACCATCTCCCCCTATTCCAAACACTCTGACAGGCATATAGCTATTATCACTAACTACCATTAGAAAGATTCTCAAGCTACCCACCAGTTGCCACATCAGAACATGCAGAACACCTCACCCAACAACAGAACACAAAGAGGTCCATATTCAGACACAATCCAGTTACCAAAGTTAGGCAGATAAACTTATCTGGCTAACTTTGGAGCACCCAAAGTTTCTTCCCCAGTTTCTGCCCCCCGCTTTTTCCCTCCTGCCCCCCCTCAGCCCCTCCTCCCTCCCTTCACTCCTCATATATTCCCTTTTTCTCCTTCGAATCCAAGCATCACATCTAATGTTTTATATACTTTTATTCTGTATTGAAGTCTTACAGTTATTCCGCATTAAGCTTCTTACGGTTTGCAATTGTTCTGTTGTTTCTCCACACATTTCGTATGTTCTTACGCTCTAATGCTCTAATGTTTCTCCAACGTTTCAAATGACTTTTGCTCTAATTGTTTAAGGTTTAATGTAACGCCTTCCGGCGACAGTTCTGTTTTACTGTAAACTGGTGTGATCTGTATATTTTACTGGAATGTTGGTATATAAGAATTCAAAATAAATACATAAATAAATATTAAAAAGTGAATCCACACTATTGAATATAGCCAGCTAACTATAGCCACCTAACTTTAGGACAGTTATTTGGCCTGACCAGATTTAGCCAGCTAAATCTAACTCTGATATTCAGTTACCCGGATGACTTAGTCGGCTAACTCAACTCTTCCCATCCCAGTTATACCCCTAACTTAGTCAGCTAAATTCTAGCCAGTTATATTATTAGCCAACTAGAAGTTAGCCAAATTATTGCCCAAATATTCATTTAGCCAGCTAACTTCTGAGTTAGCTGGCTAAATGCTTTTGAATATGGACCTCACAATTTATTGCAATTGTAGATGTCCTATACAACACTTGGAAACAATAGCAATTGAGAAATCTATTCATAAATGATTCAAATCACTGAAAGGCAGATCCTAATCCATCTTTTGGGGCAATAAATCACCTACCTTAAGGAAACACCTGTAGTTTCCCCTATTCCTCTACAACATCTATGTCCTCAAAATCTGAGCCACAGAATCTGAGGCACAGGTGATGTCTGTGCCTTCTGAGGCACAGACATCACCTGTGCCTTCAACATTGAAAGCCATTGATTTGCAGAGAACAAACAACTGTGTGTTCAAATAGGGACTGACCAAGCCTCAGCCATTTCAAATCTGGACAACTGTCTCACAGCAGTAGCTCTGTGGCTCAACACATTTAAGCATTCATATACACACAAAGGAATCACATCTATATCAAAACATGTTTTTTAGAAATCTTTAATTAAACAAGTTTAAAAATCTCAATGTGCATAATTACAATACAGTGATAATTTACAATCCTTAAGTATCAAAAATATCAATACTACAACATGTAATATGACAATATGTATTGCAAACACTAATCACAACCTCTCATGCACCTAAACCCTATCTAACTAGTTTTCTCAACCATCCAACACAATCCACAATAATAAAGACAATGTATCCTATTAAAATCCTTTTTACATTGTATTACTCCTCTTAAACAGAGAAACAACATATACTATCTAAACAGCAAATGTATCTCAAATGTAGAAATAGGATGAAAGATTTTCAATTCTTGAGTGTGTCCCACACACATTTAAGCTAAACACATTTAAGTTCAAGCTTAACCTTACCAAATCCAGACTTCTTCAGTTAAGTTGACAAGAATGATCCCTTTCTATTCTATTTTCCTTACCAAACCAAAAGACTCGGCAAAGAGTCTGGAGGTACAACTTGACCACCACCCCTCCATGGAAACTCACATCTCAGCAATAAGGACCTTGTTTATATATTTGCGCCAGGTTCTCCAATTGTGCAGTTCCTTAAAAAAAAAAAATAATAATAATTGCAGTCTAGCTACCATCAATGCGATCACCAAATGAATAGAGAATTGCAACTCCTTATTCCACAGTTTCTCTTAACACAGTCTTAAGCCCTTCCAACTCTTACAGAACATGGCATCAAGACTACCGGTAGGGCGAAATCCTCTGACCACACAAAACCAGTTCAATGTAAACTACACTGGCTCCTGGTCGAAAGTCAGGTCATATCCTGAACTAGCACGCTTCTTCCAAGATAAAATGAACTAGCACGCTTCTTCCAAGATAAAATCACAAACACTCTGGCACTCCTTCCCTCCAACCCAATGACACCAACTCTAGACTCCAATCCCACCCTTCATCCCAGAGCCACCTTCAACTCCTTCGAACCTACAACTACCTTGGAGATAGAATCAACCCTTAAAAAAATGAAACCATCCAGCCATCCGACGGACCACATTCCTACTAAACTTCTGCTCCTCATCCCCAGCACCATCTCTAGAGCACTGACCAACTTCATAAACTGCTCCCTAACTCAAGGAAACTACCCAGATGAGCTAAAATCTGCATCTCTCAAACCCCTCTTGAAGAAACACAACTTGGATACAAAAGAACTCTCCAATTACAGACCTATATCCAACCTTCCGTTTCTAGCAAAACTCACAGAGAAAATTGTGAACACACAACTCTCTGACTACCTCGAGGAACATAATATTCTATACCCCTCACAGTACGGTTTCCGGAAATCCTCCAGCACAGAAACCCTCCTCATCTCCCTATCAGACCACATCCTTCTGGGTCTTGACAAAGGGCTTTCATACCTACTGGTCCTCCTAGATATCTCAGCGGCTTTTGATACGGTAAACCATGCCATACTTCTAAACCGTTTATCTGACATTGGAATTGCTGGACTCGCCCTTAGCTGGTTCCACTCTTTCCTCAAAAATAGAAGCTACAAGGTTAGAGTCAACAACAGAGAATCACCTACTTATAAAGCAACACTAGGTGTTCCACAAGGCTCCTCTCTATCCCCTACCCTCTTCAATATCTACTTACTGCCCCTCTGCCAGCTGCTCACAAACCTAAAACTAACACATTACCTCTATGCAGATGATGTGCAGATATTGATCCCCATAAAAGATTCGCTGCAAAAAACGCTTGACTACTGGGAAAATTGCCTCTAGTCCATAAAAAGCCTCCTCTCTAGCCTGAACCTGGTTCTTAACGCATCCAAGACGGAAATCCTTCTTATATCCCCCGAACACTCGACCAACACCGACATTACGGCTCTGGACCCACAGATCTCTCAAACTAGAGATTTAGGAATTATACTAGACAATCATCTGAATCTAAAGAAATCAATTAATAATATCACCAAGGACTGTTTCTATAAGCTTCAAGTTTTAAAAAGAATCAAACCCCTTTTCCACTTCCAGGACTTTAGAACCATCCTTCAATCCACGTTATTTTCGAAAACAGATTACTGCAATGCCTTACTCCTGGGACTCCCCATTTCAGCCACAAAACCTATACAGATGCTCCAGAACGCAGCAGCGAGAATCCTAACCAATACCAACCGCCGTGCTCACATTACCCCCATCCTTCGAAACCTGCATTGGCTGCCAATAAAATATAGAATTCTATATAAAGCTCTCATGATAATCCACAAATCTATTCACCAACAGCTCACACTAGACCTTCAGAACCCTCTCAAACACCACTCGTCCGAAAGACCCATCAGAGAAGCTTATAAAGGGACCCTTCAAGTCCCACCTTCAAAATACACCCGTCTAAAAACCACCAAAGAACGTTCCTTTTCCACAGCAGGCCCGGTCCTCTGGAACAGACTTCCGACTGACCTAAGACTGGAACCTTGCCTTCATACCTTTCGAAGACAACTGAAGACGTGGCTTTTCCTCCAAGCCTTCCCCTAGTCAAAATGCTACTTCGGACTCAGCTTAAGGAATGAGATAATTTCTTATCTCATAACCAGTTATATATTATTTATTTATTGCTAATTTCCGCTCTACCTTTCTTCCTGGCTACTTTAGCCCCCAAGTTCTATGCCCTTGTTTTATGTAACTTTGCTTGATTCAGCCTTCTTGTTTTTTGGTTACTCTTGTTTTTTCCCCTAAGTTCCATGTAAACCGGCCTGATGTGAATTCTATTCGTGAAGTCCGGTATAGAAATATATATTAAATAAATAAATAAATAAATAAATATCCAAATCGCTATACTTCAGGATTAAAAGCATAAACCAAATGGCTCCAGAGTATCTTTCCCAATTGCTGTCTATCTACACCCCCATCAAGGGAACTTTGGTCCTCCCAACAGGGCCTTCCTAGCCTTCCCACTGCTTTATCAGTGCGACTAACTTGCATGAGGCTGCATTCGTTTAGCTGCTTTGCACTCAATATTATAGAACAAAATTCCACATGAGCTACACATGGGAACTTCCTGCCTTTCCTGCCCCGCAGGAAAATTCAAAGCTTGAACATTCTACCAGACCTTCCTCGTCATGTAGTAGAGGCTTTCCCCTTCATCTACTACTCCTGCTGCTTCAATGGATCTAATTTTAAAGTTCTTCCTTGAGTTTGCTTGTATTATTTGATTTCACTTCCTGCTGCCTCATGTTATGCTATGTCCTTTCCTGTGCTTAAAGCACCTCATATCACATTATTCTAATCCGCCCTGCGCCTTTACCCTAGGAAAAGGGCAGAATATCAAATGAACATAAAGAGAATAGTGAGCATACGTCTGAAAATCAAATGCACGTGTGCCGTTTTGCTTCCCTGACCCTCACGCGCCCTCCAGGAATGCCTTTTTTTTTTTTTTTTTTTTTTTAAACCCAGCTAAAAAGTACTTTCACTGTGAAAATTGGCATTTACTTTTAACCAAGCAGAGGGGGCAACTTTCAGCCAAGCTAATTCACCCAGGTAAATGGTTTTGAAAATTGTCCGACCTAGGTTTTTGTTGATGCCCTACTAATTAAGACAGAAAAAACACCACATTCTATCTCGTTGTCACAATTCTGCTGGCAAACAAACCTTGGCAGAAATGGTAAGATGGAAGAGTGAAGGGGGGGGGGGAGGGGGGAGAAGGGAAGACAAATTATGTCTAAAAATCTGGAGGCCATTAGTACTCCCAGGGTTTCCCTTGCTCTTTAAAAAAAAAAAAAAAAAAAAAGGAGCCTACACAGCACAACAAATACGACTCTCGTGCATGCACTGCCCACATCATTTGAACAGCATTCTTACACGGAAAGCCACACAGACTTACTAGAACGTATCCATCATTCATTCTTTCGTGTCTCATTTGGAACCCGCAATTGTCCTTCACAATGGCCTGGGGTAACTTGTGTCTTTAGTTGAAATGTGTTTATTTTATTATTATTATTATTATGTATTTATTTATTTATTTTTACCATATGCAAAAAGAACCTGCAAGGAAGAGCAGAATAGCCCTTAACCGTATTAAAAGCCCCATAAACATGTAACAAATGCTCAGAAAAAAAAAAAATGGCACCAGCTTGACTCAAACAATTTCAGCACCAGTCGTACATTCCCGGTTTTCCCTTTGATCTAACCGTGCTTCAGTGACCCCTGAGAGCATACCCAAACAACTCTGCTACAGTATAAACAGAACCCACAATGGCTCGACTGTGGAGACAACATTTTTTTTTTCTTTTTTTGTTTGTGGCCTCCTGCAACTCACTCATGGCCTTTCAAAGAACTTAGCAAGGATTCTGTAAATTAATTATCCGTCAAAGCCACTGTATGTCTTCTTTGTTCTGGAGATACATTGTTTATTCATAATGATGGAGAGAAGGAACTAGCATTTTGGGGACAGTGCATGGCACTGAAAAATTGATTAGTTTTATGCTGAAGAGCTATTCAACAGCTGAGGGTGTACGTTGGACATCAGATTTTGGACCCCGGTAGTAAACGTATTAGTGTCATGGGGGGGTTGGAGGAGGAGGCAAGATTGGGAGCCTTGGAGCCACGTGTTGCTGTCAGAGAGGGGGGAAAAAAAAAAAGAGGGCTTGTTAGCCTGCCAAGGTTAATGCAAAAACTTAACTACATATCCCAAAGGTGTAGTTAAGTTTTTGTGTTGCCAGCATGTTGCTGCAAATTGCATTATTTACTACAATTTGCGTTAACCCATATTAATTATTATGGGAGCTGTTCAGCACGCATTGGCATGCTAAGCAGCTCTTTACATATTTTTAGCATTAGGCCACATTACATCTGCATTAATGCTAACACAAACTAATGGGTAACTTTGCAGAAACTGCATGATATCTAATGCAGGCCTTTAACGCAGGTTAAGGCATTAATTAATCCCAACATTGTTTAGTAATTAGACCCCTACACGTGGGTTTGTGACTTATTGCTATCTTAAAAAGTGTTTTATTCAGCTTCTTTGGACCTGATTCACTAAGCTCTTTTTCTCATAGACCTGGAATGAGGAAAAAGCCTTGGTGAATCAGGCTGCTTGTGTACTCTGCCATATGTAGATGTGAAAAAAAATCTGTGGGGGTTTTTTTTTTTTTTTTTTTTTTTTTAAAAGAGCACTGGAAAATTTTATTTTATTTTTTTTTAATTTTTTCTTCCTTAGCAGTCACTCAGTGGGACATAAATTATTGCTTGAGTCAAAATCACTTTATCATTTAAAATACAAATGTATCAGGGGTGGAGCATGACAGCAATGAGAGATGCATGACAGAATTATACAACAGAGGCAAGCAGGGCCAGCTCTTCCATTAGAGGAACTAGGCAATCACCTAGAGAAGGAGTGAGCAATCCTCGAGAACCACATACAGGTCAGGTTTTCAGGATATCCACAATGAATATGCATGAGATAGATTTGCATACTGTGGAGCAGTGCATGCAAATCTCTCTCATGCATATTCATTGTGGATATCCTGAAAACCTGGCCAGTTAGTAGGTCTCAGGTGCAGAATTGGCCACCCCTGGCCTAGAGCAGAACAATTTTGAGAGCAGGACCAGGGAGCTTCACTATGCACCAGCAAACAGGGCTCTGCCCTGATGACTATCAGCCAGTGCCCCAAAAAGGAGACAGCAAAAGATCAGCTCTTGATGTCCTACTCCAGTTTCTCTAATCCAAGCAATGTGCAGGAAATAGAAGGGGAGTGGATAAGGCTAGAGTGGACACAGCAGAGCATAAGAGAGCCATTTTATTCCCTAATCCAACCCTTTCCCTCCTGTTGTTTCTGAGACAGAATATTTCAGGGTGTATTTGGAAAGTAAAACATACACCTAGGCCTTGATCCTTTCTTATTTTGATGCTTATGGGGGAAAATGCTTAGGAAATCTGGTCCTAATGGATAAAAATGATTCACACACTATCTGCCAACTGCATTCTGATTACAGACAGGAAAAAGTGACTACTTTTATAGTGGGAAACAACGGTTTGTTTAGCTGAAAGAAAGGCAGCAACAGTTGTTGCTATTTTTAATTTTTGAAGTAAAAAGAACTATTGGCATTTTCAACTTTGCAGAAATATAGTGAAAATGATTCAAAATCATGATTTTTCTTAAAAATGGAATAATTTTTAGGAGCCAGTAATTTACCAATACGTTAATGAAAACTCTCCAAAATCAAATAACTTGGAGTTATATTGGCCATTGCTATCAAAACAGCCCTGGTGGCTCATGACTTCCTCTCCCCAGCTTGGCCGGGTCTGAGGGTATTTGTTCACAACCTCTGTTGGTGAGACCACACCTTGAGTACTGTGTACAATTCTGGTCATCACATCTTTAAAAAAAGATATAGTTGCAATGGAGAAGGTCCACCAAAATGATAAAGGGGATGGAACAGCTCCCCTATGAGGAAAGGCTAAAGAGGTTAGGGCTGTTCAGCTTGGAGAAGAGACGGCTGAGGGGAGATATGATAGAGGTCTAAAATGGATAAATGTGAACTGGTTATTTACTCTTTCGGATGATAGAAGGATTAAGGGGCACGCCATGAAGTTAGCAAGTAGCACATTTAAAACTAATCGGAGAAAATTCTTTTTCACTCAACGCACAAATTAAGCTCTGGAGTTTGTTGCCAGAGGATGTGGTTAGTGCAGTTAGTGTAGCTGGGTTCAAAAAAAGTTTTGGATAAGTTCTTGGAGGAGAGGTCCATTAACTGCTATTAATCAAGTTGTCTTAGAGAATAGCCACTGCTATTACTGGTATCAGTAACATAGGATCTACTTAGTGTTTGGGCACTTGCCAGGTACTTGTAGCTTGGATTGGCCACTGTAGGAAACAAGATGCTGGGCTTCATGGACCCTTGGTCTGACCCAGTATGGCAATTTCTTATGTTCTTATGAAGGAAATTGGTCATCATAGAATGGGGACACCTAGTGGCTGGAGTCAGGGCTCATGACTGCAGTGTTCCAGAAGGAGCGTGGATGCCCGGCCCCCAGCTGAGGACCATTGCACCAATGACTGGGTGAAAGTAAGTTGAGGGGAGGATATAAAATTGATGTGTAAAAACAAAACAAAAGCAGAGCATGAGAAATAAAGGCGGGGAGTAGCTGGCTTGTTACGGCAGTTACTACCCCAAACCAAATGTGCCTGATACTTCACTTTCCATGCATATCCAGCATGGTTCTCTCCTGCATCGGCATGGGAGAAAGACTGATACATCACGCATTTCCAGCATAGCTCTCTGCTTCAAGGGCAGGGGGAAAAAAAAAAAAAAAAAAAAAAAAAAACCTGATGCTTCACGCATATCCTGCATAGCTTCAACGACAGGGGTGAAGAAAAAAAAGGATTCGCAATCACAAAGCGAGGAGTAGCTGGCTTGTTACGGCGGTTACTACCCCAACCAAATGTGCCTGATACTTCACTTTCAATGCATATCCAGCATGGCTCTCTGCTTCTACAGCAGGGGAGAAGAAAAAAAAAAAAAAACCAACAAGAGCTGTACAACATAGTCTAGGTAAAACAAATAAGCATGGGTGTAGCTTGCTTATCGCGGCGGTTACTGCCCCTACTACCCCTAACTAATCAAGCTAGATATTTCACTTGCATGCAGCTCCATCACTGCTCTCTACATTAATGGTGGGGGTGGAAGGGGAATAGAACAAGGAGCTAAGAGTAACAGATAAGAATGAGAGAAAAAATGTGTGAGGCTTGCTGGGCAGACTGGATGGGCCATTCGGTCTTCTTCTGCCGTCATTTCTATGTTTCTATGTTTCTATGTTTCTATGTAATAAATGTTAAGACATTATCTGTGCACATCAGGTGTTTACAAGTAAAAAACAAAACAAAAACACAACCAAATTTGGACAATCCAAATGATTGATTCAAGCATTAAGGTACAGAATGAAGCTGTGAAATTTGGTGCCAGAAGATGCAGTCAAACTGGCTAGCATAGTGGTGCTTAAAAGTGGTTTGGACAAGTTCCTGGAAAAAAAAATAAGTCCATAAAAAAATGATTAACCAGGTAGACCAGGGAAAGTCATTGCTATCCCTGGAAATGAGTAACAAGAAATAAATCTACTTTTTTGGGTCTGCTTGGTAGTTGTGACCCGGACTGGCCACTGTCGGAGACGGGATGCTTGGGGGTCGATGGTCAATGGTCTGACCCAGCTTGCCACTTAAGTTCTAAAGCCCCCAATCACACAAGCAGCACTAGTCTTGAGAAAGAAGTCTGAATTAAGCTCAAATTGTTTTACCAAAATTGATAAAACTATGATCAGTGTAATGAATGGTGCAGTAGATTACACTTGAAAGAGTTTTACAGTAGGGAGTATGATATGTTTACAATCTAAGAGAACAAATTCAGTCTTTAAAGAAATGAATATGATACAACTGGCAGTAATTATGGAAATTCACTCAATTGCTCAGCAGTTTATTTCATTTAAAGGTAACTATAAAGCACATAGTTTAAGATGCATATGTATTTCAACATGTTTTTTAAAGGCAGTTTTTCTAATGTATCTATTTGGCATGTCTGGATCAGTGGCTAATTAAAACCATGTTAAATGGCTTTGCATGGAAGAAATAATGAAAAAAACCCGCAAGGAGTAAAAACCTCTGTGATCCTAAGCACCTCACTTCCCTCTTCAGAAGGATTTAAAAATACTCCTGTGATTTACTGCGTCTTGCTGCTGAACTGCAGTTAACAACCATAAAAAACACAAGCAAGAGCAGGAACACCGCAGCACCTTTATGGAGTACGGATACATTTCCAGTACAGCCAGAAAATATCCTCCCTCTGCCGAAGCACTAGCCCCAGTTCCGTTAATGTGAGGAAATAAAAGCCACATGAGTCCACAAACCTCATGTAATGTTTCTCTTCTTGTCACTGCTCAATATTTGGACCCAAAAAGCAGGAAAATTCATCTATGCAGCCTCTGGTTTTTATCCTTTTGCCTACTGCATAACATCTCATGTATTCACCAGTGATTTAACGAAGTAACCCAGTAAATGACGGCAGGAAATGATCAAAGTGGCCCATCCATTTGCAATTCTTCTGCTTTGGGTAGATGAGCATATAAAGCAAGTCTGCTTACCATAAACAGTGTTCTCTGTAGACAGCAAGATAAAATTAGCCATGACACGTGGGTGACTTTATCCAACAGCACAGAATGGAGCCTTCTATGTTTATAGAGCTTTTGCTCTGCTGAGCATGTGTGGAAATTTCCGCAAGTGGTGCTGCCTCATGAGCCACCTCAGACGATGTTAGAGCTAAGTCTAGCTAATTAGTTGCCTCTCTAGGGAGGCAGATGGATATTTAGCATGGCTGATTCATCCTGTTGTCTACAGAGAACACCATTTATGGTAAGCAAGCTTGCTTTCTCCATTGACAAATAAGGCTGAACTAGCCATGACATGTGGGGAATCCCACCAAGCTGAGGGCTGCAGCAGAGCATTTCCTTAAGCAGCAACCCAGACCTCATTGTGGAGAGTAGACTACTAAGTGAACAGGCTACGTGAAACTGCTTGTCCAAATTTACTGTCATTTTTGAAACATATTCCGGACAGTAATGGGATATGAAGGTTTGCACTGACAACCAAGTTGCAGCTTTGCAGATATCTTCAATAGGCACTGCTCTTAGATAAGCTGCTGATGCAGCCATGGTTCTCACTTGATGAGTCTTAATATGGATGCCTGCTAGGTCATAACATGCAATAAAGTCTGCTAGCAAATTGGTCAGTGCTCATTTGGCTATTGCTATGTCCAGTTGGTTAGGACCATAAGAGACAAAAAGCTGTGAGGCCTGACAATGTGGCTGAATTATTTTCCTGTAGTAAACCAAGGCACTTTTACAGTCTAAGGAATGAAGGATCTTTTCAACTCTTGGGCATATGGTCTAGGAAAGAATGTAGGTAAAATGATGGCTTGATTAAGATGAAAAGCTGATACCTCCTTTAGTAGAAACTTTGGGTGCATGCAGAGCACAACCCTATTGTGGAAGAATTGCATATAAGAAAAGTAATGAACTAAAGCCTGATGCTCCCTGACTCTTTGGGCTGACATGATTGTGACTAGAAATAATACTTTCCATGTCCTATTATCCCCACAGCCAGTCAGATTTTCAGGTTATCTATCAAGAATATGCATGAGATATATTTGCATGAATTGAAGACCAAATGCAGTCTATTTTATTTAATGGTTTTGATTCTAGGAATTCCTGCAACACAGCTACTCCAAAATTCCAGAGCCAGAGTCCTGAAGGTGTCCTCCAAATACGATCACATAACCCCAATACTCTGAATTTCTTTGGCTTCCAGTTTATTATAAAATACACTACAAAGTCCTTATATTGATACTTAAGATCATTTACAACCCAGAAACAGTTTTGGCTGGTACAAATTTACATTCTTATACTCCACGAGCTCTAAGATCCGCTAATACAGGTCTCATAGACATACCATTGTGTCAGCGAGCCCATTCAGAGTTGGTACACGACAGGGCAATGCTACAAACATTGGCCGATGTTAAGAAGTTTAAAGTAGTATTAAAAACATGGTTATTCAACAAAGCTTTTAAAGATTAAGCACAGCCAGGTTTCAGGAATAAACCCCAAAAAGGACATTTTGTCTTATCATAAATTTACCCTTTTGAGATTGCTGAACAGGTACGTTTGTATCTACCATTTGATTTGTTCAGATGTGTAATTGTTACTTTTACTTATTGTATATTTGTGAAATTTTATGTTTTTAACTATTATGCTTGTTCTGTTGCATGCTGCCACGATGTGTGGAGTGTGCAGCTTATAAATGCTTTTAAAAAATTCTGTCATGCATATAAGATGGCGGATATCCTGAACACAAGACTGTCCCGCAGGGTCAATAGGACCCTAATAGCTGTGTACACAGTAGACTGATTGCAGCATTCTTTCCCATTTTGAAATAAAACATAACATCAAACTACAAGAGCAAGAAATAATCTTTGAGTAAAACGTAAATCTGGGCTAACTTGCGACTTTTAACAACTGCAGTGAGCGGGGAGGATAATTGTTCCCAGACCAGCTCATGGGCTGTGGACGTTTCACACTAAGCAGAAGGCTGTCTCACCTCTGTTCATGGATGATGAGCAGAATCAAGGTAGGGGCTCGTAGGTTAACGGCATTTCACCCACTCCTCTACATCTTCCACCCCATTACACCAGGAATTCATGATTCAGTGTAAAAAAAAACCCAAAAACAAACATGGCCTTTCATAAAACCTGTGAACCCTGGGATGCACAAATATTTTTTTTAAAGGGGGGGGGTAAAGCTATAACAAAAAATAATAAGGCTGTAAGGAAAAACAGAAATAGTTACAAATTCAATTAATCATTGAAACCTGGGGGGGGGGAGGGAAGGGGGCAAGTAACCTCTTTTTCATCAAACCCCCCCCCCCCCCCCTGCTCTTTGCATGCACCCGTGCTGGGAACGGGATGTCTGCAAGCTCAATGCTTATTCATCCCATTTAGGAGGTCGTATTGCCTCCAGCTTCTTAGCACCATCATATTTGAAGATACTTAGTATTACCTCTTTTGTGCATGCCTCTCAGATAATCTGAACGCAATCATTAATAAAGAGAAACAACTACTGAAACCACGGCTGTCAGTCTTGGAAATATAATATGTGGCATTATCTAATTTTCTGTGCTATGCATTACTTTTTTTTTTTTTTTGGCCCATAATAATTTTCTTTACTATAGATTAGAAGCACCAACATCTGCTTCTAAGCCCTCAACTTGTCTCAGCTTGAACATTATCCCAACGCTGGAGCCCAAGTTCATACCACAAATATCACTGCCAAAAAGGTAAATAAAATTGTGGGTGAAAAATAGTCATAATGTATCAGAAACAATAAAGACATTTTTAACACAGTTTTTCATATCATACAGGGTTACATCAAAGGGAGTGGAATCATTATTATATTGTAATTATATTCTGCCTTTCAGGCACTTCATAGCAGATTACATTCAGGTTCTGTAGGCATTTCCCTGTTCCCAGAGGGCTTACAATCTGTTTCTACCTGAGGCAATGAACAGTGAAGTGACTTGCCCAAGGTCACAAGGAGTAGCAGCAGGATTTGAACCTTTTCCTTCCCCTGCAGCTGCTGCCAGCCTGACCCAGCCCCAGGTCTCCCACAGTATTTCTGCAGAAAAGACAGACCACATATTGGTTGAGTCAAGGCCCCTGTGGCCCACCCCATTCTGATGCCTGTGTGTGGCACAAAAATACAGAAATAATCCCACACATTGTAGGTGCAACTGGCCTTAACAAAACAATCTCCAAGCCCACCTCATAAGAACAGATGATGTGCCTTGCAGGGTCAGACCCATAGGTCCATGGAGCCCAGCATCCTGTCTCAGACAGTGACCAATCTGGGTCATTAAGAAGTACCTGGTAGATCTGAAAGAGTAGATCCAGGTCTGTGTTACTCATCCCCTAGGATAAGCAGTGGATTTCCTTGAGTCGACCTGGCAAATAATTTTTTATGGACTTTTCCCTTCGGGAACTTGTCCAAATCTCTTTTAAACACAGCTATGCTAGATGCCTTGTCCACATACTCCTGCAACAAATCCCACAGCTTGATTGTATGTTTAATGAACGTAAGGATGGGTATATCTGAGAAACCAATTCCCCTCCCTCCTCAATAAGTTCTGAAAGAAAGCTCGATTTTGCATAATTCAAAATATTACAAACATTTAGCAGTAAATCTTAGAGATTGAGGTCATAGTCAACCTACTCTGGCTTAAGACAGGTTCATTGTTATCACAAAATCTACAAATCTAAACCATCTGGAGATACTAAAGCCAAATAAAAACAATAAAAATTGTAGCTGTAAAGTTTTCTTTTTCACCCTGATTGCTCAGGTGGAATTCTCAAGCTATACAACTGGAGATGTAATACTTAAGGTAGCAAACGAATGGAGCAATCATGTTCCATAGGGAAAAGCAAGCTATTGTTCCCTTAGTCACAGTTTTTCTAGCAGTGAGCATTTGTGCAATGGTAATAGCAAGTTATAAAATCTTTTATTTTGGGATAGTTTCCAGGGAAGCAATGCGACCTGCTTTGCTATTTCTTAATTTTTATTTATTTATTTATTTTGCTCTAATGGAACAATGTCAAAGATTCAAATTGGCAGACTTTCAGCTACTAGTGACTGAGGTCACAAAGTTGAGTTGTAAATATCATGGTCTGTTGTAGCTTTTCCCCAGCAGTCTTTGGTTCCTCATCAATCTTTATTATAGCCATTCAGCATCTTTTCACTATGATGATATGGTCATATAGAATCATCCATTTTTTATCCCTTGTCTACATAAGGACTTGTCAGTGAAGTAGTAGGATGTAATAAAATTCTAAGAGGTGGCGAATTGATATCCTAATTTTACCATTTTAATGTCCAATATAATAACTCAGGGAGAAAAGACTTGAGCTCGCTCTACCCGGAATTCCCCCTTTTCCAATGTTCACTCTGACACCAGATTGGCATTAAAATAGGCCACAGTTTATTAATACCACTAACCCGAACCCTTTCATTAACAATAACCCATGGGATCCTAAGGTTGAAAGGACCAGAAGCTAGAGTTGGTGAAAGAGGAGTTAAGTCCATATTCCTTGCCTAGAATGCCTTAAGAAATGGAGCTTCAACATGGAATCAGGAGAAAGGACTGGCGAGGAGTTGCTATTGAAAGGTTCATCAGCAG
Organism: Rhinatrema bivittatum; assembly: GCF_901001135.1. Lineage (NCBI taxonomy): Eukaryota > Metazoa > Chordata > Amphibia > Gymnophiona > Rhinatrematidae > Rhinatrema > Rhinatrema bivittatum. The sequence continues at coordinate 44,309,567 of NC_042632.1, read as the reverse complement.
AGACCGAAGATTATCGGGAGGAATTTCCACTACAACTTACTGAAAGAGGAGCAAAGGTACCACTACAGAAAAAGTCCCAGGGCAGGAATATCTCTATCAGAGTACTTTGTTCAGGGGATTTGGAGGAAGGAATTCTCTTGAGCTGCAGATTCTGTGACTATACTATTGACTGCTTTGGTCTGCGCAATTGTTTCTGATTTTTTTTTCTATTCTTTGCACCTGCATTAAGCATACCATGTGCCAACTTGTCTTGTGTTTCAAGCTTTCCTGTAGAAAGAATTTATTTTGAACAACCACAAACTTGGCATGTAGTGTGAATTTTTGTCTTGTATTGGGATTTGACCAGAGGGCTTCGGAATCCAGGGGTTCTGAATGACTTTTTCCTTTCCCTCTTATCAGGACGAACCCTGTGAAGCATGGTATGCCTGCTTACCCCACCAAACCCAAATGTACCCTTAAGTCCTACTAGCTGGATGGTCAGAGATTACATTTATTTTCCGGGAGATGAGTTTTCTTCACCACCAAGAAATTGGCAGGGTACATAAGGAATAACTATCAAACACAAAAAGGTTATTTTAAAATGTCTTCAGTTTTGTGGTTTATGCAGCAAGAGGGGAAGATGTGACAGTTTGTGTGATTTATTGCTATAATTAGAAAACAAAGCCAATCGCTCTTGTAGAATCTCAAGTGTGACAGGTTATAATTTTACCATTAAACCTTCTAACTACCATCCGGTAGCCATGTTGAGGTCATGGCAATGTGATCCTGAAACCACAAGAGTTAACCCAAGTCAAAACGATCATTAGCACTATGGGAGATTTCTTGTGCAGTAGGACTCACAAATATATACATTGTAAAGCATTAATACATAACTAATTACATTTTCACACTCTTTGGAATAAAAGTTGTTTATTTCTTATGATCACACATGTTTCTAAACTTCTCCATCCCAGAGTCTGCTACTCAACTTTTCATAATCTTGGAGACTTCTGTTCAAGTGCATTCTGAATCCTGGGTGAGCTCTAAGTTTAGTATAATCATCCATTCTCCAGGGCTTGTAAGTATTTTAGCTTTGTTCTGATATACTTAGGGATGTTCATCTGTATTTTTTTTGTGTTTGTTGATCATTTTGTGAAGCTAGCCTTTCATAGTCACTGTTTCCAACTGATTCTTTTGCTATGTTTTTAATTTTTATTTGTATATTGTTTTTTATTTGTATATTGTTCAGAGTAGTTAAACCACAAGCAGATTGTGATAAATTGCAGGAAGACCTTGTGAGACTGGAAAATTGGGCATAGACATGGGAGATGAAATTTAATGTGGATAAGTGCAAGGTGATGCATATAGGGAAAAATAACCCACGCTATAGTTACACAATGTTAGGTGCTACCACCCAAGAAAGAGTTCTAGGCATCATAGTGGATAACACATTGAAATCGTCGGTTCAGTGTGCTGCGGCAGTCAAAAAAGCAAACAGAATGTTGGGAATTATTAGAAAGGGAATGGTGAATAAAACTGAAAATGTCATAATGCCTCTGTATCGCTCCATGGTGAGACCGCACCTTGAATACTGTGTACAATTCTGGTCACCGCATCTCAAAAAAAAGATATAATTGCGATGGAGAAGGTACAGAGAAGGGCGACCAAAATGATAAGGGGAATGGAACAGCTCCCCTATGAGGAAAGACTAAAAAGAGGTTAGGGCTTTTCGGCTTGGAGAAGAGACGGCTGGGGGGGAGGGGGGGGATATGATAGAGATGTTTAAAATCATGAGAGGTCTAGAACGGGTAGATGTGAATTGGTTATTTACTCTTTCAGATAATAGAAAGACTAGGGGGCACTCCATGAAGTTAGCATGTGGCACATTTAAAACTAAATCGGAGAAAGTTCTTTTTCACTCAACGCACAATTAAACTCTGGAATTTGTTGCCAGAGGATGTGGTTAGTGCAGTTAATGTAGCTGTGTTTAAAAAAGGATTGGATAAGTTCTTGGAGGAGAAGTCCATTACCTGATATTAAGTTGACAGCCACTGCTATTACTAGCAATGGTAACATGGAATAGACTTAGTTTTTGGGTGCTTGCCAGGTTCTTATGGCCTGGATTGGCCACTGTTGGAAACAGGATGCTGGGCTTGATGGACCCTTGGTCTGACCCAAAATGGCATGTTCTTATTAATATGGATTGTTTGAGATTTATATGTAAAAAGTATTTATTCACTCAATGCACAATCAAGCTGTGGAATTTATTATCAGAGGATGTAGTCAAGACAACTAGCATAGCTGGGTTTACAAAGGGTTTGGACAAGTTCCTAGAAGAAAAGTCCATAAATAGTTATTAAGCAAGTGCTTTAGAGAGACCCACCATTTGTCATATGGATGGAGTGAGCAGCAGGAAACTGATTCTACTTTTAGGGACTGGCCACTTTCAGAGACAGGATGCTGGGCTTGATGGACCTTTGGTCAGACCCAGCTTGTCATGTCTTATGTTCTTACATGTATGCCCACTGTACTGTTTTATTTATTTTCTTTTGTTAGTAGTCTGATTTTCAATTAATTTGCTCTGCTATTATCTTGTTTTAATTTGATTTTGTAAATTGCTATATTGTTTTATCTCTATTTCAACTATATTCTGATCTCCGTGTTGAGTGGGTTTGTAACCCAGGAAAGGCAGATAATGCTTAGATTAAATTAAAAAAGTGTTCATACTGAAATCTGTTTTACACTAAACAAAATTCAAGTGACCCAAAAACATCTGCAAATAAGTAATTGATAAATATAATTTATGCTCTAAGTGGCTATATAGGAATGCTGAAGGCAGGCTCAATGGTTGAGAAGCAGTCCTGCATACTGACATGTTGAAGGCACTGGATTAGATTCCTGGTGTAGGTCTTCCTCTACCCATCCCTCAGCCCCACCATGTCAGCCGGAGAGGAGGCAGTCACAGTAACTGTGCAAGGCTGACACCTAGTGGCCGGACTTAAGGCCTACAGATTGTAGGGCTGGGCAAGGAACCCTGGTGCATGGCTTCCAGCAGAGAAATGTCACTGCAATGACTGGACTACAGAAACTCGGGTCGGGGGGGGGGGGGGGAGAGGGGAATATGACATCAGATTCCAGCCCTTGTTGCAACTAAGCTGGAAGTCCAAAATTGCTGGGTTAAAAAGAATAGAGTTCTAGAATTATATAATTTACGATGCTCATCTAAGTATGTTTATCTTCTTCACAATTTCCATACTTTTTCCAATTTTGCCTTGTTTCTGTTCCCATGTTCCTTGTTTAATCTCCCATTCTGTTATCGATGGAGGAAAAAGTTCAATACAGCAGGCCTTAAACGTGCTATTTAATGTTCCTCGATTAACATGCGTTTGCCATTTTTCTCTTCCAGCACTCCCACGTTTGGTCACACATATGCAAACACTGTTCCAGCACTAAAAAGGCTTAAGAGAATGAAGTTACACAAATACTTTATGCTGCACTAACTTAAGATAGCTCAAAGTATTTTGTCTCATGGAGGCCTAACCTACAATATAAAAAAATGGGGCAGCCGACATTCAGTGGCATGATAGTCAACTTTTATTTATTTATTTTATAGTCAGCTAAACACAAGGCAAATTTCACCCACAATCTTGCCTCCTAGACTTAAGGATTGCTATCCTTGCATTTAGAGGTAGGCTAATTAGAGTGGATCCTATTTAGTAATGGAATTCTGCATTTTGTGTCTATGGAGAAATGCTTAGTACATAGGACCCAAAGCCATCCCGGAGGGAAGGCTGTGAATCAGGTTGTGTCCCACTTGGGGATCCTGTTTTGGGCAGCCCTGCCCCCTCCCGGCTAACTTTAATACTTATCTGGGTATAATTCAGCAGCAGTGCCATGCTGCTGAATATCCCATGTAAGTTAGCCAGATAAGTCTTATCCGGTTAATTTACACAGCCGGATATATTTTAATATTGGCCCCAGGCAATTTACCGTAGGAACAAAATGGGGGAAAATCCTGTAATGAACAGGTCCCCACCTATGGGAGATTAATCAGGTATGATTACTTGGGGGAAAAAACAAAACTAAACTAAATGTGCAGTTCTGAAGGATAGAAAGACATTTCACTCAAGGAGCTTTTGTGGAGATCAAATAGAAAGATTTCTGCTGCAGTATCTTCATTCCTCTTCTCCATTCAGGAAGCACATCCCTGAGAGTTAACATCTATTGCAGAGGCCTCATTTTATCAGGACATGAATCTTTATTTCAACTCTGTCAAGGGACCACACTAGTTATGCGTTCTACTCATCAATGATCATCAGTATGATGCTTCTTTAGATTCAACTAGTCTGGGTTCATGTTAGGAGGGTGCAGTGTCCAGGCATATGCTGCTGGCTAAACTTCATTTAAGAGGAGGATTTAACAAGGGCAACTACTACAGTACTGAGTTTGATACCAAATACTGTCAACATTAAAACAAAAACATGCGATTGGGTATCAGTGCCTGTCTTCATTAAACAAGTGTTTGACGGCACCTGTCCTGGGATGTGGAGACATGGTGGCGAAGCTAAGTTCAGCTGGACTAACCCATGAAGAGGGGTAACTGTCAAACAGAACAAGACAGTGCAATTAGAGAAACAAACCAGAACAAATACCAGCACCAACACACTGACACTAGGGCAAAAAAACCAGAACACTAAGGAATGCTCGGAGTTTCTTGTGTTCTATCACCAGTATGAGAGGCCATCTGGCAGTCTCTGGTTATTCTCTGCTATCCTCCTCTCCGAGTTTTCCAAAGCAAGGGGATACAGGGTTTTTAAATATAAAGCAGCTTGCATAAGAAATTCAACTATTCTTGTGAAGACTACAGGATGCTCTGTTGTGACTAACTGCAATAGTAAAGGTTAAAAAACATTAAAATTCCACCCAGTAAAAAACCATACAAAGCTGTTATACTGTTTGCTTATTTTTCTTTCTTCAAAAGTTAAAGCCAGCTTATATATATGTGTGTGCATATATATACCACATATTGAGGATAACCTTCAAACAACTGAATGCGGAGGCATATATGTTCATGTACAACAGTATTTTCTAATCCACATGTATTATAAAATATGCATCTTTCTACCCTGCAATATACACGCACATATATGCATACATGTAATACATTGAAAGCCAATGTTTCAGTGCATTGAACGCATGTACTTTTCCTATTTTAAAAATATATGCACGTATATTTTACACATGAAAATAAAGTAGGACTTACTCGCGTAAGTTGGTATAGTTTAAAACATGCATGCATAATTGACATTACTGATTTTACCAGTTCCTCCACCAATTCACCCAATCCTTCTCCAGGTCATCGCGACCCTCCTGGTTCTTCAGCCTGAACTCTCCCCCTCATCCAATAGTAAGCAATAAACACATTTAATATCACTTGGAGTGCAGTAAAAAGAAAGTGGCAATATTCAAAGAGTCGCTGCATGGCCAAGATAGCCGGCTGTGTTTAGTCATTTATCTTTAGGAGAATTTTTTTAGCCGCAACCTGTTATGGCTGAAAATCTGCTTAAATGAAGCTGGCCAGATTTCAGCTAAGTTGTTCCTTCAATCAAATCCCTGCCACCAGAACGCCCAGTACAGGGACAGTTAGCAAAACTAGGCAGCTAGATTTAGCCACTCATCAGCAAGCATGGGAGGCTGGGAGATGAATTTACACCCCAACACCCCAAGGGATCTAGCCCGCCGACCCCCTTTGAAAATTGACCCCCTAAGATAAAAACAAAAAAAAAAGACAGACACACCGAGAAATAAGGCAGAGGTTCCTGACAGCTCCGAGTCAAATGGCTTTGCCACAGACTTCAGAGAAGGCTTTGCTGTCTGAAGAAGAGTTGATGTATGAAAATGGAAGGCTTCTAATCACTCCAAGACCAGGTGCAGGACAGGCAGCCCCGGCAGGAGAGGCCCTCCTGCTGTTTCAACAGGGGGGGGGGGGGGGGGAATCATCCTCCTCCTCTGGAGCATAAGGGATCAGTCTACACAGCCATCAGGTTTTCCCCAGTCCTGCATTTCAACCTCTCTATCTCTCTCTTCATACAGAGGCTGCCAAAGAGTAATAAATTGTGACTGGAGCTGTTTTTAGTGGCTTGAACTACTTATCACTTGGGAGCTGGGTGTGGGGGGGGGGGGAGAACCCCATCAAGCTCAGCTCACTTGATAAAACACAGTTAAAAAAAAACTCCAGCAAAATGCATTTGGAGGGGATATGCAAAGAACTGTTTCCCACATTTCTTTTATTTGCTCAGGTGCCAAAATAGTTTTACAAGATACTCCCGAGACAACAGCCATGGTCGTTTATTTATTCCATGCTCTTCCATCAAAAGAGCTCCCAGTGTGCTACAGCAGTCAGAGGTCCATGTCAAGGAAAACCAGGGCTGTAGGCTCAAGGTATGCGCAGGAGGTGTTACAGTTTGAAATCCAAGGGTCAGCAGCATAAACTGTGGTAAGCTTATTATAGCTCTAGCTGCCAAAATCAAAAGACTGGCTTGCAAAAAGGCACCACCAGAAGATATAGCAAGGATTGCATCTTATGTTAGGAAGGTAGTTTCAAAAAGCCGAATTTTTTCAGTAGTTGTCTGAAGATGAAATGGTTACAGTCTGATCTTAAGTAACATTTAAGACATCAATCTCATTTGACTTGATACGTCTGCATTTTAAGTCTTACCTTAGATTTACCTGCGTAAGTGCCGAATGATGTTCCCATATCATCCAGTCGAACTGTTCATCCAATGTGGGCAATGCTGCTTACCCCGGGGTGAAGCAAACCAGATAGCAATGAAAAAAAGTCATACTATTGGCATGGCAGATAGACAAACCGACCCCAAGATTGCAGGACCCCGAGTACTCTGTTCATTTGCCCTAAGTATCATATAAATACTGCACACAAGCTCCTCCATGGAAGTGATGGGTCTGGGAAATGATTTGCATCAGACCCTTTGATCTCAGTTCTACAAAAAAAAAATAAAAAATTCCTATATTCAGAAATAGATGCAAATATGGAGATATTCAGTCCATGGCATCCTCTCTCATGCTTCAAAAATGTATTTAGGCGGATTTAGGGATAATGTATCCCCACCTAGCCTAGAGATCTACTACTGTGCACAAATTTTCATATTCCATGAAAGTTGACAGAAGAGAAGAGTTAGTGAATGTGGAACACTTACAGAACAATCAAATGGTAAACATCAGTAAGTAAAAAAGTTGATATCTGAAGGAGGAATCTGTCTGGTCCGAAAAGCTCTTGCACATCTTTTTGTTGTTGTTGACACTTTATAAAAGGTGCATAACCTACAAAGGCTGAAGACACTGACCAGAGGTGTGACAGCAAGCTTCATGTAAGAATGATGACCAGAGGGCCTAATTTACCAAGGTTCCTCCCCCCCTATAGACACAGAATAGGAAAAAGCCTTAGTAAATCAGGCCTTATGTATTATTTACCAGTTCAAATCAAAGTACAAGAAAGATTTTTGTTCTTTTGAATTTAAGATTTTTTGCTTTTTTGTTTTAAAACAAACTACACCTCCTTAGGGATGCATCACGACCTATGGAGAATCAATGAAATACATATACCCAGATTATTATTTGTGATGCTTGAACCAAGGTGTCCCAAGGCATTTAAGTCTATTTACCTCACGCCACCACTTTCCCTAGATTCTGACTGGCTACAACTTTGCTTCCTGAATCACCCCTCCCGTAATTCAGTGGAAAGGACACCAAACATGACAACAACAACAAAAAATACTACAAGTTGCAAAGCATTTGCAGGTTCAAAACAGACTCCAAAGAATAGAAATTATATCTACATCTTGAAACAATGCGCTTTCTCTCTTACTTTTCTTTGTGTGGTTGCTGTTTACTAATTTTTAATTTTTTTTTTAAAGTACCTAAAGCCATGTGCAGAATCGGGAGAAAACGACCGGAATAAAGTCATAGAAATAGGTCATTTTTTGCAGTGGGTTAAAATTACAAATAAGTAGAAATCAAAATCCCCTCTCCTCCTCATCCCCCCCCCCCCCCCACCCCTTTTTCTCTCTTTCTTGCTGTGATGGCAGACCAAACATTCACAGAATTACTTCTCCTCCTGCCCTTCACATGATGCTGTCTAACCAGATTCCTTCGATCAAAAGGTGCACAATCCAGAACTCAAGAATTCCAGAGAAGACCATTTCTACTGCACTTTGGCATCCTCCCTTCCCAAAACCAGTTTGCCACAAGGCCATACTGAGCACTATTATTATTTCTCCATTCCACCAGGACCTCGTGGAGACTGGAAGGCTCAAGGAGAAGCAATAAGAGTGCCACAGAGCCTTTCACCATTACATCACCAGTTCAAATTTAGCTTAGGTCGGAAGAGTCTTCAAAACATCAACAAAAAAAAATAATGGCCTGTGTAAAATGAGTTGGTGTCTAGGCCTAGCTCCAGGGGCCACAGCAGATGTTTTCACTTTGCAGCCCCAGTCAGATTCCCATAAAATATGCGAATTCAGATATGCGCCTGGTCACTGAGTTGTGACAAGGACTGGAGAAAAAAAGAGACCACAGATGTTTCTGACAGTGCATATAGGGATGGTAACTTTATCACGAGCATGCCCACATCCACACGTACCCGGGCACGAGCTCACATATGCTGGAATTTTTTCTGCGCACTTAGTATAAAATGCACCTAGCGCGCGTATCTGAGCTCCTAATTTAAAGAGGTTATGCGAGGAAATATTATCTGCGTATCTTTCCTTAGGACTTGTCGGCTTTTACACATGCAAGTGAGCACTTTTGTTTTTTGTTTTTTAAAATGCACGCATGAAGGACATTCCCAGTTTCACCACTTAGTCCACCAGTTTGCAGAGTCTCTCTTCAGCCTGCACTACCTCCACTTTACTCGGATCCCTCACCCAGTCCGTTTTTGGCTATAATAAAGTTTTATTTTGACTTGCACCTGAAAAAGAGCAAAAGTAAATATGCTCAGGTAGCAGCCCAATGTGCGTTGCATTTGCTGGCTTTAAAATCGTGAATTACGTGCGTGAATGTTGGCCCCGCCCTGGAACGCCCCCAAGCTCCCTTTTTTTTTGCACATTCTGTTACTTGAACATGCTCATATACGCACGTAATCTTCCAGTTTTAAAATAAGGGTTGCTCATGCTCAGCCCATATACTAACATATATGGGTCTTTTAACACGAGCAACTCTTAAAAATCACCCCAAAGTATTTATATAATGACCTTCATTGCAGACTGCAGCGCAGTGTTTTCCCAGAGCTTCAGATCATCTATGTAGTGCTTTCAGGGGCAAAGTCACTTTTAAAGCTCAGAGGCATCATCTTACCTTGAGGGAGAACAGACAGGGAAAATTCTGAAGTCCAAGGACATTCAGAATCCAGAAGAGTGGAACAGGTGATAAAGGCTGTCAGAATTACCTTCACTCCAACGCAAATGAAGCACATTTCAACCCTGTTTGAGTGTGAAAAAAAGTCCAGTAATTCCTATGACATCCCATAGAAAAAAAATGCATTTTTTTTAATGCAGATTTCTGCATATCCACCCTGGGTTTTCTGCAGATTGCCATGCATTTTCACAGTACAAAAGGTTTGTAGACTAATTTGACAAATCGAAGTAGTTTACCCAAGCTCGTCAATTTAGTTCATGAACCCCTTTCGAAAACATTCGCACATCCTCTTCAGGCGATGAAACAAGGGGGGACGGCCAATGAGCTTACAGATATCCCCAAGGCCCAGGAGCAGTCTGGACATGCAGAGACTGTCGGAATGGATAATTTATTTACAAGAAAGTCAGTTTAATGGATTGCTTAATTTCTACATCATTCATCATTTTCTCAGTTTTCAGTGTAAAGGGGAAATAGAAGCACAAGTATTTTGCTGCCTTTCCATTTCACTGAAGTTTTGGTGGGGAAGCAACAGTATTAAGAGCAGTCAAGCTGTTAAAAATGCCAAATCAACTCATCTTTCAACATATCAAACTTTAGAGTAGCTCTCATTGCACACATTTTTTTTTTAAATATCAGTACTTAACAAGCACAGACAGTAAAGCCTACGTTAGCAAAGTCACAGACTTCCTAGGACCTATTGTTTTATTATGAAATAATATTGACCAAAAGTAATAATTATCGTAGGATTAAGTTGCCCATGAGCTCTCAAGACCACACAGATTGCCTTCTTCAGAATATCTCCCTGAAAAATGAACCTGTATGGGTCTTGAAAACTCATCCACATCATTGACGTTGGACAATGAAAGGTCTGCGACCCTGCCAGGAACTCAGTTTTCTTCAAAGCTAATAAAGTTGGAAGAACTCTGCACTAAATGCAAAAATACAAAAAAGCATAGGCTCATAAGTACATGCCAAGCATCTTCCTGGTAGTACCCAGGAAGAAGCACTGAAGGAATTATTACAAAAGCAAACTAAAAAATTGACTTATTTACATTGAGGTTGGCTATCAAAGGGTTTAGGTGCCTAACTTTGGGAGTTAAGTACCTAAATTAGTCCCTTTGAAAACAGACAACCGCTGAGCATCTAAATTTAGGAGCCTGGTTTCATTATTCTTAATTTATGTGTCTAAGAAGTGGGCAGTAACAGGGGTGATACCAGGCAGGGAAAAGAAAAGCTGGGCACGTAGCACTAATTTTTAGCAAACATATGACAGAATTCAAGCATGCAAATGGATTGTAGTGTCAGAGGGAGGAAGATGACCAGAGATTGATTAAACCCATCACAGCATAATCGGCAAGTAGAAATGGGCAGACTGAATGGATGATGTGATCTTTTCTGGCTAACATTTTCTAGCCTTCTATGTTTCTATTACAAATCAGGACTAGAGGTACCAACCAAAATGCACCTGAAGGGCGTCAGAACATGATTAACTGATCTTAAGCCTCCATCTCAGAAACTGTGTAAATTAATAGCTCTCACCAATATAATTTAGGAAGTTTCCACCTTTCAGTATAGTCCTAATTTTAAAAATTGTTAGCTGTGAAAAAGTACAATCAAAATGTTGAAATCAAACCCTCCCCTATTGCTAACAAAGAAGCTAGACATGTGGCTCACTCATTTTTGCAAAGACAGATGTAGTAGTAAATTTTCTCTGATGGATGCCTCCAGTTTAAGGTTTAAGTACCTCATGCCCTTTTCTTTATTTGCATTAATTTCATGCCATTGATTGCCCTTTGTAACGTGGCCACTTTTTAAAGACATTATTTGTAGCATTATTTGTAGCATAGGAAAGATTATTATGAACTGTCATTCCACATTTCCCCACAAAAGTTGTCAACATACGTTATATATAAGTTCTCTAAGAAAACAAGATTCCTTGGGTGATCTAGTTGATTTTTTCCCCCCACATATTTTACATGTCCAGCACCAAAGCTGTGAGCACGACATCACAGATGAGAAATTAAGAACATACGGACAAGAATTTCATTTTTTCTTTTAGAGCTAATCCAAGAGTCAGGTGCTTTGCACAGCTGTAAAACCTTGAAGCTAACCTCTGGCTTTTGCAAACAAGGCTGCCAGGAACTATGACTTTGTAAGCAGCACAAAGGCAACAACCCCAGCCTCTCAGCAAGGGGGAAGAAATACTGACTCACTTGAATACTCAAAACAACCAGCTAGAGTTCCTCCGAAGTCTCGATCAGACTATTTTTTTTTTTTTTACTCCAATGGTGGGTGACACTGGGTAATTAAAACAAGGAAAGAATTAAAATGGTGGTACAAAACTAAAAAGTGATAAATTAGAGTCATCGCTTCCCCCCTCCCACCCCCAAAAAAAAACAAACAACCCTGCCTGAATTAACTAGTTTCTTGTAGTTTCTCCCACAAGTCATGCACTCATTTTTACATGAAGAATAAAAAGTCTGCTGACTATATCACATCTATGACGTTACGTAACCACTAAATCAATGGAATGGCAAATGTCCCTGGAAAAAAAGTTCACATTTTCTTCCCAAGTAAGCCTGCATCATATATGCACGGGTCTCAGTTTAAGAGCAACCCAAATGGAAGACAAGGAATGTCCTCCTGGCCTGGCGTTCCGCTCATTGCTCAGTTAGTACAGGAAGGTACACGGAAATCTAGAGCCCTCGCTTCTTGCACTTACATGACGCGAGTTTCTTTTCGTAGTAAAGTGCATTTTCCATCAACTCTAAGAAGCATACATTGGTGTCTGGACTGACCTGAAGCAGAAAATTGATACTATTGTAACTAATAGAAAGAAGAGAGTCTCTTTCAGCTCAAGCAGTAAAGGTTAGATATTTAGATCCCAGTTTGTATATATTTAAATACTAAAGGCGATAACCCAAACCAAAATTCTCATCCGAGCAGGGCCAGTGGAAGCACTAAATGGACTAGGGTGCCATCGATCGGGAGGCGGCAACAGCATGGTAATGGCTCAAAAGAGAAAGCACCAAGGCATGGTCCTGAGGCAGCAAGAAGAAAAAAAAAAAAAAAAAAAAGACTATGCCATTGCCACCAGAGGCAGAAAGATCAGTGCATCTCTGGCACAAGCAGAGACCATATCAGTCCTGGGCCCGCACAGCAGTGAAGAGCAGGAGGAAGAGTAGCAGGGCAGCCCGAGGCCAGAACAAGCAACAGCAGCCATCAGAGAGAAGTGAAGCAGCGTGGCCCTGTCCACTCAGGAAGTAACATCGGACAGTCCCTGCTCAGCATGAGGAACAAGAGGCAGAGAAGTGTCATCCCCACAGGCCTGAAGGAAGGAATAGTGCCAAGGGCTGCGGGGCTGAAGAAGAAGGCTGTTGCAGTTGGCCTTGTGCTTCTGGGTGAAGGATTTTGAACGACAGAAAGCATGTTTGTGTATGAGAGAGAGTATATCTGTGAGGAGAGAGACAGATTATGTGCTTGTGTATGATAGAGAGGGCATGTCTGGGTTTATATGTATGAGTGAGAGCATGTGTGTGTGTGTGTGTGTGTGTGTGTGTGTGTGTGTGTGAGTGAATGTATATGAGAGACAGCATGCCTGTGAGTATGTTTATGAAAGAGGGAGGGTATGTATGTATGTATGAAAGAGAGAGAGGGCATGTCTGTTTGTGGGTGTTTATGTATCGGAGAGATCACAAACAGCAAAAGATCGGACCACATCTCACCTATCCTCAAAAACCTTCACTGGTTACCCATTCCATTCAGAATACAATATAAAATCCTCACCCTCATCCACAAAGCACTCTACAACAAGTTTAACTGGCTGAACACCTCCCTCTATTTCTACAACCCACAAAGAAACATCCACTCCACCAACACTGAACTCATCCCAATTCCCTCACCAAAAGTAACTCACCTAACCACAACAAGAGAACGTGCTCTATCCTTGGCCAGACCCTCGCTCTGGAACAACTTACCAACACATCTAAGATTGGAACCAACAACGCAATCCTTAAAAAACAAAAACAAAACAAAAACAAACCAAAAACAACTCTCAAGACACGGCTCTTCCAAAAAGCCTTCCCCAACATCTACCTAATGCCCACCCCCTCCCACTGCACTAAGATGAACCTCTCTTCCCCCTCAGACCACCTGGGTCTCCCTTCACACCCATCTCCCTTATACCTCCAACAGCACCACTCTCCTCACCAATTCCAAGACCCCCTTCTCTCTAGTAGCACACACACACACACCAATCACCAACCTCTTCTCCACTTGAATGTCAGAAATGTTTTTTTCTTGATCATATTTATAAATTATAAATTACACTACAGCAAACTATAGACACCAGTATTATTCAATGTCAAAATTGATACTCTCCATGCTACCCCTGACTAGACACTAAAAACAATGTTGCCTCTGCTCCATTGTAGTTATATCCTAATTGAAAATTACATTATGTTATACTATAAGACACACTGTAGGACATATTGTGGTTTCAGTTTCCATTTAAATTTTACTGTAAGAATTATCTTTGAATTTAAAATGTAAAATAAGGAGGCCCTGTCTTCTTAGAACTAAGTTACAATTTAAACCGATGTGATATTCCAGATAAAACACCGGTATACAAAAACAAATAAATAAAAATAAAATAAAGTATATTTGAGAGATCAAGGATGTGTGAATATATGAGAGCGAGAGAGAGAGAGAGAAGAAAATTTGTGAGCAACAACCCCTGTCCTCTCCCCCTAATTCATGACAATTTCAGGGCATCTGGAAAACAAAAGATCCTAGGTATGGACATAAGAACATAAGAAATTGCCATGCTGGGTCAGACCAAGGATCCATCAAGCCCAGCATCCTGTTTCCAACAGAGGCCAAACCAGGCCACAAGAACCTGGCAATTACCCAAACACTAAGAAGATCCATGCTACTGATGTAATTAATAGCAGTGGCTATTCCCTAAGTAAATTTGATTAATAGCAGTTAATGGGCTTCTCCTCCAAAACTTATCCTGACCACAGGGGACCGCAGGGAGTTTCTTTTATCCTTATTAATTTTAATTATTGGATCCTGTTTGATGTATCTGGTCTTTTTAAATAGTTTATTGGTATTTGGAAAATGTGTATAACTTGAATCATCCAGTTATTTATCAGCTATTTTTAAGGGTTTATTCTTTTTATTAGTATGTTTTTACTCTAGTGATAATTTATATTTTGTTACATTTTGTTTGCTTTATGAGGAATGATGATTTCTATTTTTCCACTGTTGCACTGCATACAGAATCTGGCTTCTTGTGCTTTCCAATTCAGTTTTTTGTCTACATGTTTCTATTTATAGTTTATGATGTCTTTATTCTATATTTGGTGAGGGTCTGTCTGTATTCTGCATGTGTGATCAAGGTGACATCTATTCTGCTAGCCTGCAGTTTCTGTGTAGGGATCTAGAGCAGCCTGGCTTGTTCTAGTTTCCTAATAGGAGGTGTATTGATGTTTTAAAGCCTGGTGTAATATTTGCAGTGTTGCTTTTTCATAGGTAGGGTTGTTACTGTTTCAGTATTATCAATTAGTGCTGTTTTGGTTGGGAGGTTTACTATACTGAAATTGTACTACAGCCTATTCATGGGTTCTGAGGGCCAGCCCACATCCAAACATACATTACAATAGGCCTAATACCAATTCCAAATGTTTTTTTACTGCAGGATTTTCTGGTTGGCACCACATCAAGGCATGTACATATAATATATATGTTATAAGATATTTTTTTTTTTACCTTAGAAGACTGTATTTTGAATGTTCGTTTTCCATGTAAAATTATTATAGTGCATAACTTAACTGTATGTGTGGAAAGTGTGACCCGGGGTGGGGGGTGGCAGGCTGTAAGTTTCACCTAGGGCACCTAATACCCTTGCACCAGCCCTGCATCCGATACCAATTCAAGTTGCATAAATTTGTCTTGTGAAACTCTGCTTCCTCTTTTCCACTTTTCAGGAACAGGGAGCAGTGACTTGTTAAGTTTCGTTAACTCAGACTAAAGGAATGTACGTTCCCATTTCCTTGTCTTAATCAAATGTGTGACCTAAAGGCATAAACTGGAGTTTCCAGTCCAGATTACTGCAATGCTTTGACTGGAAAAAGATAAGAGTGCAAGCAACACCGCTGGCGTTCAGTACTTCTTGCTGTCATTTGGGATCTTACAGACTTACACAAGAGTGGAAGAGCAGTCTAGTAATTAAGAGCAGTGGTCTGAGAACCAGGGAAACCAGACTTTGGGCAAAATCACTCAACCATCCACTGCTTCAAGTAGGTGGTCTATTTACTAAGCTCCGCTGAGGGGAAAATCATCACAAGATACACTAACCTGCGATACTAGAATGGAATCGGTTCCAAGCAGACCCAATACTGCACCATGTGATGGCAGTCCCCCACATGACAGGGCCACCATCTTTTAAAGGGGAAGATGCATCCTGCACCCTAATGCCCTCCCCCACAGCAGTGTAAAAACCCCCAGGGATCTCATGATAACCCCCCCTGCCCTGCCACCCCTTGAGGCAGCCCAAGTTATTAAAAGTTAAAAATAAAATACCTGTAAAATCTGCAATGGCATCCTTCCCCCTTGTGCATTAATTCCCCTCCTCGGGCATCCCTCACCTTAGCCTATCCCCCAAACTCCCCTCCAAAGCACTTAAAGTTTTCTGGTGTCACGTGGTTGCTGGAGCATTCCCTAGGTGTTCGGCTTCATCTGCACCATTGTGAAAATGGCACTGGCCAGCCTCAGGTGGCCTAAGAGGGTATTCTTTGGGGGGGGGGGGGGGGAAGGAGATGCCCAGGAGGAATTGTTAATATACAAGGGAGGCAGGGTTTGTACAGTGGAGAGGGTGGGTGGGAGTGGAAGGTCTAGGACCCCAGAGGATTTACACTACTGGGGGGGAGGCAGGAGGGTGTGGGTCACACCAGTTCCTTTAAGAGAAGACCTGGGGGCATTGGGGAATGAGTTATTGTCCCAATACTGGTGGGGAAAAATTAGCTGCACCTCTTGAGGTGTAGCTAACTCTGATAAAATAATGGGACTTGCAAATTTTAAGGCAAGCCATGTTATTTGATTTGCATACTATTTGCCTAGTGTGCATGTAAATCAGCTTATTTTAATGCCTGCATTGCAACAGGTTTTTCGGAGGGATAATAATGTGCAGTATTTGAAATACCACGTTTTCTGTGTGTTAATGCATACGGTAAATGCTGTTTACCATGCAACAAATCCTCAATGCAGCTTAGTATATGACTGCTTTAGATTGTAAGCTCTTTGGGGCAGGGAACTATTACTTGACTGAATCTTGCTTTGAGCTTGGATTTGATGAGCAAATAAATCTAAAAAATAAAAATCCAATATATTAGTTTAAAGTCGGTTACATGTAAACTGCTATAAATGCCTCTAAATATACTATGCCAGTGCAAATAACCAATTCTGTTTTTCAAACTTTGGAGAAAAATGTTTGTACATATATTGAGCCCATGGTAAAGACATACAAAACTAACTAACCAAACAGAGAAAACTGCAGATATTATAAGCATGAATATAGCACTTATTTCCAAACTTCTGATGTCAGTAACAGTAACTGTAGACATACAGTGCTTTTTATTATATGCAAATGGACATTTTAATATTACATATAAAAAATTTCAAGCACAATAAATTTAGCAAGGTACCTTTGGAGTCAGATAAACAAAACGTGACTTTGAAAAATGATGCAGTGAAGAAGTTCATTGTTACACCACTGGAATGTCTTGGAAACATTTTCCCGCTTTCTACTTTTATATTACTAAAATAATAAGACCACTACAAAGTGCTCGCATTTACTAAAATTAGAGCTGGGAGACATTTATTCAATGATTGAATGCATTTTTATTGTAATCAGCGATTGAGATCCAATAAACCCCATTTACAGGTGCCCATGCAGATAATGGGCAGGGGTTAACAGCAAAAACAAATTATATGATCTTTCTGCAGCTCATGGTTAACTGCAAAGGAAAGCCTGCATTTGGGGTCTATGTATTAAATATTTTTTTTTCCTATTTTGGGTCTATAGGAAAAATGGTTAATAAAAGGGCTCTATATACTATTTTCCTCAAAATTTTCAATTTAAAGAAAGCTTCAAGAATCCCTCCCCCATTCTGCCAATAGTTGCCATAGAAAGACCCGAGAGAGGGATGAGGTTAAAGACCACTCTGATCTGTTTACATTTGGGTTTGTGAAACTGCTTGAGCTGATCAATCCTTTTGATGCTCCTTATCACCGGAGTAGTAGAATCACTACTTTCCTGCAGCCTGGGAATTTCATTTTGACATCCTCAGTACCTACAAAAACTACCAAGAGGTTTTGGGTTTTTTTTTTTGGTTTTTTTTTTTTAATTACATCTTTTTTGTCACCCAAATCAGTTATCAAACCTCCAAACATTCCTATGAAGAATCTATCAAAGTCACAAGAATCACAGAA
The DNA here is from genome assembly GCF_901001135.1 of Rhinatrema bivittatum. Classification (NCBI taxonomy): domain Eukaryota; kingdom Metazoa; phylum Chordata; class Amphibia; order Gymnophiona; family Rhinatrematidae; genus Rhinatrema; species Rhinatrema bivittatum. Next base: position 44,291,663 of record NC_042632.1, on the reverse strand, counting down.
AAGAAACATCTTGGAATAAAAAATGGGCTAAGAGAACTGGACAAAATTCTGCAAATTAAACTCCCATCTGAAATCAGCCCAACAATGTTACAGTTCTGGTCATAGACACAAGGTCCACACACGTATACATCCTCTTTTAATCATACAATTAGGGCCAGGTAAAATACAGGACTTTATTTGAAAAAGTATTCTGGTGCACGTTTTAATTGCAAACAAAGGTTTCAGAATAGTCCAAGCAATCAAGGTATGATACCGGATTGGCTAAAAATTTGATATTTAACAATATTGTTACATTCAATACTATGAGTTCGCCAGTGTCGCTTAGAAGTGGAGTGCAAATAAGCACAGCAGATCCTACATTGGAATGCATCATACTTGCTTTCATAGAATGCAAAAGTTTTATAATTAGGGTTAGGTAAGGTTCAGAGAATAGTCTACAGCTGTAAATCTAATTACTTCAAGACACTTGTGCACTTTAATTGCATGAAGATGAATGATAGACAACATCATGCAAAGACAACATTAAACTCAAGCACATTGCAAGGAAGCCACAAACCATTAGGGTAACCAAAGCAAACAAAATAAAATTGCAGGTTTATTACTCAACTCGGAACTTTAAAAGCACAACCACATGAACTAATTGGTAGGCATTTCACCTTCTCTTCTCCTTTCCTTGAAATATCCCAATTCAAAATAAGAAAAGTGTTTTAGAGAATTGGACAGAATATGTCCATTTTCTGTAAGCCAGTGGTTCTCAACCCTGCCCTGTCCTAACCAATCTGGATAGATATAGATATATATATATTATATATAGATATTCTACCAGCTGACCCTGGACTTTAAATTCCAACATTTGGTGGAGCTGTCTTTGAAGCTAGCCCATTATCTTTAAGAACCAATTTTTTTTTTACCTTTGTTAGGCAGTGCCATATGAGAGCCTGACGATGTCAGCACATGAGCTGCTTTGCTAGTCTTTAGTTTAAAAAAAGTTACCGAATGCTGTAATCTAATATTTTGAAGTTACAGCAATGTCTGTTATCATTTGGAATATGTTTTGTGAATTGTGTCTATGTGCACTTGAGGTAATTGAGTGATTGAGCACCTTGGCATGGATGTCTAATTAGTTGTGCGTCTTGTTTGGTCTACACTCTTGTATACATTGTTGCCAGTTAAGAAACAATTGTGTCACTTTTCAAATAGCTCCCTGTCAAGTATGATCTTCAAGCATTACGATTTGCTCTAAGTTCTATGTCCCTCCCGATGCAGCCTCGGCGAAACACGAGTTCGTGTCAGGGGGACCCATTGACAGTATAATTGTTAAAGCAGTGGATTTGCCGCTTGGATAAAAACAAGAAAAAATAAAAACACATTTGGAAACTTGACGGACTATGAAACATTTCCTGCATTTGTTGTGTTTTACACTTTTCAAATAACAACATTGTTCTCTTACAATGTTGCTGTTTGCAGAATGAATTTACCCAGGTTCATAGTCCTTATCCATTAAATATAATGTGTTGGTAGAGCTGGTACAATTATTGATCTATACATTTGAGTGTTTTTCAGTGAATGTCACAATCTTTTTGTCAAGTTACAGTTTGCTCATAATTCACTATTTCTTGTCCATATAAGTTTTGTCTGGGGTATGTTAAAAGTTTTTGTATGTACTATTTGGAGTCTGTTGTTTTTAATTAAGTTAGTAATTCATAAAGTTTTTTTCAATATTTGTTTATACATTTATCATTAGTGCTCCTCTCCCATCAGTTGGGATTTGTTTTGATATATATCTATCTATATAGATAGATAAATAGATAAAGAGGGTAATATACGTTATACATATACAGAAGGATCTTCAAGGCCTGCGGAGAGGGTCCCCTTTAACATGGAGCTTGCCAGGGGGTGCCCTCCCCTGCCTTACCTGGGTGGCGTCTGCATGGTTCCCATGGCATCAGGCCGTTTTCCCCCGGGACAGGACTCGGGGAGGAGAAACATGCGCGACGTGGTGACGTCACCACGTTGGCGCATCAAAGCATCGAGGTCCTCAAAACCGCGGTAAGCACCGGGCCAGGCCTCTTTGCATAACCGGTGCTCACGTTTCCTCCCACCCACCCAACAAAAAGGAGAAGGAGGGGGCAGAAGAGAAGGGCAACAAGGACAGTAGGGATGGACAGTTAGAAACTAATGATAGAAAGTGAGTTTTAAGAATGTATAATCTGTCGCAGCACAACGGTTGGCGGGGGTACCAGAGTTGGTAGGCAAATAGGGGACTGGAGGACTCTGTGTGGACAAACCGAAGGTCCTAGGGGATGGAACAGTGCATATAGGTGGGCAAGGGCTGCCCGGAGGAATGGCCCCCGTGGCTTGGACATGGTGGGGGGCCGGGAAGATGTTGTGGCAGACTGACTTACATGGCAGACACCAGCACGAAGCCCGGGACAGTAATATGGAAAGACGCATCAACAACTTGAGTACCAGGATTCTGTATATATGTTAATAGTTAATAAAAGCTGTGGCCTGTTTTTCACCAAACTTGGAGTAAGAGTGGTATTTTATACTGTTTGACGAAGGGGCGTGGGGGGGGGGGGGGGAAAGAGAGTGGACACGAGGTTGCAAGCTGCCAATATATATATATAACCATCTCCATTATTGTTTACATGTTTGAATTAATAACCTGTCCTTTCTCTTCTTTCTCTGCCAAGTTCCAATCTCCCTGTTATATGTAACTGCATTTTCCGCACCATTGTTTTTAGTTATGTTTACGATGCACCCCTGTTTTATGTGAACCAGCATGATGGGACTGCGTTCTCGAATGCCGGTATATAAAAACCCAAAATAAATAAAATAAATAAATATATATATATACATATACACATACATACACATATACATATATATACACATACATACATATATACACACATACACACACTAGTGATCATAAAAGGCAAAAACAGAAGCCAAAGTGTTCTGCAAATAAACAAATACCAAATTACAAAAGAGAACACTAATGAACCATTTTATATCCAAACAATAAAAATTTATATTTTATACAAAAAATACCAAAAAGTGTCAAAACATATACAAGCATTACAATCACAAAATATGACTGTAGGCAATTTGACTTAAATGAAACTATCCATAAATATTGTAGTTCACATGTTAACAGCTAATAAAGGGTAGTTGAAGATGAACCCTCAGCATGTGAAGTAGAAAAAAACCGAATATTGCAAATCCAGAAATTCAAGTAGCATTTTTTTCCAAGTACTGACAACAGAAGAGGATAATGACTGTCTGATTTAAACAGAGGAAGATTCCTCAGCTTGAAAACAGAGACATAGATGTTCAAAGAAGACCCTGACGAAGGCCTTTTTGTTTCGCCTGACAAGGATTCATCAGGGGTTATATGATTTAACAAATAGATTTTCACTGTGTCTGTATATCAAATTCGCTTAATCCCACAGTCAGAATGAATGTTACACACAATGACAAGGATTTTTAATATTATCAGAGCCTTCCTCTCACTGTCAAAATGTGCAGGAACCCACCTGCTGCCCTGAAAGGGCTGAGATCTGCCCGGGATCCTTGAAAAATTGCTCAAAAAATATTCTTGATTACAAAGACCGATGATTATACTTATTACTAAATTAGTTCTCTCTCAACTATCTGAGAAGGTTAATTAATTCATGACTTAGTATAATTTTCAAAGCAGACATACATATATTTGCTGACTTAATTTTATGCAAAATGATAAAATTATCCCTTAGTGGACTTAGTATTTATGAAGTATTCAACAATTCATGGAATTGCTTTGCTTACCCTTAAGTCAGACATCACATTGAAGTTTGTAAAAAAAAAACCAGCCAAAAGAATGGCAGTAATAAAACATGCACACTTTTTATTCCCATGAAATGTGAAAGCGTACAAAATACAATATATCAGAGCATAAAACTAAACCTAGGGATAAGACGGGAAGAGGATGCAAGAGAGAAAAAAAAATCAGACAAGTATATATGAAGAGGTTGACTAGCATTATTGCTTTGAAGCATAGCCTAGGTTTAAGAGGCTTGTTGAAAAGGCCTAATTGCTTATTGAAGAGTGAGCCAAAAAATGTCTTCAGGGAAAGCCTCATTATAAACAGATGTTCAGCTGTAGAGACTATTCAGAAGAACATCCGCAAGGTTAAACCCAAGAGGTTAACAGTAAGGCTGCTTTGTAGGGATGGGTCATGCCAAGTGGGGTGTTCAGAAAGGCAAAGGAAGAGAGGTCAAGGGAAAGTTTCTTTTTCTGGCCATATACACTGCGTAGAACAGCAGGGCACTTAGAACTCAGGCCCTGGTGTCTGCCAGAAAAGGCTTCCAGCAAGGCCTGGACAGTGGAGTGCCACAGAGGTTGCTCCCAGCCGGGCACAGGCAGTGGAGTGCTAGGGCAGCTGCCAAGCAATGCCCAGTTGAGGCAGCTGCCATCAGGGAGCCAGGTGATGGAGTGCACTAAAGGTGATTCCTGGTGGGGCCCAGGCCACAGAGAATCTGCAGCTTTGGTCAACAGGTCAAGGAGAAGAAGAAAGGGAAGAGAATGCCTAGAGAAGGAAAGGGAAAGCAAAGGAAGCAAAAAGGATAAAAAAAAGGAAAAGAAAACATAATAAAATCAAAACAAAAACAGACACAAAAAAAAAATTAGAGTAAAAAAATGTTTCAAAGTTTCCTGGCTCCTAAAAGTTTTTAGCTGGTGATCAAATTTTCAAAATATTTTTTCCATCCCTTTATATAAAAGGGTTTCCTAACCTGTCCTTCAGACAGTCAGATTTTCAGGATAAGCACAGTAAATTATGCAGGAAACAAATTTGCATATGTTGGTGATCTAGTCCATACAAATGTATCTCCTGCATGTTCAATGTGGATATCCTGAAATTCAGATGGGCTGTGGGGGCAAGGTACAGTTTTATGAAGCCCCAATCTAGAAGTAGGGAATCATCCTTTTTTTTTTTGGAACTCAAAACAATCTGGAAAAGTTTATAGAAAACAAAATGCCTAAAAATTCTGGATTGTTGTCCAACATTTCCTGAAGCATTTTACCACTCTCAGAAATAAACGAACAAGACTTGATTATAATTTGCAAGCAAAGATCAAACAAGGTTAGACGTTCCAACTAATTTGCTAAACAGTACCAGTAGTGATGAGTGGTACGTATCACCCTTTCCCTCACAAATTTTTGAAATATCACATGAAGCATTTATTAACAATAACTAATACAAGTGTTTGGTGGTGCCGACCCAGTGGCATGAAGAAGGTCCACAGTTGAGTCATAATGTCCGCTCTCCAGGGCTTGCTGGGGATGGAAGAAATTGTGGCCATTTCTTAAGGGCAGTGCCTGGTGGCCAGATTCGTGGCCCCATCATTGCGGGTTCCAGAAGGAACCCTGATGCATGGCCACCTGACCCAGGACTACTGCCACAGTGACCAGACTAGGTACTTGGAGGGTCAGTGAGGAAAAAGATAAAATATGGGGGGAAAAACCCACAGCTAATTGCAAATGAAGGCTCATGGAGCCCGAACTCAGTCCGATTCTGATTGAACTGAAAATTAAAAAAAAAACAAAAACCCACAGAACAGGTAGAAACCTCAGAGTCATTCAGCTGGGTCCTTCCATCTTATTTGGTTTCCTAGAATGGTGACTACATCTCTTACAGGATCACTCTTTAAACTGCAATGTGCCGTTATCGTGCAGGAGGCATGGGCGGGTTAATGGCCTGGCAGCGCTGCGGGTGATGTTTTCCAGATTAATCGCTGGCGGTACTACGGGAAATAATTATACCTTTTCCTGTGGCACTATGGGGGCAAAAAGTGTGCAGCCCGGCCGTAACCACGGCGGGCGAAAACGCACCAGCGTGATGTGGCCAGCTACGTACTTTCATTCCCCGGCCCTATTTTTTTTTTTCCCCTGCGGGCCACCAATCTGTTATATTTATAGCGGAACGATGAATCCCGGGGCTCATTTGCTTTTTATTTTATTTATTTTTATTCTGCCTTTCGGCAACTTCAAAGTGGATTATATGCAGGTGCTGTAGATATGTCCCTGTCCCCAGAGGGCTCACAATCCAAGGGACAAATTCATTAAGACTTTTCTCCTGTGTGTCTGTGGGGGGGGGGGGGGGGGGGGGAACCCTTAGTAAATAAGGTAGTAAAGCTTGTACCTCAGGCAATGGAGGTCCCAAGGTCACAAGGAGCAACAGTGGGATTTGAACCCTAGCTTAAGGGCCTATTCACAAGCTGAGACGACTTGCCAAATTCAGCATTTAATGCGCATTAAATCTACACAGTGATGCTCAGCGTGCAAGCGTCGCCGATACAAAAATAAAAATTTGGCCCAAGCTCATGAAAAGCAGTTCAGTATTTAGGAGGCATTACATAGATTGCAAAATATATCACAATCTGTGATAAACCCTGTAAAGCTAACTACGTCTGCTGGGCTCTGCTTCCCACAGATCTGTAAAGGGACATTAGCTTTAAGTGAAATTTTCCCCCAGCCCGAAAAAAATTCTTCCCCCCGCCCCCCCCCACCACCAAAATAAGCCAAGCCGCACATTTTACTTTAAGAAATTAGCGCCTACCCAAAGGTCGGCATTAATTTCTCTCGGCACCGGAAAAGTGCACAGAAAATCAGAAAAACTGCTTTCTGTGCACCCTCTGACTTAATATCATGGTGATATTAAGTCGGAGGTCCCGAAAGTTAAAAAAAAAAAAAAATTGAAATCGGCTCGCAGCTCACAGGTTGAAAACCGGGCGCTCAGTTTTGCCGGCGTCCGGTTTCCGAACCCGTGGCTGGCAGCGGGTTTGAGAACAGACGCCGGCAAAATTGAGCATCAGCTGTCAAACTCACTGACAGCCGCTGCTCCTGTCCAAAAAGAGGCACTAGGGACGCGCTAGTGTCCCTAGTGCCTCTTTTTACCACGAGCCCTAATTTAAATAAATTAATTTACTGAATCGCTCGCCCGCTCTCCCGCGATTTTTACTGTATCGGCCTGAAGAGGTATTCAGTGCTAATGTGCTAAATATGCCTGCACAAGTCTAACCACGGAAATGACAGACTTAAATCAACCCACTGAAATTTTGATGGGGTAGATTCAGCCTGAAATCCAGCCACAAAATGGGCCAGGTAAATGGGGCTGAATACATTTACTCCTGTTATGTTTAGTTGCTTAGCAGACTGAGTAGCCACTCCAAGGTGGTCACATGCTTTAAAAAGTTAAAGGAATAATCATCCCTGTCCCCAAAAACCCCGCTATGAAGTGCGCAGGTAGGAGACAGAGGGGATCATTTTGATGCAGCTGTTTCTAAATGTGTCTGCCCTCTGGCTGCGGACACCCACGAAATTAAACTTTCACAGGAAACCAAGCAGAGAGCTCAGGTCACCCGAGTTACAATTGGCTGGGTTATCTTGCACAGAGGTGGTTCTGGCCATCTACATTTCACAGAAAGAATTAAGACAGTGAGGCACATTTTAATAAAACACAGCAAAATGCACAAAAAGGAGATTGCTGAAAGGAATATTGTGGTACAGCAGTCACAACAGTTCCCGGATTACTCCTCGTATCCATTACGAGTGCTGTCATCAGGTTGTTAAAGATAAATTATAAAATAAAAAGATGCATTATGTCATGCCTTGTATGAAAATGAAACCATCTAGAACAAAGTGACAATTTATATTCAATGAGTCACTGACAACAGATACTTAAAACTTTGCACAGCTGCTCAAATATATCCAACCAGGGGCAATATCTGGCGTGGCTTTCTCTTGCAAGACACATACTCTTGTTTGGGATTTCTTTTATTCACAAGTTCATCCAGTGTCTCAAGAAGATAAAGCCAATTCCAGGGAGATTTGTTTTCAAGCCATAAGGATTTTAAAATACCTGTACACTTGTCATCAGACACAATCTACTGTACCTACTCCCTGTCTCTCTCAATAGAATACACCAGAGATTCACAATTCCATTCCTTGTGACCCCTACTCAGGTCCAGCTTCCAAGGTGACCAAAGAATGTTCTTGTACCAAATATATATATCATGCATATTCTTTGTGGATATCCTAAAAACTGGACCTGTTTAGGGGATCATGAGAACTGGAGTTAACATTGCCCTGTTCTATTAATTCTCCTAAGAATGGGCAAATTTATTACATTACTGTAAATTTACAGAACTAGCTATAACTTTTGATTGGCATAGGATTTGTATTCAAATATTTTCTAATTCTATGGGGCAGGAGAAAGGAAATTTAAACCAGAAAAAAAAAATGCATTTGAAGTAACAGCATCAAGATTGCAAAAGTCACGCAGAATACAATAGGTCAAAAGCAACAATTGTAATGTGTATTGGGGACCAACAGAACAGTAATAAACATTGCCTTAGTAGCAAAATTATAGTTGTGAAGGAAACATAATGGTTGATTTGACAGGAAAGGGTAACATTTAAACTAGTCACTCAGAGCTCAATTCTTTTTGTGTGTCTGAACTTTCAAAGCCTATGACTGTAATTTTATTTCATGTACTTGGTGGAGCTCCACAGAGCTCCCTTGGCAATAATTCCATTTAATTGTGCCATACTCATTTTAGAATGCAGGATGGATGTATTTATTTTCAAACATCCAGTATTTCTTTCAGTGACAGAATCCAGGTCCTGGTTGTTACTGAAGAAAAGTAAACCTCATTATGGGGGGGGAGAGAAAAATGGAAATTTGTATATTTTTTTTGCTAACAGACTAAAGAATTACATAACATAAGACGTGTCATGCTGGGTCAGACCAAAACTCTAAGCCCAGCATCCTGATCTTTACAGTGGCCAATCTGATCTAGAAAAAGTACATAGCAAATCCCAAAGAAAGGATCCATTTCTTGTTGCTCAATCCAGAGGATAAACGATTGTTTTCCCTAAGTCTACCTGGCTAATAGCTCTTTAAGGACTTGTCTTGCAGGAACTTGTCTAGACTCTTTTTAAACTCAGCTTTATTAATACTTTGACCACATCCTCCAGCAACAAAGTCCATAGCTTGATTGTGAGGTAGGTGAAAAAGTACTTTTCCGATTTGTTTTATATATCTACTACCAGTTAGTTCCAAGGAGTCTTCCCCTACTTCTGTTCCACCCCACTTCTCTGTTTCACTCTACTCATGATTTTAGAGAGCCCTGTCATATCCCTCTCAGGTCATCTGTTCTCCAAGCGGAAGAGTCCTCTCCTGTGCAGCCTTCTCTTCATAAGGCACCTGCGCCATCCCCTTTATCATTTTTGTTGGCCTCCTCCATACCTTTCCTAATTCTGCAGCTCCACCATACGCATCAGTTTTGTTCTCCATTCCTTTCCAAATAATCCCTAAGATTCTGTTCTGCCGCCACCACATGTTGAGCTGAGGATTTCAACTCATTGACCACTGTGACACCAGGATCCTTTATCTAGCTGCTGACTCCTAATACTAAATCCATCATTGTGTATGGTGGGATGCACCTGTTAAAAGAGTACTAAATAATGATGAAATCAATATTGTGGAGTGCTTCCTGGCACGGAGAACGTTCTTTTGGCATATTAGCAGGTATTGCAGAAGTAAGATTTTCTCATTTCCCATTAACTGAGTGCAATGATGTGGAGACTTCTGAACACCTATATACTAATGTTACAAGACCCAATTTTATGCTACTGAATTCATAATTGCAATGGTACTCGTTTCCATATGCATCATTTAATATAAACTTAAAAAATACTTGTTGAACTAGAGCTGCTGTCGTCATGAGTCAGATATTGTTACCGGGATGTCATGTGCCATGTTATAGCTTGCGTATACTATCTAAAATCTGAGGCTCCCTGTGTACATACGTATGCTGGTTTCAGTCAGTCACACCATGTCTACACGCATGCAGTACATGTGACTGTGCAATCAGCATGAACTTTTTCACTCATCCAACCTCCCCACACACACTCTCCAATAACATCTAATAGTAGAGCAATGCTAATGAACTGATAACTGAAAGTGTTAGGGAAATAGGAAGAAAGAATAAATGTTAAAAACACAAGAGAAATGGGAAGAAAGAAATGGAAAACTGAACAAAAACAGAAATTTACCTTAGACTGTCATTAAGAAGAATCCTGTGTGACCAGAAACTAGCTGTTATAGTGTAGTGTATTTGGTCAAAGACATCCAACAATGCATTCAAAATATGCAACTTCATAAACCATTGCCTTGATTTTTTTTTTTCATGAGAAAAAAACCCCCAAAACATTTTCTTTAACCTTATCGACCGCCAAGTGATCATGCCACCTCTCAAGGCGCTCCGGCTGAAAAGAACTTGATCCAGAACCTTCAAGGGTGTAGCTCCAGAACTGTACAACTCCCTTCTCCTTTCTCTCCCCCCAACTCACGAGCCACTGAGTAGATGGCAAATGAAAACCTGGTGCTTCAGCTGGAAGAACCACGGGTACAACGGACCATTCTGCTTTGCTTTTTCATTGCTATCCCTTTGTTTAAAATCATGTAACACTGTTACATAGAACTGTAGAATGGCATTTTTTTTGACACAGGTTAACACAGATATGATTAAATTAGTATGGATTTAGTCTTGTGAGCTGATATATCTTCAGCAAGGCTTCAAAAGTTATTAGATTCCTTTGGTTTGTAATATCTTGATTAGCAGGGCTTCCCAAACCTGTCCTGAGGACATTCGGATATCCACAATGTCCTGTCCTGAGGACATTCAGATATCCACAATGAATATGCATGAGATAAATTTGCATATCATGGACTCAGTGTATGCAAATTTATTGCATGCATATTCATTGTGGATTTCCTGAAAACTCGACTGGATGTGAGGTCCCCGGGACAGGTTTGGGAAGCCTGATGTACAGGCTCATGCTTTATATTTCCATTAAAGTTTTAGTAAGAGTAGCACACTTTAGTTTTCCTACACAGTAACTCTCAGGAATCAAAGTTCAACATACTGAAGGGCTTAACCCATTTTGTAAACTGGATCTACTTTAGCAGTGCAAATATGTCTCCCAATTGATTTAAAGGGCTCCATAAGATCCTAACTAAGTCTAATGCTTCATGGACCTGTGCAGACATTGGCTGTTTATTCAACAACAAATTAAGCTTGAGATGAATGGGGAGGGGTGTTATTATATAAAAGTTTGAATAAATGATTGATTTTAATCTAAACTCTTTTCCAAATACTTGAATACATATGTAGCTAGAATGCTAAAAAGAAAATAACTTCTGCAGATACAAAACAGATGCAGAATTCCCACTGAAGAAGGCTACTCACTGCATTGGCTCATAAAGCAAATAAAAGAAAAAAGAAAATTAATTCTACTAATGCAAGTTTTGTAAGAGTCGTGGCTCTCTTTGTAGTCCCTCTCATCGAGTGCTATTGGAAAGATTTCAGAAAGGCAACATAAGGAACTTCAAAATGGATGCGTGCTCGACTATGGAAATGATCAAACCAGACCAAAAGAGCAGTAAAGGGCAGGAAATTCCAGGAAAACAATTGAAATCTAATTTAGATACCACCCACTGTATATAATATAGAGAAGGCTAAATTGTAGACCTCACTTCTAAGTGATTGCCAGAATACAGTAATTGTATATTACATGCAGAATGGAAACTGAATCCCAGGTTCTGTAGCTGGTTCTTTACTTACTTGACTGGACATGTGATATTAAATTCAACAGCTGCCCACTGGCATAGAAAAGATAGCTGCGTCATCAATCGCTGGTGAATTAATGCTATAGGGAGGGAGTTACTGCCCTACCACTACTGAAAGCGTCTGAATAGGTTTCCAGTGGCTTTTGATTTTATAAAAATAGCATCTATGTGAATACAGGCTACTAATGTACGTATATTCTAATTTTTCAAACATATGTTAATTTTGAAAATTTACTCATTTGTGAATAGCGAGCACTGAAAGAGCACAGTGCACTAAAATGACAAACGTAAAACTGTATTTCATTAGTATCTTGTGTGTCATTTTGGATGGGAAATGACAAAACAACACCACAAATACTGTTGATGCTTTCATGTCATTTTAACATGGCAGCACATCCCTAATGTTTAATGCAAGACTTGAATACAGCAAGAGAGGGACCAAGATACAATTCAAGTGGCCATTTAAGGAACAGAATGCTGCAAGACAAAGTGCAGAGTCCAGATTTAGCAATGGAGAGGATTGGCACAGTTAAGAGCAGCTTGCCCAATGGAGATCAGGAGAAGAAAGATGAGGGGATAATAGGAGAGGCAGTGTGGAGCTGTAGAGTGAAGTTGTAGGCAAGAGAGAAAATATTTAAACTGAGGACAGAAGCAGAGAGGGAGCCAATGTAAAACATTGAGAAGAGGGATATCATGGTTGTAACGGCGCTGGAGTAAATAAGTCATGCAGTTGAGTTTTGAACAGAATGTAGTGAAGAAAGACAGCTCTGCAGGAGACCTGTGAGGAGTAAGCTGCAATAGTCCAAGTGGGAGTTGATGAGAGAGTAGATAAGGGATTTCATGGTATGTTCAGAAAGGATTTTAGTGAAATTATAGAAAAAGAAACTCACTTTAGCAATGTTTGGGAAAGTGCACAGAGAAGAACGTTGTGGGTTGAAAGCGTGGAGACAATGAGGTTATCCACAGAGACAGAAAAATGTGGAAAGATGTGGGCTTGTGAGGAAAGACAACATGGCCAAGCCTGAACTTCTTAAGTGTAATGTGACGGTAGAATAGCCAAGCAGTTATATCAGATAAATAAACTGAGACTGGATTCTGGTGAAGTTATGAGAGAGAGAGAGCGAGAGAGAGAGAGATGGGAGTCATCAGCATAAAAATAGTATTTAAAGCTATAGGATGAGATCAGAGCTCCAAGGGAATGAGCGCAAAAAGAAAAGAAAGCCTATAACAGAGCCATGGGGGCATGAGGAATGATACAGGATAACAGTAGAGAATCCATCAAAAGATACACTACAGGTGTGATGACTGAGAAAAGAGGAGAAGATAATGTGTTTTGTTTTTTTTTTTATTTATATTCCACTTTTCAGGCACTTCAAAGTGGATTACATTCAATCCAGGAATTCAATAACCAGAGTTTAAGATTGATGTTACGGCTCTAGACCGGCAATATTGACCGTGCAAGGTGTTTACGCCTCTCTAACCCTGACACTGAAGAACTTATTCTCTGTTCAGATTTAAGTAACCTAGCACACATTTACCCACCCTAACAGCATCTTTCAACTGATCCAAGTTTAAATGAGGTCGGATATTAAGACAATCACGTCTGAATTTTATTTTCCTAAATGTATGTTCAAGCTAAGCAGGTGGTTCCATTTATTCCACTCATCTAAAGGACTTCAAGTCATTTTCTTCTCAAACCCTTGTGAGGCAGGAAGCCAGCAATTCTCTTTACTCAGGATATGGTGTAAGAAGAGTAAAGAGTCCTGAGGAGTGCTGAAGAAACCTTTCCTTTTATGAGTTTTCTATGCCTTAATAATGGTACAGCTCCAAGGCTTTTCTTCTCTGGTCCCTGCTACAGTTACTTGTTAAGAATTGCCTTCCCTTTTGGAGATGTCCATCTCTCTCTATAGAGACTTGAAATTGTGTATTGTGAATTTGCATGATGCCAGAGTAATGCTTGGAAAAAAAAAGAAGCTGTAAATAACCTCTTATTAGACACCTATTTATCCTAGGTCAAACTGTTTTAGGCTTAGAGGAATGATGTAGTGCCATTTAAGGATGTGCTGAAAGTAAATTTATCCATTTTCCAAATACTCTGTGCAAAATTTTCAAATTCACAAAAAAGTTGAGTGGGAGAAATTGTTTACAAGATATAAAATATGGACAAATTCACCAATTATGCATTAGTTAGTCTTTCCTTTAAAAGTATTGGGGAAAAAAAAAAAAAAGACAAATTTAGATTTATTTTGCCTGCTTATAAAAATAAACTCTCAATAAATGCCATTGGTAAAGACAAATTCTCAGAAGTGAACTCTGAACAGATTTTCCCCACAGTAGTTGGCATTTCTGCTTCAGATATTTTCACACATCCCTAGTGTTATCACAGGTCAGGGAAGGGTCGATTACATTAACTGTGCGCTGCTCTTAGATCACTGAGCATGATCAGCCATGATGTAAGAACAATTTTTTTTTTAAGTTATAAATATTTCTTCCATGTTTTAAAGAAAACAATTACTATTTAAAAAGCGTAAGGTATTAGCAATGCTATTTACATAACAGATGCTCTCCAAGATGCCTACAAGGTAACATCTCTGTCCGTGTATAAAGTACTTCTCTGTTCCCAGCATTACCAAGTTATTTCCTCTCAACAGCATTCTTTATCATTTAAGACTAAAAGACACTTTCTGGTCTTGTTTGATTTGGCTCCGGCTCAGATAAACAAGTAAACTGCAGGAACACAGAAGTCAGCAATCAAGATGGGTTGAGCTGGCCCACCAAGATTAAAAAAAAATAAAAATAAAAAAGGTGCAGGTCAAGGTCTGGTTTATTTCATTTTTGTTTCACTGCCTAATGCACTGCCCGGAAAATCCTTCTGAAGCAACCACTATCACTGATCCAAGAAGAACTAATTTACTGAAAACAACACTGAACCTATTCTTACACTGATAACCAGTTAAATATACCACTGATGTACATTCAGTGAAAAATGTGCTTTGGAAACAGACATACGTATGTATATGTATATATATACCAAAAATACCGTGGACAATTTAATCACTATTACAAGTGATCGATCCCTTTTAAAATGTACCACTTCTGTCTATAGTCTTATTTCATGTGTCATTACTCCAAGGCTCATGCATGCAGTTGTTCTGTTATTTATAACCACTACTTATATATATTTTACAGGATAGCTAAAGAAAATTGCTATCAGCAATCCTGATTGCTAACCCCAGCTATTAGCTGGGTATTTGCCCATGAACGGGGTTTCTTGGAACCTTGGAAAAAGGTTTATAAAAGGAAGGCATGGCATCGACAGAGTGGCTTCTGGGGATTAGAACCATTAAGCAGGAAAA